>NC_090696.1:14377500-15002500 GCF_040954835.1 Lepisosteus oculatus
CGAAATACTCAGCAGAGTCAGTAACGGACTGATAGAGGAATTTAGAAGGTTACTGCAAAGCCACCGTAGCTCAGGCTGTTTATTACTTGATTGATGACAGCGCAGAAGTTATAAATGTAGAGGCGATCCTTTCTCTTTAAACATTGTTTCTTTCATGTGACTTCTGGATCCAGTGGGTTTTTTTCTTCGCTAGGCGTGCAAATTCCCGGGAGCAAGCCCTATTGGGAAAGTGGAGGATCCGCAGTTGCATTAGAAAAGCTGATCTCTGAAAGTACAACAGGACGTAAATGTTTAAAACAACACACACTGAGGGCTCCGAGCTTCTAATGACAAGCAACACGGCAGGGCAGAGTGCCAGGACTAGCACTTTTTTGCTAACTTACGAAAATCCTATAGGCATCTAACAATCGTTCGCATCCTGCTTACTTATTCATACAATAAGGGTCAGGATCCGGACCGCCTCTGATCTGGTCTCTTGATAATAAAAACAGTAACTTCACACAGGTCCTGAGAAACATTAACTGCACTACAATCAGGGCATTGCTTTCTGTGTTACACGAGAAGCCGTAAACTCGAAACTGTGGGAGACCTTGGGCAGTGAGATAAATGTATACTTTAAAAATGTTCAACTGATCAACAACGTCTCCTTAAGCCACGCTTACTAAAAATAAATGTAGCTGCTCAGCTCCTTCGTAAACATTTTCTAAAAATACAAATATTGGTTTCTTCTATTGTTACATTGCACCGTTCCGTTCTTCAGCTGTCTGTTAGAAATGAAAGGAAACTGGTAGCTATTGAAGTAGCGCCTTCATTTTCTTAAAAAAAAACACGTTTTAAATAATAATAAAACGTAAGAAACCTGACAATTAGCGGTGGAAAATTACCGGATGCTGAGCATCAGAGGGAAGCTTCCATCTAGGTGAGACTCAAGTAATAAACTATTTGCAACCCATCTCGTTTTACAAGTTACATGCAGGGGGAAGTGAGTGGGAGTATTCTTTGTGATGGTGTTACATTTAACAGATTAACAACTCGTTTTGTCTCAGAGTTGATCAGTCTCTGCTACATGGTGCAGTTAGCCTTTTAATCTGCTTCAAACATAAAATGGGGTTTATGGGATAGATTCCAAAAGTAATACTATTTCCAGGTTTTAATATTAAGGAATGTATCGCTGAATATTTGAGGCATCTATCTGGACAGAGTATATAAGTACCTGTACTGGCCTACTTTGGTGGCAGAAAGCAAAACAGAAGCAAATCTGTGTCCAAATGTCTGAGATTTGGTAATGCACTATGGATTAAGCTGTTTTTTTCAGTGATTGTAACATTTTATGTCATACAATTTATGTGATTTCTATATAGCCAATTTAACACAAGCCGGTCCAAATTTGGTAAAATGTTATTCGCAAAGTTATATCTGTGATCGTTTCGGAGACCGCTCCTCGCCGAAATACGTGTCTTTAAAAAACCAAGTCCTGTTAGTCGGAGGCAGGGACAACAGCTGGGGCGGAGAGAGGTGTTTTAAAAGGGTAACATACTGAACAAACGTATAATTTTTTTTAAAAAGCGCAAGTCTGCCTTAATTGTATGTTTTCCCTTATTCTTGTCTCGACTTGATAACCACATCTTGAAAAGGACGTGGTTTCAGCAACGAAATGTTTTTTTCTCTTTTTTAACCTTTTGTCCTTTTTATAGTATAAGAGAGCGGTAGAATTTTCTATCATGCAAGTACAATGAAGGTCATGTTATATGAACTACTATGAAAAGCACCAATCGTATTTGGTAAACCAATGAATACATTAACATAACCGAATAATAATAACAACAACAATAATAATAATAACGGTGACGTAATGATGGATATTTTGGACGGGAAATTAATTTTAATATGTCTTCTTCTTGAACGTTTTTCTGCCTCCACTTTAAGACAAGTAGGTGTTAATCTGTGGAGTGTCCTGAGTTCTGTGCTCTCCCCGGATTTACCGAAAACTGCTTTCTGTTCAAAATCAGATTGTTGGAAATTGTACGAAACACCTTCAAGTCACAGGTATTTACATTTAAATCATAGTTTTCTGCATTCAGGGGAAAATAATAACTAAGCCAAACAAAAGGCTGCACTCAGGATGTCACTATAACCTTACGGGTTGCTTTATGCCATTAAATGACATAAACAAAAACCTATTCCTATAAAACATAATTCAAATTCAAAACCATTTGAAATTCTTAGTTGAATTGAACATAATTCGAAATTATAAATTAAACTGAATAAACTACAAGGTACCTAGAAGGCCACGGCCTTCTAACTTTTACTTAACGTCAAATACATCAATACAGACATATGTATATACATACCGTGGAGCTAAGGCTTTAATGTTTTATAGCTTCACTGCAAATTATCTTGAACTTTAGCGGCTGCCTTTCTTTAAGGTCTTTGCAACTATTCAACAACAACAATAATAATACATTTTCTAGCGGCTGCTGAGAGGAACATCTCACTCCAAACGTGCCCATTTCCCTTCTGAGATTAGTGTCTCTTCAGCAGGAGATTAATTCTTCTAGCAAGGTACGTGCTTACGTCACGCCATCAATCCATCAATCTGTCCTAACTTCATCGCCGCTAGTCGCCCGAGAAAATCCCTCACAGCAGAGCAGATAAAGCGGGCTGTGTTACCGAACGGAAGTGTATGCAAATCTCTTACGTTTATTATTCATTATTATCGATGAACTTGACTTAGTTTACAGTAGGTTGTCACCAAAAAGTAAAGCTATCCGTCAGAAAGAAGAATATATTTGCCTTCCCGTGCTTTTTTTCCAGCGCCCACCACAATTTTCAGTTACGGAGAAAACGTCGGTAAAACGCTCACTATTACAGACACACGCTGGTTTAGCTAGTTAAACACCAGTAATTGTTTAGAGACAGAAAGGTTATCTTACGTGGGTGGAAGTGGGTGAAACTGAGGAAAGGTTTTACAAGGAAGGGAAGAAAGGGTATATTCTTTTGCACTCTCACTTTCTACTGTACCCAGGCTACCGCGTTTCGAGATGGGGCTCTCTTGGGATATCGAAAAACACTGCAAACACGAATCTGAGTCCATTTAAATAATCCTTACCCAGTAAGGTAGAGTTTTTGTTAATGCAGTGCGCTGCTAGTCTCTGTTAGCTGTTAAAATGAAATGCAGCGTGGTGATATTCCCAGAGCTCGGGTTTACACACATCGTCGAAGCAGAAAAGGCAACTTCTGATCTGTTCGCATTAAAACTTGCAATAAGGTCGTGCGTCCTGTGTGTGAACATATGAGGACAGGTATTTGGAGAAACTGTCAGCTGCTTCAAACAGAAGGGAAAGGGGAGAAAGTTGATATTCAGCTGGAAGGCGGAGATCTTTCATGGCTTTCAAAGCAGCAGAGAACAGCGCCTTTCAGTCGCAGACCCGAGTAGGATTGGTCAGCTAAGAGCTCTAGATTTCAGCTGTTGTTCCATGATCACTTATTAGTCGGTTCTGCAGCACGTAAACAATCACAAATTGTTATTAATTGAAAACAAAACTGAAAAAGAAACTAAGAAAGAGGACATCCTGGAGGCGAGGTCACTACCTATGCCTCACAGCGTCAGT
This sequence comes from Lepisosteus oculatus, assembly GCF_040954835.1. Lineage (NCBI taxonomy): Eukaryota > Metazoa > Chordata > Actinopteri > Semionotiformes > Lepisosteidae > Lepisosteus > Lepisosteus oculatus. The sequence goes on from NC_090696.1 coordinate 14,381,112, forward strand.
GAATCGACGTCAGTTGATATTTAGACTTCGTGCGACCCCTAGCGAACAACACAGGTTAAACGGCCCAAGACCCGAGTCCAAGACCTCGGTTATTGCCAAGTTCAATCAACGGTTTGATATACCTTTCACCTCTGGTGCAAACTAATTTGTACAACAATAAATCTCGCCTTTCAGGATGATGATTATTATTATTGTAACAATTATGATTTATATGTGATTATATAAATGCACGCAAACTCACATCTTGAATTTACAGTAATAGGTTGATATTAAATTCCTAATACCAATAATTTCAAAAATAAAGAATGGATAAAATTATCCAAAATTACCAATAAGAGAGTATAGGTCAAAATCAATGTATACATGAGTTTCTTATAATCAAGCAACGGGCGCAAAGCGGTGTACGCGATTTTTCCCCCCAGAAAACACAATCTTACAAGGACTGTACATAATAGATACATTAAAATCTCTATTAAAAAGAGAAATTGACAATTACATGAAACGTCACTTTTCAATGGTTCTATTAATATCACACAACTTCTCTTATTGACGTGCATAAACATAACGAGGAGATGCTGATTTAAAGTTGTTTACAAGACATATTGTTTCTTAGAACCCTGACCTGTCACACATGGTCTCATTTTACGAGGTGCTCTAGGGGAACATTTTATTGGAAGAAGGTGCACCCCATCCTTACAGTATTGTAGTGCCACGCGGGGCGGGCTGAGAACAGCGCCTGGGGGCGGGACTACGGGACTCCATATAGCGGGACGGAGGCTGGGGGGCAGTCTCTTCCCTCCCTTTTCTGTTTTAGTGTAGGTGCAGCGCTGTTAATACCTGTCCCTGTGTGTGTACCTATTCCCTGTTCAGGTTAATACATGTGTTGGTGTTGGTTACCCCTTCTCCTGAGTCCTACGCCTGCTCCATTACGTACCGAACCCCGCGGTCGTTGCAGTATGTTTCAGTTGTCACATCTACAGCTTTTCGTTTTCTGCCTGTGTGAACTGATTGACGTCCACCCAAAGCACTATTTATACGACTAACAACAGCAGGCTGCACCTTTATCATTGTTCCTCTCCCTTTTTTGCTTTTCTAGATTTTGTGTCAAGTGCTCAGGCAGCCCCTGTAAACCCAGAAGTCTTGAGGGATGATGCCACTGCAACATCCGTGTTCAGTTTCTCGAACTGCCCAATGAGAGCTTTTACTGGTTCAGCAGTCATCTGGGTAAAAACAAATCTGTAGATGGGACACCAGTCCACCACAGGGCAAACAAACACAGACACTTTCACACCTCAAAACCGATTTTCTCGCAGGACAATTAACCTACCAGTATGTCTTTTTCACTGTAGGAAGAAACCAGATCACCTGTAAGAAACCCACATAAACACAAAGAGAACATACAAACTCCACCCAGACAGTATCCCAGGTTCAGAATTGATCGCAGAGCCCCAGTGTCATTAGGCAGGAATGGTAACCACTGCACCACCATGACACCCAAATGTTGAGTTTCCATTCTTAAACTAAATCAAAACGCGTCAAAATAACGATTATTCATCCCTTTACAATTATTTAAGTTTTTAATTAAGATTGTCTATCTTTTTTCACCACGTATCGAGGAAATAACATCTAAATGCAGGAGACATACCTGGAGGCCAAGAATTCTTTTACAAACAGCAATAACATTTCGGTTTGATTGAGGTCAGAAGATTATTGTCCATCCAGCACTTTGATTCCCTTCCCTTTTCGATATTTTTGGTTGGCTTGTGGTTTTGTTCACAGTCTTGCCGAAGGGTGAAGCTGCAGCCAACGAACTGCTTTTACTGTGTTTCACTTCAGTGACTTTTATGTCTTGGTATTTTGCCGTATGTAGGTTTCCTTCAGTTATACAAAGGTCCACAGTCCCTGAGGGGGTAAAAGCGGGTCACAGAATAATGGAACACCCACATCTTGCACTGTAAACACTACCAACTTGTCTTTGTATGCATTTGCTTTCCATTAGAGCCATGGTCCCTCCTTTGAAAACATTTCAATGTTTTAATCATCAGACCACAAAGTGTTGCCAAATGAATTATCAGGCTTGTGTTTATATTTCCGTAAACTATAAGCACTAGGTCTTGTGTGGTTTCACCAGAAGAGACTTCACATCATGTTCATAGTCTGGTCTTTCAGAAATTGTTGTTGTATTGTGCTCTTGTAAACTGACATTCCAAGGTCTCTTTAATCATTGTGTACGTTCATGTTTATATCTTAATTCTTCTGGGCAATTTGTTTTCCTGCTTCAGGGCATATAAAGTGATGCGCATAACAGAATGCAACACTCAGGTCTAATGGATTTCATCAAATATTTTAAACCATTTTTGGAACAAATCACACAACATTAGAAACAATACAGTTTTGGGTTTTTCGTTATGAAATGTGGATGTCACATGGTCTGTCTCAGCAAACCTCTTCAGTAGAGCCTGGAAGCTAGTAGACCAACTGCGATAAACATTCTGAGCCTGCTGTGAACACAAAAAGGTGTTTTAATTTTACCACACAGGATTATCTGGAGTTCCAGAAAGGCCAAATGTCAATGGAAAGATCATGAATATTGAAATCCAGCACGAAACAAAATCACTGAGACAGCAAGTTATAAATAAACAATGTGGACAGCGTTCAATACGGAGTGAGCAGTACAGATACCGCGCATCTCTATCACAAAACCGGTCACTTTGATCTTGAGTCAGCCTTATATGGCTGAAACCCCTCCCACCTTTTTCAAAAACATGAAGTCCAGTGTGGCCAGGCGGACGGTAACTTCCACTTACGCTCATTAGGGGGCGCACATATTTTCTAAATATTCGCTGAAAAAATTTCGAGGTGCACACTTCAGTACGTGAATAGCTCAGGCAGGGATTCTAACCCTACACAACCGGTTGCTGTTTTCCATGGGGTTTAAAAAGGGAGAGTGGCAGAGCTTAGGAGAGTGAGTTGGAAGACTCCAGCAATGTGAGAGTACTGCCTAAAAGAAAAAAAAACATATATATAAAGTAGAAAACGAAGGAAACCAAAAAAAAGACAGGAGATTTATAGGAACTAAGAAGCAAACACCCATCCTAGAAAATAAGGAAGAATCGTCCTTCACTAGAATAGGACGTGGAAAGAGAGTTTGATTTAAACAAAATCTACTTATATACAGTATAATACCACTTCATCAAATGTTTACCAATATGTATACATCTGTTCATTTTTGTTAAATTGTTATAATTTTTAAAGCCTCAGTCGGGATGTGTATTATAAATTTGTTTTATGGAGACAGAATGTAGGGTTCATGGGCAGAAGAGCTACTGTTGTAGCCTCTAGATGGCTATATGCTCAAGAGCCAGTTTTCCCAGAAGCCAAGTCCCCATTGTTCCCAGATGTTCTCAGATTATCTCAGTGGTCCCAAATGTTCTCAAATATTTCCAAATGCTCTCAAATATGCTTAATTGTTAAGAGATATTTTCAAATGTTCACAGTATTCTAAAATATTCCCAAATGCCTAGTATTCCCCACTGTTTTCAATTGTTCCCAGTGTTCTCAAATGTTCTTTGATATTCTTTGCTTAGAACAAATTGAGAACATTTGGCAACATTTGGGAACATCTGAGATCATTTGAGACCACTGAGATGATGTGAGAACATTAGAGAATGATTGGGAACACTTTTGAACATTTTGAAATATTTGAGAACATTTGGAAACATTTAGGAACAGTGGGGGGATTTGGGGAACATTTGAGAACGTTTGGGAACATTTGGGAATATTTGAGGTTCATTGGAGAGTGTTTGGGAAAAGTTGTGAAAAATTGGGGACAATTTGAGATAATTTGGGAACAATAGGAACATTAAAAATATTTCAGAACATCTGTGAATCTTTTCAAACATTAAGGAACAGTGGGGACATTTGAGAACATTCAAGCATGTTTGGGAATATTTTATATCGTTTGGGAATGATGGGAACATTGTGAACATTAAAAATATTTTAGAACATTTGGGAACATTTTCAAACGTTTGAGAACATTCAGGAATGTTTGGGAACATTTGGATCATATGGGTTCCCCTTGTCTTAGGGGAACTAGGTGACTGCCTAGGGCCCCAAGGCCACCAGGGGGCCCCCTCAACCTGCAACACAACGTGTTTTTAATTGACACATTCAAATATGAGTCATAAATTCTCTCCAGTGGCCCTTTCTGTTGCTGCAATACTGATATAGGCTGTTAATGTTTGTTAGTTCTAAAATATAATGTTATTAGTTGTGAATGAAAGTGTAATGGTTTATTTCACTGCCAACGTCATAAATGACTCATCTTCACCATGAGATGACAATATAAGAGCGGTTTCAGCTGCTGCTGCACTGAATGCTGTTCATTTTATTTCAGAAAGTAGTAAATGTTGTAATGATTAATTTTATTAATCTTTCATTACATCTAATGTGTAATGAACCATTACATGTGACTTTTTCCTTGTGTTGCAAACTAGGTTGTAATGGTTTAAACGTTAAAACCATATACAGTAATATGTTTATGTTCCTAAATTGACATCGTTTATCACCATTAGACGCATAATGCCCCTCTTCTTTTTGCTCAGCTACTAAAATTTCCCTTCAGTTGTAAAATTCCATATAAATATTCAATAATAGGCTAATTAAAATGTGCGCAGTAAAGAGATTACATTATCTTTTCACTAATGACCAATGCACCACGAGTGCCCCTGTCGGTCATTTTGGCCATCCAATCACGTACTGCGGTTCGCCACCATGGCTTGTGGGTAGCTGCGTGCAGTACGTGTTTGTACCGTGCAGTTTGAATGGCTGCATCTGTAGTTGCAACTGGTAAACACGCATTTTTACCTCCAAAAGGACATACCTATCAGGGTATAGAGAAAATAACAAGCAGAAAAGAAGAGCAGCATATCCAAAGGTTTGCCAAATCAAGTCACTGTAATAATGCCGTTGTTTTTATTTGGTTTTGAGTCTGTCAGATCCATGTGAACGGTAGACAAACCACGTTTTCTAGCTTTACATGTAGATTACTTGAGATGTTTTGATGTGAAGTTATTAGATTTATGTTTCATGTTATTACTTTCAATGTTAAAAGCTATATATCAACCTGTAACTCACACCTGGCAGCCCACTGACGCTCAGCAGGTGTGAGCCTGGTCAGTATCTGGATGGGAGACCTCCTGGGGAAAAACTAAGGCTGCTGCTGGAAGAGGTGTTAGTGGGGCCAGCAGGGGGCGCTCACCCTGCAGTCTGTGTAGGTCCTAATGCCCCAGTATAGTGATGGGGACACAATACTGTAAAAAGGCACCGTCCCTTGGGTGAGATGTAAAACCGAGGTCCTGACTCTCTGGGGCCATTAAAAAATCCCAGGGCGTTTCTCGAAAAGAGTAGGGACGTTACCCTGGTGTCCTGGCCAAATTTCCCATTGGCCCTTGCCAATAATGGCCTCCTAATAATCCCCATCTATGAACTGGCTTCATCACTCTGTTCTCCTCCCCACTGAGAGCTGGTGTGTGGTGAGGTACTGGTGCACTATGGCTGCTGTCACATCATCCATTATCCCCATTACCTGTGAAGCACTTTGAGAGGAGTGTCCGGAAAAGCGCTATATAAGTGTGAATGTAATGAATATACCTTATCGTATAACAGGGATCTCAGCTGCCTGGGCTGGGGGAGTTCTCCTTTAGCTCATCTAGCAAGTTCCATGTTGCGTGATGCCGGAGACCTGGGTTTGTGCCCAGGCAGTGAGGGATGAACTGGCAGGGCAGGAGCAGCAAAGGCAGAAACCCAAAGAACCATTATATAAGCAATTGTTATTAATTAATCATTATTATTATGTTAGCATTGTAAAATCTGTGCTTCTTGTTCTTGTTTGTAAGTTATTTATTATGTTCTCTTCAAAGCTGGAAAAATAAAAGTGTACTAATTATATAATTCATTTATTGAATTGGCCTAGATAGTAAAATAAGTTTGGGGTGGGAGCTGATAATAAAGGTGTATGCACAAACTGTGATCTGGAAGAGCCCCTTTCCAAGATCTTGCCAAGGGCCCTGAAAAAGCTAGGGCCGGCCCTGATATGAGTTCTGTGCAGTAACAGGAACTGCTGTTTTATAGGATTATATTTGTGAGATGGGAAGATTGACGTACTCTAATAAAATGGGAATTGTGTAGGACGACTGTCTTGTCCAGTTTGTGTGTGCATCGGTGGACCTAGAAGACAAAGAGAGCGTGTTGCCATGGGAAAGGGATCTTAGCACATTTTAAAATCGCTACGTGGTGTAGCCGTCTACAAAGCAAAAGTACCTGTATTGAGAGGGTCACGATCCGCGACGCAGGATTTCACAGGAAAGAACGCTGGAGCTCAGAAATGTGTTCAGAAAGGCGTGAGCGCTCCGCTGCTTGAAAGCAAGAGAACGTTTGAGCAATGCTAGGGTCCCTTCTTAGTCGTTACATTGAGTTGGTGTTAGTTTTCACGGCAACTGACATCAGTGATCATACGGACACGGGCATCTTTTTGGAAGCAAGCATCTGGCGCAACGCTCTTATTGTGATCAACGATTCCACTGCCTGTCTTGACTGTATGTGTATCCTCCAACCTCGACACTAACTTTCCCCTTAACCCTTAAAATTCACTAAGTTATATCATCCCGATTTCTCCTCTGATACTAAATCTCAGAAGTAAGTAGATGTACACTCGATGCAAGGCGTTTGTATAGCGGGATAATGCCGCGAAGCTTCCAAAAGAAGAGAAGGGAAACCTCTGCACAGGACTGCACCTTTAAGAAAAAAAGTCTCTCTTGTCTCAGCTGTAGTTTCGACCCGCCCATGGCCTGAAGTGGACGGACAACTCTTTTTAACTGAGTCGGGTGAAAAAAAAACTCGAATCTCTCTCGTCTTGCAGGGCAGAGCTAATTGTTATATTTAGAGTCCCGCTCTGTAGTGAAACAAAAAGATTAGCATACAAAAATATTTTAGGGTTTTTATTGTGAACAAAACACACACTGGTGAACTCCGAGTTGTTGCACCTGTGAGAAGGTGAGTCGTGTCTATCACTTCCGTAATTCGTGTGGGTGGGATGCAGCCTGAGTTTGTTCTCATGGCAAGAGTGAATTAGCTTGTAGCGTGGAGCCTTTTTTTGTTTGCTTGCTTACAACAGACCAAACGCAAAAATATAATGACAGCCAATTCATGTAAGATCGCGTGTGAGTGTTTTGGAAAATGATGCTTTATTAGCGGGTTGTAAATATGCCTTATACTGTATTTGTGCTGTCATAGAGAAAAGACAAAGACCACACATGTGAAACAAAACCTCACTGTCTTTGCTAAGAGAACGACGTACATTTAATTGGGAACTTCACCCCTTCACATTCAAGCTGGTATTTTCACGAATTTAACTAGTTAGCAGCAGGGTGAAGTCTGTTCCTAGGGAGATCCCACTGGTTTACACGCCTCTTTTGAAAAGTGCAATTAGAAGTCACACTTTAACGCGTGTTTTTCTCGTTCCATTATATCAGATTGTTTTACGAGAGTTCATTCATTTATTCAGAAGTATATATTCATACAAATATCCTGGAGCTTTTAACATACCGAACTCCCAAATTTCAGTTTGGAGTATTTATGGGGTTTTTTTGCCGGCTGTTCCGATTTCCTCCTTCCTTACAAACACATGCTGGCTAATTGGTGTCTCTTAATTGTTCCCGTGTGTGAATGGGTGCCCCGTGATGGACTGGCGGTCAGTCCAGGGTGCAGTCCTTCCTGGTGCCCTGTGCTTCCCAGGTAGACTCTAACTACCAAGAGTAGGAGGCTATATACTGTCTACTAATGGTTGTATATATGTTATTGTAGTATCAATGATAGTAATTTTAGAATTGGTAAGCTCTTTCCTAAAAACAGATACTAACGACATTATTACAGTTATTAAATTTGCTGCTGTCCCATCTGTGCATTTGTATCGGTGCTTATAAGCTTTGAATTCAGTTAAAACCCTAAGTGCCTTGCGTCTGTTTATGTTCTTAATAAGTAACTGTAAATAGGTCTCACTATAACAAAAGCCTGACATGTTAGGTGCTGTAACTGACATGGTTAGCATAAATAAACCATATTTTGTGTTCATCTCTCATAAGTCCTTTTTAAGGGTGTCACGTCATGGTATAATTAGATATTTTTGTCGGGCTGCAGTGTGGTTTTATAATTGAATGTGGTAGGGCAGCATTCTTTGCTAGCCACATAGTTTTGGGTTGATGGTCAATAGGCAAATGAAGATTGCTAGTGTGAAGGAGAGTGCATCCCTAACACTACCATTTTTTCACTTTCACAAAGCCATCCAGGTGTTTACAGTGGTATTTGTAGGTGCACACATACCAGTGCATTGTAGAGCGGAAACGATGATGTTAAATATTTGGAGTTTTGCTTTTTCATTCAAAGAAGACAAAATGAAAACTGAAGTAGAAAGCCTTCTCACATTTAGTCCTAATACCTTTCTACAACATGTGATTTTATTACAACAGAAACTGAAACATGCATCAGGTTAGAAACCTGTATTACTAAAAATACCCGCTGAACTGCAGATTGCAAATAAGAACTTAGTCGGTAAAACTACAATGTAAAAAAGTTCTCTTACAAATATATTGCAAATTAACCAGCATGGGCGACACGGTGGCTCAGTGGTTATCATTGCTGCCTCGAAATGCTGAGGCCTCGGTTTATATCTGCATGGAGCTTGCATGTTCCCCCTGTTCACATGAGTTTCCTCTGGAAGTTTGAGTTTCCGCTTACAGTCCAAAAATACTAGTATATAGGTTGGTACAACAAGGTAACAGGGCCTAAATAATTATTGAGTGAAGCAGTTGGTCCTGTCTGTCTTGGGCCAAGGTGATATCATACATTTTTAGGTATGGCAGTGGACAGTCTCTTTTGGTCCCCAATGTACTGTTTGGGCCCCAAGAAAAATACAAAACTGGTTTGTTGAGTATGAGAATAGAGTAACTGTTCTATTCTGATAATAAATAACCAACTAGTAAACTATCAGTTTTGTACATGCCAAATTTTCTATTTTGTTGTGATAGAAGCATAATAGGTTTTTGCTTTATTCCTGTGCTGGAGAGCTCACAGCTTAGTGCCAGGACTGTCATTGTGCAAAGTGCCAGTCTGCAACGTGCAGAATCTTTCAGCCTCCTCGCGTTTGTTCTTGGACTGCTTCTTCACAATTTGCATTGAGCATTTGAATGGAGCTCTGTGCTCATTTGACTGCAGTATTCTTCAGGGTTTGCATTCAGGAGGGTCAGAAAAAAACAACAGACCAGACTAGCCTATACAGTTACTTTCTCCTGAAATTAAAAGTGGACAAAGATAGCAGGTGGTGACTTTGTGTTCGTGTGACTCTTCATTGTTTGCTTGGCTCTGGAAATGGTACCTTTTTCTCCGATCCCACTCCTTTCCCTTTTTCTCTGCTGGTAATTTTCCTGTTGAGTTCACTCTGACACTGTTTTCCAATCCTAATCCTGAAGAGAGAACCCTTAGACCTTTGGTATCCTAGTTCTCAAGATCCATTTGAGTCAAGATAAAGAAATATAAGCCTCTGTTAGAAAAAGCTAATAGCATTGGTAATCAGTGGTCATTTGTAATACCAGCTGTATGTACAAAACCCCAGTACTCATGTTACAGTTCCTACTACTCTTTGGTCTATCAAGATCACTGCTAAAAACTAAGGGGATACTGCTCCTTTGAGGAGGCCAGTGAAGATAAAGGCATTGATCAGTCAGTGATAGCCACATTGCTTGGTTCCATATTAGGATGAGCTAAATTATGGTGTTTCCCCTGATCCTCCTTATACAGCACTACCTTGAGTGTGTTTGAACAGCTCCAGAGGAAATGTTGTGTGTTTGTCTGATAGTGTGGGTTCTTTTATTGTTTTAGTTAATGTATTACTACTAAACTCTCTTTCGAAATTGCACATGAGCCTCATTTGTGCATTTCCAAGAAGAATATAGAAACTGTATGCAAATGAGAAAGCTTTAAAGTGCCAGGTTAAAAAAGAAAGTTCTCCTTAATATGACTTCAGTTCCTGCTAAATAATGTCAAGCATTCATTTTTTTTTTCAGTAAGGTCACCTTTGGAAGTTTTGTGGTTTTTAAAGGACGTGTGACATTGTCGGATGGAAAGGTTTCAGAATTCTGTAGCCTGAAGCACATGAGAAAAATGAAAATTCATTTCATCAGAAGAGAGGCCCATCTGTGTTTTGAAAAAAGGAGTGTCACTGGTAGGATTGGGTTCACTGGGATTAGGGATTAGGGAAAGGTTTTTTCAGGGTTAAGATTAAGGGGTGGGCTGTAGACCAGTAGTATGAGCCTGGTCGGTACCTGGATGGGAGACCTCCTGGGAAAGCAAAGGTTTCTGCTGGAAGAGGTGTTTGTGGGGCCAGTAGGGGGTTCTCTTTCTGTTGGTCTGTGTAGGTCCTAATGCCCCAGTATAGTGCTGGGGACACTACACTGTAAAAAGGCGCCATCCTTCAAATGAGACGTCAAACCCGTCCTGACTCTCTGTGGTCATTAAAAATCCCAGTATGATTCTTGAAAAGAGTAGGGATGTTACCCCGGCATCCTGGCAAAATTTCCCATTGGCCTTTACCAATCATGGGCTTCTAATAATCCTGATTTAGGAATTGGCTTCATTACTCGGTTCTCCTCCCCACTGATAGCTGGTGTATGGTGAGCAATCTAGTACACTCTGGCTGGTTTCGCATCATCCAGGTGGGTGCTGCACATTGGTGGTGATAGTGGGATTCCCCATTACCTGTAAAGCACTTTGAGTGGAGTGTCCAGAAAAGTGCTATATAAATGTAAGGAATCAGTAGTAGTATTTTTGTAATTAAGCAGGTTGAGTATAGTCATAACAAGTACCTAAAGGCTAAAGTGGCTAAAGGCATTTGTTTAATTGATTGTGTAAACGGCTTGGAATTGAATCTGAATCTGGATTTTAAACTGCAAAGCAGGAGGAGCAAGCCTTGGTGAGCCTGGAGCCCATCCTTTCCTGTGTGGTTTCTCCTTAATGCCAGAAACCTGAACCTTTTTTTGCCTTGTCCTCTCTCCTCCCCTCTTATCTGCCCCATGTAGTTCACTGTGTGCTGCCCAGGACCGCATAGCATAAATCCCTAGATTCGATTAGCTGTGCTTGTCCAGGTGTGGGTTTCTGCTCTTTGCTGGTGCAGTGGACACACTGATCCCTGCCTCTTCTGGACTATTTTATGTCTGCAGGGGAACAGGAGTTACTGAACCGTGTCTGATCTCATGTATATGATTAATCCTTATGCTTCTTTTTGCCAGTTCACTGCAGTTTTTGTGAGGGTTTTTTTTTCTGAGTGCATGTGTATCGGCCTCTGTCCATTTGGTTGACTCACTGTGTGCCTTGTGTGATTTTGCTGTGAGTTGTAAAATTTGTGCAGCACATATTTAAGTACTGTAGAAGTATGTCTCAGGGATTTTTGCAGCATTCAAAGCTAGTTATAGCTGGGTATTCCCCCACCTTGATGCTTTCGCTTTCCTTGCCTTACCTACACAGGAGGGGGAGGAGGAAGAAAACTGTAACAGAGGTGTTTGTCAGTGGGGGGAAGGGGAGCTGTTCACCCAGCAAGTAATACCACTGTCAGCTGCAGAACCAGCAGTAGAAAAGGGGAAGCTGATTACATCATCTCTGCCCGCCCTCATTTCCTCCCACCTGTCAGGTATAACAGGGTTAGAAGGAAGAGGAAGAGACTAACAGAAAAAAGGGGACTGTGAGAAAAGGGAAAGAAGAACCTCTGAGTATCAGAACGTAGGAATCCAGGGTCACACTGCACCACTTGAGACAGGAGTCTGGAAATCAACCTGGAAAAAAAGGATAAGACAAAGAAACCGCAAAGGTATGTGAAGAACGTCAGCTGGACCAAGAGGAACTTTGCTGTTGCAGTGCTGAGTTTCCTTGGAATTTTAAGCAAGAATCTGTTGTTGATATTTAATTTAAAAAGAGTCGGACTCTCTAAGTAAGTTTAAAAAGTGTTCCCTGCTGTTTTACCAAAATTGTCTTCTAGGAATGTTCATCTGCATGTTATAATGTGTTGTCTGTAGGGAAGAATAATTATAATAAGGTCTTGACCCAAAGGGCTTTAATTACCCAGAGTCTTGTTAAAAAAAGTCTCCAGAGTTTGAGCCTTTTTCTTCATGACTTTGTTCTTTAACTGGTTTCTGAACCCAAGGAAGGATTGCGCAGGCAACACTGGCATCCTAGCAGGCTGACAGATCGGCTGGCCAGTTAAAGTGTGCTTGGTCCGTGTTTTACTCAAAACAAAACAAAAGGCTAGGCTTAAGAGGTGTTTAACATCGTCATTTAAAGGCAAAAACTGTTTGCCGTTTTGTCGTTGTGTGACGCCACACTTTTTACTTTCTGTTGAACGTGTAGAAGATCACAGAGGGAATGTGAGGGAGTATGAGGGAATATCTTTTGTCGTGGAGAGTTTGTGTTTTGGGGCCTCGTTGTTTATCTGAGCACATTTCTAAAGCGCTTCACTGTGTCTTAAGTCTGTTGGTAGCTGCTGGTGACACCCCCGTACAAAAGCCATGGTTGATCGCTGCCCCTGTTATTGTCATTGTTATCCTTATTATTACCACTACAACTTTAAGCCGATTCAAAATTCTATAAATGGAGTGGAAGAGATGAAAAGAAAACAAATAATCATAAGCTTTTGATATCATTCAGGCTCCGAAATGCATTAACTCTTCAAACAGTGACCCACTTGTTTCCTTTGTGCTCGGTGTAATCCAAGAGCAGACGCAGCCCTGACTGTGAGCCAGGGAGCCGGTTGCTTCCTTGAGTGGCAGGAAAGAGTTGCTGGAATATCAGGGTGGTATTTCATGGGAGGGGAGATATAAGGGGGTCTGACTAAGGAGACAGAGACATTAGCAAAGTAAACCGCTACCAGATTCCGGCCCTCCTGAAGGTACTTTATCATTCAGTGAGTTAAGCAGTTTCTCAGGTCTCCACCTGGTCTTCTGTGCTGTGGACCTTCTGCTGCAGAATGGCTGCCACACGTACAGGTGGGTGTTACACCAGAGTTGGAAGACACTATCCCTCCTTTATGTCTTGGGATGAAAAGTGCTACACAAATGCAAATGTTCCTACAACATTGCTGTCCCAGAATTAAATCCAGTGCAGAAACTCAAGAAATGAAATTCCTGTTTTTCACACTACTGACTTTTTGCTTAACCAGCTCTTTAACAGTCTAATAAGTTACATGTGTAATTAAATGTCTAAAATGTCACCTAATTGTCAATAATATAATTCAGGGGTGTAGTAAAACTGTAAGTCATAACAATCAAGAGCAACTTTGTATTAAAAACCGAGTCCACTTAATGGAATCCTTACAGGCCGTTTTCAATGTTTTTGTTGAGCAGGTTGGCAGGAGCCATGGTGTAACCTTTGAAATTTCCAGGAAGGTGCAGCGTGTTGCCCTGTATACTAATAAAAGTGTATACTAATGCAAATAAAAAATGTAACCACTAAATTATCCCAGACATTTTTCAGATTCCACAGTGTTGAATATTAAAGCATTCAAGTCCGTATCAGTTAACAGAGGAATTTCTGAGACCCCCTGCGCAGTTCATCCGAGAAGGGCATGAATTGGCTACTAGACAGTTCAAAGAGTGGAGTCTTACGTTTCTGTAACCCCTCCCTGCAGGATCAAATTGAATGCCGTCAGCTGGAGAGTGAGGTGTGTTTGTGTGCACAGAGTCAATAGAAAAGGAGCCACACAACACACACATCTAATCTGACGATCAAAGTCCTTCATGCATAATGCTGAGCTCAGGAGCATTCATTCATCATTGTTGGGGAATGGTGTAAAAACAAGAAGGCTGGACACAGTATCTTCGTGAAAAAAAAAAAGAAAAAAACAGTTGTTCCTGATCTTCCAGCTATGTTCAATCATTGTACAGTATTACACAGACAGTGACTGTTCTAATGTAATGGTTTAATACTCTAAATTTAGTCCATATGGCACACTGCACAGTAACAATAATCAAAATGCTTACAGTTCATGTGGAGTATTACACAGCCCAGTCAGAGCACTGTACAGGTATGTACATTTGCAGTATTATTGAAACAGCCCAGTTGCAATATTTATTCCTCACATGTAATTCATCTCTTGTTGGTGGAACATAACAGAAGATGGAAATGTTTGCATTATAATAAAAATCAAGTGCACTCTAAACCACCGTAAAATTCACAATCATTGTCAATCAAAAGCATGACTGCTTTCATGTTTTTTGCTGATCATTGTCTGCTGGGCAGTTTTTATAAAATGCAAAGCATTTGTTTTCTATATTTTTCAGATTTGGCTTTGGGGTGACTCCTAGTGAACCGCCTTTGCCTTTAACTGCATTAGACTGGCCACTTTCAATTAAAGGAAAATTAATTCTGTACAGGAGCAAGCACTCCTGACACCTGGCAAACACTAATCCATTTTGCAGGTTATCGGATTGGTTACGCCTATTGAAGCACACACCTTTTCAGTGGCTTATCGACATACTCGATTCCCTTGTTCCGGATGTCTGTTCTTGGGGTTATTGATCATGTGCTTTCAGTGCTTGTTAAAGCCCTGCCTGCTTTACTGTCTATTATATTCCCTCTGCATATAGGAAGCATCTTGCTGTGCTTTCATATTTAAGTCTCAGAATGATAATGCTGTCTCAACACACACCGTTCATTCTTGCCCAGTTTAACCTGGTATAATAATAATTCTTTACACTTATATAGCACTTTTCTGGACACTCCACTCAAAGAGCTTTACAGGTAATGGGGTTCCCTTCAACCAACTGGATGATGCAACAGTAGCCATAGTGCACCAGTACCTCACCAGACAGCAGCTCTCAGTGGGGAGGAGAGCAGAGTGAATGTTCAGAGATGGGGATTATTAGGAGGCCATGATTGGAAAAGGCAAGTGGGAAATTGGGCCAGGATGCCTGGGTAAAACCCTCACTCTTTTTGTGAAACAAACTGGGATTTTAAATGACCACAGTGTGTCAGGATCTCAGTTTTATGTCTCATCTGAAGGACAGTGCCTTTTTACAGTGTTCCCATTACTGTACTAGAGCATTAGGACCCACAGAGACCGCAGGGTGAGCACCCCCCTACTGGCCCCACCAGCACCCATTCCAGCAGCAGCCTTAGTTTTCTCCGGGAGGTCTCCCATCCAGGTACTGACCCGGCTCACACCTGCTGACCTTCAGTGGGCTGCCAGTTGTGAGTTGCAGGGTGACATGGCTGCAGGCTGGTTAAACCAGAGTTAGTGGAGCATCTGTTAGGTCTTTAATGCTATTTTCTACCTGACAGTTTTGTTTCATGTGGGTACAGGGGTAAAGATGACCAGCTGCTTGTGCATATGCTTGGATGTGATAGTAGAAACATTACCACCATGCTGAAGTTCTGTGCAGCCCTACTGTCACAAACACTACATTAAAACCATAAATTGTCACTCACGATGTTAATTTAACAAGCAAAGTTTGGTACAAGTGCTCTTTTGAAGGATCTCGATCTAAGTGATACCGTGTTCATCAGACACTTCACTGCATATTTTGTCATGCTGAAAATTATTTAATGGTTCACTAAGATTATTCAGGACCATATGGGGGGACAGAGCTGCACTGGAATGGAAGTACCAACTTCCATGGATTATGTACTGAGCGGTACTTTGTAGAAATGACATCAATTTATTGCGATAGGTAAATGCTTTGTGAAAGCTTCATGTGATTCTCACTGGCCTGGTGACTCAAGAGCCATATTCCATCCCTGCCCCTGTGTTGTATTGCTCTACCTTGGCGAAACTGTCCATCATCATCATGATTACTGGGTCTCTGTTGCCAACCTCACCATCACCACAGAGCAGCACCCTCTTGTTCTAATAGCTCTGTGGAAATCGGAGATAAGGCAGACAAGGGAAGTAGTTCAGGTGGGTAGCTGTGTCAGCATGCGTGGGAGGCTGCAAATGAACAAGTAATAGGTTGCTTCAGGTCACACCTGAAGAAGGCTCCATGGCCGAAACGTTGTGTTTTCTTTTTTCTTTTTTTCAGCATGGAATAAACCTATTACTTGTTCCTTTGCAGACAAGGGAAGTTCCCCCAGCCTGCTGCTGCCTTGGATTCGCTTGGGTCAGGTTATCATTTGGTCATCATAGTTCTCAGTGTGTCTTCCTCTTAATTGCTCTCTGTCTAAAACTCTTGTCGCTATTCTTTTGTCTTTTGCTGTATTTTTTCTCTCTCTCTCTCTGTATGTGTTTGTTGTTCTGTCCTGACATATTGTCCTACTTTCAGAGCGATTGAGCCGATACCTATTTGATTACATCACACATTATGTGAGAAGTGGCAAATCCTGTAGTAAAAATGTATCGTCCTTTTGAGCAGGTTGATTACTTAGCATTACAGCAGAGACGTGTGATTTGAACCGCTTCTTCGTTCTGAGTCCTTGTGTGATTTCTGTGCTCACTGCTGCTCTCCAAATGATCCTTGCAGATATTACTGCAAGAAACTGCTCTCTCATCTGTGATGAGAGTGAGTCAGCACTGGGCTCAACATGCTTTTGTCAGGGCTGCTTCAGTGCTTCTTTTTGGCTAATTTATTCTTTTTATCACGCAGTAGAGAGGGAGAATCTGCTCCAAACACTAAAACAGTGACTAGAATTAACATGCATGTTCTTTCCAAGCGAAACAGCAAGGGCAGCAGGATAGTAGGGGTCTCCTGTTACAATTACAGTTTTCAGTTATGTATATTGTGCAGTTTAATTGAACAGTTCCCTTGAATGATTCCAAAACAGCGGTACACAGTAAGACTTTCTCGTCAGCCTTCTGAAAGCCGATGTCTGCCCCCAGCAGGTAGTTGGCAAGCAGGCGAGAGATGGCAGCCAGTCCCTTCAGCCGGCGTCAGTGGGCCTCCCAGTCCCTCCGCGTCACAGCCAAGGAGCTCTCTCTGGTCAGCACCCGCAGCAAAGGCAATGCCATTGCAGAAAAATTCTCCAAGTAAGCCTCGCTCCAGCCGCCCACACAGACAGACACCCCTCGTTCTTCGCTCACAGATTAGCAGGCATACACTTTTTTGTGACTGCACCGCAATTATCCGAAGAGATGCACTGCTCACAGAGGAGCAGACGGAGCCGCCTCTCTGTCTGAGCGCCAGGAGCACACAGCAGGGCCACGCGCTCTCCTGCACACTGATGAAGCTCTGAGACAGCGCAGCTTTCTCTGTGTGGGGGGAAAAGGGAGACGCTACCTGGCAGCTTGTGAATGCTTTCAAGCCGAGCACTCAGTCTTGCAGATCTTGAGTCAGCTCCAGCGCTCTGTTCCACTCTGTCTTCTCATTTCTGTGACGGGGCAATGGCTTTTCCAGTTGGCTCAGGAGGTGAAACAGCTGTCATATATTAAACTACGTGCCAACAACCTACATATTTCCTACGTGGCAGCCAGAAAGGCGAGCAGAAAACACCCTAAAGCACTGATGCTCAGTAGCTGTACTCTTTGCCCATTTATAATTAGAATATTTTTTTTCTGATAGCACTTGTGCTTGGTTAAAGGGGAACTGCAATGTTTTTTTTTTTCATATCTGGGGGTTAGAAAGAATCAGCACTGATGCGTGCGTTTCAAAGTGCTATAAAAGTAAAATGTGCACAGTAATTTGTAAAACGTCCAATTTACGTCACAAGATAGACAAAATTTCCAGGTATGCGCAGTGCCATTTTCTGCAACGAGGCAACAAAACTTCCGGTGATGTGTAAACATTGTTCCCTATGATGTTGAAAGCAAGCAGGCTAGTGAATACATCTCTTTTAATCCAACAGAAATATTGCTTTCGATTTTGAGACAGTTTTGCATGCAGATCACGTTGGAATATTTCTGTGGTGAAATGTCTGCTGCACAACCTATATTTATTCGCTCCAACATCACATGACATTAGTCATTACGGAGACTAGTGAGCAGGAAGGGCCACATCACATGGCAGTTCTTGGGAACTCGAATCTGAGTTGCCTCAACATGGCATCTTACAGTACTTCCACAAAGTTCACAGTTTTGTGCTTAATTTGAAATTTATAATTTTTTTCAATAATGTCAATGTTTATTTTGTTACCGAAATCGAATAACCCGTCTGAGAAATATCGACTGCAGTTCCCCTTTAAAGGTACTGTTTGGATCAGAAACCATTGAAAAGACACTGACAAAAATAGGCCATTCAGCCAATTGTCCTTATCTATTCAATTTCATTTCCCTGAAAAAATGTGCATTAGCATCACCCTTGCAGTTAGACCTCCCCACATTATACACAAATTGAATAAAATAAAAAGATCACAAATATGCCTTTTGTCGTCTATTCCAGTGGTTTTTCAACGCTGGTCCCAAGTTTTCTGGTTTTTGGTCCAGCTGCAGTCTCAATCACAGGCTAATTGATTTAAATTCTCTATTATAGATGTGTTTTTAATTATCCTTTCAGCTCCTGAAAAACTGAATGAGATTTGTTGTTGGAATTAATTAACTCTGTGCTAACTAGTGAGTGTCAGGATCTCGTTCAGATGTTCAAGCTGAAAACTAATTGACTGGAAAAAAAACATGCTGTTTCATTCTCACCTGTAGCTGTTCACCATCAACTAATCACTTGTTAAGAGCTGTTTATTCAGAGATTTGGAAGCAACTTCTTAATTAGCACAGTTGAGATGAGACTGAATGAAGATCTGTTTGCTGAAGTTGATGGAAACAAGGACTGAGTGCAAAAAATAATCCAAACAGACGTGCTGATTAATTACATGCGTCAATTGACACTGGAGATGAAGGGCCCAGCTGGAATGAAAACAAGCGCACACAGCAGTCCCCAGGATAATACCAGGAGCTGCTCCTCTCTCTGGTTTCTGTCTCTCCAGCAGCACACGCTGTCTTTACTTTCTCTCACCATCTCCTGCATCCCCTTCTTTGCCTTTGTCCTCTTTCACTTTGCGCCAGAGTGCCTGTGATCTCATCCCAAACTCGTTCTTCCAGTTTTTCAAAACTCTTCTCTTCCTTTGGTGTGGGTGTGTGAAGAGAGGTTATGAGGAGGGTGCTGGGTTGACATTTTTCACTCGGCACATTGGGAGACAGTGGCATTGTTGTCCTGAAGGTTTTTCCAGCAGCTCCGCATTTCTAATTAGTAACTTGGCTGTGTGGCAGCATGTTGGATAGTTATGGTGATTGTTGACTGTGTCTTGAAGACGACCAGGGAGCTGAGCCTGTATCCAGGGAGCCACTGGGCCATCTTTCTTGATTGGCACAAATGACATCAAAATCGCATTCATATCAAAAACATTATCATCCACCCATTTTCTGACCGCTTTATCCAATACAGGGTTTTGGGGAGATCTGTATCTCAGCAAGCAGTGGGCGCAAGGCAGGATACATCCTGGCAAAAGCTAGGGTGTGCTAGGGCACACAGTTTTCCCAGAAGCTAGTCTTTGCACTGTGGGAGGAAACCAGAGCACCCAGAGGAAACCCACACAAACATGGGAAGAACATACAAACTACATACACTCAGATAGTACCACAGGAATTGAACCCAGGGCCCCAGCGCTATGAGCCAGCTTTGCCTGTGCCTTGTCCAGCTTGCTGTGGGCTGACCTCTTGCTTCATCTCCCAGTCAAGATCCCGGATCCTCTCTGGCTTGGTTCCTCATCTCATTTTCATTCCCGACTGCAAACCTCACAGGTCTGACCCTGCAGACTGGAGACCCCCCAGGATTCTGTCATGGGATCTCGCTCTCCAGCTGCCCGTTTTTTTCCTCCATGATCTCGGCCTGACTGTGGCCCCGCCTGTGCGTGGGTTCGAGTGCCCACCTTGCATTCATCACAATCTCCCTGAGAGCTGAGTCATTACACAAACACCTTGTGCTTTAGGTCTCTGCGCACAAGACTCTGGAAGATGAGACGTCAGCTTTAGAAAATCATAAGAGAGCTCAGGTCTCCCATGTGGGCTTGTTCCCTGCTGTTGCATGGCAGGTCGAATCCCAGGACCTACTGCAGATTGAATTAACCTTTATTGTCCCAAAGGGAAAGTGTCTTGCACATCAAGAGCTCATAACACATAACTTATATGACAGTAGTACAACATGGCAGCAGTACAATATCATAGTACAAAACATTTAACAACATTGCTCGGTCAGATCTCAGTCCAGTGTCATTAGAGTAAAAACACACAGATAGCTGGTAAGGTGTCATGCTACAGGTGCTCGGTACTTGAAGCGCTCTGGAAGCTCCAGTGGGTATGTTGTCCAGAAAGAGGGCTCGAGGGTTCGCACACCAGCAGCTGACTCCGCCTGTGTCTCATTTCCCCTCAAAAGAACACTTCTACTGGCAATCTCTGTGACATTTCCATCTGCAGATCATTTTTATTTTTAGTAAAGAGTGCAGGGTGGGTAACATGACTTCCCATGTCTTTGTGGGTGTATTTTCTCATTTCTTTAATTTGCAGGATTTGAGCAAACGATAGTTCATTGTTTCATCAATATTTCCAATACACCTGACAACACTTAACTGCAATCTGAGTGTTCCACCACTAGATGGCGCCATAGTTGATTATAGGATTTTTTTGTTGTTGACTACTCTCTTTACTAGAATACTTATTCATTAGATGCAGGGTGCAGCTTTTATTTAATATTACTGTATATTTCACAGTTTCCCTGCATGCGATTTTTTCATTACCCTTAAAGCATATTGTGCCATAGGATAGGGAGAAATGGTGTCCATACTGCCAGTAGTGCTACCAGCTCGCTAATGTAATAACACAGATATGGATGAAGAGTGGGTTCCCCCTTATCAGGGTCCCAGCCTCACTCTGTTCGCCCTGTCTTCCACAGGTACCAGAAGGCTGCTGAAGAAGCGAGCACAGAGAAAAAGAAACATGTGAGTATCTATTCCCTCCTGCCGGTTCGAGAGTGGCATTGCTGCCAACAACACATATTTTGTCTTTTGGGAAATAAGGTGGAAGTCATAAATGTGGAAGAGGACAAGGACACCAGTTTCTCATTTAGCATTTTCATTTTTCCTCCTTTTTGGTTTTGTTTCACCATCAGTCCCCTAGGTGGTGGTGTTGCTTGTGAAAAAGGGTGGGTCTCCCTTTCTCCTCCATTAACCCTGTTCTGTGTTACTAGCTCCATGGCTCATTGGTTTTGTTAACCCACTCTAAGACTTCAACTACTGAGAAATATTCCTAGACAGAATTATGACCATAATCCTGATAACAGTGAATGGATCAGTATATCGATAGTTCTAAAATAATACCCCACTGATGGCATTTAATTTTGTCTAGTGCACACAGGCTGCACAAACAAAAAATTGAAACAAAATTACAACCACAAAGCCTGAAGAGACTATTTGTGAAATAGATACATTGTTTTTATCTGCTACACACTAGAGCAATTAAATTAGAAGGGCAAACCGAACAGTGGAATGTGTAGTTAAAATGTAGGTTTCACAGAAATATCATGTGTCACTAGTAAGACCCAAAAAGATTTTGCTGTTTTGGAATTAGTCCAGGGAACAGCCTGGATTTCCTGGCTTCAAAGAAATGACCTATAGAAACATGCTAAAGAAACTGAAAGTTTTTAGTCTTGAACAGAGAAGACTATGAGGGGAATTGATTCAGTATTCAGAAGTCTTAGAATCATTAAGAATGGAGAACAGGAAGTATTTTTTACACAAAGGGTTGTGGGAGTATGGAACAAGCTACCTAGTTATGTTGTTAAATTCATTACCCTATGTGAACCGCTGGATGAGATCTTTGGATTAATTAGTTACTAAGACCCAAATGAACTAGAAATATTGAATCACCCCTTCTTCGTTATGAACATTTATACGTTCTTTTGTCACATCTTAACGTGCATTAAGTCCCTTACCCCGTACACACACAAAACGTATTACCACACAACATCAGACCTATCATTCCCTCTTCATTGTTCTTCATATTATTGCCATCTTTCAGTCTTCTTATTCCTCCTGTTTCACGTGGCAATTCTCTTTCTGTCTCTCTTTCTCCCTATCTCTTTGTATCTCTGTCTTTTAGTACACTCCCAAATCCCTTGCCAGTGCTTGGCAAGTTAGTTAAAGCCATTGGGCAGCCAGTCAGCTACTAATCCTTATTTAGACTCTTTAATCTCAGGTAATTCTCCTTTTGTTTTGTATAACTGCTCCAATTACAGTCCATCTGTTTGGTCAGATTTGAGTAGATGACAGACAGTGACCAGGCAGTCATGCAGCACTAGAATGTGCAGTTATCACGCTGAATAAGACAAGGAGTAAAAGTAGTATTTGCCAAGGGCCACCACAGTGGATTTGAAGGGAGGGGTTTTCTGGTGTTTCCTGTGAGGTAGGTCCAAGTGTTGGCTGTGCTTATTTAACAATAAGGTTAATAGTTCTCATACAACAAAGCGGTTCTTGGGTGCGGTTCAAATGGGGGTGGGACGATGATGATTTATTCATTTTGTTTCTTATTTTCTGTGTTTCCGTTGCAGATTAAATCGGTTTTATGAGAAAGTCATATTTTGGTTTAGTCTGAGTTTCTGATAAACGTTTGAATGTTTAGCTCCCCATTAAGAAAGCATGAGATAAAAATTCAATTCCACTACATTGTGTCTTTGTTCTTCTTGTTAGAACTTGTCTTTGCTGAAACCACATTCTGGGAAGGTGAAAAACTTGTTCTTGGAAAACCCGTAGGAGGTTGAGCAGTGTGTTCCAATCATTCAGCTTGGTCTGAAATTATGTTTTTGCCACCGTTGATGTCTTTGGTGTGGGTATAGATAGATTCTTCTGGAAGTATGGCCAGGCCACCCTGCTTTCACCCAGTCTCAGTCTAGAGGGGCCTACTAACAGACGGTGATCCAATCCTACATTGTAACACGCTGTTTGTAAACTGCTCACAGTCTGAGATTGTTGGCTAACAATTATTGTTTATTGTTTAAATTATTGTTATAAATTATTGTTTTGTATGTGTACAATTATTGGTTATTGTGCATCAGTAGAGCATAAAAAAGTTTCAATTTTTTAAATAAAAAACAAAGTCTGGCCACAGTCCAAAGAACTGGATAATGGAAACTGCACTGTTGCACTCTGGTGTTCACAGGGGCTGCCCCTATCTTTACCGTCAGTACTGTCTAGCCTTCCGTTTTCTCTCAAAGGGAAGATAAAATGTGTAGAAAACAGTTGTGATTTTCAAGAACCTGGAAGAAACAATTGATGCAAGGACCGCATGGCTTAAACTGCTGACTGAGCAGAGCAGAAAACCTGATTCTCATTAATTTAATTAGGGTTTTAATATGAATTAACTGGGAAATTGCTATAGAGGTATTGTACAATTTAAAATCCAGGTCAAATGCAGCACATCAATACACCACACCAGTACCTGTCAACAAAAAGAAGTCTGCAGATGCTTCTTAAACCTGCCAAGTTTTTCCAAACCTCTAATGTTTTTATTACCAGCCCAAAACAGCAGAAGAAAATGCATCTTGTGTAGACTAAGTGCTGACAAACTCGGAAAAGGCTGGGAGAAGGCATTCCTCTCTCATGTGACTTGATAAATCATAGAAACATGCGCAGCACAGTGGCCGCAGAAGAGAGAGAGAGAGACGGTCTGCACTCTGAATGAGACAGAAAGTACCTAGGAAAGCAGTTCATGGGAGGAGTTTGCAGGAGGGGAAGTGAACCTGTCTCTGTGAGGATTCAAAGGAGGAGAATTAAGATGTATTTAAACATGTGTATGTGCAAAGCTTGTTTTCAATTAATGGCAGAAAAATGTTTCTCTGCAGTATTTTGCTCATGCAGTTTCTGTTACACTTAGCCTTGTAACTGGCTGGCTATTCTGTAGTGACTTTAACTGAGCATCATTTCAAGAATGTTTTTGGATTTCTCAGTGTAGCTAGTCAAGGCCAATTGATTAAAATCATTACAAATTAGTGTATCCTGAGTTAATTTCAGTTATCTTTACTAGTTGTATTTATGATTAGTCCACATATGTATGACCTTGTCCCATTTCAGTTTCTCTTCTCATATGGTACGTTTGGTACTGTAGAAGACCTATTTTCTTTACAAGCTGCCTTGTATATAAAGAAGTTAGATCTGCCCTCAACATATTAAGAGTGTGATTTTCTAGTTTCAATGCTCTGGAGAACATCAGCTGCACAGCCTGTCAGCCATGGATTCAGACCTAGAAATGTTCAAACGTGGCCAGTTAAGGCACTGTCTAAATATCCTCCTGTTTTCCCTTTACAAACTCATTCATCCTCTTCAGAAAGTATTTTTCCACTCTGTGTTTCTTCGAAACCCCAACCAGAAATGAGAGTGAAAAGTGTTGGGCAAAGCAGGTCAGGAACTCTTGGGTTCCTCATAAACGTACGGCGACTCCGATGCTCCAGTAGGGGAGGAGGGGACAGTTCGGCAAGTCGTGCAGAGGGAGCCGTTTTCTGTAGTGCCCGAGGAGAGAAGTTCACCGAGTTCTTGGTCGAGCTGCTCTGGTGAAGCAGCTGGCCAGATTGCAGATACCACTAGCCCCGGTCTAGATTGGACAGCGTGCGTGCGAGCGAGCGCAGGTGTTTCTTTTCCCCGGTTCCATTTCTGTTCCTTTTATTTCCCGAAAGACTGAAGCAGCCAGTCAACAAAGAGTTAAACAGCCCCAGAATTTATCATTTCCTGCTTTCTAGTTTCCTGGATTTTTCTTTCCCTCTCCCCCCCTTTCTGTCCCGGCCCGAGGGGGCTGGGCTCGTTTGTACATGTAGCACTGCTAACTGGAAACATCTGGGAGTGCTCTATCATTCCGAGGAGCAGAGAAAGAGAGGCCAGCAAGCTGCCGGGACCCAACTAAGGTTGTTTCACTTTGTCCTTTTTTTCCACCTTTTTCACTGTCATTTAACAGCCTACTGTATCTGGAAAGAAAATGTGTTTTTTCCTATCTGAGCTGTTCTGTTTTTATGTGTGTCTGCTTCTGTGCCTTTAACTGTTAAAACATGGGGTTTCTGGTCATGGGTAAAATTGGGGAGAGTAGTAGGAAATCGAGGTGTACAGTATATTTAGGTAGTGCTTTGACTGTCCCCGGTAACTGTGATCTGATCAGTCCAGTTGCCAAAGGTTATTTTTAGCAGTGGTGTAAAAAGTACTTTCAGGGTTTCTGAAGCGGATTAAATTATTCTTGTTCAAATATACTTTTACATATAATCATGATGTTCCTGCAGTTTCCTTTTTCTATTATAAATGCTCTCTTGAACATTGCAGAGCAGACGCTTTCAGGTTCCTCAGCAGTAGGGAGGGCTGTGTCCAGAATGAGTGGAATCTGCTCCACAGCTCTACTGCAGAAACATTCTTCAGGGTCCGATCTGCATGAACACATATCATTCTGTCCTGTCTTTGTCTTTTTAAAACGGCTGATCTAGTATTTCAGACACGCAGCATACTTTCATTTTACTTTATATTTTGTACACCTCTGTCTCCAAGCCTGTGAAAGTTGGTCTGATTCTGTGTATCTTCTTGTTACGTTTCTCTGATAGTGACCCAACCACATTAATGTCTTTTACTGAGATGAAAATGATTCTCAAGATCAGCCAATTCATTATGACAAGGTATCAACCTTGTTTCATGTGAAATAAAGGCTGCTATAACCTGACTAGCCAATGTACTACAATGGGCAGGACTGCACTTACAGCACGCCAGCAAAAGGTTTCTTTAAATCTTTCTCTTGGCCAGCACATTTCCGTTCTTTCCACGCAACTCTAATAATGGGAACTCGTGGAAGCAATTTATTAATAAAAATGTGTCTGATTTCAGTAGTGTGCAGGGTTCAGTTAAAATGAGCATGCAGTTTGTTACAAAACTGCATCGCTGTGTACCTCACTAATTTGAGGATGTCAAATTAAACCACAGAATTAACTAAGTGCTCCTGTATGTCGCCATTAGTGACTGCTGTGATCGTTTTATAGGGCGGATCTTGTCACTTAAATTCACTGAGGTGTCGTTGGGTAGTCGGAAAGATTTTAACAAGCTTTGGAAAGACAGTCCACGCGCCAGCACAGAGCTGTGCTATGTAGAAGCGTAACCGAATCTGAACTGGAATACACCAAACCGATAGCATCAGGATTTGGGATGCCCTGCAGGGCGGTTTGAGATGATGCTTAGAGAGGTGATTTTGCACTCACGAGCTCCTGACCAGCGGCGCCCCTCTCTTCCTGCAGGGCATCGACACCCTCCCACCTTCCTTTCGGAAGGGGAACCTGAGTGTGCTGAAGAAGAGGTGGGAGCAGCAGCCGGCCACGCACGACCCGCCGCCGCCGCCCACGCCCCCGAGCACCGCACCCCGGGCCCGACCCTGCGCCAGGCCCGACCCAGCCCAGAGCCCACCAGGGGAGTCGCGCAGCAGCCAGGACAGCGCCGGGAGGCCCAAGTCACCCGGTTCGGCACTCGTCCCTGGCAGCCGCTTCCGGTACCCGAGTGAGGGAGAGAGGGCCGGAGGAAGAGAGGAGCAGGAGGACGACGCGGCCATGGAGAGGAAGCTGTGGAGGCAGAACGATGGCGCCGACGGCGAGAGCATGGTAGCAGGCACCACCTCCCCTGGGGGCAGCGTCCACATCGAGAAGCCCAGCGTGCCCCTCAACAGCCTGAAGAGGCTGTTCGAGAAGGGAGAGAGCACACAGGGCAAGGTAGTTGTTCGCCTTTTTCGTTGTCTTCTTCTTCGGCTTTGTTTTCCTCATCTTCATAAGCTGGACACTAAACCCTTTGGACAATAAGCACCACCCAAACAAAGTGAAAGTACAAAGGTTTCCCTACCGTAGTTTATTCGCCTGGCACTTTTATCCAAAGTGACGTACATCCAAATCTATTTATACAGCTGGACATTTTAGTAAAACGGTTTGGGTGAAGCACCTTGCTCAAGGATACAATAGCACTGACCCCCACCTGTGATTTAAAACCACAAGAGTTACAAGCTCAGATGTTCTCTCAGCCTTCTGCATGAGCATCTGCTATAAACTGTGCATTATGCTCAGTGCCTCAAAGTGAGTTAGTGCTGTGCTTGTCTCCGTTCTATCTTTTAATCTTGTACTGAACCAGTTGGAAGGTTTATTCTATTCCGAAAGGAAAAGAAAAGAGACAATGTTTCAGCTGAAGCAGGACATTTACTAGAGCTCTTTGAGAGACTTACGTTACTCATCCCACCCATTATTTAACCCCATGACCTCCCAATCAGGAGTTAAGAAACCTAATTATTACTCCACTCTGCTCCCACAACCCTAAACTTAAAAACCAGATGTGTGAATATGGCGTTGTTTTAATGTGTTCATATTTGAATGGGAGAAAACTCTCTCACTAACTCAGGCGCCCCTCACATGCTCAGATGCTCTCACGCACTGAAGAGCACATTGAGGGTCTGTGCCACAGGCATCCCTCGTTTGTCTCAGGCCTGAGATGAGTCACAGAGGCTAGGGGGGTCACAGAATAAAAGAGGACTTATTCTCTCTCCCTCCTGCTTCTGCTGTGCTGGAGGGAGTGTCACCGGACCCAGTCCAGTGTGTCTACACACTGAGCAGAAGACTGGTGGTGTTTTCACCTCTGGCGACGAGGCAGAGGGTGTAGATACAAAAGGTCTGTGTCGGAACAGCGGGGCTTATTTCTCAGAGAAAACATCCAACTTTTCATCTACACAGCTAAAGCCTTCTTACTGCTTCTAACTGAAATGAACATTCAATATATTTATATATAGAAAACTTTTTCCACGGTAACAAGAGACAATAGTTCTTTTTATTTATTCTTGGAAAAGACTCAGGATTTGGTTCCTGGTAATTAGTCCTGCCAAGGAAGATGGAGAGAGAGTGTGGGCTATGAAGCTGGAATAATTTAAACCTTTGTGTTTTAAACAGTATCCTATTCCTGGAACTTCAATAGAATGATCAGTTCCCCCATGTTCCAGATCTTTAGATGAGCTCGGCACTGTACTGAGATGATGTGTTTTCTGGTTCCATTTATGCTTGTTTTTAAAGGAATTTCTCATAGAGGTATGATAAATTAACATCACCTTAAAACGTTTCTTATATTCTGTATGAGTTCAAGTTTACAGTTCTTAATCCTGAAGACTTTCATTCACAAAAATTCAACATTTTCCTTTCCCTTAACCCCACACGTTAAAACCCACCACTCCTTCTGAAAGCCAGCAACAGCTGACCTGTTAGTGCCGGGGACGTCAGTACTTCACAAGAACCGAGGACTGCAAATTTGAGGAGACTTTTTCTGGCCATCGTTCTCATTTTCTTATCAATTGGTGTCAATCTAGTGATCTGCTGCCGCCATCTCCTTGAAGCACCTCGTCTGCTTCAGCGGTTTGAAAATCACACATCCTTTAAGCTGGCACCCATCACGTATACCAAGATGTTTGCCTGATAGCAGAACAGATTGCATGAACATGTCTTTATTTTCGCAAGAGCCCGACTCCAGTCATGTGTGCCCTCGGAGGAGTGAGTCAGTTTCGGCGGTATTGGTGTGGTTAGGGTCTCTTTGGTTGAAGCCATGGGTTTCCCGTCTCCTCGTACTCCCAGCCACCCCCTCTGTGACATAGGCCGACCTGCCAGCTCACAGGAAGTGGGTCATGACTCGTCTGCCCTGAAGGAAATATGACGCCTGACTGTGCTGTGACCCCTCTCCCCTTTCTCTAAACCCGAGCGCCTGTTGTGCGCTGGTGGCTTCTTAGAGGGGTGATGTCACTGCTGGGGTATGTTCCTCATATGAATCAGTGCAGGGCTCAGACGTTCTTGGGTTTCTTTTTTTTTTCTTGCACTACGTTTCTGTTCCTTTTTCCATGAATTAGTGGTGATTTGCTGGCACGCTGTGGTGAAATAAGTTGATTTACCTGCACTCTTTCTCTCGTGCTGTAGCTGGTGACGAGAGTGAATTTACGCAGAAGGGCTTCTATACTTAGTAAATGTTCACATTTCAGTGGGGAATGTCCTTGTTCTCAAAATCTTCAGATATTCCCACTCTAGGCTGCATGTCTGGGCTTTTGTTTTGTTGTGCTGTACTGTAGTCAGTTGTGGTGTTATTTTTTTCAGTTCAATTAAAAAACAATCTCCTGTGTTCAGCCAAACATCTCTGCACACAACCCGAACTGTGATCCCAACCCTAAATGTACGCTATAACCCAAGGGTAGCTTCAGTTCTTAGCGTAACCCTGACTCTGAACGCAGCATCTTAATAGAGAGCTGCAGAATCTCTTTGGATTCTCGTTCTCTGAATAAAACTGGGGTGTGGGTAGTGGTGAGAGGTACAGAATCAATATGAGAAAAGTTCACCATTTCTGGTTGTTGGGGCTGGGGTGGGGTATATGTGCTCATGTCTCTATTGGTGTCAGCCTGTCTCTCCTCCCCCACACTCTGTTATCTCTTATACCAAGGAAGGCCAGATACACTTACAGCAGAGGGGTATAGTGGACCACGGAATCGTGTTTAGAACATCGGAAATAAATTCTTGTGCTGGTGCTGATCATCCCAGGCACCTCAGCTTCGCTTTTCTACAACAGCCTGGTATTCACACCATTCAAAAGCAGCGATAGGTTCCCGTTGGTGCTTGGCTGGTATTTTCTGCTTCTCTCAGCAGTGTAACGTGTCTGCACTGGCATGTTTGGATGAGATGAAACTGATGATATGACTCACTTCCCTGGAAGCTGCAGAATCGGTGCAATCAGAGAGAGCAAATTCAATTAATTTCATTATTGCAATGTCAACAAAGTTGATTGGAATTTTCTCCAGTGCAGCCAAGTTAAAAAAAAAACAGCAAAAACAACAAAACACACATTAAACTTACACAAAAAACACGTATCACACAATATACAGAGTACATATTATGGAATCAATGCAACGTCCAAAATCTGCATATTGAGGTGCCTAATAGCCTCTAGATTGGAGCTATTTCAGAACCAAACAGTATCACATTTAATATTTAAAAACTTCCTTCCCAAAAGGGAGAAGTATAAAAATGATCTGGTGGCGTGGATGGGGTCTGTAGAAACATTCTTAAGTGTCCGGTTGATGTGGCTGTCATAAACAGAAGCAACAGAGGCAAGATTGCATCTATGGAAGGTCTTGAATGCTGTACATATGACTCTTTCCAGCTGTTTCCTCTCTTGTTTCCTCGCTGTATTGCCATCAATTTTAATTCAGAATTAAAAGGAGCCTGCCAGATTAAATGATGATGTTGGAACAGAAGCTGGACCAATTTGCTTTTGAACCGGAAGGCACTTTCAGTTGTTGCTTGCTATAGAAGTGGTAAGAAAATCTGATCTCTATGTCATTGAGTAGGAAACGTTAGCTGAGTCCTCATTAGGTCTCATCACACTGAATCTCGTGGGTATTGCATTCCTCCAAATAATGTTAGCATGTCGGATCGGTGCATTTTTTGGTATTGATCAGACCTTTAATTCTGCCAGTTTTGTTGATAGCGCCCTTGGTCTCAGTTTGTCTCTGGATTGTGGCTGTCGTGTCAGACAGTGCTGTAGTAAAACGCTTCAATGTCTCCACACCCTGCTAATCCTCTCAGGTCTGTGTGGGTGGAGGGGAGGTATTTACAGCATTTAAAGGCTTATTCCTGCAATTGCCCCACAACAAGTCCCATCTTTACCGGCTGGCTCCAGCCTCCTCACCTCCTGGTCACATCGTCAGGCTGCCAGCAGTGCAGCCTGAATGGTCCTGACAATCAGATTTCCTGCTGGGCACCGGAGCTTAAATGGAAAACTTACTCAGACTCCTGTTGTGCAGTAGAAAGTCCCCTTCAGACATTTTCTCATTTGTGCAAACTGTACTGATGTGGAGGAGATCCACACTGCATTTTAAAACCACACATTGGTCCAGGCAAAGTTACTCATATTAAATGGTTGGTTACTTGAGTAGGTCCTCTTTGAGCTGCTCGTTTTTTGGGATCTTTATTCTGAATATTGGATAACAGAACCTGATTTAACCCAACTGGATTCTTTTACTGGAAAGCAATGGCTTTTTTATATGTTGCTCATCATTATTCCCAGTAACTTTGCTCTAAACCTCATCTTTTAAGTGTCGGAACACCAAACTTTGTTACCAAAGAGCATGTGGCGGGATTAAAACTGTTTTAAAGTTTATTCTGACATCATGAGACGGAAGCAGTTTGTGACACTCCAGATATGAATATTAATGAAAAATAATTCTTGTCAGGCATTAAAAAACAGAAACATTTCCGAAAAACATTGCAGCTTTCCTGCAGTGCCCCCTGCAGTGTAACAGTGTCTGCCATCAAGGAAGACCGTAAAACCAGGCTTCTGGTCGCAGACCCAGGCTGTGTCTGGCTGCTCCCTGATCTCATTACTGGATTAGGAGTCATGGTGGTTAGAGAGGTGGGGCTGTGGGCCAGCTGGCAGGCTGGCTGATATCCTGTACCTTGCTGTAAACCATGCCATTAAGTGCAGGTGAGTCTGGGGACTGTTGAAGTGATGTACACTGTCTGATCCACTCCCTCTCCTGGGCATTTAACCATATATAGAAGCGTTTCCTTGTATATCAAACTGCATTTCTACTTTTCTCAGAATACATTTTAGGAGATGCATGACTGAGTATAATTTAAGGTTCTTGAATTCAAGAATAAGAGCTCAAATGTCATCATTTTTTTATCCTAAATAACTGAAAATGTGGTCTCACAATTTCATTGTACACACCACAGAGTAATCACATACTGTAAAACCAAATAATTCTAATTATTTCCATCAGTTCTTTTTCATGATCAGTGCATTTTATGGAATGGAACAGGTAAAGGTTCATTCCATGCTGAAATGTGAAGAAAAGTCTGTTTCCGTTCTGTTCCGACACATGCTGACTCAGCTGCCTACTCAAGCATTTCATGAAATGTTTGTTTATATGGAAAATACCTCATCACCTGCCTACAATACATTGTCAATCAGGAAACGATGCATGTTAGAAAATGAGTCATATAAAAGATCAACAGCAAAACAATATAAAAAATAATTAATAGTGACCATTGGACAGCAGACTAGGATGGGAAGATGATTGATTCAACCCCAATGCCCAGCTCACACCATCAGGGCCCTTGTCAAGTGTGAAATCCCCCTACAGGCAATGTACTGATAGCCCACTCCAGCAGCTAGGGGGAGGAACAAGGGGCTTTTTGGTTTTTATAAATGCTCCCCAGGATGTGAGTAGACCTACACAGATTGCCACAACCCTGTGTGTGAGAGAGAGAGAGTTGACTTGGTGAGTCTTGGCTGCTGAAGCCAATGGAATAATTATGGAATAATTAGGTGCTCAACAGCTGGGATTGCTGAAGAACTCCATGGTTTTGATGAGCTTTATTTCTTTTTTTCCACCCAGGAATCTCGAGAGCCTGGGAAGACTGGAGCAAACAGCAGCTCTGAGGACATGGATCTGCGCCTGAGAGACAGAGGTACAGTTCAGAGTAACACAGTACAGACTAAACCGAGCGGCACAACGCAGTCCATATTGGTGCAGTGATTTTCAGGGCAGATTACAGCAGTAATATGCAGTCCAGAGGGTACAATATAAAGTTGAGAAATGCAGTAAAATACAGTACACTGCAGATTCATCCATAAAAAGGTAGTGTGTCTGTAGTAAAGACCTTTACAGTGTGACAGAGTGCAGTCGAAACCCATACTGTGCTTGCAGTGCAGTAAAGAGCAGTGGTCATGGCCTTATGTGTGAGTGAGCTCGGGGAAGTCTCTCACCATCAGCTCCAGCACCGGGGGACTGTGGCTCTGTGCTGCCCCATTGCTTTTCACACTGAACAATAATTCCTAATGCAAGAAATTGTTAAGGGTTAATAAAGTGATGTTAATGATCGTGTAAGCCACTATGACAACCGTTTGATTAGCATGTTTGTGGATGATGATGTTTTTCTTTATTGGCCTTTTGAATGATGACAAAAACAATTACAGACAGGAGATACGTCGTCATTATTATTATAGTTTTCAGACTCTTAACAAGCTATTTGTCTGTTTTCTAATCATATGGTACTGGAAGAGTTCTGATTGAATGTTGTTTTGTATTATGGTATTGTATCGTTGTATTGTATCATTGTCATATGTTATGTTTATGAATTCTTGATGCGCAAGAGGAATAACCTTAGGAGCAATAAAGGTTGATTAATTCCCTCAATTCATTCTGGAGCTTTGTGTGCATTGCCACTCAGCTCAATAGTAGCATTTGAATCCAAAGTAAAGTCAGTTAGGATGTAAAGGTGTCATGACTGGGGCTCCCCTGCACCATAGAAACAGACAGTAGCCCAGGGTTTTACCTTCGTCCGTGATGGTGTGTGTGTTTCTGACTGCGTTCATGAGGCTCTGTCATTGCCAGTGTGTGACTCCCGCTGCCCTTTCCATCTTCCCTGTCCCAGGTCACCTGGAGGGTCTCTCAGGATCGGGCGGATCCTCCCCAGACAAGCTGCTGGAGATGACTTCGCTGAAGGACAGAATGGCCAAGTACCAGGCTGCAGTCTCCAAGCAGGAGCCTCTCCCTGCGGGGCATGGGGTAGGAGCCACAGTTCTGCTTCCTCTGTTGCTCAGAGTGGGCTGTCTATCTCCAGCGTTGCTCTGTGTCTCCCGCACAGTTATAGCCCCTCTCTCTCGGGGTCTTCAGTGCAAGACACTACTCTCTCCGTTTTAATAACAATAATAATAATTGCTTACACTTATATAGTATATACTTTTCTGGACACCCTACTCAAAGCGCTTTACAGGTAATGGGGACTCCCCTCCACCACCACCAATGTGCAGCATCCACATGTTTTTTTTTTCCACTGAGAATTCACTTCCAGGGCACTGCCCTTCACCCCGGCCCTGAACTACAGCTTCACAAGAGCTACTGTAGCACATTTATTACAGCTGGCAACAAGTAAGCAAAGGAGATCCAAATATCTGACATGGATTTATGAAATACTGAAAGTTGTTTACCTCCCTCTACATAGCCTTTCAATCACTGATTAATTTAACTTAGTTCCCCCCACTCTGTGAACTGCTGAAAAGTGGTTTTGCAGAGCCATTAAGTGACGGCCATCAGTATTTCACCTTTATGCACATTATGCAAATGCTGCAGCCCTTCCGATGAATCAAAGTGAGATGTGATTTGTCTCCTAACAAAGGATCTCTCCCAGACACATTCCAGAGGAATCTGACTCTTGTTTTCAAATGAATGTCTATTCAGTCTGATGGCTCTTTTTCAGACTATGCAAAAGTCACTAAATGCTTCCTGATTATTTCAGGAGATACCTTGCTTACAACCTCTTGCTGTGCTGTATAGGGCAATGGTGATGACAATGGTCAGATCGTTTAGGAGATGGATGCCGATGTTCCAATTAACCTTCGTCTCTGTATTCAGTATCTGTGTTTTCTGTCCCCCTCTGAGTAGTTCTCTGTTGTTTTCAATGTGTGTTCTTTTTTTCCCCAAATCTTTTTCATTTGTATCAAACCTCGCTTACGGTGACATAGCCCCCTAACTCTTTATCCGTCTCTCGGCCTGTGAAGACGGAGCACGGTCTGAGCGAGGCAGAGCTGCGCAGCCACAGCGTGGATCAGAAGGAGAATGTACCTCCCAGCCCCCTGGACAAGCAAAGAGTGAGTCGCGTGCTGAGGAATTATTTTCAACCACGAAATGCTTTAGTGTCACGTTATGTGTAAGGGAAATAAAACTCCTGAGCAGCACGATGTGAATTACTGCACCCATCACGGAGCTGTGTGCGCTTATGTACAGTCATGAAGCACAAGTGTGTTTGTGTTTTTGTGTGAAAGAGCTGTTGGGGTGGCAGTGTCTCTCAACATCAGTCCCCTGTGCTGACACACCCATCTCTCTTCCCTCCTGAAAACCTAAGAAAGATTTCGAAAGTGACCAACAAAGCTTAGATGCTTCAGCCTGTCAGTATAGAACATTCCTTCAATATCCTTGTTAGTTCAGTGCCCAATTGAAACAAATATCCCTTCTTTATACCTATCCACCATGCTGTCTAGAAGATCTATGCAGACACATTTATAACAATACCCTCTCTTGCTGTCCTGCTCTCTCTCTCTTTAACCCTCAACATTTCACCTGCCCTCTCCCCCCTGTCTCCTTCCACAGAGCCCCTGCGCTGAGGTCAGTCAGAACAGCAGGAAGGGCTCCTCTGCAGACAGCACAGGTAAGCTGAAGTCTGTGCAGGACATTTTCAACTTGCCACCATGATCTGGTAAAACAGTTCTGATCGGGTATTGAAGCCTATCTGCAGAAGCTGACTGAGCTGCAGTAGTTTTTTTCAGACATCGAGCCTCTAATTTTGCAATGTCTGTCTGCTAAAATTACAATGTAACATTACTGGAACATCTTCTAATTCCAATATGCAATATTCCCTCAGAAGTCACTTCATGTTTTTGTGTGTTTTGCATTAGTAAGCATGAAATGTCAGGAAAAGGAGACCCATAAAATCCAGGTCCAGCAGCGTGAGTTCCCACATCTCCTGAAATCCTGGAAAGTTCATTTTTCTATGCCTGGAAAAGTCATGGAAAACATCTACAGGACTCTTACTAGACTGAAAGAGAGACTTAGCTCCGAAGTCTTGACATACTGAAACAGAAACAAATGTTAATAATTACACCAAAAGGTTAAGTATATTCAAGCAAATGACTGTGTACCAGAAAGTGGGAGACAGTCGATTGCGACAAAAGCTCATGGAAAATTCAGAAGTATTTCCTGGAGCGATATGGGGGAAAATAACTTCATAAAAGGCCTTCCAGGAACCCTTTTTTCTACATTTATCTTCCACCGCTGTTACCCATTGACATCATGCTGCACTGCAGGCTATTTCCCTGAGTGCAGCCTTGCTGTGGCTTCTTTGGCACTGTAAATAGGAGGGAGAGCTGTATGTGCCTTCTAGGCCTCTGGGCTACAGCAGCTCTTAAGTGTTGACCTGGGTAAAGGGGGAGGGGGAGTTTTAATTGAGGTATAAAGCAGCTGAACACTAATCAGCACGGCATTGTATTCTGCGCACAATGACCCTTTTAAAGAGGGAAAACTGGGATATTGTGTTGGTGTGAAGACACCACCTTGTGGCCAGATATTGTTATTGCACAGTCCTCCAAAAGTGGCGGACTGGGTAGAGCTCTTAAGTGTTCCTGTGTGAGTAGACTTTGTTGTCACAGAAATTCCTCACACTAATGAGGAAGTTGAACATTGCAATGAAATGTTTGATTATCTTCTGTCCCTTTCTTCTCTTCCTCCTGCCCTGTCTCTCTCTACCCGCTGTCTAGGTGAAGGGGAGAGCAGGAAGCTGTCCAGCTCCGTTCTCAATCAGCCTGTGTCTTCTGGACCCTCCGAGACTGCCCACCCCAAACCTGTCAGGGTGAGACTGGTTAATAAGTACATCAAAAATCAGCAGCATGCAGGAAATCTGCTGGTTCAGAAGATAGTGCTTCTGTCCGATTTACACTGAACCTGTCCCAGGGCTGTATGTGGTGCTTACCCTCCCTTTGTCCCATGTGCAACCTTAACCCTACCCCTGTCCCGGGGCTGTATGTGATGTTTACCCCTCCCTCTGTCACCTGTGTAACCCTAACCCTACCTCTGTCCCAGTACTGTATGTGATGATCCCTGTCCTGGGGCTGTATGTGATGTTTACCCCTCCCTCTGTCACCTGTGTAACCCTAAACCTACAGTCCCAGTACTGTATGTGATGATCCACTAACCCTATCCCTGTCCCGGGACTGTATATGACATTCCTCCCTTCCCTCTGTCCCTCTGTGTATTTTTCTATACAACCCTTCTTACAGTTAGTATCTCTTTGACTGTTTCTCTGTTTTGCAACTATCTCTCCATTTCTTCCTGTAATTCCCCTCTCTCTTTTCCTCTCTTTCCTCCCTCTGTCCCCATGATCCCGGACGGTCAGTGCTGACGTGTGAGTATGTCTCCTGCTCGCTGGTTTGCATGAGACTCCCCTTTGCAGCCAGGGCTCATCAGAGTGAAAGTCTGGTGTAAATAGACACCGAATTACTCTCTTTGTTTGCCAGCTGCTGCATATTTTCTTAAGCCACAATTTAACCCAACCGTGGGTCGGTTTCAGGACCTCTTGGCTTAATGAGACACAATAAACTTTTCTCAGAGATGGACATGTCCCTACGAACCAAAATGAAATTCACCGTGACCCAAACAGCTCCCACAGTTGGAAATGCATTCGCTTTTGCATAGTGAAGGTTATAAAAGTGGGTGGCGTGGTGGTGCTGTGGTTAGTATTGCAGTCTCCCTAGGCAGTGTGCGGTGTGGCCTGCCCATCACTGTGTGGCTGACAGTACACGTGCCCTTTCGTGTCCGTCTGCAGAAGTTCCAGCTGCCAGCACGTGAGACGTGTGTGTCCTGCCAGAAAACCGTCTATCCACTGGAGCGCCTCATCGCCAACCAGCAGATCTACCACAACGCCTGCTTTCGCTGCAGCCACTGCAACTCCAAACTGAGGTAAGAACGCCAGGGGGTTGGCAGCCTGACTACGCAGACGCAGGTGAACACTGGGCTGCGCAGACGCAGGTGAACACTGGGCTGCGCAGACGCAGGTGAACACTGGGCTGCGCAGACGCAGGTGAACACTGGGCTGCGCAGCTCGGCGGTTATCTGGAAAATGCAGCAGAATTTATCCTGACAACCAGAAACAGCTGATTCACGATTGATGAAGCCGTCAGATTTTACACTTATAGTGCTCAGAAGTTCTTTTATTTAATACTGTTGTGAAGTTTCTAAGCTTTTTTCCTAATCTGGCATCTTTAGAAGAAAAAATTCTACATATTGGAAAAGAAAGCTTGAATTAACACCAAACACGCCTTATTTTAAAGTATTAGATAAGTAGTCAAGTTTTTAACTACCTGCAAAAAAGTGTGGGTCGTCCTTGACATGAGCCTAGTTTTTAGCCGCTGATCGGACAGTTTTCAACTCAATTAAAGTTTTCCTTGTAAGGCTATCGTCCCAGAATTGGTGCCCGGATCTTTTTCAGATCGTTCTTAAAAATAACCCAGTTTATACTTTTCTGAAATGTTGACTATCCCTCTCTCTCGTCTCCCTCTGCTGGCCAGCCTCAGCACCTTCGCCTCCCTGCACGGGACGGTCTACTGCAAGCCGCACTTCAACCAGCTCTTCAAGGCCAAGGGGAACTACGACGAGGGCTTTGGGCACCGGCCACACAAGGAGCTGTGGGAGGCACGGGCCGACAGCGAGGAGCCGGAGGCGGCCAGCGAAGCCCTTAGGGAAGAGCGGGTACAGCCGCCCCAAGAAACGGCGCCGCCGGACAAGCGAGAGAGCCCCCTAGTGGAGGAGTCGCCCCTCGCCAAGGTCAATATCCTGGCGGCCAGCCTGGAAACCCGGGCCCAGGCCGTAGCAACGCCGGAGAGGCCCACCTCCGAGAAGCCGGCGGAGACCCGGCGACTCAAAATCGCCTGGCCGCCGCCTTCCGATGGGGAGAGGGGTAGCCCCGTGGGCGGGGTCGGGGAAGGAGGGCCGGTGAAGCCCTTCAGGGCCAAGTGGCCCCCAGAGACGGAGTCCGGGGCCCCTCCGGTGCCAAGTCTGGAGCGCAGCGAGATCAGCAGGCTGCGGCGCAGCTCGTCCCTGAAGGAAAGGAGCCGCCCCTTCACTCTGTCCCCCAGCCCCGCCCCCGCGGCGGCGCCCGCCCCCCGGGAACGGCTTCGCCAGCAGGGGGAGCTGGAGAGCCGGGGGACAGGGGAGAAGAAGGAAGAGGCGGGAGAGAGGGAGAGGACGGCGGAGCTGGAGAGCTGTCCCGCCCCAGTGCCGCGCGGCGCTGAACCGGAGAGGAAGGGCACCAGGGAGGAGGAGAGGATGCAGGAGGAGAGGGTGGAGGTGACCGGCCCCGAGCAAGGTGTGGTGAATGGGGATTCTTCCCCAGAGGAAGAGGATGAGGAGGAAGACTCTGTCACAGAAGGAGAAGAGAAACCAGCCACACAGCTCCAAGGACAGAGCGAGGAGGAGGAGGAGGAGGTGGAGGAAGAGGAAGAGAGAAAAGAAGAGGAAAAGGAGGAGCTCCAGCATTTCTCTCCCCTGCCACCCAAGCGTGCCGCCTCTCCGGAGGTTCTGACCCCCGAAGTCAAACACAACCGCTCTTCCCAGGACGTGGGCTTCTGGGAGGGAGAGGAGGATGGCGGGAGGGTGTCTGTGGAGGAGCTGATCAAGAAGAACCGCTACTATGACGATGACGATGAAGAGGAGGAAGAGGAGAGGGAGGACTGACCCACCTGTTTTCAGGAAGCTTAAAAAAATCTAGAAAAAAAAACAGTATGAAACAGTGTCCTAATATCAGTCTTCAGAGTAAAGCCATTATTACTGGCTGCTTTTAATGTTTTAGTTTTCTTTATGCTGTCTCAGAGCCAGAGCGAAGAGGAATGAACAAAGCTGTTTTTTTAGTCACACACACACACACAATGCTCAAGAGCCTTTTTAATTGTATTTTTTGGGCTTTTTTCGATGGAGTCAACTGAGTTCACGGCAAGCTTTCTGGTGCACAGTGAATGACTTCTAACTTTTGATCTTTTGTTTCCTCCTCCTGTGGTACAATCCTGATCACTATGCCTGGATGGGCTGCCTATGCCCATCATTCCTGACCCCCTTTCCTTATGAACAGAGCGTTGATTTGAGCAAAGAAGCAGAGAAACCATTTGAAACTCATACTGCAGATTATCTGAAAAATCTATGATTGTTTTTCTGTACAGTTCTCTTTTGTATGTTGTACACTGTGATTTTTTTACAGAATCACTATGATTTATGAATGATGCGGTTCTAATACAGGGATAAAACTTGAGCTTCTGAGTGAGGGTGTGGCATGTCACCTTAATATAATACCTGTGAACTGGAAAGCCTCGCATTAACAAAAATGTAGCTCTGAAAAGTTTTTATTACATTTTATTTTTGTTGAAAACTGCTATCCTAATATATGAGGCAAGAATTGGGATGATTTAACAGGTTAAAATACAATGATCCAAAACATACAATCTTTTAATTCTTTTTTAGATTGCAGTTTTTGTTACAGAGAAAGCTTATGCAGTTAAAAAGTGGATTGCTTGTCTCATTTTGTTCCCAGACCAACCAGGTTTAAATAGGACAGCCTATGAAATTATAATGGACTCAGACACGAGCTCTCTGAGTTTCAGCTACAGGTGAGCTGCTCTAAACTAGGTACTTTCAGAGAAATGCTTTATTACCCCCTGTAGACACCCTGCTATTCCAGTAAAGTTTGCAATCTTGAAATATACTGCCCCATCAAAAAAGCATTAGCAGATACCCTTAATTGTGAGTGCCTCCATCTAGTGGTGATCACCTCTTCATTAAGTTGAGGTGTTGGTAACATTACATCTTTACAGATGTCTACAGATGTGTAGCACCACATAACCAACTGCGGAGATGGAAGATGATGGGATCAATCCATTTATTTAGCTTTTCGTATTCTCATTCTGTCTTTTTTGGTGTGTTTGTCTCTACCAACTTCAGCTTGTTAACCCCTGAGGCTGTCTGAATGAATGCATTAGCCAGGTCTGATGTTGCCTTCCGTCATGTTTCAGAGTCATGTGCATGAATAGTTTTACCTCTTGCAAGGCCACTGAAATCCATCTTTTTTTCCTTTATAACAGTACACTAAGAAAAAGACCTGGCAACTTAATACTTTACAGCCTTTGGAAGTCAGGGATATACCACATGCTGGCCGATTCCCACTACTATGGAGGGGATAGGTCACTTCTATTGCACATGCATATTTGTAGGACAGTGCATAATCATGAACAGTTTTACATGTTAGTAATTTTTAAAGTGTAACTGTCACACCAGTTAACATTCATTTCTGAATCTGCTTTATAAATACAGTATGTGCTAGTGTTTTTGTGCACTGGACACTTCAGTTCCAGAGCACTCAAGATACTACACAAGGAAAAAGAAAAAGGAGTCATGGAGGTGGCTTGTGTGCGAATGAGGATGATGAAGGAGTTTGTTTGTAGATTTTGTCATGTTTGTTTTTTTTTGTCTGGAGATGTTTTTTAAAAGTGGGCTCAAAGTTAACTGGAAACGAATCTCATGCACACCAACAAAATTTTCATTTTTATGTGCCGTCTCAAATATTGTAATCTTAAACATTCCAGTTTTCCTGTTATTAAAGTTGTAATTATTATTATTTTTGTCCTCTGTCTTTTTTCCTAATGTGTTTCATTTTCGGGCAAAGCTTAGGAAATGTAAGACGTCTTTGAGCATGTCTGAAGCTAGAGCAGACTCTGCAGGGCAGTGATGCTACTGTAGTGGTGACTTGAATATCCCTGGAAGCTGCTGGAAAGGGTGAAGAGTCTGGTTTTTATTGCACCTGGGGTCTAAACAATCACAGTGATCACTTGCTCATTTGGGCCGATTGGAGTTAAAGATCTTGAAAAACCTGATGGTGGCCCCAGAAGGACCAGGCATAAAATGCTTTTTTTTTAAAATTTTGTTCTCACAGGTTTGTATTAGCTTGGCTGTGACAGGACCAAATCAGATAAGACCTAATTTCCTACAGTGTATCAGTTTGGCCAATCTGTCACAGAACAGGACACTCTGGAATGAGCTCACAGAAGAACAAGAAATTGTAATGTCTGGTTATCAATGGATGTCTTTTATGTACATAAAGAAGGACTGTATTTCTTCGCTCTGGAGAGGAGGGTACTGATAATGAGTATTTAAACTCCTGAAAGGTTATAGTCAATGCAGGGGGCCAGGGTTGGATGTTAGACACACTCCTGAAACCACAAATGGAAACTGAGAAAATGTGTATTTAGGTTTTAAGTTTAAGTTTTAAGTTTGAGGGACTAATGTATCTAGCAAACAGCTTTGATCAGGAGACAAGGCTGGATTTTTTTAATAACAGGACAGTTGAGGGTTTTCTGCCTTTTTCTGCATTCTCTCTTAAAAGTGCAGTGGGTGATCTTCCCTTTTCCCTCCGGCACATATTCAAACATATTCAAAATCCAGGAAAGATTCAAGACTGGTTTTTGATTTTTGGGGGCAGAATAATTGTCCATGGTCTTGCGTTCAAGATCAGTTCCAGTACACAAGTGCTATTAAAGGCTCGGTGTACAAGGTGTATTAATCCAAGACATGAATAACCCAGTTCCCTTTCTTTGATTAAGTTGCATCCACAGGTGTAGACACAACACCTGTGTGCACAACAGTTACTGAGGCTCCACGAAGACTTCACAGCACAACATATTCTCCCGCAGAAATGTGAGATCCTGACGCTAAGAAACAGCTTCACGGCGGTGCCGATTTCGAAATAAGGCACTGATACGCCGCTGCTTCAGGAACTTGCACATGACGACAAATCTGAATGGCTAAGCAGCTCGTTTGCTGTCCAGAGGCATTGCAGCTTCTTTACCTTTTTATAATGGCAAGTGCAAATGTAGCGCCTTGTCACGAAGGCCCACGCCATTACAGAGAGTTACTTATGAAGGGAGCACTTGGACTGTGCTGCAGTCTGTCCAACATTCAGCGCTGCATAGCACAACAGAGAGCAGGGCAGCAGGAGGAATGGGGAAGTCGCCAGTCCACACAAACACTCAAGGCAACAGTCAAACACAGGAGCTGTGCTGCCCCAGCAGCAGCTCTCGTCACTGAAAGGCCAGGTCTGCTTCCCATGTGGATCAGCCACACGCTAACAAAAATCCCCTCTTACCGATTTTGCCAAGAGGAGGTCAAGTCCCGGTGCAAATGCGAAACAAGCAGACCCTCTGCAGTTCTTACAGGAGAAGCCCCAGGAGGGAACGCCTTCTTCCCCTGTTTCTACATCAGGGTGGTTGGTTTAAGTCAGTGGGGGGGTCTAAAGTGGGGGTCCCAGCAGTCCAGGCAGCAGGGAGGCAAGCAGGGCCAGCGCGGAGGGGCAAGGGGCTGGCGCGGAGGAGATGCGAGGTGGGCGCGGGCCGTTGCACAGAGGGGTGTTGCAGCAGCTGATGCACACGGAGCCCACGCGGCCAGGCGAGCAGAAGGACTGGTACCCCGCCGACACGATCAGACAGGTGGAGAAGGAAGCGCAGGCTTTGCGGTAGGACACCCCTGCGGGGACAGTGACATCCAGACAAAAGTCAGACCCCCCCCCCGGCTGGGGACGGAAGTAGATGGTTGTGCGTCTTCATACAGTATGTGAGTTCAAGCAACGAAAACAATCATTTAGAACCACCAAAGCATTTTCATCACCTGCTGGTAGCCATTTGACAGAACAAGTCACGTCAGGAGATGCCCCAAAGAGAAACAAACTTTTGGATGTAGAGCCTTCCTCAAGTGTGACACCTCAAGAGGCTCTACAGCCAAAACATTGTTTCTACTTCTTATTTCTCAGTGTAAACCTTTCCTTGTTCCTTTGCGGTGTTCTGATGCAGCCTCCCCACTTGATCATTTAAAATAGAAAGTGATTGCTTCTGTGCCAAGAGCAAAAAAAGAAACGCAGAGCCCACAGATTACAGTGAGTGCGTTCCTGATCAGCTGTTTTAATCTGATCAGGAGAGTACAGTAAGTGTAGAGCACAGTGCACAGTGATCAGTCAGACACAGCAATGCACAGAGGCAGGTAATCTGTGTTGAAAAGTTGAAAAGACATCTCAAGGATTTTGTCATAGGAGTGGGGGGGAGATAGAATTTGTTCCAAATAGAAGTAAAATTGAAATTGCACTTCAGATGAGTGCAGTATGGATGACCTAAGAGTCATGGCTAACTCTTTCCCCATTACACAGCCTTCTAGAAGTGTCTGACAGAAGAGCTGTCGGGTAACCACAGGGGCTACCTGCTACAGTTACAGTTGCCCTTCAGGTCCTCCAGATACTCAGGCCCGTCCTGTGGGCTGAGTAGAGGCTCTTGTTTGAGGAGACCCATCTCCAACAGCGTCACTGCTTATCAAACTGGGATCCTAGGGCCCTCACATCCTGAAGCAGTGTGTGGACTCACCAATTTAAGTGCCTTGACTACTGTCTTGAGAATAGCCTGCCTTCCAGTATAGCAAACCAGTGCCACCCACTTACCGTTAGTCCCAACCAGTATCTCCTTCTGGCAGGCGTTCTGGATGTTGGCCGTGCAGTTGACAATGAACTGGGGCGCCGAGCAGTCGTTCTCCAGCAGGTACTCCTCACAGTGGTAGCACTGCATCTGCAGGGCCCATCCTGAAGCCCCCAGCGCAGCAGGCCGGTCGGCCACCCAGGGGAAAAAACAAACGCGTTTCAGTCTCCGGTTACGTCAGCCAGCGCTTGCTCCTCCAGGGTGTTTACAGGCTCTTCGGCTTTTTGTGCCGAATCAAGATCTTTATTTTCATAGCTGGGTGTCCAGAAGCATTGATTTTTACTCATTTTTATTTTCTTTTTCTCTTTTTATGGCCTCTACAGTTTGTCGCTGTGTGTTTGCATGTGTCCTGCAAAGGACTCTCTTCCTGGGCTTTATAGATATGCCCAGGGTTGCTGTACCAAAAATATGTTTGTTGATGTTTTTTCCCTCTGTAATACGGGAAACCATCACCTTCCTAAAGAGATGCAATTACACCTGAACGTCCGCAGATGGCGCACTTTCTCTATAATTGTTAAAAGTTAAAAGGTTTGTAAGAAAATACTTCTGTGAACGAATGGAGTAGACTTTGCCCCCCACCCCCCACCCCCCTTACGCAGGGAAATTGCAGCTTTGTTTGAAAACAATGAATACGCAGTTAGCATTAAAAACAG
Source organism: Lepisosteus oculatus (assembly GCF_040954835.1). Lineage (NCBI taxonomy): Eukaryota > Metazoa > Chordata > Actinopteri > Semionotiformes > Lepisosteidae > Lepisosteus > Lepisosteus oculatus. Next base: position 14,425,889 of record NC_090696.1, read on the forward strand.
TGTTTTCTGAAGAACAGACTGTACTTTTAAACTTACTATTTAACATCTCATTAAACTTATACTTCACTGCTTTCCAGTATTAGCTGAGAAACTTTTTAGTTGGCTCTGTTTGAGAATAAGAAACTTTTATCCACAGTCTTACAGGTCACACAGTCAGCCCTGTCTCCATGCTGAGAAAGATTTATGTCTGGGCTCTTAACATCCTCGTTCTTGCTAAAGTCTCATAAATGCTGGTCATGTCTGGCGCTCGCTGTCTGCCAGGCAGCACTGCCAACCCTGCTGTTTCCACTAATGTTGACAGAATGACCCACGAGGGACAGGGGGCAGGGGGTTCACCAGAGGTCGTGGTACAGAGAGCAGAGTTGTCAACAGTTGCAGGGAGACCTCTTGTAATCAGTTCAGTGACTCAGACGCCCTGGTATACATAGATATGGGGAATCAGTGTCCCAGGCTGTACGTGACTCTCCAGACAAGCGTCTGCTCTTTAATCCAGACAGAAGGATAAGACGTGTTGGGCACAAAAACTGTACCTGCCAGTGCCAGGACAGCGACAGAAGCTGTTGCTCAACAATCACCCTGTTGGAAGGCAGATCATTTCAAAGGTTAAGCAATACTGACATTTATGTCAGTGAAAAAAAAAAAAAGAAATAAATATCATCATCCTGTCATAAATTATTTACATGCTCAGTAATTTCATAATTTTGTATTCAGTTCCTGTGCTACACTATTCTGTTTCTCCTGTTGTTTCCACAGACTGCACTAATTGATAGTTGAGGGAGTGGATTCTGAATAACTTTCTGAAAGCCCATGGTATTCATCAATGATCTCAGATAACTGCAGTCACAGGTTATCTTCTAGATAACTGCAGTCAGTAACATAGCAGTCTTCCTACAGAAATGCACTTTATGAGAAGAGATATGGAGAGTTTTACTGATGACAGAATTTCCCATTTCAAGAGTTACTTCTTTAGCTGCAGCCACTGTTTACTTTGACATGGTAAACAAGAGGAGGCTGGAGGAACCTTTATCTAGGGAGCAAAAGCGCTGTCAGAGGGAGCAATGACATCGTCAAGCCTGCACTTCTGCAGGTCTCCAGTGAGCCCTGAGGGCTGGCGTGACAGCTTGCAGTGTAACAGAATCCAAATGTCACACTTACAGTAGGAGGGCATGTGCTTGCTAAATCTAAGCCATGCTCTATCACATTGCTTTCACCAATGGGGATCCGCAACTAATTCAAACGACAGGTCAGCCAGTGCTTCTGACACCAATCACTTATGTTTCTTGGAGTGACCTTTGAGAATGTGAACTGGCCAGGCTGAAGAGGCCATGGGGCATGTTAGCCTGGACCTCTGACCTATTGAATTGGGCAGAGCAGTGGCTTTGTGGCTAAGGATCTGTGCCTGTGGCTGGAAGGTTGCTGGCTCATATCCCGCGGCCGGCAGAGGAATCCTACTCCGTTGGGCCCCTGAGCAAGGCTCTTAACCCCAACTGCTCCAGGGGCGCCGTATAAATGACTGACCCTGTGCTCTGACCCCAAGCTTTTCTCCCTGTCTGTGTGTCTCCTGGAGAGCAAGCTGGGGTATGCGAAAAGACAAATCCCTAATGCAAGAAATTGTATATGGCTAATAAAGTGATTTTATCTTACCTTATGGATTAATTTATACAGTTTACACCCATCACTGTAATTAGATTAGATCACTTTATTAGCCATACAAGTGCTGTAAAATAAATGGCACTATTATCAGAACTGTAAGAATGATTCTTATAGTTATTTTATTTGTACTCAAGTGCATCATGAGTGCCGGGAGCACAACAAGTTAAAAACAACAGAAATTAACACATACAATACTTGAATTACCTCATTGTGTTGCATTACTGTTTTGGGGGTAACTGGCTTTGTATTTTAAGATACTGTGTGCAGTATATTTCTAGTTTATTAACATGACATTTTAAACCATGCACATCATCTATTAGAGGTCTGCAACAGTTTCTTTAGTAATAATTGTTATTGCAGTTTACTGCAATATCACCGTAAGTACTGTAATAATGATTTTCTAAGATCTTATAATCAGTATCCAAATTATGCCACAGTTGAAGACCCGTCTGTTGTTACTCTGTGTTCTTCTGTGAACTATTATATATAAAATAATCTAAATTCTTCTTACTGGTTATTACAGATGTTCATTATGTGAAGCATATTTTGAAAAAGTGAGTTTGCAATTAACAGTAACATATACTATACTGTTAGATTGTTTCCCTATACCTAAATGTAGTTGACTGACCACAGGATATTTTGCAACTCTGGGCTACAGCTCCTATCCTATGAATTTGTAACTACTGTTTTAAATTTTAGAAATAAAGCTGTTTATTTTTAATAAACAATTAGTAAATTTGTGCTTTGCAGTAAGAGAATTCAAAATTCAATTTCTTATTGTCCAGAAACCTAGTTTAGCTGTTAGTTCCCTTCCTGGATTTGATTGACTTTAATTTCTTATAATTATGTTTTGCATCATTGTGGGGTGATCACACAATTACAAAAACACCGTGTCTGTGTTCTCCGTTACAAAGCGGCGGGGATCACAGAAGAGGAACGGTATCTGACCAGTGTAAGATGCCACAGCATTGTCCTAGGAGTGCTTCTGTTGTGAACTTGGTAATACAGTAACACATCTTGAAGGTTATAATACAGTATTTGTCTATCCTTCAACACTGATTAGGAGACTCCATCTCTCTGCTTCATATATTTCTAGTGCGTCTGTCCAAAAGAGAATCGCGGTATCCAGATTCGTTATGAGGATCACAGGGTCTCAACCTGTGCAATATCCTGCGCGTAATAAAATCCCACACAAGTAAAGATTATACAATTAAACACTGGCGTTAATTGCTTAATAACCACAAGCAATAAAAATTCGACCCGATGGAATTTAAAATTGTGTAGATTCATATACAATATACAATAGATATTTAATAGATATACTTATATAATGGATATACTTAATATAATAGACTGATCGTCGATTAATGTAAAATGGGTTAAAAATGTTCATGCAGAAGGTTTACAGTTAAACAGTCAGGTTGCATGATACGGTCTGAACGATCTAACTCACCTGAAGTGAAGACACATCCGCACAGAGTTGTACAAAACAGTAAAAAGCGCATTTTCTCAACAACTCCATTAGCAGGTACTGTCCTGTCCCCCGAAAGACAATATTGAGCATTCATATCATAGTGATTATTATTATTATTATTATTATCTTTATGTTCGGCGCGGTTGATAGTGAGACAGGCGCGCTGTCTCGACTTGCTGCGGAGTTGGCCAGGAATTAACTGAAACACAGTCCCTTGGACCTCTTGCGCGTATTAAAGAGGCATGGACGTCATTACAGATTCCCACCTGGAAGCTGAGAATCAGTCGCAAGGTATTGTGCACCATACTTCTGAGCCACACGCTTCCCTGATCCTGACGTTTCGTTATTATTACATCTTTTTGTGCAGATGAGCCACTAGCAAGCCCAGCCCCTAGGTTGCGTCTCTCACACTCGATAATTGTACTGTTTGGTGCGAATGCGACTAATTTAGTCTCATTGCTTATTAAAGCTACAAACAACTATAGACCGTTTTCTAAGACAAAATCATATTTTTGATAATTTCACAGTCTTACCATACCTGACAGAAGAATTTATGTTTTAAAATCACATTTTAATTCTTAAAACATAAAGGTGTCCTAAAAATATCCAATGATGAGAGTTTGGAAGAAAACCACTTTTCTGTTCATTTAAAAAAATACCCAGCGCAGGAGGAGACTGTCAACAGTTTAATCCCTCCTTTTCGGGGTTTAAAACATGTTGATAACAAGTGTCACGAGTACCAGGTTATGACCTAACGTATCTTCAGAATAGCAACATAAACCCGCAGGCTGGTGTTTTTGTAAGTGTTAGCCACTGTCAACCCATGAGAATTTCTACAGTGACACATTAGCCAGGTCTGCTGTTGCATGTCTGGTTGCCACTTAGTGAAAGCAGTGTAGCTAATTTAGCACGATACTGTTTTAGCTCGTTGAAGCTAAGATAAATAGACTATGAAGCCTGCGCGCAACTTTACAGGAAGATGAAGCACCAATTAATAAGTTCCTTTGTGAAGGATCACTGTGGAGCCAATCCGGGGTTTTGTGCTTTTTCATGTGTGTTCACTCAGTTTTCTGAGGGTTGTAGTTCTTGAAGACGTGACAAGATCGTGAATGCTTAGCGGGACCTTTTCCTCGGGTACATTTGAGCCCGATGTGTCTTCTGTTCTTTATTTAAATACGGTACCTTATTTGTGCAGTCAGTGCCACTAGAATTGTAGGTGCGGTTCGGAGTTGCATAAATTCGGGTTGAATTCTTCCCTTCGATTACAGTTCGCACGTTCTGAATTTGTTTGTGCCGTCAGTGACTGTTAATTTCAGAAGATTCGCCGAAAAGCTGTATTTCAATGCACCGCACAGCACTTTTTGTAAATATTGATTTTTTTTTACTGTGAGTAATTCGGTTTGACTGCTTTCAACATCTTTAGCAGGACCACCATCTTTTTTTAATGACCACAGAGAGTCAGGAACTCGGTTTTACGTTTCATCAGAAGAACGGCTACTTTTAACAGTATAGTGTCCCCGTCACTATACTGGGGCATCAGGACCCGCAGTGACCGCAGGGTGAGCGCCCCCTGCTGGCCCCGCTAACACCTCTTCCAGCAGCAGCCTTAGCTTTCCCAGGAGGTCTCCCATCATGGCTCACACCTGCTGAGCTTCAGTGGGTTGCCAGTTGTGAGTTATAGGGTGATATGGCTGCTGGCTATATGTTTCAATTAATAATTATTTCCTCCCTTACATGTACAGTCAGTACATGGTTTTCTTTTCAATGTTCATCGGTTTATGCTAGCAATTTAATTCTTATTTTTCCATCTCATTGCAACTGCATAATTGTTGTCTGTACTCCCACTTAATGTCAGTTTTCTTTACTGTAAGCCACCCTGTATAAGGTTGTCTGCTATGAAAATGACAGGACTCGGATTAACTCATAGGTAACCTTGTGAAATCAAGTGCATTTTTAAATGGTCAGCTGTAAAGGACCTTGGAATGACCTTGGAGGAGCAAGTGATTAAATTAATTACCCCAGAAGAGCCCTGCAGTCCCTGGAGTTCTACACCTCTACTTTCACAGTTCCATATGTAAGCAAGCAGAAAGGCTTCCTAAAGAGTGAACTGGCTACAGCTCCAAACAGGTTTATAAACATTTTCATATCCCTTTCCCCACTGGAGTAAATACTGACTTTTTTCATTCCTTGAAACCTGTTGTGGGAGATTTATGCATTATGCGTGTAACAATGGAGGAGAGATATTAGCTGCTTTCAGGAGATAGAAGCTTTAAGACCAGGGCGATTGAAACCAACTCAAGCAGCAAGCCAGCTTGAAAAGCCCCTTGGAGACGTGTGTTTACCTATTTCTAAGTCACCTGAAGACACATATCAGATTTGGAAAAAATGCAGGCCATTTTAAATCTAGTGAGATTGCTGATACTTTAGTATGAAGACCTTTGAGAAAGTGACTAGAGCTACAGTAAGTTTGGCCAGTACTTAGAGATATAACCTTTCATAGTGTAAATAGGACACTCAATATCTATACTTTTAATGGGGGACTTAAGAGGTCAAAGAGGATCGAATGTTGGCAAAATTATTATGCTTTTGAAAAATCTAGTGACAGGAACAAAGCAATTCAGAAGCTTTTTAAATGATTCACCCTTTCTAAAATATGAATGTTGTTAGCATAAATGTCTAACCACATCTGTGACTTAACAGGCTATGTGTAAACCCACCAATCAGCTGCTAAGAGCCAACCAGCAGCCTCAACCAAGATCAGGGCCTGACTCACTGCTTAGCTGCAGATACACATTTGCAATGGGAGGGTTAGTAATTAAGCCACTTAAAGAAACGCTATGTGTCTCTGGTTGCAGCTAATGAACGCCTTTGGAGTTTGCGCTAATTAGGTGCAGTTTCAAAACTGTAATTAAAAGATCAATTCATAGTCAATTAAGCAAGATTTTTGTGGGAGGCATGTACTCATGTCTGATGTAATCACTACTAGGTATTGGCAGATATTAACCCCAAGTATCATTGCCTAAATATACAGCGAGACTAGATTCTCAAGCAGCATGCTGTCTTTTTAGGGGAACACTGAGAGAATTAATTCTGTTTATATTTCCAGCAAAGACATGTAAAGTGTTTAATTCCAGGCAGTTAATTGGTGTATCACAGCCATTACTGGGCCACCTGGTTCCATAAACCTGTGATGCTTAGGAAGGTGTTTTTCTTCACCTTGACTGGACTTCACCAATGACGTTCTGCTAATTACACCTCACTAGAAGGAGAGTTAATTGCTTTTTTTTGTCGAAGTACTGTGACACCTGTTCATTAAAGGCATAAATCTACACTCATAGGAAAATATTTATGTATTAATGTCATGCGCCTTATCTCATCGATTGCTAGAGACTGCCATCTTACACAGCTGGACTCCGGAGCACTTGTTTGTGTATGAAACACAAACCATAGGATACTATTGATTCTCGAGTATTTTCAGTACTTTAGAAGAATTTGTAATCCTTGAATCAGGTTTCCATGTAATGTGTTCAAGATCAAAAACACTCAAGACATTTTTTTGAATTACTCAGTTTAAAACACGTATTTGAGCCTGGCAGTGCATCAGATAGCTGTTTTGTGGACTAAAAGCAATTGTAGGTGAGGTCATACTAGTTACAGTACTTACAGTATATTATGCACTGAAGTCTATAGTGCACATTATGACTAAATATAGCACACCAGTTGTATATAATTACGATAAAAGAGTTTTAAAACAATCAAATAAAACTCATAAGGTCAACAGTGCTTTCTTGCTTTACTCCAGGTGAAACACAACATTTTAGCTGTAAAGCCTTCTCCAGAAGGCTGTTTTTCAGCATGGAATTAACCTCTCAGTGTGTACATTAGCCAATCAAACCTATTTTATGGCACCATGTTTCAGATTCAGGAAAATTATGTTTGTTTTGTTTCCAAAGATGTCCATCAAAAGTTTTAGGACTGAGTAACAGGCAACCAGAGGGATATCTGTGTGTATGTATGTAACAACATCCATGATGTTTAATTCTTATTTTAAAAATATTTTATATCTTTTCTTAGTGAAAGATTCTTTGAGTTATTAAATTATCACACCAAATTAATATGAATTTCACCCTGCAATAAAGAAGCAGGCGGTGATTCAGAAAGGTGTTTCGGAATCCTAGCAGATGACTTGGAGCCAGTTGCTAAGCAACAGAGCCTCTCTGTCTCTCTCTGACAGGTTGCGCTGTGAGTTACAGGCCTCTCTCAGAGGAGTTCATTTCAGTTCACAGACTGCAGTAACACCTAGGCCTACTCTGCCTCTGACACTCAAGGATAAATAAATTATTTTAGCTTTTCTAAGTGGCTGATTTATTGAGTTTAATCAACACTAAAATGAAATCATTTCCCTTTCCATCCTGATTAAAATAATATTTTTCTGTATACCTTGCCTTCTGCCCACTCTGTCAGAAGCAGACTCCTGGGAGGCTGGTCCTCTTCACACTGGTGATTGGCAGAGTGTGATTACAGTGGACTGTAAGAAACAGGGCGATAGACAGTGACAACTAGAAAGTCAGGTTAAATTAACAGTGAGAATATGACTTCCAGAAGGGAAATGAAATAAGACTGAAATAGTACTATAGAATTACTATAGTATTCCTATAGTATAGTATTTTGCAGTGAAAGTATACATTACCATGTACAGGTAATGTATACAAAGTATACATTACCTGCAGTAATAAAGACTCTTCATAAGAAAGAGTCTCTTGTCATAAGAAAGTTAGAAACAAGAGGGGGCCATTCAGAACATCTAGTGCGCTTTGTTCTTACTGTAGCTAAGTGGTTCAAGCATCTCATCCTGCCATTTCTTGAAAGATGCCAGGAGAATCGGCTGCATCATCATGGCTTGTTCCACACTCCTACCACCCTTTGTGTTTAAACCTCCTCCTGTTCTCAACTGGGCACTGCAGGGAATTGCACTTCAATTTTTTGTCATTTGGTTTACTGTAATATTGAACTGAACCTACAGAAATAGCCTTGAGTTCAGACTCTTGAATGGGATAAAGTTGTAGTCTTCGCTTAAATATTTAAAAAGTTGTTTTTTTTACCCTATTGATGTAGGACATTCTTTAGAGTATCTGGTTGCTCCGACTGAATCTCCGACTGATTCCAAAGCAGTCATGTCTTTTATATCATGGTGACCAGAATTGTATGCAATATTGTCAATGAGCTCTTGCCAACAGATCTCACCAATTTAACTTAACTCTAAGTTTAAATTTTAGACCTTTAAACTCTAAATCATATTGCCAAGCAGATGATCTGTAGTCAGTTCCACAACCTTGCACATAATACCCTTATTGGTGTTTCTTAGCATGGTTTTGTCACTGTTTTTAGGGACTATTTCCTGATTGGAATCTTCATGACTTTTCAATTTGTTACAAAAAGAAGTATGTCTTTCAAATTATCATCCCGTTATGGGGACGACAGCAACTTGGAAGAGCAGGATGCTGACTGACAGTAAGACGAGACATTTATGGATGAATGCTTGTCATTTTAGGTATAATGTTGACTTAAGATGATTTTTGCCTGTTTTTGGGTGTTTCAGGTCTGTCTGCTTTGAATGCAATGACGTGTCTTCAACAAGGGAGGGCTGGGTAGTTCCAATTTAAATTCTAATTAGAAATTTCTTCTTTGACCATCCCTCGGCTAAAAAAACTGAGCTGGCTTCAGAAGAGTTGACAGACACTTTAATTCTCTCCGAAAGGAAGCTCTTCAGTTGTCCTCTTGAAAATGGAAACAGGTCACGGAGGTGAAAGTGTGTTCTCTCTCCGTGCATAGAGATAATTCAAGCAGCCTGATCTGGACTCGATGGCCATCGTGGTTCAGATACAGTCAGGGTGTGTCCAGAGTAGCTGAGGAATTTTAAGATGTTAATTATTAAACTTTAAAAACACTCACTCATAGGGAGGAATTGTAAAAGAAAACCTTGGAAACTCAATAAAGAATATACAGTATAGGATACATAATGCCTAATGCATTAATGGGTGTTGTATACTATATAAGTGGCTTTTTCCCTGGAGGAAGTTTGTAGATCTGATGTCTGAAAATTGGCTTCACTGTCCTGTCAAAATGGAAGGGTTTAGGACAGTTTCATATGAGCTCTAAGGATGGGGTGTTGTGAATGCAATTTGTATCCACTGATTACAGAAAAGAAGCCTCACAGGAGATCTACAAAGTTGCAATCAGACTAACTGCAGGGCTCCAGGACATGATATATGAGGCCTGGTTAAGGGAGTATAATCTTTACAGTTTGGGCAGTTTTAGTATGATGATGGCCACAAGCAGGAGGACTAAAGCTTTTAAATGTTCAGTGTTGTGGGTTCGAGACTAGGTCACACCACTAGACACACCAATACCTCATTATGAAAGTTTAACACATCTTTTGAACTGAAATGTCAGTCAAAAATATGTAACGGAACAGTGTTTGGCACAGTACTATTTACAACACCTTTGGAAGTAGAACTGTTTTTGAAAGTCCTTTTCCTCTGGCTCTGTGACACACACTGGTACGATGTAATGAACTATAGTATGTCTATATCCGATATTAAAATGTTCCCTTAATGAGACCTTTTAGGGAAATTTTAATGCTTAAAATACTTGTTGAACATTAATTATTTCAAACTCTGATCCTCCATTGTATTGTAGTGACTGTGGAGTCTCTATTGATTGCTGAATATTTCGTTACAGTGGATTTGCCAAGAAGCAGACAGACTTGACAGCTTTGAGAGAATGAATTTAGTTTTTTATCATTTAATTTTAGACATATATTACTGTTTCTTCTTTAGCCATTTCAAAGCATTATTAAAATTCACCATTCTTTTATGGGTTCTGTGTGATGTTTTGGAAGTGCAATTTATGTAGCACCTTAAAATACTATACACTGTACAAAAATATTTAATTGATTTTGGTTTTACACAAAAGACCCAGGGAAAGACCAACATGAAGTTCACAACAGATTTATTTTCTTAACTAAAATCTGAGGAAACAAGTGATGCCTGAATAGCAACCGTCCTATTCTGAAGTTCCAGACACAGCAGAGTTAAGAAAGTGTGTGCACTCTGAGATTCACCATTTTTACCGCAGCTGTACCGTAACAGATGGCAAGAGAAAACCAGTGCTGCATCATCAGTTCCTATCTTGAATAGCCTCTTTTCCAGGGCTTCCAGAGGGAATTTGCAAGGGGTATTTCTATAGGACAAACTTCCAACATGTTTTGATCCTGGAGAGAGAGTCTTATACTGTAGAACAAGATATTTTTGACTGCTTATTGTAAGCTAGCCAGTAATTCAGTAATTCATACGTAATTCAGAGATCTCCAGGACCAGATCTGTCCGTTCCAAACTGCAGTGAGCAGTGGATTTTCTATCCATTGTTAGTCTTTAAAAATTATTGATTAATAACCAATGAAACTATTTGACTGTGGTTTAGGCCACATATAACTGGGACATATTAAAAGAGAGTATTTAGAGAGATTCAGTGTGCGTTACAATGCCTTTAATATATTTTTGACTTTATGCAGGTCCCATCTAAAGGGATTCTAAATATGTACATACTGCGTATTGAAGGAACATTTTTACTCTAGGCATGCTTACTTTTAGAAACATTAAATAAACAGATTTTGTATACTCACTAAAGATTTTTGGCAACATTTGGATGAATTGATTGTTCATGACTTACCTTGATGCACCTCAGCTACTTTGTCTATTGCAGAAGCATAAAATCACATGGTTGTTCTGAGAACCGATTGGGCAAAGGCAAAAAGGTGATTTAACATGTTAAATGTCAGATCAGGTGAAAGCCAAAAGGAAAAATCCTCTTTAGCATTTGTGTTATGGTTTTGTGTAAACCACCCTGATGGACATCAGTAAGTGTAACACAGATGTCCGGATCTTTGTATATCATTCTGACCTGACAACATCTCCAGCAGAAGAACAGACATCCTGTCTGCTTGTCTAACACTGGTTTTCTTCAGGGTAAAAAAGTGAGCGCTATGTTGTGAATTCCCTGCTGGCCAGACCTGAGCTCCATTAAACATGTGATGGACAGAAGCAAGGGCTTGCCAGAGATGAGTCTTTGATAAAGGAGAAGAATGGAACATCTGTTCAATTAAAAGTCACTGCTTTTGCAAAAATGACATTTTTTGCTAATAGATTTGCATTTGTGTTGCAGTTTTAAGTGAATAGCTGCTTTTGATGCTCAGTATATATACAGTATAAGAACGTGTTTTTCAACAAGACTGTTTCTCTGACACTTTGTGCATCCCATTTTTTATGGGAAATTTTCACAATTTCAAAAGTATAGATTTTCCTATTCTTTTGAGATGAACCATAATAACAATCATTGGGACACCTCTACACCTGTGGGTGTATCAATCCCAGTGAAGTATCTACTACTGAAGGCCCACACTCAGTGTATTTAGAGAGAGAAGGACATTAAACCTGTCATGTGCACAGGCTGTGCTGTCCCAGTTATTTGCAGCCTGGAGCAAACTCCAGGTCTCATCTGTGGCTGATATTTGAGATTTATTTTACAAAACCCGTAGGGCATCTCGGTTACTGGTATTGTGCTGGGGTGCAGGGCAAGGACGTGTACCACCCTGATTTCTGTTACAACCACAAAGGAAAAGGTAGCACAGTCTGTTTTTTAGGTTTAAAATGTAAACTAACTAGATGTTTATGCTACAGCCCCTGTACCACAGGTGTCCATTTATCAAACACAGTGCGAGAGGTAGCATGGATGAGAGGGTCAATGTCTTTCACTGTCATGGCACCTGGCAAGACCTGCCGATGTGTGGCCAAGCAGCAGCGGCGGCGGCGCTCGAACAAATCTGCACCATCACTCTCCGTCTGTTAGTTTTGTATTTTCACTTCCCACCCAAACCAGTTGCCTCATACTCCGTGGTGGTAAGACACATGCATCTTCCTCCTGGCAGGGCTGTCACTAGACCAGTAGATTTCCATTTAATAATACTTGCTGACAGTTATATAGCGCTTTTCTGGACACTCCACTCAAAGCGCTTTACAGGTAATTGGGATTCCCCTCCACCAACACCAGTGTGCAGCCCCACCTGGATGATGTGCCGGCAGCTCACCACACACCAGCTCTCAGTGGGGAGGAGAGCAGAGTGATGAAGCCAGTTCATACATGGGGATTATTAGGAGGCCATGATTGACAAAGGCCAGGACGCTGTGTTAACACCTCTTCTCTTCTTGCCCTGGGATTTTTAAGGTCCTTAGTTTTATTTCTCATCCAAAGGTCGGCACCTTTTTACAGTACAGCGTCCCCGGCACTATACTGGGGTATTTAATACCCACTGAGCAGGGTGAGTTCCCCCTTCTGGTTCCACTAACACCTCTTCCAGCAGCAGCCTTTGCTTTCCCAGGAGGTCTCCCATCCAGGTACTGACCAGGCTCACAGCTGAGCTTCAGTGGGCTGCCAGATTGTGAGCCGCAGGGTGATTTAGCTGCTGGTTCTTATAATGGACAGACTGGAGAGGACTGTGGGGCCTGTGCAAGGGCTGAAGAGGAAACAGGAAAACCTGTCCCTTGGTGTCTGGAGGGACTTTGTTGCGCGAATCCAGCCTTAACGACCACTTGCAAAATGAATTGACTGATAACGGGCAATCTCTATTTATGACCTTTTTAAATTTGTAGAGATTTTATGTTACAGCTGTAAGAATGTAAATTATTTGTAAGAATGGTGGAAATAAAGTTTACTGTGATAAACAAATAATGGACACTAGAGTGGAAAGTGGTAGATCAGGTTTTGTAGAATTTTTGTATCTATCATGTGACCTCCGATTCCCTAAAGACACCGGAGAGCTCTCAGATCTTAACCTTGATGATATATGCTACAATTGGATGTCTTTTTGCATGTTCCCATTTTTATCTCCTAGGGAAGCAGGAAACCTCTTTCTCTGAACTTCCAGAGGGCAGAATGTTATTGTAGATATGTTGTTGTGGGATTTTATGTAAAGAAATAAATAAATGTGATTCTTGTGATTTGTAGAATTCAGTTATTACAAGGGTGATTTAGCATTGCACAGAGCAATTATAATCTCAGTATAATATGTTTTTTTAAGAAGGATGCATTACCCAATACACTGTGCATGATATCATAGCCAGAATGAAACCAGATGCTTAGGACTCAAGTAAACAGAAGTGATGTATAACTCTTGTATTTCTTGATTCTACTCTGAGATGGTCTCTCTAGCTGCTGGTCACATTTGCCCTTTCCTTCATCAGGTGAACACAGAGACTCTGGGCAGAACTCTTTTATTTCATAGGACAGGAGACACAGCTCTCTTCACACAGAGAGCAAAGCAAAACCAAATTTAAACTCCTCATAAGTTAAAAATAAAATAATTCAACAACGAACGGGAACAGAGAACAATAACATTCACATTTAAAAATTCCAGATTTTCTTTTCCTCTTTAAATAATTGGAAGCCTATTCGTCATTTTAAATATCATCTGGTATAAAAAAAAAGAAAAACAGAAGCTCAGAAAATAATTGCTTGGCAGTAACTGCATCAGAGTCCTTTGCATGTTCAGGAGGGCTAATGCTCGATGAGTCGCCATGTCCTGGTCCAAGTCACGTGGTCAGATCTGCATGTAAAAATAGACGACAGATTTGTGTCGAAAGGAAATGGGTTTGTGTGTCTGGGAATCGTCTGCCTCCTTTCAGAAATTTACAAAGGGCAGAGCGACTGTGACCACGTCTGAAATATCCAGGGGATTCTTGTGAGCAAGTGTCTGTCTGGAAATCCTGAGGGACAGTCTGTTTTCCAGAGTGGTGGAGGTGTATTTGACTGTCTGCAGGAGAACAAGCTCATTACAGGATGTCATTGCCTGACCTCCCACGCTGCAGCAGTGGACAAATGTTTTGTAATGCCTCAGCAACCTCTTACTTTTGGTCACAGCTGGACAATGAAACACCGGCCGGCCTTGTTTGTGCCAGTGCAAGGTCTATACAAAAATCCCGGCTTTGGATGTTCAATTTAATGTGACCGAAACGTTTGTGGGAACAATCTTCCCAGAGGTCAGAAAAGTCTGTCTGCCAATGGCTGTGTCAGGCCTGTCAGTCTGCCAGTCACAGGTGTGTCTAGATCTTCCCTGTAGGAAACCTAGAAATGGTGAATACTGCATTCTGCTGAATTCAAGTCAATTCACTGAATCAGATACTGCTTTGAGTAATGGCATGCCTGTCGATCTGGACTGTAATTCTGCTGTGGTCTGAAGCCTGTCGAGCTTGTCTGTCAGCCTGATCCTCAGTTAAACCCGGAGACAGGACTGTGGCGGCAGTGTCCTGGCACACCTGCCTGCCTGGGTCAGTCTCGGTGTTTGTCTGCAGCGCTCTCAGCCCTGACTACCACAGGAGGACAAACTGTCATAGAGCGAGTCGCTGAGGGACTCGGGGGTCTCCAGGGCGGGGGGCCGCCCAGGGGACAGAACGTCGTCGGCCTTCTCCTTGACCAGCTCCAGCCCCCCCTCCTTGCCCATCTCGGGGCCCGGGAGGGTGCGGCTCTTTGCCCGGCGCCCCAGGGGAGGGGGCAAAGCCAGGCTGGCGGGGTCACTGTCTCGGGAGGGGGCCGCAGCACATGGCTTCACACTCTGTTAAAGAAGAGAGTGGAAGGCAGAGAAAAGCAGATTACCGATATGTAGGGAACAGGACTTCTGCATCATCCTACTTCTAAAGCTTTCTACGACCCCTGCCTTGTCAGATCCAAAACAAAAGTTAAAACCTTTGTCTGCTGGAACCTTCAGGATTGGATTCCACAGTCGGAACAGGATCAGACATTTTTGAGTCTGTAAAGCAGATTTTCAAGCTCTCTCTTACAACAGGATAGATAAGGCAGAGAGCAACACAAGTGCAGGCTGCAAAGGCAGTCAGTACACAGGGATGCTTGTTTCTCATACCATAGTAAATGGGCATCCTGACCTTTTTACTTCCACACAGATTCACAGTATCACAGAATTCGGGAGAATAAAATTCAGACCAGTTTCGGCAGACCAAAGCTCCTGGAGACCAGGTATTCATGGAGACCTTGGGAAGCCCAGAGAAGAATTTTAAAACCAGTTCTGTGGGCTCCTGAATGATTCAACTGGTGAAGGTGCTTGCAGGTTGTTTTTTGACACTTTATTGCACCAGAGAAGTCCTTTAAGAAATATTCACAGGGACATCCTAGAGACCCATTTATACAGCAGGGTATTTACTGGAGCAACCTGGAAGGCATGGCCGTTCTCAACAGTAGCATCCCTTTCGGGATCTGAATCCACAGCTCTCCACTCGTATCCAGAGTCCCGACACCGACTCCAGCCTAGGCTTGGCCGCAGCGTGACCCTGTCGATGGTTAAATCTGGGCTATATCCTATTCTGATTGTGACTGTGATTTCCTAGGTGGCAGTGCCCAATCAACTGAGCCCTGCTATAGTTGGGTGGACTCAAGTGCAGAGAAGGTGTGACCTAGCACTTTAGTAGCTAAACCACTGTGCACTGAGCTTGCAGTGTTACAGGATGAAGGATTCTCACAGATGGCATGAATATTTTCTTATTCTCCTTGTATGGTGCACAGGCTGTAGAGGCAAGCACAGCCAGATTAAAATTAGAAAAGTAATTTTTGGGTTACAAAATGAAAGAGGTAAAATCTATTTTTCAATAAGCACAAAGCCAAGAAAAGCCTTTTCAGTGGACTGAGTGAACTAATGGTTTAGCATTTAGAGAGTATCACTAGCTATAGCTATAATCACAAAGTCCGGCTAGATGGATTCTTTTGTTGTGTAAGCAGCATGTGTTCTGTCTTACTCATGTCACATGGCCTCAGAGGATGAATCTGTCTGGAGAGATTTAGACAAACACTCCTAGCTCCAGGATGTCTCTATCCCAGACAGTGTTCATGGTACATTTCCTGGTAAGAACCAATAAATTGTCTTTCCAGGTCCTTAAGCACAGTTATAATATCCAAGAATGGATGGCAATTCCTGTACTGTGGTACTTAAATCTCTTCTGGTTTCATTCCTCACCCTCAAACCTCCACCTTGCAGCTTCTGAATTCTTCTGCGACTTAGTGAGACCAGATGGTATTTTATTCTTTAGGTCATTAAGGGAAAGCATACACCTTCCAGCACAAGATCACTCATTCATTCATTACAGGAAAGTTTACTTCTCAGCTGTGCACAATACAGGCTGTTATTATGCTCAGTTCATTTACGTTTCTAGATTTATGACTCATCTACCTGCTTCATTAGGACACATCTTACCTTCTGGATTTAAAGACTGCCTCTTGGGCACTGTACCATTCTGTATACAGCCAAACAATTCGGCAGTAAAAGCTCAGCAATTTTGTTTGCTGCCGGTGAAGTGCATTCATGACTTGGTAGCATTGCTCAAAATGCAGCAGTTTCTGAAAATCTGACCTTTTAGCACGCAGAAAAAAAAAATGTTCAGAATATATGGACAATAAGGTGATCCCAGAGCAAAGACCTACTATACACCTTCTGTATCTTAATGAATAATAATTTACTGCACTGCTCCTTCTAAGTATGTCTTCTTGGTAGTCTTTGTGTCCTACATTGGATTCGGATGGCATCTACTTAGTACAGGCTGTGAGCAGAGAACAGAGGTCCTCACCCTTCTGAAGGGGGTCCCGTGGCTGGCTGGCTCTACGTCACTCCTCATCCCCAAGTACACCTCAGTGGGACCACTGGAAGCCTTCAAATTGGGGAAAGTCCAGTTCTTGGAAGGCGGGGACTGAACGTGAGCTCCATAAGCATCTACATCTGCAGTGGAACAAAATAACAATTCTTGGGATTTATTTTCCCTCTCAGACTCTAATTGAGTAACTCACCCAATCTGTGCAAACATCCGTAGAGAAAGGTGCCTAAACGAGAGTGAAAGTGCTGCACCTTGTTATTGAGTACCTTTTCACTCACACAAACTGCTAATCAGCTGTACAAATATCTCAGTTACTCAGAACCACAGATGTCTGTGGTTATTCTGCGGGTAATAAAACAAAAGCTCCATAAAGCAGAGTAACAAGTCTAAGTGCACTCACTTGGAGGACCATCTGAAACAAAGTGATGCAGCATAGAATATACGATGTTGCCTTAAGATGTGAAAACCACAATATTTTAGACCAAGTCAGCTCGTTCAGTTGCTCGTTCAGGAGCAAGTGCTTAGCTAACAACAAAAACCTAAGACCCTGTATTTCCCCAGGACTGGGAGAGAAAAGTAAGAGAACGGGTACCTTCTTGGATGGCAGTGGAGAGGTGTGTGCTGGAGCCCTTGCCCTCCAGGGCGGCGCTGTACAGCCCGGGGCTCAGATCTTTGTCTCTGGGGAAGGCCTCCTCCAGGGACGACAGCTCCCTCTCCAGTGTCCGGGCTTTACGTGGGACCTTCGTTACCGGTCCCGCTTTTCCCAGTGGCGCAGAGAACTCCTGATCTCCGCGGGGCTTCACCTTGGGGACAAGTTTCCCCGCCACACAGCCGGCGTAGTCGGGGAGAGGGAACGTTCCAATCCCACTGTCCAGGGTTCTGGTGGAGGACCCGGAACCTGAGGACAGGAGAAGGAGAATGAGCAGCCTTAACACGGTGATATCACAGCCAACCACTGGGCCTACATCCACAGCAGCAGTGGGAAAGCTCTGGGACACTCGGCATGCCCTGACATCGAAGTCTAATGAGATTGCTACTGTTAATACACCCCTTGGTGGTGCTCTCCCCTCCCAACTCAGGAATTCCTTTACAGCCAGTGATAAAATCCGGGTGTCGGCTAAATTATCATTAAAAGAAACTAATGGTAGTTGTCTTAATTATTTCTGGTTGATGCAATTCCTTTGGAGCATCATTTTAAGACATGGTTGTTAAATAAAAAAGAGTACTAAGCCTTTATTCTGGGATGCATGCTCTGTACCAGGCAACCATTTTAGCCATTCATCCTCCTACCTACATCCTGGCAATGCTGAGAGACCGAGAGTCCCAGACCCCCTGAAAATGAATTTGTGCAGCTCAGAGCTCTGTAACCTCTCACCTGCAAAGTGCTGGGAGTTGACTGACTCAGTCAGGCTCTCGTCCGATGTTATGTCACCTTTGCAGACTAGATCCGTAGCCTACATAACCAAAGAGTAAGAATTGTTGAAATCATATACTGTAAAGCACACAAATGAGGCATTTAGATATTCTCCTGGACATGTGATTGTCGCGGTTCCGGGGTCTCCGGTGTAACGCAACAGGGAACCAAAAAATTATGGCTATTATCTCTCTGCTGCCTTGATCCAAAGTAAGTCCATTTTTTTCAGATTGCCAAATCACAACCACGATCTAGCATCATGTTTAATGAATGCTAGAACTTCCAGTTTACAGGTTTTAAGCAATTCTCACCAGCTTTTGCTTTATGTGATCGTGTATCACGTTTAGTATTGCGTGAATAGAGAAAGTGTGAGGTGCAGGAAAGCTCTTTCACCTTGGCGACCTCCTGCCGGCTCTTGGCATGGCTGATGATGCCGTTCCTCTGAGAGCTGAAGATGGGCCGAGATTTCTTGGAGTCAAAGGACAGGCGTCGGTGTGCCAGGCCATTGCCGCTGGAGTCCCTCTCGTCCACCCTGGGTGAGAAAACAAAGCCTGAGGACTTCAGCTAAATCCCTGGATGCAGCTCTCTCTCCAGTGTTGAACCTGATCGAATGCCGTAACATCCTTCGTACAGCCTTCAGTCACACTTTTCTAATGATCCGCTTGTACCACCAGTTCAACCTCATCTGATTCATGTTCAGTTTGGGTCACTACACTACAAGAGTGCCACCTACTGGTCCACCGACACCACATCCTCAGAGACCTGCCCTCCCAGTGCTGTCCAGGCTCAGCCTGGCCTTCTGATATTGGGTGAGATCAGGAGAAGGTGTTGTTTTTCCTTTTTGCATATATTTCAGGAGCATAAACCTGTTTTCACACTGAAACACACAAAACAAAAGCTCTTAGCTTTTGTTATTGATACAAAAGGGAAAAGGGGAGAATAACTGAAAATGACTTTAATTTACACTCCAGACAGGTCTGAGGTGCCTAGAAACAAGACCTCAAGAAAAAGAGGGATTTTAACTGATGTGTTTGTCCTCCTTTCAGCCTTGTTTGATGTTGCCTTGGGAAAACTACCAGCTCAGAAATACATAGACAACTGTGAAAAACCTGTTTCACTTCAATATTTTGATAAAAATCTGTTAAAAAAAGACAGTTTGCTCTTCTTGTGAAACATAAAAGTATCCGTACAGCTCAGTGCTCTGACCAGCTGTCCAACACTAAAAGGAAACATCAATAAAGTAAAAACTAAGCTTTACCCACAATACTCACCCCACTGCAAAAAACGTATTGATCCAACCTTCTCTGGACGAATCCAAGAAAATCAGCACCCAGAAACGTTAGAATTTTCTACAAGTCAATATTCTTATTCCATGTGCTTCATGGGACAATTATTGGTTTCCTAACTCCACAACGGTAATTTTTATATTTGATATTTTTGCACTTCAGGAGTTTGCCTTTATTAAACGCTTCTAAAGTATCATCACAAAAAACGTTTTCAAGTGAAAGGTGCCTTTCCAAAGTCCCTAAAGTAAACAATTCAACCCGTGCACTGGCAAACAATTTTTTAAGTTGGTGATATTCTGGGGAGAACAGCTTCCTTAAGATTTAGAATCAAGACGGGGTACATCACATCGCCCTTGTTCCTCACCTGTTCAGCAGTTGCTGCATGAAAGTGTCAGACGTCACCTCTCTGTAGACCACGGAAAGCTGGCTCTGGTTCTGATCCATAACCACCTCACAGGAGTGGCCCCGGCTGGCCCTGTCCAAGGCCACGCCATTGACATAAGCCCGTTCCTCCTCCAGGGCTTTCCGCAGGTCCTCGGCCTTCTCCATCAGTTTGGAAATATTCAAGCTCTCTACCTCCAGCTTCTTCTTGGTGGCCACTTTGGGGTCTTTCCCTGCAGAAGGCATGTTGAGCTTCCATTCCTTCTTGTCTTCCTTGAGCTTGGCCACATCAGCCTTGCGACTGAGAGCTGGCAGTTTGCTCTTTTTCAGACCAAACCAGCTGGCAATGCCATTAGAGGTTTTCTGCTTGACTTCAACTACCTGGCCTCGATCCTGCACCTGTAGCTTCAGCATATTCTCCTCAATGCCCTTCATCACTTTCTGCTCAATGGCAGACTGGGGACCAGGCACAAGAGGTCTCTTGTCTCCAACAGCATCGGGCCTGGGAGGAGGTGGCGGGAGGCTGTCGGAATAAGCTGAGTTTTTCTTCTTGTTTGCGAGCAGCTTGCTCTTGTCATCTGCCCTGGGCGAGTGCTTCTGGGAGGTGACACGCTCATCCTGAGTTGGTTTGGAGCCTCTGGAGCTGGAGGAAGACCCTTGGTTAGGTTTGGTAGGTGATTTAAATGGGACCTTGGTGGGACTCCCCTGGGGGCTGGGGGCAGTCTTGCCATTCTGAGAAGGATTCTGAGCATTTGCACACTTCATGAAGTTGCGCAAGACTTGAGGCGGATCAGGGTTTGAGGATGGCAGAGCCGCTCTGATCTTTGGAACATCTGCCCTTGCTACATAGATTCTAGAAGAGAAAGTCTCCAGATCTGCTTTGGGAGTCGATGTGCTGGGAGGTAAGGATTTCACCCCTGGTTCATAAGGGCCTGGAGCCTTCAGGCCATAACTATTGAGGTTGGCTTTGGGATAAGGCTTCCCATCAAGTGAATCTGTATATTTGGAATGTCTGTGGTCTGCTCCATTGCGATCACATTGCCTTTCAGCTGTTTTGCTTCTCTCATTATTGCTGGAGGAGACAACCCTCCCATTGCACTGCCCATCCTTCTTATCTAAGGGGGACCCCACGAAAGGCCCAGTGGTATGCGAGTCTTCTGTGTTCTTCAGCTTGCCCAGTGCTGCCAAGCGTTCTTTAAAAGGAAGGTGGCTGGATTCACTCGGAGATTTCCCACTCACTGGCTTCTTGGGAATGGAGGGAGGCTCTCCCTTTTTAGCCGTGACTGGAAGATTGAATGACTGGATTGAATCAGAGGCTTGCAAGGCTGCTTCTGGAACATGTTTGTCCTTCATACTGGAGTAGAGGCAGCTGTTTTGAGATTTGTGGACGGCAGAGGAATTGGGCAAGCTGTGGTGATCATGGATTTTGTACCAGACAGAATTCTCCACATACAGGTCTTGGTCTGGGGCAGCAGGGTCACAAGATGGGTTGGTCGATGATGAGCTGCTCCCACAGGGGAGGTGGTGCTCTTTGTGGTCTGGACTGATCCGTTTTTCCTCAAGAGAGTTTACTTGTTTTTCTGAGTGACCTTCGGGGGAGCAGGAGGGGAAGCTGGACTGGTTCACCCTTTCAAGAACCTGTGTTGATCCGTCAGCCTGGCAAGCTGTGGGAAGGTCTGAGAGGTTCTCATAGTGGGGCACCTTCTGGAAGCTTCTCTGTTGCTGCCCTGAAGGTGCCAACTTGGCGTTCCGGCTGGCTTTAGGAGCCGAGTGGCTGCTATAACTGGGATCCTTCTGCAAGGGTAACACTTCCTCCGGTTTGGGGGGTGAAGTAGGTGCAGAGTGGGTCGAGGGGTAAGAATCATTCTTGGAGGGGGCTGGTTGTTTGTCTCTCTCAGCCGTGGCAGCTCTGCGAGCTGTGGCAGGGGAGTGGTACACTTCATAGTTGTTGTTCCGGCAGGGAATCTTGGAGCTGCGAGTGAGCTGAGGGCTGAGACGTAGGGGGTTGGAGGCTTGGGCCCGCTCTCCAATGGAGGGTATTTTGAGAAACTTAAGCAGCCGAGAAGGGGAGGAAATGGGGGAGGGCTTGGTGTCTGTCATGCAGGAAGGGGAAGTGGGACTAAGTGCAAGTTTGCCTTTCTCCTGAGTCACCTGCTGTAGGGAGTTGAGATCGTTTTTCTCAGGTGTACTTGCCGGTAAATAGGAATCAACTTCCTTAGAAAAGCAGGACTCGGAAAAGTACAACCCGTTACACATCTGTTCCCTTGATTCCTGCTGGCAGTAAGCAATCTGAGAGCTTTCTGGGACCCCAGGTACAGTCATGTTTGAGGTAGTGTTGTACAAACTGTTTTTCACGTTTGTGGCTTCGGTTGAGCTGTAGGCCTCCAGTTTGAGGTAATGCTCTTCTGTGTTAATTACCTCTCCTGCATTTAAGCTAGGGAAGGCTACAGTTTTTATGTGCTTCAAATTTTGTTTTGAAGGAAGATCATCATTTTCCCTGGGTGGGGATTGGCACGGCAAAGGCAGATTAGCACCAGAGAGCTTGCCACAACATTTCTCTTCACAGGGGCCGTTGTTGTGCTCTTCCAGTGACAAAGAATCCTCCTGTTGTTTGTTTAAGCCATTCTGATCAGTGTCTTTAATGAGTGAGCAGAAATAAGATTTGCTAGCCAAGAGCTGTGCAAGGTCATTCGGTTTCTCATTCCTGGGTTCAGAAGGGAAATCCGAGGATGTCTTTTCTGCTGGGCTGCAACACTCGTTTGCGTTGCCTGGCGGCAGGATCATCATTGATTCCTTTGTCTGTATGGAAACCGGTGCATCTTTGTGATCAAGGCCACGGGTGTTTTCCCTTTTAGTTGGGCCCATGGCATTGTCCTGCTTCCATCTAAACAGGCTATCCAGACTTTTCTGGGAGAACACCAAGCAAGATTGACAGCTCTCATAGTCCAGCCCGTTGTCCTCTGGAAGCGCCCCTTCACCGTTCATGTAGTCATGGATATCCGAATCCCCACTCAAATGCCGCTCCATATCCGAGGCCTTCCGCTGGACGGCATGTTCCCCTGGTCTGATTGGGTCCGTGGGCAGAAGCGCCTGCCCAATGTCTCGGTAGGAAGACAGCCCTGCTGAGGGATGGAACTTCAGGGGGTCCGTCTCTTCCAGTTTTCGCAGCACCTCCAGGATGTGCGCTTTCTTCCTGAAGAACGGGGAGAGTGCATCCATGGACGCAGCGGGGGCTCTGGTGCCCGGCGTTCCATTTCTCGCGCAGTCCCCGGCGCTCTGAAAGACACGGAGAGAGGAGAAGGGAGCAACTTGAACCGAGAACAGTTTGGGAATCAACTAGGTACTTGCAGAGCCGCATGATGGCGATTTAATGGAGGTCTTGTTTCCAAACACAGATTTCAATTTCCAGG
This sequence comes from Lepisosteus oculatus, assembly GCF_040954835.1. NCBI lineage: Eukaryota > Metazoa > Chordata > Actinopteri > Semionotiformes > Lepisosteidae > Lepisosteus > Lepisosteus oculatus. The sequence goes on from NC_090696.1 coordinate 14,449,213, forward strand.
TTTATAACAAACTCCCGAGAATCTTTAGAATTAACAAACACAAAAGTCAACAGAGGGCACTGCCACCATGAAACTTTCCAGGGAAAAATTAAAATTGCTATTGTCCTCAGCCAAACAAGTCACAGCTCCTTTGAATTAATTTAAAAAGCACAGTCAGATATTCAGACCCATGCATAAAACAAGGGCAGAGCCTGTTATCTTACTATATTCATCATTATGATATTACGTCCGTGGCAGTAAACCATGTTATTTACTGGAGCTTCAGTTAAAACAAAACCCATTGGTCCAGTCATTCAAATCCACCTCAGAAACCTTCCTACCCCTTTAACTCTTTTACTACTTCAATTTCCGCAAAGCTTTTATTAGCAATTTGTGGAGAAATTCCAATGCAAAAATAAAAATGGACTGGTTTAAGCCAGATATGTCAGCAGCCATATCACCCTGCAACTCACAACTGGCATCCCACTGGAGCTCAGCAGCTGTGAGCCTGGTCAGTACCTGGATGGGAGACCTCCTGGGAAAAACTAAGGCTACTACTGGAAGAGGTGTTAGTGGGGCCAGCAGGGGGCGCTCACCCTGCAGTCCATGTGGGTCCTAATGCCCCAGTATAGTGACTGGGACACTATACTGTAAAAAAAAAGCGCCGTCCTTCGGATGAGTCGTAAAACCAAGGTCCTGACTCTCTGTGGTCATTAAAAATCCCAGGGTGTTTCTCGAAAAGAGTAGGGGTGTAACCCCGGTGTCCTGGCCAAATTTCCCATTGGCCCTTACCAATCATGGCCTCCTAATAGTCCCCATCTATGAACTGGCTTCATTACTCTCTCTCCTCCCCACTGATAGCTGATGTGTGGTGAGCGTTCTGGCGCACTATGGCTGCCGTCGCATCATCCAGGTGGGGCTGCACATTGGTGGTGGTGGAGGGGAATCCTCATTACCTGTAAACTGCTGTGAGTGGAGTGTCCAGAAAAGCGCTATATAAGTGTAAGCAATTATTATTATTATAGATTAAAAAAAGAAAACAAACTTCGGAAGGGTTTTCCTTTTACAAGGGCTATGTCTTTTACGTTTTGACAGGAACAGCAGACTTGTTGGTGCCTTCAGGAGATTTTTCCTGCTCTGTAAGCCTGTAACGCTTTTGCTCTGATGACCAAGAACACAACTTTCTCAGCCCCGTGTTGCCCGCTGACACCCTTTCCTTTCCAAATTCAAATAAGTGCTGCCACACTGAAATATTTAGGAAACACATCACAAATGTGCCAGTACCACTCTGTGACCCTTTTCAAAAGCCACTGAATGTACAGAATATATACATTGCTTGGGTGAGTGTTACCTCACCCCACAGGCGCCGGGCTGAGGGTGCTACCTCACCCCACAGGTGGCAGGCTGAGGGTGTTACCTCACCCCACAGGCGCCGAGCTGAGGGTGTTACCTCACCCCACAGACGGCAGGCTGAGGGAGATACCTCACCCCAAGCCCCAAGCTGTACACCTCTTCTGCCCTCGACTCACGCAGGACAGCAGAGTGCAGACACCCCACTTAAGACCCTAATCCTTATTTCTCGTGTGATTGTGTTTGCCTGCTGTGCGTTTTAATATTCCGTGATGAGCGAATGAAATGGAACAGCTCTCGCCGGTTCTTTATATTCCCACCGGGGATAAAGAACAACAGATCAATAGTAATCGGAGAAGGAAGGTGACGAGGAGACTTGGGGGGGGGGGGGGGGGGGCCTCTTGCTGGCAGGGTGGCAGGATCTCACCTGCTTACAGCACGGTATTACAGCGAAAGAGATGAAGAAATAGGATTGAGATAAAATCTATATTCAATTTGACACCTCTGATACAGCCACCACAAGAAGCCATCACCAGGCACGGGGACAGAATGATAATTCTACATTCGGCAGGCGTTGATCACAATGGAGGTCATATCTTTGATTTTAAGGGTAGGGGGTTTTTAAGGAAAACCGGCACTGCCTCATCTTAGCAAGCTGCGTGCCTGCTCAGTATTTCTCTGGTCTTACACCAAGCCAGTCCCACACAGTCAGCACTTGGACGGCGTTTTCCAATTTATTCGATAACAAGCTTGTGCTGGACAAAAAGCTTTGATGTCTGTGAGATCAAGAAGACAACCAGAGCACCATAAAACCAGGTAAGGTTGAAAGCCATCTGCAGCTAATTGAGCAGAACTGCATCCCATGCTAAACCTGACAACAGTGTCTGACCTTTTTCCTGAGAAAAGGTCATCTTGCCCAATAACATCAAGGAACCTGGAAAATCAGAGGGTTTTCTTTAACCAACTCCCTGAAAGAAGTTTAGGTTTCATCTTTTGCCTCTTGTTTTTGGAATGACCTTCAGCATCCACTCCAGTAACTGTATTTTAAAGCATAGACGGGATTTAGGAGGCTTACTGTACATCTGTTGAAGGAGAATTCTTAAGGACTGACTGATTTGTGATGCCAGAGTGGACAGGGCTAAATCTTTTTCTCCCAGAGAGTTTTCCCCACTTACCCGTGAGCACTAATATTGGTGTTTTTACCATGACAGGACCACATCGATCGGATGCAAGCAAGGCCTTGGACAGATTGTGCCAAATCTCACCTTAGTCTGTGCTTGGGCGGGGGTCTCCACTGGCCTATCTGAATCCAAGGGGGGGGGCTCTGGGCTCAACGCTGGCTCCGACGGCAGCTGAGAGGAGAGACGCAGAAATCAAGGGTTTCTCTTATTTATTTTTTTCCCCACTCGATTGAAAATGTCCAGAGCTCAACCTGCACTCTGGACAAATGCCTTTACTCAGGAGTACCTCTTTCACGTCCGCCACGTCACGCTGGGACTTCAGTGCATTTGTTCCTACTGAACAATAAGACTCCTTAATTCTCACCTTTTCTGAAGGTATGAGTTGGGGGAAAATACAGCCTACAGATTCTGGATAATGATTCGATGTTTTGGGCTTCGTTCAGGACTCACTGTGAAATACTCAAGGGGCTTTGTCTGTGGTACAAACCCTAAGATGCCTCATTAGTGAGAAGCCTGTACGAGCAAAGTTCAGGAGGTGATTGTGCGTGTTGAATGTCAAGCCTGGTGAAAAACAAAGAAAAGGGCACGAGCGGCTAATCGAGAGAACAAAGCCTTTGTGTCACTGGGACGTTGGAGGATGGAATAAGTCTGAGAAGCTTTGCTCAGGGGTCAGGAGAGTTTTCCACACGTGATTTCTAACCTACACACACCTACAAAACACACACACACACACACACAATCAGGGACTCAAAGAACTCTTAAAAAATGCACATTTTGCTTTCTTAAATCACTTCCCAATGCCTCTGAAAATCATATTATATTGGCAAGTCAGTTTCTATTATTCTGGTCTCGGCATCAGGTAATTAAATTGAATTGGAGGCAGATAACATCCGATTTCCTGTGGCCTATTATACTTGCCACATGGAGAGAGGACTGTGGGGAAATGGTGCCCTGACTCAGTATCAGATAGGGAGTTTCTCTCAGGTACAGCCTGAGCAGAAAGCGCCAGTGTATAATGCACACACATCAGAGGGACTAAGAGAGTTGTGGGGGAGGTGGGCGGGTGGAGAGAATTCTATTTTCATTCAATAATTCCAGTAATGGAATGTGCAGATATTCTTTTTCAGCAATTATGGTTGAATTGATTTCCTATTAAACGCAATATTCAGATTTCTTAACGAGATTGCCATCCCCTCCTTTTTCTCCGTAAAAGCTTTTGGAATACTAATAGCCCTGACAAAGAGCCGCCCGCGCACAGAGTGCTCCTAGCTTGAAAAACCCTCCGTCAGAAAAAGTCAACAGCGCAATGTGAAAAACCCCTGACTCTATTCTAACCTGAACTGCCATTCTAGTGTGCCTGTGACAGTTCAAAACAGCGCAGTGCTAACACACCAAGGGCCCATCCAAGAAAAGCCAGCACCGTGGACCACCTGAGCTACTCTAGAGTTGGGCTCTGCTGCTCCAATTAACATATAAGTAAATTGTTTCCTGTTAGTGCTGTAGCTGCACCTGTGACCGTGGCGGTTCCGCGCAGGCTTGGGCCCTCGCCCGCTCCACCCCGCCAGTTCATCCCGCAACACCTGGGCATGAACCTGGGTCTCCGGCATAATGCAACAGGGAACCAGCCGAGTGAGCTAAAGGAGACCTCCCTCAGCCCAGGCAGCTGAGGTCCCTGCTACGCGCAGGGAGGGCGATGACGTCACCGTGCCCAGACTAGCTCCGCAACACGCTCTGCATATAGACTTCATAGTGACAAGCTCATAAAGTTCAGGTCAATATAAGGAGCCTTTCTGAATCACAAACTCATTTTCACAAGCCTTCAGATAATCCTGTCAGACTGGGGTTTCCAATTCCTAAATTTATAAATCGGTGAACATTTGAAGAACTTGCTTGCCCCAGCTGGTGTTGTGAAGCTGTGCCATACAATACCTTCCTTGCTGGAGTAATCCGTGTCTGAAAATAATGGAGCTTAACTGTTAAATATAGCTACAGATCATTCCTATTTTCTATAACTGCAACTCCTGTTTTCACGCATCAGTACTGCCTACCAGTGGACAAAACGGTTAAATATTCTGCTTCGTTAGGCAGCTTTTCCTTCTTCCTTTAAAATGGTTTACTGTGATTTACCATGTCATCAGCACAGTAACATATAGTAAAGAACAAGGTAACAGTTGATGAATTCTTCACCAATTCTTGTTAAACACACTTCCATGTGTCCAAGGGCAGGACATTGCGTGAAACGCTACATTAATCACGAGTAACAGGCTTGTTGTTCAAAACAGAACATGGTTTTTGTAGTTATTATCCCTTTTAGATGTAATTATTGGCGATACTTTTGCAGTTTGAGAAGAATATCACAAAAGGGCACTATACAAAAGGGTCATAGCACTATTCTGGGAGCCTGTTCCCTTCAGATATTTTTCCAAAGGCAAAACCCCAACTCCCGTTCTGACTGCCTACAAAAATGGGCAAGAATAATACTAGATGGGCTGAGAAACTTGAAGATGCAGTCTGCGAAAGGGATTTAAGAGTTCACGGTAGCTGAGAATCGTCCTTGTCTGGACCGTGCAGGTAACCCATAGAAAGGGCAACAGAAAGGGGCCTTGACCAGTGGCAGCCAGCTCTGTGTTTTGGGGAGCAAGGAGGGCCTTTGTGATCAGGGCTGCAGTGCCTCTCCTCCAGTCAGCCCTGATCCTGTAGGCGTTACTATGGAGCTTGAAGCCCGTCATTGGATAAATGGCTCAAAGGCTGGGTGGGTTGGAGAAGCCTCATTCAGACAGGGGCTGTCACTTTACGAGGCGATAGAGAATTCAAGGGCACAAGTGGAAATCAAAAGTAATGCATTTAAGTCCAAGCACAGGAAGCAATTTTATACATGTAGGAAGATGCCTGGATCAAACTGTCCAGCAGGTCTCCACAGTGCCGGATTTCTCATTAGGCACTGTAGGCACAGTACTTAGGGCCTACAAAATTTTTAGGGCTTACGAAGGAGGGAAACACAAGTGACTAACGAAAAACGAGCTGAAACAACATGCTTGCGATCGACTCTAGGTGCTCCAAATCAATAATCGGACGCTATCTAGAAACTAGACGTATCGAAGTGATGGTCGCTTAACTTGCTCATCAATCACGTGGTTTAGCATTGGAATAGTTTAAAGTGCATCATGTCAATCAACGTACTTTAAATGGCGTTTACCCCCTCTTTTTGCACATTTTGGAGTAAAAGTGCCTAGGGCCTGTGAACACCAAAATCCAGCCCTGGGTTATCAAACCTAGTTTCATCGCTTCCTTTGCAAAACAGCTGGATGAGATCCTCTTCTCAGTAACTACAAGGCCTAGTGAACAAGGGGGTGAATGGCTTCCCCAGACTTACCTGCTGAAGCGATCCAGCAGTGGTGTGCAGCTTCTGATGGAACAGCTCGCTGAGGGTCCTGTTCTGTCGCTCCAGGTCAAAGACCCTCATCTTCAGCTTGATGCACTCCTCTCGCAGGTCCTGCAAACCAAGGAGGCATCACGCTCATCTTGGATCGGATTCACATTGTTATGCTCTGGAGCCCCAGTCTGTGCTTCCCTGGCTGGGCAAATCAGCAGAACCTCTTCTTTCCCTCCCGCTCGTATCATTACCCTGCCCAGCCTTTCCCTTGTCTAGTATCTCCAGGGCTTTGAAACTCAAGGCTGGACTCATCATGAGCGGTCAACACTTCCGCCCAGCTCTTAGACCATGATTGAGCATCTCTTCCTCAGCAGAGCCACTCAAAGTGGAGCTCGTGAGCTGAGCTGATTCACAGCTGAGAAATCCCAAATCAGTCCATGCAGAAATGGAAAACAAGAGGTGAAGCACAAGCCAAGGAAGCAAACAAGGAAAGAAAACATGCTTGAGAAGTCTTACCTTTTGGTTAAGCAGAGCCTGGACAACATGGTTGGCCACCTACACACAACACAACAGAGCAGTGTTAGCAGACAGACACACGTCCGAGATTGAGACGGGCCAAGAGAGGTCAATACAGTTACATATAATACTACATCTGCACAAAATTGCACCTTGACAAGGACACCTACTTCTCTGAAAGATACTGTTTAATGACTTACACATATATTAATGATATCCAGATCTCATACAGATGTAATTTTAAGCATGAATCAAACCTTCCATTCTTAAACGAATACAGTTGCCATTTCTATACTGTAGGTGTTATCTGCTCCTGCCTTTCTTTAAAGTGCCTTGAGGCATTACCTGAATGAACAGACTGAGTGAGGATGGATATTCCAATGAAAGGCTTCAGGCTGATGAGTTAATAGCCCAAACCAAACAGACATATAAAGGCTCAATCACCTCTTTAACTGAAAAAGGAAATTGCTGATAAAAGCATTACAATTCAAAATTAAAGAAGTGTGTTGCTGTGCCATCAACTAAAACAATATTTCATGTGTTTCAATTCCGAGATACCAATGATCAGTGTATGAACAACCCACTGCATTGTGCAATGACAGCACCTACTGTAGGAGCTACCGATAGCTCAGCTGGAACTCTAGGTTTAGTGTTCACGACAGTGTCCAGCAATGCAGAATGTGCACAGACTTACTTTCGACTGGGGTTTAACTGTAATTAAATGCTACAATATATACCTAATGTGAACACAATTAGTATAACCATGGAGACACTCACACTTATACTAAAACAAGAGAGTTTACCTTGGGACCGATTCCACTGCTTAAAACTGAAAACTGATAGTGCGGCTATTGTATGACATTTGTGCTATTGCATGATTATCACATAAACTATGCAATATCACCATAATATCTCATAATAACAACATAATTTTCTCGTCATTACAGGATTAAATATGTTGGTGTCTTTGATGGCAGGAATCCGCTTCAGTATGAAATAGCACTGTCTTCTCCTGAAGGTGTTTTATTGAGCCTGAAGTCTTCACTCTGAGACAAATCAGATGTTTCCACAACTGTTAATGGGTGTGAATGCTGAAAATAATAGAACTACAAACTCTAGGCGCAAGTTTGTATTGCAGAGTTTTCTGACAATATATTTATAGTCACGGAAATGCACTCAGTAAAAAAGCCCGAGAGCAGTAGTTTCCTAGTTTTCCTGACTTCCTGTCATTTCGCTTTCTGCTTCTCAAAGTTCTACTGTTTTCTTCTTTATAGGTTTTCACTTTCGCACCAATACTACTTTCAGTTTCCACGCAGGAACTGCAGCAGAGCAGTGTCTGCCCTCACGTTTAGCGCCGACGAGTAAACAGTCTGTGAAACGACCCAAAAACACAACTACTCCAGACTCAGCTGGCTGTTAGACAAGCCCAGAGTGCTGTCCGAAAGGTCTCAATTTACATCAGGGCCACTTTTTAATTCCTGCACACCTTCCATCTCCATAATCCATTCCGACATTACCCTGGTGGCATTCAAGAAACAGCAGGATGAGATCCTGAATCAATTAACTGCTTACTACCGGACAGGTTAGATGAGTCAAACGGCCAAATGAATTGGGTGTAACAGAGCTCACCTCGTCCAGACACCTCTCGTAAGCCTCCCTCTGACTCTCATTCGCAAGGGCCAGGGCGGAGTTCTCTGCCTGAAATGTAAGAAAACAAGACCTTGTACAACCACCCCCTGAGCAAAATTACCCTTCACGTTTCTGTTAGTGAGGGCTGACTGCTGGGTCATCAGTAAAGTCAAGTTATTACTCTCCTAATCCGTCATTCATTCGTGGAGGTGTTCTCGTCGCAGTACCAGTGCTCATGTGAATACACTGTGAAAGCTGGCAGGCCGGATGAACTCCCATGGGCGACACGCACCGCCAGAGCTGCTGAGCCACTTTCTCCCTCCTCCAGTGCGTTTCTGTCCTGGGGAGAACGTATTGTGTCCGGGGCGCGGGGATTTTAGGAAAAGAAGCTGAGTTGACTAAGAAAGGAAGATCTTCATCTATAGGTGGAGCGCGCCCATCAAAAAATATCCAAGACGCCCTTCCTTTCACATAGATCAAGCCAGCTTCACAGCCGAAGCTGAACTGAGCTCAGAACGGGCACCAGGAGAAAGAGCTGCCCTGTGAACTCAAACTGCCCCAAGAAGGGCAGTCCTGCAAGGCTCAGTTCCAGTACAGGAGACTGTCTTAGAGCTGTCCTGCTTTCCAGACCAGAGATCACCAGCAACAAGGAATCTCAGGCTGCATGTCAGATTGATCGGTAGAAACAAATGCACTTATTAATCAAATATAATATATAATAATAAACATTAAATTCGTAACTGCTGATCTGTCACATTGCTCAATTGGGAGTGAGGAGTTTTCCCGTGATCTAGCTACCATCTGGGCCTGTAAGGTAAAGCTGTTACACAGCAATGCTGCAGACAGCAACTGCAGCATTGCTCTTCCTGGGAAACTCGTGGGCAGAGTATGCTCTCTAGTGGCGAGATGGGAAATCAGAAGCAACTTTCATAATTGCAGTTCCTTCAGACAGCTCTTTCAAACGTATGACAGGCCAAAATGGAACAACTGCAGTTATATCACAAATATTTACACATCAAGGCAATGAAGCCTTTTTTAATAGCAATCATTTAAACTATGAGACATTATGTGTATTCACAGGGGGGACAAGGAGTAAGTTTTGTAACCATTCTCCATTGCGTTGTGAGGGACTGCTGTCCTGTCCAGAGGGACAGTTCACTGTCAGTGTGTGCAGTCAGTCTGACTGTGATCCCTGACGGACAGTCCAGAGGGACAGTCCACTGTGTGTGGTCAGTCTGACTGTTCTCCCTGGCGGTCAGTCCAGAGGGACAGTCCACTGTGTGTGGTCAGTCTGACTGTGATCCCTGGCGGCCAGTCCAGAGGGACAGTCCACTGTGTGCGGTCAGTCTGACTGTGATCCCTGGCGGCCAGTCCAGAGGGACAGTCCACTGTGTGTGGTCAGTCTGACTGTGATCCCTGGCAGTCAGTCCAGAGGGACAGTCCACTGTGTGTGGTCAGTCTGATTGTGCTCCCTGGCGGTCAGTCTAGAGGGACAGTCCACTGTGTGTGGTCTGTCTGATTTTGCTCCCTGGCGGTCAGTCTAGAGGGACAGTCCACTGTGTGCGGTCAGTCTGACTGTTCTCCCTGTGCAGCTGGGACAGACTGCAGTTTCTCACAACAGGCATCATAGAGTATATTGTTTTATACTGTTTAAAATGAAGTGCTTACCATCAAGAACATTTTTACCTGCTTACTTTTTCACTTTAGACATATAAAACTTGTTAAACTTTTTAAAATTTAATCACACTGTTGAAAGAAACAGATATGGGTGCTCAAAAGATCTGTCAGGAGAATATCTGAGCTGTAAAATGTATAAAATGGTTTAAACCTTTTCTTTAAAAAAAAGGAAGTGTGTAGATTTTAGTTCACAACTGCAGAGATTTTTACTGAAGTCCAGCTGATACTTGGCTTCCTTCAATAAATGGCCGGATGGGATGCTTGCTGACGAGATACTCAACAAGCTCCTAACCCACCCAGTAGTCAGGCTGGCCTTGACTACAGTCCAGCTCGTTAAGAGCCAGAGCCAATTAGGGAAGCGAGGCTCACCTCCAGCTCTCTCAGCCTCTCCAGCAGCTCCCGGCTGCTCTCTGCCTCCAGCCCCTCCAGGGCCGGCTCTTCCTCGCCCTCTCCTGGATCAAAGGCGTCACTGCATGGCCTTGGTTCGGCCTCCTCGGACATCATGTCCTGCACAGATGAGAGGTAGGAGTGGGAGTTAATATAGAGCAGTCAAGAATCAACAACTGCAACAGAAAGCACCAAGATAAATTGGGTTGAATGTGTTTAATAATAATTAATAATTTCTTACACTTTTACAGCTTTTGCAAATATTTGCAAAGGGGAAATTTAACCAGGACACCAGGTAACCCTACTTTTTTCAAGAAACACCCTGGGACTTTTAATGAGCACCGAAGAGTCAGGACCTCAGTTTTATGTCTCAGCCGAAGGACAAGGTGACACTGCTGAAGGACAGATGGACCACATGCATTAAGAATTGAGCACTATAGACCTGTAAGGATTATAATTAGATAAGATAAGATCACTTAGCCCTATTATATTTCTATACAATTTCTTGCATTAGGAATTTGTCTTTTCCCATACCCCAGCTTGCTCTCCATGAGACATGAGCTTGGGGTCGGAGCACAGGGTCAGCCATTTATACGGCGCAGGGGTTGAGGGCCTTGCTTAGGGGCCCAACAGAGTGGTATTCCTCTGCCGGCCGCGGGATTTGAACCGACAACCTATCAGCCACAGTAGCAGATCCTTAGCCACCGCTCCACCCATTAAGAACAAAAGCAAATAACAGCAAAAAAAGATTAAAAGTTCTTGTTTCTTCACACAGTGTTGCAAAAGTATATACCAAAAATATATAAAACAATTTTCTTCACAGGTGCTGTGCAACAGCTAGTTGAATATTCCTAAGATCCTGCAGGTGACCGAGAAGAGGGGAGTGTGGAGGTGCACTTCCTCTCCAGCACTGCAGGGGGCGCCCTCAACAAGCTTTTCCCTCTGGCCGGCCCGATTTTATTTACAAACTCCTGAAGGAGGAATACCGTAAGTATGCAAGAAAATAACGCGCAGCGAGTCTGCAAGAAATCCTTGAAGGATCTGCTAAAAAAATACGTTTTAAAAAAGAAACCTTTTCCCAGTTCAAAAACAAAAACACTCCCCTTCTTCTTCATTCCTACAGTGCAAAAGCCTTCAGTAAAAACAAGCAGCAACTCAGCCCTCAGACCTGGGGCTGTAACCCTGGTTTGAATCAGGCCATCAGGCCAACAGATGTTCTGTCTAGAGATAACATTCCAATAGCTTTCAGTAAAAGGCCCAAGTCTTTTAAATGCCTTTGAGCATTTGTTTTTCAGCACAGGGGAGCAGAAAGTCCATTTGATCATATTACTTGTCATCTTTTCAAATTGTGAAAAATTTTCTGAGGACCCGACTCTGTGACTTAAGGTGAACTGTACAATACCTTGACATTCCTTTGCACAAAAGGCACATTCTAAAAAAGCAAAGGAACAAGTAACGGTTTATTCCCTGCTGAAAAGAGAAGAAATGAAACACAATGTTTCAGCTGTGGAGCCTTCACACCCGGAGAAAACGCTGTGTTTCTGTTCTTCTCTTTTCAGCAGGGAATAAACCGTTACTTGTTCCTTTGCAGCCTATGGATGCTGACACAGCTCCCTACTTGAACTACTTATGAAAAAGCAATCAACTCATCAAGGTCAGAGTTCATCCCAGTGGAACACCAGAGAAGATGAAATACAGACTAAACAGTGAATGCAAAACCAGTTATTTGGATGTTATCTGTGGAAGTCAAATTACAGGCTTGATACTTACTCTGGCAACCTGAAGTGAGGTTTAGGGTTAGACTGCATGTTTTTAGCTCTGTCCCCTATGAAAGACAGCTTGCAGTCCCATGACCACTGTTTTAGGAAACACAATTTTTGCACAATTTCAGAATGTACGTCACATTTTTGTATTCCTCTTCTGGATAATGGCTAGTGGCCATCTGTTGGCTTTTCTGCAATTCCCCCAGCTGTTCTTACTGAACAGTAATTCCCCAGACAAGCCTGTTTTCACTCACTAATTGATTGCTCATCAATAAACTCTCTCCCTCTCTGTGTTCAGCCAACTCAGTTGAAGGGGAGATACGTCTTCGCCCTGCTGTGTGTGGGCATGTGCTTTGCAGAGACCTGCCCTCTGGCTGTACATCCCAGTGGTTCAGAATGACACTGGTATCATGGCGAATAGCTACATGGGTTTCACACTTCACCAGCTTTCTTCTCCACCAACACCAGTTATTGCAGTGGATATCCAGTACAGGGCAACGGTTTTACAAACAGAATTTGTTTTTTCCAGGAGAAAAGAACACAGGAAGAGCAACAAGAAAGGGCAGGATGTGAAGAACCAAACGCTTGTTAGTAGGTGCCTGAATGATCCCAGAATCCTATCAAGCCATCTTTTAAAAGATCTCGTGGTCAACGTCGGCAACATTTTTAAGGACATTTCTGCTCTCCTTTTAAAGAAATCTTCCAAGTTCATTTGGTTTAACAGTGGAGCAAATATGTCATGATTGATGTCCAAATAAGTCATGATTAATTGGGGGTGGTGAGTAGCTCTCTCTCCAAAGTCCTCTAAGCTGTAAGTGTTTTCTCTCACTGTCATGCCATAGAGACACCGGACAGCAGGTAATCAATCCAATGCTCCACTGTGGATCGCTCTACTCTCCTGTCAGCACTCGCCGATCACAGTTTCTGGAACTACTCACACCTGGTTCTCACACCAGGTTTCCTGACAAGTCTCACTGTCTCCTACTCTACTCCACTGGTGTCCCTCTAGGTGTTGTTCTGGGCTCCTTCTGTTGCTCTCGCTCGTATGGCTATTTGGATACTTGTGCTAAAGCTTCGTTGTCATGTCATTGATTTAGTCATGCAGGCTACACAATTTTTTCTCCTATTTACAATACAGAAAAATGGTATAAGGTATAAGATACCCTTGAAAATTACACGAGCTATACAGACAACAAAAACGAGAAGTGTTATTGCCTTGGTAAGGCTGAAAATCAAGACTATGGCTGAACATGGTTTAGGGCAATCTCCATTGCTGGACAAAGCAAAGGTTTGATAATTTTTTGTAAAAAGGTTCATTTAAAAAACAACACCAAGTCACCCTGCACCAAGTCACCCTTTACATTTGATCTTTTTTGGGGGCGAATCAGAACAGGATTTGCTGCATGCTCAATATGTGCAGTCCAGTTTAAGCTAGACATGCTGCCTAGAAACCAGTATTAAAATTCACAGCCCACCTCACCCCACCCCCACATGTACCCCAGCCCCATTCCTGTTGGGATGAAAAGAGGACAGGGGGGAGGTACTTTTTCTGATTTTCGTTTTACAGGGGAAGCCACATTCCCCCTCAGCTGTAAATCAGCAAGCGGCTGTAGCCAGCTGTCGAGCGAGAGACAGGGCCGGTAAATTAAGTCACATTAAACTCCTCGTCAAGTTGTAATGAGCCTATAACGTCTCTCATAGGCTCACAGAGACCATAAACCCACGCAGGCTGACCCTGTCCAGCCCACCAAGCGGAAAGCAACAGCCCGTTACCAGAGTGTGTCGCAGAGTGGGGGCGTCCTTCTGCGAAATGAAGCCTCTTTCTCACACAGTAACACCCCAGAGCTCAGTCTCCCCGGGAATAAACCACTAAACAACAGTACACACTGCCTGTTCCCAGGACTCACTGGTATCGATCAGGAAAGAGAGCACAGCAGATCAGGATCCCTGAAATCCCTGAAATTCCTGAAAATTCTAGATGGATGAGGCCATATGAACATTATTAATAATAATGATAATAATAATAATAATTCCTTACACTTACATAGTGTTTTTCTGGACACTCCACTCAAAGCTCTTTACAGGTAATGGGGATCCCCTCCACCACCTGGATGATGGGACAGCAGCCAGAGAACACCAGTACACTCGCCACACACCAGTAAGCAGACTGATGAAGCCAGTTCATAGATGGGGATTATTAGGAGGCCATGATTGATAAAGTCCAGGGGTAAATTGGCCAGGACGCTGGGGTTACACCCCTACTCTTTTCAAGAAATCCCTGGGATTTGTAATGACAACAGAGAGTCAGGACCTCGGTTTTACGTCTCATCCGAAAGACCGCGCCAGCAAAAACAAGAAAACAACTGGAGGGCAACTGAAGGAAGACAGTGGGTCCAACTTCAGAAGCACGAGCTGACGAATGAGTTCAGACACTGCTTTCATACCATCTGAGACTCTTCCAGATTAGGGCCAACCTTCTCGCATGCACGTTCCAAACACCCAGAAGAGACACTCTGATCTAGACCAAGCAGCCTTTCAGTTTAGCGTTTAACATCTCCCAGACCACACAGTGAAGCGATACAGCATCAATGAAATTCTGGGATGGGGATGGGGTATACAGTACAGGGTCAGATGTAAAATTGAAGTCAAGGAAAATTCTATTCACAATATACAGCGGACATGTTTTCTTAGACAACGATGTGTAGTGTTGTTTTCTATACTACAAAAAGGACTGCTCTAGAAGACTAGAATAGTTCTTGGTCTTGAAGTAATGCCATACATGGACAGGTTAAAGGACATAAATCTCCATCATTTTGAACAGGACTTGACAAACACTCAAACACCTAAGAGGCATTCACAAAGTTAATCCACCAGTCTACTTTTGTATCTACTGAAAAACAAGGCCCAGCGACACAAAGGGAAAATAAGACAGTGCCACTTGGGACCTATACTGCAAGCCCTTCTATACACAAAGTGTGGCAGGAGTCTGGAGCAAGACGATAACTAAATCCTCCGAGAAGCAGCTGGACAAGATCAGATCTGCTACATTAGTCCTAACGAAGTGAGCAATATTTTAAAAATGAGGGGAGGCCATATGGCCCATTGCTCAAATAAAGCAAGCTTGCTTTTTTTCCTTGCAGATTTTTTTCTGATCACAAGACTATGTTGAGTTCTTCCATGCAGGTTTGTTTTCATGTCGTTAGGCAGTGAACTGTAATTAAGCAATAATAAGATTAACTGCAGTCGAGCGATGCATTCTTTCTCATTTACAATTGTGCTCGCACATGTAGTTGCTTTATCTGCTTCACTACAATGCAGATGTATCTGCTGCCTGGAGGGGACAACAGTTACTTATACCCCTGTAACTAAAAAGTGTGAAAACTGGATTTCACAAGACAGAAACCTTTCTACCATTTCGTTTTTTTTCTGCATCGTCCAGAGGCATAAGCAATGAATAAAAAAAGGGACTGTGCAATAAAAAATGATTAATCCAACACTGTTAATGTTTGCATCTGTAATGTTCAAAGATACCTTGTTTTATAAATGCTTCTATTCGAGCATCAATGTGCCTCCAAAGTGCAGCCGTGCTGATCCCATTGTAAATGAGCAGCAGCGAGGTTGTACAGGACCCAGTTGGAATGAAACGTCTGAGATGAAAAGAAGCTTCATTGCAAACTGCTACCAGTGAGCAATTCTCTACGGTATATTTGCCAGTGCATGCAAGTAGGCACAAGAGAAGCTACATGTCTGCCTGGGTCCACAGTCCCTGAGCTCTGCAGACAGCGACGCTAATTGTGTGTTTGAAAGTCAAGTTGCACGCAAGACTAATTTTACAAAGTCACATGAGGGTAGCAAAATTTACAATATCACACATTCTTCTCTGCACAGACTCTGTAACTGAGTGAGCAACGTAAGAAACATAAGTGCATAATTATTTACTATACAATGATACTGTATATAGTCATAGTTTTCAGGGTTTACCCTTTTCTGCCTTGCAAGGTGGAATCGAAATAAGGATCTTGCATGTGTGTACAAAGTAGACCGGCCAGAGGAAGTACTGAGGAGCAGTTTTCGCATCGTACTGCTCCAGAAACACTTGAGAAAACCAACAAGAGCGATATCTCTAAACCAGAGACATCCCAGATATACGGAATAGGGATAAAGGGATCATCCCCACACAAGATTTATCTCTGGGAATAAAACTATAACGGAAAAGCACAGCACACTCCACCTGCATGGGCTGTTGAACAGCAGTGAAAAGAGAAATAAGACAACAGAAGGCCATTCAACCCATCTAGTGAAAATTCCTTCTGTAAAAACCATGGAGCAGACATTCCAGTAAGGAGCAGCATTAAAATAAAAGAATTGCGGCACTCCATACTGCACTTCCCAGGCAACCTAGCACAGGCCTGTGGATTTCACAAATGCTGGCCCCCTGATTGCTCTCTGATCTTTCCTTTCCCCTGATCAGGAATAAAGTACACATGCAAAAGGCAAGATGTTAGGCATCTGGTTGATAGCTAGGTGCTATCTGATCTAGAAAGCCCAGCTGGAAGAAAAAAGCAGAACTCCTTGAAGAGAGATTCAAAAACCCACACATAGAACCATTCAAGTTCACTTGCAGATCCAGTTTCTCAAACTAACAAGTATTGCTCCACATTGGGAAGGGTATCCTGATCAAATCTGAACGCCACTCCCAGATTCTTTGTTACAGCCCCAGAGCCCTCTGAGCACAGTTAAAGACCAGTGACCGCAGCCTGGCCACAGAAACTGGGCAACACTGGGAGAAGACAGGCTGCCAGCGAAGAGAAACAGACACAGAGATGTACTTTCTGCTGCACTGTGAGAAATACTCTGGGAGTAGATGAACACATTCTTCCCCAAATTGGCAAATCAAATCCCAGAATTCCCTAAACCTGCCAGAGTCAGAACAGCTCCCAATCCCACTGGGAGAGGGGGAAGGGAACTCAGTTGAACTGGCAGCCCAGTATGTGATCTCCTGTCACAGCCTGAGGAACAGTGCGCCTGTCTCTCAGTAATGTTCTATGTGTTGTATGTTGTAAGTAAATGTCCTATGATGTGTTTGTATTGTAAATGTCTGTAGATGTTGTATTGACTGTATATGCTTTGGCAACACTGTAATTTACCTGTCATGCCAATAAAGTTGTGTGAATCTGAATAGTAACAGTAGCCCTCTCCCCCAACACCTTCATTACCCATCCCTCCCTGGAGGGGAACAGTTAATCATTTTAGATTTTATCTTCACCAAATAAGATTACTAGTGTTTAGCAATCTACCCTCCATTCTGACCTCCACAGTGGGATTTTGCCACTTAAGCAGGGTGTTGGGATTAATACGAGATTAGAGAAATGAAGCTCTACTGTTAAGAAACAGACACCACTTAACGCCAGAGACCAAATAGTGAATCTCCAAGACAGGCAATGTGCCCAGACTGTTGTCGGGCTTGTCAGAAAAGTTTTCTTGACTTTGTTTCTCCTGGACACATCTGCATCAGACATGGCCGAGTAAAGGAAAAGACTCCATCCATGTTGACATTGTCCACCACGGTCCCGCTTAGAACCGGATAACGGCCGGGACGATGAGGCCTGATCCGCTCCAGCATTCCTTTCTCCTGTTCTTGACTTTATTCTCCAGCGTCAAGGCTTTCAGCTAGAGCACCTTCTCCACCAAGACCTCCACACCAGCTCATGTGGTGTAGAATAAACTGTCTGTCTTATTCACTGTCTGAGCCCAAATCCACAGTGCTGTTTGACTCTACCTTATTACAGGCCAAAACCTGTTTTCTGCACCGTACCCGCCACATCTGTGGCTAAATCTACAGCTCAGTAATTGAAGAAATCTGGAGCCAGAATCCTGACCAGGTCTAGTGCAAGTGATCACATTACTCCTGTCCTGAAGTCCTCGCACTGGCTTCCTATCAGGTTTCGTGTCAACTTCAAAATCCTATTTCCCAACTATAAGACTCTACATGGCTTGAACCTGGGTACCTATCTGACCTTTTATCTCCCTACTCCCTACCTCACAACCTTCACTAATTCTGGTCTCCTGTCTGTCCCCCAAGCCCATATACACTCTATGGGTGACGGGGCTTCTCCTGCTGCATCCCAGAGCTCTGGAACTCCATCCCCAAGGATATCAGAGAGACGCTTTTAAATCAAGACTCAGAACCTTCTGCTTTAGAAGGGCTTTCATTCCATTGCTTTGTAATTGTAAAATCCTGCTGTTTCCTCTCATTGAGTGTTTTTTTTCCTTACTGTAAAGCACTTTGAGAAGTCACTTTTCAAGGCGCTGCATAAAATAAAGTTTATTGCTATGAAGTGAAATTGAGAAGGAAGGTTGTCCCTGGTGAAAGACAGCAGGGCCAGCGGGCAGTCAGCGGTGAGAAACTGCAGTCCCAGCAGGCAGGGTCCAGAGGAGGGGTGTGAAAGCAATTCCTCTCTGGGGGAATCGCTCGGCCCCACAGGAGGACCCCTGTGATCCAGCCCGTCCCAGAGCCACTGGCCTGGGTCCGATTCTACCGACAAGCTCGCGGAATATCAAACAGTCCGTCTTGTTCTAATGAGTGCATTGAAAACAAAGAGGAGGAAGGAGACTGAGGAGCACGGTGAATAAACCAGCATTCTGATCTTGTTAGCACTAGAACTATTACTGGCTGCACAAAAATATTTTTATGGCTTGAAAAGGCTAGTTTGGTCCTGTTGGCATTCTAAACAGCCCGTGGATTGTCATGAAAAACAAAAACAAAAAAATATTCTGAAGAACAAGCAATTGCGTTGAAGTAGCTGCAGTTAGGTTCAGTAGAAGCACTATACTGTACTGCACGACAGAGCATCAGTAGAATAGAGACCCCACAGGGCTGTCAGCCCTACACAGTAGTGGCAGATCACTGGAAGCCACTCCATATAGTATAAAACCAGCAGCTGTATCACCCTGCAGCTCACAACCAGCAGCCCACTGAAGCTCAGCAGGTGTGAGCCAGACCAGTACCTGGATGGGAGTCCTCCTGGGAAATGCTCAGGTTGCTGCTGGAAGAGGTGTTAGAGGGGCCAGTAGGGGGCGCTCATCCTGTGTCTGTGTGGGACCTAACGCCCCACTATAGTGACGGGGACACTATACTGTAAAATGGTGCCCTCCTTCGGATCAGATGTAAAACCGAGGTCCTGACTCTCTGTGGTCATTAAAAACCCCAGGGTGTTTCTCGAAAAGAGTAGGGGAGTAACCCCGGTGTCCTGGCCAAATTTCCCGCTGAACTTTACCAATCGTTGCCTCCTAATAATCCCCATCTCTGAACTGGCTTCATCTCTCTTTTCTCCTCCCCACTGATATTAATAAATATGAAAAGAATATAAAACAGAAGAAAATAATGGCTACAAACTGAATTTGGCTACAAATTTGGCTCAGCTGATGTACCGGTACTTCCTCCTCCAGGTGACCGTCTGCTCACCCCACCGAACGGCGGGAGAGGGACATGACGGCGACCATCACAGGCTGCCGAGCACACACACTCTTCCAACACAGGCCCCCCGCCTGAGCGCAGACAAAGAGGGCACGTGCAGCGCTCAGAGCCGGTCAGTCTGCTCCCAGCGCCCGGTCTGGTTCAAGCCTGTCAGGGCGCCTGAGAGGGAAAGAGAATGGGCTCCTCTCATGGGGAGCGCAGGTGCAACTACTTCAGCTTCCTTCAACAAGTCTGCGATGAAGGGGCGCCTTCCGCTAAATTTAAACCACTCCATTGCCTTAATGTGTCTTTATTTAGAAATCAGCCTTTTTACTCAAGCGTTTCCTCACAATCCAACAGTTGTACATCTATTTGAATTCTGCAAACAGTTTGGCTCTCCCTGGGGGAGAAGGGAGTGAATCCCTCCCGTGCTGAAGGTCACTTGACGTGACCTGCCATTGTGCCTTTAATGCGAGACTCCATGCAATGGAAGGATGGGATTTGCTAGCTTTGTGGATCTAACCCTCTAATGCATCTGTCCTCCTAAGCATAGGTGGACAGAATCAGTTTTCATGCTTCTGAAGTCGGTGAGAATACAAGGTCTTTGGTCCCCTTAAGAGAAGAAAACCTGTTTTTTCTCTTTGGAAATATGACATCGGGTCCTCACTACACTACAATCACACGCAATTGTCACCATCTCCAAATCGGAGCTCAGGACACTTTCCCAGCGCTGATGGGCTCCACTCAGACACAACAGGAAGCCACAATCACTAGACAGGAGGCGCCCAGACCTCCAAAACACAGGACCCTCGACCAGCCTCACAGCTACGCCTCCAGTTCGAGTGGGCCAACACCCATCCTAGCAGCTGGGCTACCAACTTCCCAGTTCTCTGCATGTCCAGAGCGACACGCACACACATTTTCACACCTCGCTTTTACAGTGAGTACAGCAAAAGTTTGAAACGAGTGACCAGAAACGTCAATGAAGAGCAGCCAGGACAAGGGAAAAACACTGATGTGACCAGAATTGGATTGGAGAATCGAAGATTATTTGCAAGGATGAGAAGGAACTTCTTCCTGATACATTGCCATGCCTTGCGTAACACAGTGCTGCTCCCCTGCAGCAGTCGGAACTCACAATCAGAGCTCAGGAGGGAAACGAACGAGCTGAAAGAGGTTCTTCAGAACTGCGGGTTTGTTTTCATCAGGGCTCCAATCTGGCCGAAGCTGGAGTAGCAGTCTAGACCCAAAGAGTACCTGTCTCTAGTCCGAGGGAGTCTAGGAGCTCCATGTCAGCCTCAGCGTCTACAGGACACCAGGCCTTTCCCTGCTTTTCACCTTCAAATCACAGTGGCAATCCGCTCACTGCCCTGCACAGAGGGACCCAGGCAAAAGACTGATCAAAAATGAAGCGCTCTTCTGCAACAAATGAAAACACTGCATCGGGAAACATCACTCCTTTAGAGCACTTAAACAGGAGAGTCTAGAGTCTTAGGTAACGGGTGTTTTTTCTGATTAGAATTAAGGCTTAAAAAACATTTGTCATCTTGTGCTCTGGAAGCCTCTGTGAAGTACAGCAGGAATGTATATTACATAGTACTATTTCAGAATTTATCTAAAGCACAAGACATCTGGCAGGCCCAACAGTTTATCCCTGAGTATTTCAGTGTATTGAGACTGTAGATCTGTGTCACTAAAGGACAGGAATATAGTGTGTGCCTCTTTTGTTCTCTTGAGACAGATTGACACCCCGATCTCAGAGGATGATAATCCCACCCCATATTATCAGCCTCTGTCTGTAAAGCAGTTGCAGAGACACTGTGCCCTTTCTGGGCCTGTGAAATGACCATCAATGCTACATAGAGGCTCAGTGCAAATCATACTGTCACCCTGTCTGATGACTGGTTATTCAGGGTCCAGTTTTACCATGATTAAACCACCAATCAAACAGTATCACCCGCCATCCCCTGCTGGAAGGAATAAATGAGCTTCGGCCTGCCTGGCAATATTCCAAGTAAAGAAAGATATCTACGCTGGTGTCTGCGTTTATAAACGTATCCGACTGGGAAACATGTTTCTGCTCCTTACCCACCAGTCTAAGCATGAATGTTCACTACACAATACATGCACCCACAATCGATGTTTTATTCTAGGGGTACCGGCCAGCGACCCTGATGACCCTCAGTAGCTTTACTGTGCCAAACGAACGACAGCCCATTTCAAGCCCTGAGCGTCCTGCGCATCGTGCAGGAGTGCGAGAATCACTGCAACTCTAGACATACTGATTAGCAGTGTGACGGGACCTGAGCTCAGCCCTGCACACAGCCTGTACTATTACAGTTCGGCACAGCATCAGAATCCTTTCAACTACAATGGCAAGAGAGGAGCAAAACCAAGCTGGGATAAAAAGGACAAGCTCCCGCTGCCTACCGTGAGAAGGAACAGGCACACCGCAGCTCAGTGCCTAACAGCTATCACACAAGGCCTCTCCCAGGCGCTCCGCAGGGACTCTTACCCAGTGATGCTCCCGAGCTGCTGTAATCAGGGACAGCGGTTCCGTTCCAGCAGGTTTTCTGGCTGCCAAGTCCGGTCGGGTTCAGGATCAGAGAGACTGGAGCAATGCAATCCTTCCCATGCCTTCTTCTAGCAAACCTTCCCCCTTTGACCTCTTCAAGAAGGAATTTGCCGTAATCCCGTCTTCTTGTGCTTGATTGAGCAGAGGATAAAAAAGAAAAACCTCTAACATCAGGTCCCACCTATTCCATACCAAGGGCCCTCCCTGGCTGGCAGCAATGACCACAGGCAGCTGTCAAGAGGGTACGGGCTTCCCATCTGCAGATCGCCTGCTCTCAGTCCAGTGCCCCTTGGCCTCCTCTCCTGCGGGCAAATCCCAGTCGCATCCTGGGCCGCGGCGCCGGTCCAGTTCCACTACCCAGAGGGCATGCGCTCAAAACACACACAGAAATCAAAATAAACGGAGGGCACGTATCCCAGTCTCCCTGGTTTCTTCTCCCATGAAAACATGAGGAGTTCCCCCTTTTCACATTGCTAAATTCTCCATCTTAAGACATCCACCTCCTGCAGCTCTCCCTGTGAGCATCCGACAGCAGCATCAGCCAAGGCAGGGAGCTCCAATTCTGTAGAGAAGGGAGGAAAAACAAAAGGTAAAGAAAAAAATAAACCCCACCGTCAGGACAGCAAGGATAAGATGTCCACAATATCCTAGGCGCAGCAGCGTCCTCATTCACGAGCGCAGCTCTTCCCCGGAGCAGGCAGGGGAGGCTGTCCTTATGAGGAGTGCTGTGTGTGCACTGTCTGCAGAGTCTGTCAGAGCTGCCATTGTTCCAGAGCTCTGCTTCTGCAGGGAGGGGAGCTGGGCAGTCCAGCCTCCTACAACAGCTGTGACTAGCCACCTCCCCCCCCCTCCCCACAAGCCCTCCTCCTCCGGAACATTAACCCTGGGACTGCCAGGCAGTCTGGAGCTCCAGCATTTCAAAGGAACTGGCTCCAGAGCAAACAAAGCCAGGAACACGGAGCATTTCCGACTGACAGGAAGAATGAATGAATGAGCATATGCTCCATGGCCCACGCAAGATCTTTTTTTTTCTCTACGCTGCCCCATGTCAGATGGCTGATTAATAACAAACTCGTAAAGGAATGATGCAGAGCAAAACGGTCTCTTCCTTCTGCTATGAAAGAACAACAGAAAGAGCGGCCTCGCCCCACCCCCCACAGCCTCCAAAACAAAAATCTAACGTTTCCTATTGAGGAAGAGTACCTGGGGCTGAGAGTGCGAGCCCTGAGCAATTCTAAAATGAATTATAGAGGGGTGAACAGGACTTAACACAAGTCCAGCATTTACACAAGATTTACCCAGCTACCTGTATGTCTTAACGGTCACAGTCCTGCTTCCACTGGGAGAGGAACAGCTCTCCGAGGGGTCTGGCTTTATTTCCTGACTGTTTCGCTGCCTCCTGCTGGTTGTGGAGTCGCATTATCAGGGAAGGCCCCAGCATCTGTACTAAGAGCCTGCTCACACTGGAGAACGAGTAGCAATACCATTATACTGTCCTTTTGCTATACATCTTTCATGCTGGGCACACCATGACTGGCAATGCTGGAGAAAGGTTGATTTGACTTGGGTGGCCCAAATAAAACAGTTATATTTTTGTGAATGAATTACAGAAAGTGCTCTTCCAGAAAATAGCACCGCTCCCAACAAAACAGTGAGGAAATGCGTACACAAGACACAGCAAAGTGGTCTTGACTCTGGCTCAGAATTCTCTGCCTATTGTCTTCCCCTTAGGAAATGCAGTCTGGATGCCAGCGCTCATTCAACTGCCTGTCTATTCACAGTCCAGCATATACTGTACGCATGCTGCCACAGACAACAGCAGTGCACACCAACACCAGGTTCCAGAGCCATGCATACCCATGATGATTTCCCAGCATTCTCTGCTCTCTTGAGTGTACCACCACTGTCCATGGGAACACAACTCCCATCATTCCTGTCATTAGAATGGTAGGTTCTCTTGGGTGCAATTAAACCGGCCGCACCACTCTCACAGTACAGTTGCTTGAACAGTGCCAAATTAAGGTTCATAGGTTTCTTGCACTTTGTGCCAATATCTGACCATCTGCACACCGGGGTCAGAGCTGGTCAGTTCTTGTTGCGTACTGAGCCTGTGGGAATCTTTCCGGCAGGCCCTGACAGGAGCGTTGTGTACCAGGGAACCTCTCAAGTCCTGCTGCTGAACGGGGAAAAGGAACTAGGTCCATGCTGCACCTCTTGGGTTGCTGCAGGTTGATTCGTCACACCTCCCATCCCGAGATGAGCAGATTTATGGTCCGTCCTCTGAGTCTCCTCTACGAGCCTGCGGAAGTGCTTCCTCTGCCTGGAGAGCTGGAGGCTCAGAGCTGCTGCAGCAATCTGCATTACCTCCACAGCTTTTCAACGGAAGCCCGGCATTAGGTAACCCAGAGCTCTTGCTGTAGTCTCTGTGTTTACCTTTCTGACTGACAGGGAGAGCTGCTATGAAACAAATCTCAAGCAAAAAATAAAAGCACCTGTGGTGACCGACAGGAGCTGCTGAAAAAGCAAGAGGACACCAGAGGTTTCTCTGTGACTATCAGAAGCAAAGGCAGCAGCTCTGGCTTCAGTGTCACGAGTTCTTTTGGTGGGAAAAAAAGAAAAGACTTCCTGTCTGACAGGAGCTCTTCAAGAGCAGAGCACATACACGGGTGCAATTAGTTTTCAGCAGAGAGCACACCAGCACCTTCCACAACAGTTTCACAACAAATCAGAAATAAAACCAGATCCACCACATGAGCTGACCTAAAGCATGATCCTTATGTAAAAATAATCCTTCTATAGTGCTTTTCTGGACACTCCACTCAAAGTGCTATACAGGTAATGGGGAATCCCACTACCACCACCAATGTGCTGCCTCCACCTGGATGATGCCACTGCCGCCAAAGTTTGGAAGTCTCTGCAAGTCCATCAGCGCTTGATGGTAATCCTTGTCCTAGGTGGGTATAACAAAAATAACTTTTAAATTCCAAATGTAAAAAACCCCAACAACTACACAATTACAGATTGAACACAAATACCCACAAGGCTTGTCCCCACACTCTGTGGCAGAGGGGCAGTCTGCACTCTTCAGTTGGCAGACAGCATGGCTCGTCACAAAGCCTCGCGTTATTTGTTTTTCCCCGAGAGGCGTTATGAAGAAGGGTGTCGCTACAGAGGGTTAAGGCCGCCCCAGAGGTGAATCAGTGCACATATCTGCTAAACAAAACAAGACACGACAATGCCCTGCCCAGGGGGCATTCAGGAGCCGGGCCATGGAGGAGCTGCTGCTTAAATGCGGTAGACAGTGGGTGTCCTGTCATCATCAACGTCTCCCAGCTAACATGACCTTTTTATAGCCTCCGAGTCACTGGGGAAGGGAAGCACAAAAATTGACAGCCCTCCTCAAATTAGCCCTGCTTGCTGTTTTGCGAACGTTTACTTCCAATCTGGAGAAGGTTCTTGACAAACAGCAGTGCTGACCCCTTCTGACACACACACACACACCTCTCATACCCACTGCCCTCTCTTCAGAACACTTGTGGAAATGTTAATGAGCGCAGCAAACGGCAGACAAAGAAGCAATAGATGTGCAGGGACTGGAACAACAGGACAGCTGGGGAGTGAATTAACAGGAATATGCTGTAACAGAGAAACAAAAATGGAGAAACGCAAAGTGAATGCGCCCCTTTTCTGGATGAATTCCTGATCGAGTCTCCTGAAATGAAATGAGTCACCCAGACCTCGGGTGTCAGGATGGGTGGGCTGTACTGGCAGCTGAAATACTAGAAGGAGTCGAGTGACCCTTCTTGGTCCACTATCACCACTTCCAGCAGTCCCCCAGTTTTCATGTCTGCTGTCCGGGCTCGGTCACAGACCGCGTCTGCTAGCTGTCCGAGAGCTGACCCCGGGCGTCGGCGTGACTCCGTTGCTGGTACAGCCTGCCTGAACATCTCCAGCTGCGCCTGCAGGAGGAGAGGCTGACTTCACCGCGCTGTGCTCTAATCTGCCGTGAGAGCTGTCACACTTCTCCCGAAAGACTGGGGGGAGCAGGCTAGGCCGGCGCTCAGCAGGGTGCCCCACTGCTGCTCGCATAATCACGGCTCAGCTGGAGCCTCTCCTGCCAGCCCCCCTCCTGCGACGCTGCCCCCGGGGCTCTGCTCCAGCTGCAGGCACCAGGCCTGCCTTCACACCATCGCTGTCGCTTCAGACAGGCACACGCAGCCCACAGCAGGCCTCTCGGCACCATGGTCTCTGTGTTGACCCTTCCCCGAGAGGCGCTGCTTATCGTACGGCTAAATCATTTCTGCCCAATACACAAACCCACCCCCGTGCTGTTATTTTAATTTTTACGGCTTGATCTTTTCTTCATTGTTTTGGTTTTCTGTGCTGCGATCGCCACAGTGTCACTATCGACGAGAATGTGCTCTCAGTTAACTGATCCAGTTGAATAAAGGAATAAATTCAATTTCACAGAAATAAACAGGATCAAGGCTGGAGGTGTGGGCCAGCAGGGCTAACTACTGTGCGAAAGAAAAGTCTCATAGCCTACCTCATAGAAATACATGATGTATATAACAAACCTGCATACAAATTCACTTCTCTTCTACCATCACAAACATACACCACCAAGACTGCCAACAGGATCCTTCATCTTAGCACATTTGGATGCTTCAGACATGAAATACCCCTGATGGTGGCTCTCAATACCTACATCCCCTCAACAGTCCCAGAAGGGATTGCAGATTTGATTGAAAAGTCAGCTCTAGGCGAGACCCAAGGACCCAAGGACCCGAATTCTGATCAGCAGATCAGTCCTGGTTCACTTACTGCACCTCATTTCAATCCGGTTAAAAGCTAGATGTCAGAACAAATTCACACTGAAATGTGACAACCAGACTTGCTCTTTAATGTTAATGTTTATATGGAGGGTGGATGTTAATTTGCTCATTTACACTATCTGGCACAGCTCAGCGATAATTTAACAAAAGCATTAAAATGCATTAAAATGCCAGCAAAACACATCCAGAAAAAACAACAGACTGGTTTCTCTCCCAGCCCGGGCAGGATAGAAAATTTCAAGGCAGTTTTAGTTTCTGGAGAAATAAATCTAATGGAAAGTTATCAGTTCCATCGGATACACTCCCCAGTCCTTGAGCAATCTGAAGATGATGAAATCAGTTTAAAACCATTTACTTGGAAAGGGGTGTGTGGTCCCAGTTCCCCGCAGGCACCTGATGGACTTACTTCCTTGTCAATCTCTTCCCAAAGAATGAGTCACTTTAGGAACTGCGTACAGCTTTTAAATACTGCACAGATCAAAACCCAAAGTCAGCTCCGATGAAGGACATCGGAACTGCTCTTTTGAAAATGTGACAATGGAGCTGCAATGCTCCCCCAGTCATGTCATGAGCATCAGAACATCTTGTTTTCTGTACGAAAATGGCCGGGGGTTCAGCACAGTAGGATATAAATAGTATTTATTGAAACCACTGTGTTTGAATTTTTTCCATTGGAAAAACACAACAAAAGGCCACTAAAGAGGCATTTCTATCTCCAGATTGCTGGGCACGTGCGACCAGACCCACGTCTCCCCCAGGCAGACGGCCTGTCCTGAAGACTCTAGCCTCATCAGCAGAGTAGGGTCCCCAGCACGGGGCGACTGAAAAAAGATTGAAATCTTTACTGCAGACTGCAAGGTGAGAATGCTAGGCCATCAGCACACGTGCCATTAACCAATTCATTATGGATCATACAACGGGAGATACAGCAGGGAGGGTCTCAATTTTGACCACTTAAAAATTTCCAGTTGCGAGCTGTGAGGAATATGACTGGGATTCGTCATTTCCCAGTGGGTGAGCGCTGCCCCAGGGGGCAGGGAGGGGAGCTGGTAAGGTCTCCCTGCTCTGCCCTGTGTCTTGCTGGCTGCCTGCACTGCTAACAGAACTGCGGCTCATCTTCCATCAGATGCCTCCACTATCCAGGCTGTGTGCTAGCAGTGCAACAGACTGAAAGGGTGCCTGAATGTTCCACTCCTCTTCCCCGTCTGTGTACAAAGCTGATGAGCTCCAATCTCAATGGGTGAGCAGAGGGAAAGAGTATTTACAGATTCCACTTTAGAAAATAACTGCTCCCTTCACATTCTCCCCCAGGTGTGCAAGTTGGTACACAGGGCTCCCCAGCCTCAGTTTCGGTGAGGCTGGATGCAAACTAGCATCAGGGCTCTAATAGTTCCTGGAATTCGTGGGGATGGAAGGGGTTAACCACTACACCAAAACGATGCCGAAATAGGAAGGAAGGAAAAAAACGGCTTTTGATGAGGACCTGCATAATTCATCAAGGAGAATCTCAAATGGAAACAATTAACAGATGGTCTCCCTTTCATTCTCTCTTCATGTTCGTAAGTTTCTTCCGCGGGAAAAACAAAAGAAAGTGCTTTAATTGCCCCTTTTTTGCAAGTCAAAATCCTGCCCTCTTTCTGCGAAGGGGTTGGCCAGGGTTTAACCCTGAAAGCTGAGACTGCTACATATAAATCAGGTTCTCTGTGCAGGACCAGACGATCACGCTGACGGCTGAATGCATTGTAAATCTCCCAGCCCCTGTGTTGCAGGAAGTGTAATTCTGCAATTAGAACCGTGATGCTAACTGCTCAGCTGGGATTTGGGGTTCACAGCACCAGACAGTAACATTGATGAATGGGCAGGAGCTACCGCGAGATCAATCTGTGTAGGCGCTGGGCAAGACTCTCCAGGATCCCCTGAAAAGTCGATCGATCATGCACGGTTTGGTATCTGGAAGCCCTTCGCAGACAGCAGAAGATGCTCAAAGGCTATAGCAAATCACCCAGCCAGAATTCTGCCAGGCACCCAAGAGCCAACCTGGTTAATCTTGAGAAAAGAACAGCAGAGGTGTGACCAAACCGTGTGGGAAGATCTCATCTACCAGGAGGGGAGATTTTACATAGTGGCCAGTTCAGAAACCCTGAGATAATCATCTCTCACAATTCTGGGATGCGGCACTGGTGTGCAAATGCGAATATTTATGCAGCATAGGTGAAGAAAGGTCAATGCACACACTCGCTTAGACTGCTTTCCCATTTATCTAAATGACATCTTATATTAGGACAATGCTGCTATTAATGCAAATCTCTCCATGTGAAATGATCTTTACCTGGGCTGCAAGCTATTCGCTAAGTCAATCTCAGCGGGCGTTCGGGGACCGAAGACGCACGTCAGTGTCTCGGAAAGTAGAATGTAGCTCCTGTCAAAGAAGACCAGTCCCATGCTTTTCCACAGCTCTCCGGATTTAGTTTTCATGGAAGTCGCTGGATGACATGAATCTTGGAAGAGCGTGCCGCCTGTAGATCAGTCCGCTGGTAAAACAAAGAAGTGCTTTTGCTTTAGTTTACCCAAACAAGGGTTTGAGTGGGGCCTTCATTTCCTAAGATATACATAAATATAAAAACCCCACTACAGAAAACCCATTATTCAAACTCCCGAAAGGCACTGACACACTGGTAAAGTCAGCGCAGGGAAAGAATTTCGCAATCATCCACGATAACACCAAGACAGTGTTGAAAACTAAGGGCGGGGGGGCTGGTGCCTTTGTTTACGCAGGAGTTTGAAGCCAATGGCTGTAGACGAGACCGATTTCCTGCCATTCTTTCAGAAACGTGCCCAGTTGATTTGGCCTGGTTGACCATACTCAATGCCGCCCACTCCCACCGAGCCTCGATGTGCACGGAGCCCTGTCCGATGATCTCTGACCCATGTACTGTAAGCCCGGTTCTGGTACAGGCCCAGCGTAGAGCAAACCCACCACGCTGTAGCGCACAGCCATGGCACAAGCGTGCTGTCAGCATCCCAGTCATTTCACTGGCCAGAGTTTGCTTTATTCATTGAAACAGCACTTTGTTTACCGAAACGCACACTGCCGCTGGCTTCCCTCCCCCCCTCCCTTCACATCCCCGCACTATTCTCCACTTCCAGGCCCCGCCAGCTCCCGCCTGGATAATCTGCACACAGATGAGATCGACGGGGGCGTGCAGGCATGATCCTGCACGCCGGTCCCATGAGCCTCGGCAGCGTAGCCTCACTCCGACCCGACGACTTGGGCAATTAAAGTAAATTCACACTGGTTCGAAATCAAAGCTTTCAGTTCGGAAAAAGATGAAGTGCTATTGATACAGACTGGCTGTGAATTCACAATTTTTATCATCCCCACCCTAACTGGGAATCACTAGTAATTAACTGAGGCAGTTCAGCACAACACCTCATGGAAGAGAATATTAACAGTGCTTTTTTATCATAGCTTTTGATACACAATTTTCAAACTGGTGCTTGGGAAAAAGCATCTGAAAAAGGAGAGAATTTATTTCTTGTGTTTGACTTCCCCCATATAGATACAGACACCATGGGGGATTTAAAATGAATAACAATTATAAATCCTTCTGAACACAGACTAAACATAAGCTGTTCCAACGTGTGTTTAACACAGATATGCGCAGTGTCTGTGCTGGGATGTGGACAGGCTGCCAGCTGGGCATCTCGGCCCCTGTCCTGCTGGCAGCCATGGTGCCCCGGTCCAGCAACATCTGGAGAGGAGTGTGGAAGACAGTCGCACATCGCGCCCCACAAAATGAGAGACTACTGAGCAGTCTGGGAAGAAACCCATATCGCAAGGGGAAAAATAATTATAAACTTGCTCTGGCTTTCTGAAATGAACACATTTGCTGGGTAAATGCAAGCTTTCCCTGACTGCACGATGTTCGGTAGAGTCAGGCTTAATAATGACGAAGGTTTTCAGCCAGCTGTGGTGGTGAGGACAGCTGTGCACATCTGTACTGCAGACATCGGCTCAGCACTCCGCTATTTCCACACAGAAAAGACATAGCGGCTTATTTCAAGCCCTCTTCACCAGCAAAGGATCTGCAGGAAGTGGATTTCACTTACATATGTTGAAAAAAAGGATGTGATCCTTGTACAAGTGGCATTTTAAACAGCGCAGATCTGTCAGTTTTTGAAGGTTACAAAACATACTGCAATGATGCTGACTGACTTACAAACCTACAGCACAGTACTGCACAGGCTGCAGGAGTCAGTGGCCGACAGCTCGCCGAGCAGCGTTTCAGAGTCGCCAGAGGTGTGGCTGCTCTGTGCTCCAGAATCGTTCTGGGCTGCTTAGTTCGGGTTCCTACTGTTTACATCAAGCACGTGACAAAGTGGTGTAACAATAATGGATCTAAAAAGAAAAGTATCTCAATCCTACAACTGAAAAACTGGCAAAAGCTGTTTCCTCTTCAATTTAAAATTCCAAACTGATGGGAAGGCAGCCATGTGAAGAAACTACCATTATCGCACAACTGTTTCCTCTGGGGTTAATCCCACGTGTCCCCGCTGTGCAAGAATTCAGGTTTTTGACAGGACACATCAGAACGCATTCAGAAGCATCTACACTGGAAGAACAAAGCCAAACACAGTCCCCTGGCACAGTCACTCTGGTACTGTAAGAAAACGCCCAACGACATATCCAAAGAAACAGGACACAGCAGCCTAGTTACTGTAAAAACAAGCCTGACTTTAAGAGTGTGAAGCACTGCAAAAGCACATGCTAAACTAGTTCACTGAGAGCAAACCATCCACTGCACAAAACATAAGATATCAACTCAGCCTTCTATTATATGAAGCCCCAAACCTACACCTGTACAGTATCTATGGCATTCTGAAGACCTGGTGTTAATCTCTCCGGAGTGCCGTTTATTCTGTACAGACACTTATCTAGGCCAAAGTTACATTTAGTGGAAGTACACAAAGAACAACTGTGCTTATGCAACCAGGTAAAGAAAGTAATGAAACTACAGTACAGAAAAAACAACATTTTTCAATTTCCTGGGTGGAAATGGGAATTTACACTTCATCTCAGCCCTGCCCTTTCAACAAACAGCCCTGGGTTCTCACAGCTCACATCTGAAAGCAATAATCCGCCATAGTGCCAGCGAGCTTATGCACTCATGACCCTGTTATTGTAAAAGCACAGTGACCCCTTTTGCAAATCAACTCCAACATTAAAAAACACGCCCTGCATAACACTGTCAGTAAGCCTCTTATGTGAATAGCTGGGCTGCGATTACCAGGCGCTGGCTTTGATGAGAGACCCACTTCATGAAAGAAATATCTGGCAAATGTGTGCAGGAAATTGAATGTATTATTATTGTTTTTGTTGTCTCAGAGTAAATAAGTTGAGCGTAAACGCCACCTATTTTGTGAAGATCTACATTAGCGTGTCCAGGGTTTCTCAGCGGTCACTCGTTGAACCTTATCCAACATTAGCAAGACTGCATCTGAATCAATGGCGTATTACAGCTCAGCTACAACTCACATGCTTGTTCTTTCAAACACAAACCGCCTGTTTCTAACCCAGTTTAGCTGAACCAATTAAAGGCACAGTCTGCGTCTGTACCTGTCTCTGTGAACCACAGCTGTTGTGCACGATAAGGCAGCTATTGTTGAAGACCAGCCTTGCAGTACCAGCAAGAACCGCCATCCAGATCAATTTCTTGTTTTTTGGAACTGCCAGCGGTAAGTGTTGGATGTTGAAAACCTCCTACCATATGTTACTGTTGCTAAGGATCTGCACCTGTGGCTGGAAAGTTGCTGGTTCAAATCCTGTGGCCGGCAGGGGAAACCTACTCCATTGGGCCCCTTGAGCAAAGACCTTAACCCCAACTGCTTCAGGGGTGCCGTATAAATTGCTGACCCTGCGCTCTGACCCCAAGCTTCTCTCTCCCCGCCTGTGTGTCTCATGGAGACTGAGCTGAGGAGCTGAGGTATGCGAAAAGCCAAATTCCTAATGCAAGAAATTTTATATGGCCAATAAAAGTGATCTTATCTTATAAAAAGCTCACAGTTGCTAAATCCCAAAATAAGTCAAACTGCTGAGCAGAAGGGTGTATTCACGGAAGCACAGTTCTGGCTTGTGGAGTGACTCATCGAGAGCCTCTGAGCTGGAGGGAAGTGCAGGCCGTGGCTCTGATCTGGGAGTGCTCCCATGCCCAGGCTGTGGGCTGGCCAGGCGCCCCTGGGGAGGGCTCTTTATGGCAGGGCATCCTCAGCTTACTGCTCACAACTGACCTCTGCTACTGGAAAAGAAAGAGCTGGATCTCTGCCACTCCCCTCCCCAGTCGCTGCAGCCTGGTGGAGTCTTGACTGCTCACAGGCACGGGGTTAAAAAGTCACTCAGACTGCCGGGTAATGGACGCACAAAAAAATAAATGCAGCTTCCAGTCGAACTCCTACCATATATCCAGCCAGAACTGCAGCACATACTGGCACTCCGACCAGCCCCTACACGCTGACAAGGCATCCTCAAATCACACAGGGCAAGACGCAGCGTCACCGAGCTGGGGGAACGCACCCTGATAGGAGCAGAGCGAACAGCAAAGTGGTGCTCATACAGCAGAGCCCAGCATGCGTCCGGATTCCTGAAATGAGCGAGCGGAAATTAAAATCACAAGCTCAGTCCTCTCAGTTCTAGTCTGCCACCATTGACAGATTACAGTCTGGAGAGGCTGGGCCACTCTTCCTAAAGGGGTCCCTGCTGCCCTGCTGTACCTGCTGCTGTACTAGCGCAGTGTGCTGAATGAGTTTGAGAGGGGTTTCCTCAAGCCCCTGCCGCCAGCTCATGGCTCTTGCCGGTCCTGACAGCGCTTCGCCAAGCTGCTTAGTGCGCCATAAAGCAAAACCTACAACTCGACCCAGCTCATGTGCCTTTTGGCTGCATATCCAAGAGAAAAAAAACACACCCTAATAAAGTGAATTAGCGCTGCAAACATATGAGTGGAGAAAAACAGCTACAGCTTCAAAGCCCTGGTTGGGTATGAAGGGAATAGAAAACAAAGCCACGACAACACAGAATGGTGGGGAAATTCAGCCGAGTGCAGGAGCGATTCGCTGTTAACGAGCCCGGGCGCGAGAACTACAGAGATGTCTGGAGGAAATGTAGGTCCCACCTCCTGCTGTGCACTGTCAGGATCTCTCCTCTGCTCGGCAGTAATTGTGGAATATTTCTACATGTTAATGCACTTGGAAAGCGCTCCTCCGGTACATAACCATAGCAACAGCGTGGCCAGGGAGCACGAGGAGAAGCTGGTTGCTGTAGCGCACCAGCTGTGAGCGCAGGTAGTTGGCGCGGGCTCCGCCGTTTTCGAGCCAGACTCAGAGACTACAGCGCTCTCCTTGAAAGTGTCAGATCAGAAGACTCCAATCTCTTACACCAGTTTCAGGAAACACGATACTCGGGTCCTCAGAAAAACACCCAAACCCTCTGCTTATCCAGTAGCCCAGGAATGCAGGAGGAGAACAGCAGGGAACTGCAGGAGGGCCAGGGGCAGCAGACCCTTTGTGAAACTGCCCCCAGCACATAACACCCACTCCACCAGGATACTAGGGAATGAATTCTCCATTACTTCTTTAGCAAGCAACAAAGTCCATTGACATTTGAATATATTACATTGAGTGTTGCATTACTTCATGCAATATATCCTGCCTTCATTTCCCACTTACACACATTAATGATTCCAGAAAAAAGGAATCACAGCAGTCCCAAAGCAGACTAGCAGGAGGCATGCACTGTGCTCTGAAGACCTGAAAAAACAGACTGAGCGACAGACTGCTTTCACGGGGACCGTAACTCATTTATCGGACGCGTCTATCGGAGCCGCTCACAGACAGGAGAGGAACTACGACATCAGCTGCCGCTACAGATCAAGAGTAATCTCGCCCACAGCGCTGCAGGGACTCGCCTGAACTCTTTACCTTCACCAGCCTCCACTTTTCTTAATCACTTCTTTCTCTGGGCATTTCTTTCACCTGCTCATTATTCCAAGGAGAGCTCAAGCCAATTACCACTTCAACATGTGGAGGTACTAGAGCCTCCATTCATTCTTAGCAATGGCACAAACTGTATTTCATCTTTTTATTGACGTTTTGTCACATAAAAAACAAAGTTTTACTCGTGTTTATCGAGAAAAGCTGGACAAAAAAATGTCAAAGCCTTTTTAGCGAGTGATTCTTTGACAGACTTTCCCCCATGTTTCATTATAGACCAAGAGCTGGACGAAGGCTCTTGACGAGCGCTCACCAAGGAGGAACACGGGGCCGAAACACAGGAGCCCTGCTAGCACCGAGCAGATGTGGGCTGGGGTCCGTCTGTGACAGAGCTGTGCCTCAAAACCACACATTTCCTGCTCTGACATCATGCTTCTCCCGTCCCCATTTCCTGCGTGAGGCAATGCAAACCAGATGGCACCCGTCCTCCTCTCTGGAACAAAGTGGGACGCCTATTACTCCCCACCCCCGACGGCACGTTCCTTTGATTCTTTTGAAGAAGCCATTAAAAGTCTCGAGCCAGGTCTGGCTTACTCACTTTTGTGGGTACCGGAGACGGCAACTCAGGGAGGCCTAAGGGTCTGTTGGTCACCCAAAAAAGAAACCTTAACAACTGAGCGCATCTGGAAAGCAAGGTGGGACTGGGTTCAATTCTGGGCTGGAGGATAATTTGCAGTGTTCAGCCTGTGCTCAGACTGCCATCTCCCAAAAACATGCTGTTTGGCTTACAGGCTGCACCCAAGTGCCTGTTAGCCAAACACCAAGGGAAATTAATTCCCTTTCCTGATTAATCTGTCCTGTCTGGGGCAGCTCTGCGACAATGATGGCCCCCAACACAACTGGGATAGGGTGCAGGTGAAGACCAGCCTTTAGTGTACATGCCTGCTTGCACACACTGTGCTGATGTTACAAAAATCCTGTTCTCGGGATCTCCCTCTGGAGTAATGAAGGGTGCGCAGTACACAGAGCAGAGAACGAGAGATGTCATCAGGAGAGTGAAGCCTGATCTGGCCACAGTCACTCTTGTTAAGCTCGGACCTGTCACTCTTTCGCCGGACCCGTATCTCCCGAGACCTGAGGGACTGACCGCCCCGCTCGCTGGTGTCACTCACAACGCCCTCGGGCGAGTGGCGGGTCTGTTGGAGGAAACCACTTCCCTATACCCAGCACACCTTGGTCATGCCAAGACTCCAGCTCCATCGGCCCCCTCTGATTGGTCCTTCTCTTCCTGTTGTGAGGGTTATGCATATAGATAACTGAATGATCTGCCCTTGTAAAATAGGGATTGTGAGAGGTAATGTGCAGTTTTTGATTATTGATCTTCCGATTGAATCTTGATTATTGAACCTTCTGAAGGTTCGCTGTCGAACTAAGTTTTATCTGTGAGGGCTTCTTTCTTCGTGTGTGCAACTCCCACGCTGATCGACAGTAAGGTAACTCAGTTAGCTTGGCTACGAGCAGACACTGCAGGCGGCAGTGGGCATCCTCAACAGCTAACCGCACAAGGCCTCAGGATTCAAAGCACCTCTGCACCCTGCACTTCATACACACATTGTGAAACTGTGTGTTTCTTCTTCTGTACTACCTGTTGTATGTGCCTGTGCTTTGTTGCGCATCATTTTTTATTATGTCCTGTTTAATAATGCACCCTGTGTGGGAGCGTTGTCTACTGTATTGTTCACGTCCCGAGAGAACAGCGCCAATACGCATCCCAAGGTACAAGTACATGTGACAAAATAAACTCCCCTCTCTCCCTCTCTGTGGGCCAGCTGGGGAGCTGCAGCCGGGACATGACCGGACAGAGCCGAGACTAACAGCCCCATGACAAAGCACAGCCACGTGCAGGCACACCCCCCCACACACACCTCACGGGGGGGGGGGGCGACCCCTGCCGAGGGGGCCGGAGTCGGCCTTTATTCGGCTCCACAGCAGCTGGCGCGGTGTGTAAACTGCAGGGTGGCAGAGCCAGGAGCCGGATCCCCCCCACTCCTGCCCAAAGCCTCGCGGGCCCCCCGACGCGAACAGACTTCCTGTTGTTCCTAAAATAAGGCTTGTGCGGGGCTGCAGGAGGCCCCTTCCCACGAGATGCACGCAGGAAGGACGGATTTCACAAGGAGCAGCTCCCAGTCTGGTCGCGGGCTAAATTGGGATACAACACAAATAAGTGGGGGGAGGCAGAGCGTCTGCTGGAGGCTGCTGGGTAAACAAGATTCCAGCAGACACCCAGCCGTCTGAAGCCCCACACCTGCTCAGGGGTTTCTAGGTGTGAGCTCATCCGAAGGACTTCCCAGGCAAAATCCACGCGCATCTCCGCTCATCAAGTGGGCCAGCACTGGGTGCCTTCGCGACACCAAGCTGCTGGGCTGGGGGCACAGAAGATTAAAGATCAAATCGTTTCCCACAGGCGGCTTCTTTTCATTTGAAATCGAGGACAGCCGGCGACATACAGAGGCCTCCAGCAAGCAGGCTGCGGCCACACTCTGAGAGCCCTCCCAAGAGCCCTGATGTGCCCTCGGCAGACAGACACAGGGGCAATAAAGTGGGGGTGGGGGTGGGGTGGTGGTGAAAGGGCTTTTTCGCCCAATCCCAATAAAAGTGGGAATAGAGGGGGCATGAGCCAGCAGACAGGCTCACGCACAGGAAGTCCACTGCAGGATGGGAAGGACATGATCTAGAGGCAGACAAACCGGAAGACCTCAGAGCAGAGCGAGGGGGGGCGGGGGAGTACTACCGCGTCTTTAATCAGCCCCACGTCCTGGAGAAAGAGCAGTTTAGAGGTGAGAGGGGGCTTCCTGTGAGCTACACATATGAGAGATGCACAGATAGCTGGATCATCAGCGCCCGGAACCCGCTCTGCTCCTCAGCAGTATCCTTTCACATTATTACTCTTCCTTTAAACAACCACATTCCAGCCAGGAATCGCAGAAACTCCCCAGTCCCTTATGAATGCTTTATGAAAAGCAAGGAGGAAAAATGCAAAGTATTTGGATTTGCTTCTGCAGTACAGAGATTATAAATATCACTGACAGCGTTGTTGGCGTCTATTTTTGTGCTTAATAGGAACAACCACGACAACGTTTTTCTGCGTCCTTCTGCTTGCAGGACTGGTCGTGCCCCATAGTGGCCTTGACCTCAGGTGTGCTGGATGGTCATTCTCACCGTCAGGGACAAGCTGTAGGGACAGGAGACCTCTCAAGCCTTAATGAAGGGTTCGCAGGGTTCAGGGACATGCAGTGCTGCTTCGCCCAGCTCTGAAACACATCGTTCGCCTGCACCTTGAAGCGTTTGACACAGACAGGAACTACGGTAAAGAAGAGAAGTAATTTACAATCTCATCAGCACTTTACAGCAGCAATGAAATGGCCTTGTTGTCTGCTTGGCGTGCAGAACTGCATCACAGGAAGAAGCTACGTCTTTCATGTTGAGGAGTAATGTCCTCAGTGCCTTCGGGCTTACTGGAAGGCGCATCCTGCTACACTCCGGTCTCAGCTGATGTTCCCTGAAGGCTGGGAAGGTTCTGCCACTTGGGGGTTCCTTAACCCAAATTTATAAAAAACAGGTCCTCTCAAATCACTTTGTCTGTGACCAGAAACACGCTCTAAGACAGCACCACAATTGGTGCCACGGCCACACCACAGCACAGCCACACAGACAGCAGAACTAGAGTGTAGAGTGTCATCTCTCTCTCTGGGCTAGTTACCTACCGCTGGGGCTGCACACAGACCTCCCCGACCTGCAACACCCAAGAGCTGTCTGGCACCGTTACCAAGTGCTCTCGACGCTAGCTTTTAACTCTCTTCCATTACATCCAGGCGAAAAGCTTGTGCCAAGACCTTTTCATTTCTAGAAGCAGATGGTTTTGTTCGGGTTCAGGGTCTTTTTCAATAAAAAAAATCGAATTTTTTTGAAATACCTCCTGAGCAATGCGGTAGCACCGAAGGACGAACTAGAGATGGTGCACGGATGATGCCCAAGGCGGGTTTGTTTATGAATGTTCTCTCAGCTCTCATAACTGGGCCACAAACCCCAGCAGGGACTGAGACAGTGTTGAAAAGCAACTGTAAGGACTTCCTTTAAGAAGTCAATTGTGTGCCCGTATTTCACAGGCCCGCTTGAATATTGCACAATGCCACAGTTCATGCCTTAAAGCCGGGCAGAATTTCTAGGGTAGCATTTTTCCTGTCATCACCTGAAGTCCGCAGAGAGACAGACACTGGAGAGAGCGGGGAGATGTGAGTGCATGCAGCAAGGGAAGAGTGCTCTGGTCCCCTAGCACAGAACATGTCTGAGCACCTGTGAGACACACAGAGGAGACAACCATGAGCTGCGCAGCCTTCTGAAAAAACACCCTGGTTGCGAAAAGGACTGCTAACAACAGCACTGCAGTCGGGGGACGCGGGCTTGCTGGAACAAAACTGCCATCGTCTGTCCGTGGCAAGAACCCGGCTTCACTTGGACAGGAAATATAAAAACTCCAAAGAACTATTTCCTATTTTAAAAGAGCTGGACCGTGAAAGTGACCCAGCCAACTCTGCTACAGATTCAAGCAGTCTGATCGCACTGAGTCAAACCACATGCCCACAGATCAACCTGCAGAAAATAAAAATAAAAACCCGAACAGCACAGCGGCTCTGAAGTCCACTACTGTATCTCGGGCTCGGCCCGGGAAACCTCGTGGGCCATTTCACGCCTGCACAGTGGCATCTGTACTGGTGGGTCTGTAGAAAATAAACCTGCGGCACTGTAATTATCACAACACCAGAAAAAGTCTGGGACAGCTTGATGGGG
Organism: Lepisosteus oculatus; assembly: GCF_040954835.1. Taxonomy (NCBI): domain Eukaryota; kingdom Metazoa; phylum Chordata; class Actinopteri; order Semionotiformes; family Lepisosteidae; genus Lepisosteus; species Lepisosteus oculatus. Next base: position 14,488,765 of record NC_090696.1, read on the forward strand.
ATCTAGCAGCAAGATCTGAGACTTTGGTTTGAAGCAGAAGGGCTTCAGGCTCTGCTGGTCCTGAGATGATTAAATACCAGCGTAACCCCATCCGACGCCAGACCTCCACCTCAGACAGCAAAACACGCAGTTCTTCCACGTGCCCAGTTCAGAAATACTGCCCTCTTTGCTATAAAAATACTCTGCTAGAGTTTACTAGCCCGTGTGGGCATGGGGATCACATCCCCTTAGTTCCTGCAGCGAAGGGACATGAGTGAGTGGCCATGTCCAGGAGACCTATAAGATAAGATAAGATCACTTTATTGGCCATATACGATTTCTTCACAGACCCCAGCTTGCTCTCCATGAGACACACAGACAGGGAGAGAAGCTTAGGGTCAGAGCACAGGGTCAGCCATTTATACAACACCCCTGGAGTAGCTAGAGTTGAGGGCCTTGTTCAGGGGCCCAACGGAGTAGGACTCCTCTGGTGGCCACAGGATTTGAACCGGCAACCTTCCAGCCACAGGCGCAGATCCTTAGCCACAGCACCACAGCGCCACCGCTACACCCCTATGATCCCTCCACCACTAGAGTCTGGCACCTCCTTCTTCATATTCCAGAGGCAGACCAACGCCTGACAGCACGGTTCAAAATGACTTAACTTCCACCCACTCGCCAGGCACAGATTACAAGACCAGCTCTTGATGAGAGGGTTTCCATCGGATAGAAGCAATAAGCCTCTGGCACACAGACGCCACCGAGCCCTGGGCTGTAATTTGCACAGGCAGGCTGGGTGGGCTGCAGTTTTGGTCAGACGGGTGGGTGCTCTAGTTTCTTCTGTCATGTATGCAGCTCTCCTGAAAACATTTTCTAACTTCTGCCTTCACCAAGCCTTTAAGGTTACCAAGAAAACCCATCTCCCATGTTCCATTTCTTACACAGATAGAATAATAATTCCTTACACTTCTATAGTGATTTTCTGGACACTCCACTCAAAGTTCTTCACAGGTAATGGGGATCCCCTCCACCACCACCAATGTGCAGCATCCACCTGGATGATGTGACAGCATTCAAAGTGCACCAGTACGCTCACAGACTAACATCCTCTAGCAATGGGGAGGAGAACAGAGTGATGAAGCCGATTCGTAGATGGGGATTATTAGGAGGCCGTGATTGGTAAAAATCAATTTTCAAAATTCAAAATTCGAGCTAGCTGGCAACAGACTAACACCACCTCCAACAGCAGCCTTCACTTTCCCAGGAGGTCTCCCATCCAGGTACTGGCCATCTCACAGCTGCTGAGCTTCAGGGGGCTGCCAGTAATGAGCTGCAGGGCAAAGTAGCTGCTGAGATCCTGACTCGCTCACTTCTCCATACCTGGCAGATCGACAGAGTGCTTACCCACATTCTCTGAATTTTCATTCGGCAGACTCGGGGTTTGCTTTGGACCCCCCAATCACAACTGCACTATTCTCCACTGCTATGTAGCAACATGGTGGAATGCTGTCCCTAAGCTTATTACAGACTCGGAGCCAGTTAGTTTCAAATCACTACTATACAATCATTTTTCTAATGTATGATTTTATTGTACTTTGCAGTTCATCATTCGTATGTCTGAGTTGATTTGTGAAATAAGCAAAATTAAAGGAACAGCTTATTACTAGATTACCTATGAGTAAGATATCCAAATCATGTCCTAATGCTACCGACATTCCTGTTCTTAAAGAGTCCGATACAAGCCCATGTTCTGCACCTTAAACAAGCATTAGTTTGTCCACTAAACCCTCAAAACAACAGATGTATGAAACTGTGCTGGTTTGTATTTCTTTTTTTCCACTGAGGATTCTGGTGCTACTCTGGGCAAATCCTTTAAGCAGGATTTTGTCATTTCAGCAGGATTCCATAAAAAGAAAAAGAAATGTTGTAAGTCAGCTCTCCCAGCTAAGCCCAGATGGCCAGCCTCTATGACTCCCAGCTCAGAATGACAATCTCACCCTAACACACACATTGACATCTGATCTCCTGGCCCATCACAGCCTCGGCCCCTGTCCCAACAGAATCACTAGCGATTGCTGTTTTTTTTGCATTTTGTACATACATAGTGATTACAAGTCAGCCTACTAGATTCCAACAACTCTGAACAACGCTACACTACCATCTACTTTTATTCTCGGGGAGCAAACCTCACACCCTCAGTACAGTGACATTGGTGCCCTCTGGCGTTCCCAGTCACTGCCCAATGATTTGTGATTCCCATTATCTTATTTCTACATGTAGCAGATTTTATTGGTCCAAGGTGCACCGTTTTCAAAATAAGCCATTCATTTGTATTATATCAAATAAATCAATCAAATGAATAATAAGATTCCCAAATTTGGGGACTGTCGTTTGTCTCACCGTTATTGGTCTGTCACTGGCAAAGAAGAGTGGGACATCATGCCTGCCCTACTGAACATGCACGGTCATCTACACACGCTGGAGGGTGGCAGTACTGTGCCAGAGGACTGATACAGCTCCTAATGCCAATGCTGCAGGCTCAGGCACCCAGACACAGATACAGCAAGCCGAGGAAAGTGGAACTCTACTGACTGCTCACCCAACCTACGCAAAGTGACAACACAAATTGTCAGCAGCCATATCACTCTGCAACTCACAACTGGCAACCCACTGATGCTCAGCAGGTGTGAGCCTGGTGAGTACCTGGATGGGAGACCTCCTGGGAAAGCTAAGGTTGCTGCTGGAAGAGGTGTTAGTGGGGCCACCAGGGGGTGCTCACCCTGTGGTCTGTGTGGGTCCTAATGCCCCAGTATAGTGATGGGGATACTATACTGTAAACAGGTGCCGTCCTTCAGAGGAGATGTAAAACCGAGGTCCTGACTCTCTGTGGTCATTTAAAAATCCCAGGGCATTTCTCGAAAAGAGTAAGGGTGTAACCCCGGTGTCCTGGCCAAATTTCCCATTGGCTCTTACCACCCATGGCCTCCTAATAATCCCCATCTATGAATTGGCTTCATTACTCTGCTCTCCTCCCCACTGTTAGCTGATGTGTGGTGAGTGTTCTGCTGCACTATGGCTGCTGTTGCATCATCCAGGTGGGGCTGCACATTGGAGGGGAGTCCCCATTACCTTTTAAAGTGCTTTGAGTGGAGTATCCAGAAAAGCCCTATATAAGTGTAAGCAATAAGCAATTATTATTATTAAATTCATATCACTAGACTCAACCAATTTTGTGATGCCACCTGGGAAATTTTAATAGCCTTAATCACAAACAGTGAATGGCGAATGTCATGCTTGACCTGGAGATCCCTGGCCTGTAGGGCTCAGCCTGAGCGATGTCTGCCTCATCTGTATGCTCCCACTGCCAGCTCATTGGGGGTTGCAGGTTGCAGTGGTGAGAGAACATTAATCCACATGCTGTAAATAATAATAATAAACTCTTTACACTTATATAGTGCCTTTCTGGACACTCCACTCAAAGCACTTTACAGGTAAAGGGGAATCCCACTGCCACCGCCAATGTGCTGCACCCACGAGGATGATGCGATGCCAGTTCACTCACCACACACCAGCTATCACTGGGGAGGAGAACAGAGTGATGAAGCCAATCCTTAGATGGGAATTATAAGGAGGCCATGATTGGTAAAGGCCTGGACACTGGAGTTGACGTGCCTACTCTTTCTGAGAAACACGCTGGAATTTTTAAATACCACTGAGAGTTAGGATCTCGGTTTTTACGTCTCATCTGAAGGATGGCACCTTTTTTTTAAGAGTAGTATTCTATCCTTAAACAGGCTCAAAGGATTATGCACGACACCTTGTCGAATCAAACACATTCCAGCCACCCACACCTCTGCCTGGTCCGCGCCAGGCCTTGAGTTTTCAATATTCCCTCACAATAAGGCGCCTGCAGGACCGGGGCGGGCTGTAGGAGTCGGAGGAGCACGCGTGGGAGCAGCAGGCCCGCGGGGCGGCCTGGGGGCAGGGATCACGCTGCGCCCCACAAACTCTCTTCATCTCGGGGCAACTGCCACAGCACGCGTCTCCGCTCCAGCGTCTGATCACCCAACCCGACCGGCCAAACAACTGAGCAACTGTCTAGACACAGGCGGTGGGTTCGGGGAGAAAACAGCTCTTCACACGGAAGACATGTTCTCTCTTGTTGGTATTTATGGCCACAGCTGCTAACTTCTTTCTGCAAGGCGTCAGTGTGATCTGGAGAGCGCCCCCCGTTTCGCCACACGGGTTTAACACGTTTAAGGGGACATGATGCCCACGTGTTTACCAGCGAAGTCCTGGGGCAGTCATCTCTTTGCAGCCTACAATGAGCTACATTGTAGTTGAGCTGAGGTGATGCATTACTGCCACTAAAGCCGTTTAAGCGACCTCAACTAGTTGCAGAGCTTATTCCAGGGTGAGGTTGATTGCTGTGTGATCGTGAGTCACCTCGCTCAGGTACAGGCAGGGATCTGTACGCAGGCTGTGTGGACGGGCAGGGTCTCAGCCCAGAGCCCTCCGGCTGCGTCAGAGCAGCTGCAACCAGGAAGATGAGACAGACTTCCTCTGCATGACAATGCCCCGGGCTGGTGCCTCATTTTCCTTTCCTTTTTTTATTTTATTTTTTTATTTTGGCCACCAACGCAGCTCACCTACCTAACACCATCCAGACAACCACTTCTAGTGTCTTTACCTCCTTGCATTTGAATTCAATCTGCAGCTCCCGACGGAACTGTGGTGTCGATCGGAGAGCAGCATTAAATAACAGTAAGACGGTATAAGTTAAAAAAATGAAACGCTGGTTAGGGAGAGAAGGGCGAGAGAGAACGATCACTGCCCGTGTTCCCGGAACGCCTTTCGGCCAGAGCTCGGCGGCTTGGCAGGCTGGAAGACTATCCTGTGGGGCTCCAAGACACCCCGCTAAGCATAAAGAGGGTAACTAGACTTTTTCCTCTGAAACACAGCAAGCTCTCCCACCCAGCATCTGCACAGAGCACCTAAACCGACAAGAGATTCTAAGGCTGGATTTTCAGCCAGCAGGCCAGCCGGCCGGCCCCCGCTGAATTATGGCCATTCCTAAAACTGCAGCTGAAGTCGGAATCACGGACACAATTCCCAGTTCTGAGCCCCCGGAATGCTCACAGCACCTGGGCGTGGCCAGGGGAGCTCGGGTGGCGGGATTGGTTGGCGCTGGGCAACAGACACGCCTCGCTGCTGGGTGAGGGGGTGGGGCAGAGGGCTGGTAAACGTGCTGGGGAGAGTAATTAGTTTCTTTAAGATGTGGAGCTTCTTGCAAAAACTTTAGACATATGAAAAGCCTTTAAGAAGTCTGGGGAAGCATGTGGTCCCAACGGTTTTGCCCTCCTTTGCACTGTAGTTAATTAAAGCTTTAAACTCTGCCAGTCTGCACGGCTAGAATCAACCAGTGGAGAGGGGTATTTAAAGCGCACAGGAAACCTATCATTTAAAAAAAAAACTTTCATTGAATTTCTCTTCAGCAAGTAAAGTGTTACGCTGTGGTAACACAATGCATCATAATACATGGATAAAGTAATAGGTTTATTCCATAATACATGGATGAAGACTGTAATTGAATCCTCAGCCTAAAATGCGTAATAATTGTCTAGACAGTTATGCTTCAACTCCAATGTGGGAGAAAAAAAAACTGAAAATGCAGTTTTCAATAGAAAATAAAATTAAGCCAAGACAAAGAAGATTGCTGTTAATCTGGTAAACAGTTACTACAGTTGAACTTGGCAGCCTGTCACTCCTACACTTAAATCTCTACATAGGCTGATGGTTAAGTCCTGTTTAAGGCTTTAAAAAACCTGGCTCCTTCATACAGCTCTCAGCTACTGCTGCGTCAGCATGATTACTATTACTATTGAGGTCACTGGGCCCTGTCCTCAACCCAAAAGTCCGGGACATGAGGGAAGAATTATCTCACAGGATCACAGGAAAGGATAACTGGATGCGAACCCGTCACCTCCGGGCTATGCCACCCCACCTGGACTACGGGAGCAGGTTACTACTGCAGGTGCCGTCTCGATTCAGAATGAAAGACACTCTTCTCGGCACACGATCCCACCTAAACCTTGTCAAACCTGTAAGGTTAGCACGTCGACCAGCCTTTTGATGTCTGCTCATAAAAAAGGTGACAAAAGACACTAGGGTTCCTTTGGGAAGCTGTTGCAGATATTTGCGGCTTTTTGTAACACAAACTGTTGACTTGGGTTGCTTCAGGTGCAGAACATCGCAAAGTGAAGCCTACAGGCCTGTAGGGAAACACGTCGCACACCTGCAGTCACTAAAGTCAAGCTTGTTGACAGAAAAAAACCCATCGGGACATCCCAAACTCAGAGAGATCTGCCCTTGCAGACTAAACCACTGAGCAAACCAAACCAAGCTGGTAAAAACACACGGTCCTCACTCCTGAAAACTGTACTTGCGTCTTCAGCATCCCATCACATGCTGACACAGTGATGATTTAAAGGACTGAAGGTTTGATCTAAGACTGGGGGCCATTTCAAACTGAATGATTTTCAGTTCCAAAAGGATACAGAGCACGGCCAATTCCTGGATCAGGACCTCTTTTTTTTTTGGTCCAAATGAACTTATTCTTTTAATATAACTGATTTTTATATTGTAACCACCCTTATTAAAAGCTGTCGGACGAAGCACATGGGAGCTACGTGTCCTGAAGGAGAAGACCGGTTCAGGAGGTGACAGTATGCGGACGAAGCCTGTGGCCAGAGGATCAGCGATCGCTCTGTCCAGCGAGATCAATGGCGCAGTTCTGTACTCCGTTCGCTGATCTCCTGCTCTCGGGAGGGCAGGACATCTCACCAGACAAAACTGCCGTGGTCCTCTCTGCCAGTCAAGAACAGAAATCCACACTTCACCGCTTGAATGCTTAAGAAAATGAATAAATAATACAATTTGCTGTGGTGTGTGCTGAGAACTAGCGCATCTGTAAAAACGTCGTTAATAAATGGGGGCTCTCTCGGGACTGTTTAACCGAACTTTAAAAATGTTAGTTCCTCATTTGACGTTGCGGAAAAGGAAATGTGTTTGGAGTCTTCGAAGTGGCTAAAAATGATCGGCCGTGCCTCTGTATCCTTCCCAGAGAAGAGCGTGCAGCCCGTGGGCACTGGGCGAGTCGCGGGTGCCACCCGGACGCGCGCGGACACCGGACAGTCCGTCCTCACGGCACGGGACGGTCAGAGCTCGCGCAGCCCTCGCGGTCCGACCTCCGCCGGAACACGGGAGCCAACATCGGCGTGCATTCCCTGCGCAGGAGACGTAACACAGCGCCCCAGGAAAAAAGATGCTATTTACCCTTCTGCGCAGAGATGATGAAAATAGCTATTTACAGCAGAACGGCACAAAGCAGCTAATTATTTCAAAAGCAGCTATAAACTGGCCTCTCAGCCCTGCGGTTCTCCCTCAGAACACAAGACGCCGGGGCCTTGGTGTACAATACTCTTCAGAGGAACAGGAGCATTCAAATCCCGAACCTCTGATGAATGCAGTTCTACTTCTGCAGCGACCACCTTCAAATCAAATCTCCTGGCAGAATCAACATGTTTTTACAGAGGTTCTCGCCAGCGGTCAATGGCCGGACCCCAGCGGTCTTTTTTTTTTTTTGGGGGGGGAGGTCCTTTTTTGCATTTTTAGCTGCCAGGAGTTCAGCGCGACTCGGCCACCTTCCTGCACGGAAACCACCGGCTCGTCAGGCTGAGCGGTCTCAGCTCCCAGCGCCGACAGATGCCAAAGCGCCACCGCTCAGTGGAAAAAAAAACAGCTGTATCCTCTCCGCTTGCCAGACAAAAGACACCGAGTGAGCCTATCGCCAAGCAAAGAGTGGCACGATAAGGTAGATAAACACCCGGCTGGAATGGGGCTTTAAATTATCCCTCCAGTACCAGGCGCCGTTGCAATGAGACCATGTCCAACAGCACAAAACCAGTACCGACCTCGTCCGGCGACGTCTGCTGGGGAGAGCCGAGCCTGCGACACACATCGGAGGCTACAAAGGAGTCGGACTCCTATTTTGCTTGAAAAGGAGCCGCGATGCTCCTTCTTGTTCCCTGACAGCGCAACAGAATCCCCGCAGCCCCTTTCCTGTGTTGGGAAGCGCTTGTCAGGAAAAGTGATGTCATTACTTTAAATTGCTCCCGCCCGCCCCGTCTTCCCGGGGGCAGCCAATCGGGCCCGGACGGCTCCCCTCGGAAGGATGCCAGTCGGAAACCCGTCGGCAGACTCGAGCGTCGTCTATGGCTCCGGTATCCAGAAGCCAAATGTCCCCATCTCCGGGCTCGGCTAAGCCAGCGTCTGCAGTGAGCAGTGGTGGCTTGAGACCCAGAGCTGGGGATCTTGGCGGCAGCAGCAAGGAAGAGGCTCAACAGCTGGACAGCACGGAGTGTTAAGGACGCGAGTCTGGCTGGACGGGGCAGAGCGCACAACAGCGCCACCCAGCGGCGTGGTGTGAAGCCGGGGAGAGCAGGGCGGGTCTCTTTCCTTGCGTCTCGTACTATTCATTCCCCGCGGCTAATTTGAAATACTGTCACAGGATGTCGTCATTCTTCGTCAGTACGTACCCCCCCCAACCCAGACGATGAGCCAGTCGTTGAACTGGCGGAGGTAATCGAAGCAGGTACAGACAGCACAGAGGCGGTTTCTGCAGTATAACCCCTGACCACAAGGAGAGGAAAACCGATCCAGAGCACAAGACGACGTGAAAGTGGAAGAAAAGGAAATTACAGGATAAGTGTTTACTGTGGTGCAGGCGCCAACGCCATCAAACGTACTGTATAATAACAGGATATTCAGATTTTCCTGTTTACGTTTTACTTTTTATATTCCGTGCCAAACTACAGGTCTAGCTCCATCATAAAAATGATAACGGACTACTTCGCCTTTTACCACTTGAGTCATCCGTGCAGGTTAAGATCTAACCAATAGCTCTATAATAAAGCATTGACGTTAGACTGTGACTGTGCTCGTGGAGGAGCTCCCCCTCGTGGTGGAACGTCATTCTCCAGCGCACCGGCAACGAAAGTCATGGGTGGCGCGCTATGAAGTACCCTTGGATAGTATAGCTTCACTGAAGTCTTTCCACAAGGGGTTTGCCATCCCGTGCTTCTGTAAACAGGAACCTATCATACTATTCTCACTCCTCGCAGTAGCAGAATACTTTATGATGCAGAACCACAATGCTGCATCCATCCTCATTCACGCAGACACAAGCAACCCGAGATGGAGTAAATTGTACTCGCCTTCAGCAGAAGCCATTGTGTATTTGTGCTAGGTAGTAAATCTAATTTACAGCATGCGTACACAGGCAGAATGTAAAAGTATTGTCACAAGCATGTTGAGCCAGATAAGATAAGGTTTGGAGCAAGAAACCAAAAAAAAAAAAACATCTTTTTTTTTTCTGTCACAAGTGACAAACCATATACCAGTGCAATAATACATGTATGATATCCTTTCTGCCCGATCGTGCTCATCAACGGCAGAGATGCGATGCCACTGTTTTTAGGATTAGATCCCCAATTAGCCAGAGGTCTGTGAGGAACCAGGGCCAGTGCAATTCCCTGCAGCACTTCTGGTCCCTGGTCCAATTAAGCTCGCCAAGAACCACAGCAAGACACGCAGACTGTAATCACACAGAGGGTTGTGTGTGGAACAAGCCACTCACCCGTTACAGCAGCAGACGCCCTGTGATTTCTCAATCACTCCAACGAAGCAATCGATACAGGAGCTATAGGACTCATGGTCTCCTTTCTGACCTTTTAATTTATTGCTCGGAAGAGTGCGAGTATCACAGTTCTACCATGGCCTCCCTACTTACCAGAAAATACAGCTAAACCATTCTAGGACTCCGGGCTCCTGGTCCGCAGGCGGCTGCATCACAAAGCAAAGAAGCAGAAGAGGAAAGGAAATCGTTCCAGCTGCACTAATCCAGCAATCACTCTCACAAGTTACTTCCATCGGAGAACTTGTGTCCATTTACTTACACACCTCTTGAGTTATTTCCCATGTTAAGGCGCACTATGGCTGCCGTCGCCATCACCCAGGTGGGGCTGCACACTGGTGGTGGTGGAGGGGATCCCCATTACCTGTAAAGCGCGTTGAGTGGAGTGTCCAGAAAAGCGCTACGCAAGTGTAAGAAATTATTTTTAATTAAGGTAACACCCAAAATGCCAATCATCGGTCAAAACAATAGGTTTTTTTTAATAATTAAAAAAAATCGAACTCCTTCAAATAACGCGCTGCGGATATCAAAATGCCAGGAAGAAAAAGCTCCAACCATGGACACCCCCGTCCTCCCACTTTCCAAAGACAGGCTGGCATGGCCGCCTGGCGTCTCCGGATCACCCTGGGTGCTCGCGCCCGGGCAGGGTGCGGGCAGACACGAGCTCCTCCAGGGACGACCTGCTTTCCGCCAATGAAGGAATGATTTGTGACATAACGGCCGATTTAAGAGACAATAAAGGTCAAAAATCCAGTTGCCTTTTTTAATAAATATTCACCGACACTGAAAGAGTACAGATGTGCCAATCACTGCAAGTGCTCTTGATGGTATCTGACTGTACAGAATGGAAAAACAAGCCCCTCGAACAGCCTATTCGTTCTCCTACTACACAAAATGCTCATGGAGGGCATGGAATCAGTTATCCGCAGTCTGCAGAAGGGCAACAGTAAACACAGCGAGGGCGGACAAGCTGTTCACAGGACATTCAGCACGTGTTCAGCAATGCGTTGTTAAACCAGGAGTTGACAAGACAATCCGCTCAAGTGCCCCTCAGTGCGACGAATGTGGTCCACGAAGCAGTCACACGTGACGTGCCGACACTGCAGTCCCGGTCCCATCCTCCACACTCCCTCCTCCAACAGCGATGGGCTTCTTGCGGCAGCGGGGACGCCGGAGGTGGGGGCATCAAGTTCCCAACAGCGAGAAGAGTTTCCCAGCCCTGCGACACGGGCAGCAGCTGCTCAGGTTGCGTCTGCCGGCTGGGTGTTAAAGTCGGCTGGAGAGATGCCACGCGCCGTTTCACCGGCTTTGCCAGCTAGGTCAGAAGCTTCCAAAACCACCTGTGAAATGAAACAAGCAAGCACTTCAGTGCAACCTCATGCACCGTTTCCAATTCAGCAGGAATACACAGCAGCAGCAACAAAGTCTGCCTGTACGGCCTCTAGGGCATTTCACACACATTTCTTCAGTGAGGAAGACAAAAGGCAGGAACCTGAGCTTCATCAAGAGAAAAGACGACACAGTGCTCCTCCGCAAGCTAACCTCTCTTAAGGAACTTGCTGAATCCAGCTAACACCTGGAAACACTTAGAATCATCCGGCCATATGCGTTTATCCATTTCCAATCACATAAGGGGAGATACCCAGAAGATTATAGAAAGAATTTGCTTTTGGCACCTGTTTGAACCCCACTACTACAAAAGCTAGCGGCGTTCATTCAGGGCCTCTAGACTAAAGAAACTGTCCCGTCCTCAAGCGCCCCCTTCCAGAGCAGCTGAAAAAAACGGACAGGTGATCGAGGGGCACAAGACTGGTTGCAAATCAGACTCAACGCTACACAGCCGATAAAAAGCCAGCATATTTATTGTATATTATTATTAGTGTATAACATATTAATTGTATCCTCTCCCCAATCTAAAGCAGTTTACGTTACAAGCCTTTCAAAAACCTGTTACGCACCTTTGCATGGGAGCACATTTAAACCGATCGGCCCCAGCCAGTGCACACAGCTGGCAGACGGGTGACCCTGTCCCCACCTGGTTCTCCATGGGCTCCGTGTCCCTCGCGGAGAGCTCCAGCTCCGTGGAATGGACGGCCGCTTCCTGCCCTGGGGTCTCCAGCCCCGCCTGCTCCTCGGCTGTCAGAATATCCAGAGGCGCCTCTGCGATCTCCCGGATTGACTGGTCCTCCAGGGCCAGGGCTGTGTCGAACAGCAGGGGAGAGGGGGGGCACTGCATGCCATCCCCCACCACATCCAAGTCCTGGAAACACACACACACCATGAAGACCGACCGACTCCTAACCCGCTGTTGTACCAAAGCAGCAGCAGCTGGCATGGAGGAAATGGAAAAAATCTATATCCTAGTAGCTCTAAAAGTGAGCAGTTTAGTAGTTTCACCTAACTAAATACCTGATACATTCCATTATCTTTCAGAATGTCTCATTTAACGTGAACACTTAATATGAATTTTGTTGAACCTGGGTTTTGTGAGCCGGTAGAGCAAATACTAGTTTGTGTCAGGTTCTCACAGCATCAAGTCTCTGTAATTGTTAAAAGAATGAAGTACCAGTTTAGGTCTATTAGATGAAGAGAATTCAAGGAAGTCATGGAAGGAAGCCAGCAGCTACAGCAACCTGCACAGCGCCCTTCAGGGCTCAATCGCAACGGTAACTGGCGTTTCTAGCACGGCCCTGAAAAACTGATCACTGCTTCACATAAGGCACATTAGTGTCACAGAAGGAAGGCCAAAAGCACCAAGGCACCTGGCTTTCAAGGAATATCATACAGACGAGCAAGGAGATGAATCTGCCCAAGTCTGGCACAGAGTCATAAACACAGAGGACAAAAAGGGCAGTTGACCAGTATTTAAAATGGATAAACATACTGACATGGTCAACGAAGAAGACTATGTCTGGACAAGTAATGAACAGGCCCAGGAATGCAGAACTACCTGACATATAGAGTTGTGGATATAAAGCTACCATATATTACCAAAGCAAATTTGCTTACAGGTGGATGAGGCCTTTAAATCCATAAGCTACTCAAGATAGGTTAGAAATTAGTAGAGGTCTTCTGGCCCATATCATAAAGAATACACCCATTCTGCTCACAAGTTAAATATGGTATCGGGTAACCAGCAAATTCCCATTCACACACCAGAAGAGCAGGGAGTCGGGAGTTTCTGAAAGGGAAATGCCCACACCGGGGAGGCAATGAGAAGACTTACATCACTGAACTCCAGGGGCAGGTTCTCTGTGGGCTGCAGTTCAGCGGCGCTCAAGTACAGGTCGGTGGGCACCGGGGCCAGATGCTCGGGCACCAGCGGCTCCTGCTCGGGCTGGTACATGGGCGGCGGCAGGGACAGGTGCAGCGGGCAACGGGGCTCCTCCGACTGCCCCAGGTGTACCGGCCGGTCGCAGGGCACGTCCTTCAGGCCGGGGCACATCTTGAACAGCACCTGATTGCTGTCCTGGTAAATGTCTGCGCCGCAGCAGTGAAGGAAAGCGGGACAAGAACTCGGGACCGCAAAACGGCCGGGCGCGCAGCTGAATTCGTGGCCAGCCAGGCGCACAGGGCATCAGGACCAAGCGCAGGTCAGTCAAGCGTGGGCGGGATACAGGGGCAGACAAACAGAACAGTGCTCGGTAACCGTGGTGAATGACCCTCAAAAGGAAGGAGGAAAGCTTGCTATTACAGCTATAATATTGTCTCTTCCAACTGAACTGGATATCCCCTATCAAAAGGAGGAGGGATATCCAACAGACCACAGGAAGAACATCATTTTGGCTCCTGTTTGAAACCAACAGCTACTGCAAGCTATCAGCCTTGATTCAGGGCCCTGCCACACAAGATACACATAGGACAGCACTTGATCAGGATCATTAGAATCAAGACTTGGAGTCATGTCTTGATATGACAAAACGGAGACTTGGACTTTGACAAAGATGTTTTAGTCTTATGAGTTAAGCAGCACCTCTGGAGAAGCAGACAACACCACAACAACCTATGGCTCGGCACAGCTATGCAAGTGTACAGAGCTCTCTGCCCTCGCCCACTTGGCTGAGGGCTGGCAGATCAGGAGACAGACATTTCAAAAATCCCTTTCAAATGGGTTGGAGTCGGCTATGGAACTCCTGCGTTTAGTCTTGGGTCTCAATTGCAAGCAAACCATCTTCTTCTGTAGGTAAGAGGAAACTCACTCATCTTGAAGCAGACAGCAGCGCATGGAGAAGCGGTAAAGGATACGTGAAATACAGTGCCGCGTCATTGGAAGGCACTGGCTCGAACAGCGGGCACCATCCACCAAGGCGATGCACCTCTGGCTGGAGCGCGCCGCGTGGGCCTGGGGACACATCGCAGCCTTTATTTCCAGCCCCTCAACCACTTACTGTCACAGCGCATTTCGGAAAACACCAGTCAGGACCCAATCGGGACAATAACTGGAAACCACTTCCCATTCCCACTGGAGGAATACAAATAAAGGTAAATCTGAACTCTGAAACCCCAGATCTAGCCCTTTTAAAGCTAAAACCAGGGTCATTTAACACTGCACGACACTAATATGAAGATAAAGGGAACGGGTAGTAACAACATGTGAATGCGATACTTTTTGGGTATTACCACCCTGAAAGAGTTAAAATGGTCAGGAACTCAATGCAACTCTGAGGCCAAACAAGACTGAGAAGGACACGTCCGAGTTAGCGATATGTTGCACAGCAACTTCAGCTACCAGCTAAAAAAAGTGAAGGTGTAACTTAGACGTGCAAGCCAGAAAATGTACTAACCTAACAATGTCATATTAAAAGCACACCCATGTGTTCCATCTAAAATCAGGGACAGCTGAGACACTTGGAAGAAGCAGACAAAGGTGTGTTGGATTAACCCACATTATGTTCTAAACAGGGGACTGGAAAGTGGCAGCCCCCTCGCACTGACTTGTGGCAGCAGCCCCTCGGTGGTGGCCAGCCTGCGCTCTCTCAGCTGTCTGTGCAGCAGCGCCTCCACTCCGTAGCGCCGGCGATAGCGCCGCAGGGCCTTCAGCTTCTTCAGGTTCTCCCTCTCCTTCATGGACAGCCCCTCCGGACCAGTCAGCAGGCTGCTCCCTGGGCAACACAAACACCTGCTCCAGCGCCACTCTGTTTTATTCCCACTGACACAGCTGCTAGAACTCATCTCCCAAACTCTTTAGTACAGACATTATAATAATAAACTATTTTATATTGTGCCTTTAAAATAACTTCCCAAAATGCTTTTCAGTAACAAAAAAAAGGTAACAAGGAGAGGAGGAGGTTATAAAATTAGATTAACTAGATTAAAACCAAGGGTTTAGAATGCAGAAGAAGATGCAAGGGGCACAGAACTGATCAGGTAAAAGTCTTTCTGAAGGAGAGGACTTTGAGTCTGAATTTAAAAAAGCTCAGGGAGGGTGACTCTGATATCCTCGGGGATATCATTTCAGAGCTTTGGGGCACAGCAGAAGGCGCTGCCACCCCTGTATAGAGGGGTAAACAGGAGATTGGAATTAGACAAACGAAGCTTGCAAGAGGTGGGGAGTAGGTAAAAAGTAAGTCAGATAGGCAAGTGCAAGCCATGCCTATAGGTGAGCATGGGGACCGAGATTGACATGAAACCCGATAGGAAGCTAGTGGATTCTTGTTTAATATCCCTTGAGTAATACTGCCAGGGACTAAACAAACCAAATCACACCCATTTACACCCACTCAAATAATAACATTCACCGAGTCAAGCATGAAGACACAGAGGAAAAGTTGACAGACAATTCACCGGCTTTAAAATCGCCACTTGAAATAAAATCCAAGTGCAGTTTTGCACAGTGATGCAACGATATGTTTATAAAATGAAATATGGCCTCATCCTCACATTTAAGCTACTCCTTGTGCTAGAATTTCCTGGCGATGCCGATGACGGCTGGCTTTTACTGAGCCGCCATGCTTGGAGCCCAGGCTGGATTACCTACGGTCTCGTGCTCCATCTTGCGGCTGTGCAAGTACCGGCGTTTCTTCTCCTTCAGAAGGTGCTGCAGCCGTTTGAACTGGTCGATGTAGAGGGACTGCAGCCGGATCAGCTTCTCCCGGGTGATCAGGGCCACCTCCTCTGCTGTGTACACTCCTGCATGCCTGTGGAGCAAGGAGAGGGAACACCAGTGGCACTTCATCATCCCAGAGAGGAGAACAACATTAGCCTGTTGCCACACAATCCTGCTCGCAAAAGGTTAAAAAGGTGTCAAATCACAAGACCAAGGTACTATGCATGGACTCTGGATCCTCATTACGGAGATAAAGCAGGCGTTTTGAGAAATCTGATGCACTGTTGACCCAGAGTGGCAGTGGAGTACAGTACTAAATTAACATCAAGGACGCAAAACGTACAGATGGACTTCATTTAAATCTCAACACCCCAAACTGTATTTTTAGCCTACGCTGCACAACTGCATTGCAATTATGAAAATCACCCATGATCAATTTGCTGAAATGCTCTCTTCTATTTTAAAGATCGACTAGATGTTCTTGCATCCTTCCAATGATTTTATAGGAAGTATGTCCTTTACATTAAAGCTTTTGTTAATGGACACAAAGGCACAAGTGTTCCCTTTACCTTCATAAGGCTACCTGTCTTATGAACATGGGAGGCATGGCTAGGAGAACTGCCCTGACTTAAGTTTTGCTTTCAGCTTCTGCATGAAGTACTACAAAGAGCGGACACTAGGGGTGCCGTCTTACTTGAGGGGATCCTCGTGGTCACTGTCTATGCTGTCAGCCTCGCTGTCGGGGTCTCCTCTCCACGTCTGATCCACCACAGCAGGTTCCTGCTCGTCTTCGCTGCAGCTGTCTTCATCTGGGAAGAAGAGACAGAGGACCCTCAACGCCATCAAGTAGGCCACCACGCAGAACAGAGAGGATCACTATTGTGAAGCCAATCCATTGAGTATTCTGCATCGACCGCCGAGCACACACCATCGGACACCAATACAAGTGCAGCAAAAACCGAGAACGGGAGGCAAACGTTTTAAACAGAGTCATGGGAGTCAAGAACAAGCTGCTCAGCCATGCTGTCAAAGCAGATGCCCTGGGCTCCTGCAGTAAACTGTTGGACGAGAATCTCAAATCAAATAAATATTAGGAACGAAATAAGTTAGAAGGGCTCAGTGGCCTTCTCTTTTTTGTAACCTTAAGCTCTTGAGCACAATTCAGACATTCTGCTACTGTAAAGCTTAAAATACACTGAGCTAATCTAACCATAATATAAACACCACTAGCAGAATGATCAGCCTATAAAACAACACCCTCTTCCTGCTTGCAAAACAGGCTTGGCAGACACCTCCAGCCACGCCTCTTACCGAGTATCCGGCTGGCCTCACTGCGGCTGCTGTCGTGCCCATGGCTCCCCTGCTCGGGCCGGCTGTAGCCGCTGAGCTGAGAGAGAAGGATCTCGGGCGAGGGGCCCGACGGCGCCTTCCTCATCTGGGCCTGGAGGGCCAGCGCATTCCTGCGGGCGTGTTCCACGCAGAACGTCACCCTGCAACGCCAACACACACCACCAGGGGGGCCGTGAGGCGACGGGTCCAGACTGTCACTTCTAGATCAGTGGTTCTCAAAGTGTGGTCCGCGGACCACCCGTGGGCTGACCCAGTCATCTTTCTTAAAGTGACTTGCTTTAAGCAGCCCCATTCTTCACATTCACTTTCTAAGCAATAAAAACATGGGCAAAATATGCAATTTTGTTTGTAAAAATATTAGTACTTTCATCAAATTCAATTCAATATTAATTTTAGTACATTAATAGGCAAGGATTTTTACAGGCTAAGAAGTGGACGTAGGCACAGGTGGTCCATCACATCTGTGACTTGGTTTAAGTGGTCCGCAGACCATAGAACTTTGAGAGCCACTGCTCTAGATGACATGTAATCATAGAAGTATTTTCCCAACCAGCTCTGCACGTAGGAGGGGATGAACTTCATCTACCACTGAAGCAACACATCCATCTGAGTGACACACAGCAACCACTACGTGCCACCTATCCTACCAGCGGTTCAGAGAGTGCCGATAAAGAGTGATTGCTCATTCTGTGGTGATGAAATTACCAATCATGGCCTCCTAATAATCCCCATCTATGAACTGGCTTCATCACTCTGCTGTCCTCCCCACTGATAGCTGATGTGTGGTGAGCGTTCTGGCGCACTCTGTATGCCCCCACATCATCCAGGTGGGGCTGCACATTGGTGGTGGTGGTGGTGGAGGGGAGTCCCCATTACCTGTAAAGCACTTTGAGCGGGGTGTCCAGAAAAGCGCTATATAAGTGTAAGCAATTATTATTATTACTGAAGTACCATGGGAATCACTATTACGACCTGTGCAACTAACTTATATTACATTATGGTGTAGTTAGTAAACCAGTCTAGTTTGCAGATGATACCAAATAGGAGGACTAGCAAAGCCTGCAGAAGCTACAAAGGAAACTGCTAAAGATTCAGAAATCAAGAGCGAACACTTTGACATCAGCTGATGGAGACAAGTGAAGAATACTACAAAGGCAGCAAAATAAACTATAAATAAAAATTGGAAACCCTGAATTTGAAGAGTCTACTTGTGAAAATGGCTTGGGTGTGTCTGTTGATGCATCAATCTTCTACACAATGTGAGGAAGAAGCAAAAAGGAAAACACATTAAAAAACAGTTTTAAGCACAATTAATAGCATCCCTTTATACATTAAAGTTGTACAAATCATTTGCAAGTCCTCATTTAGAACACTGCAGGGTCAGATACATTCCAGGGCTTAAGGAAATGTCCTACACCGACAGGGATGAAGCCATTCTGTGTCTTGGCTCACCTGTTATAAAATTATTTATTAGTAAATGTGTGGATTCTATCTTCACAGCCATGTAGCATCAGGTTTTATTTTGCATACATTATGTGTTATTTATAATTATTTTTTTCTTGAAACTGCTCATATGTTTGTATCTGTTATTTCAAGTACGTTGACACCACAAATAATTCCTAGCAGCCCAGAGGATTGGTTTGTGAAAAAAGATGATTTTGATGAGCTACAGAATCCAAACCTTTAAGTCTCGAAGAGAGACGACTATGAGGGGACCTGATAGCAGGACAACCTCAAAGAAAGAGGCATCACCAAACTCTCGTTCTTCTGCACCCTCTGCGAGTCGAAGCGACACATGCGTATCCGACGATGAGGGACGCATCACACTTGCCCTTAGCTTGAGGGTGAGGGTGTGAATTGCCAAGCGCACCCCCCCGAACCCAGGAAAGGGCAGCAGGGCGTGGCTCCTATCCAGGAGACGGAGGGGGACTCACCCGTCCTTCTTTTCAGGTTTGGGGGCTGCGCTGGGGCACCGCCTGCCGTTCTTGCTGGAGACGTAGCTGCACTGCCTGTAGGGGGCGCTCTTGTCCTCCAGCACGTGCTTGAGGCAGTACTCCAGGCCCTCCAGGCGCGGCTGGGAGCACGGCCGGGGGGAGAAGGAGCAGGAATGGGACTCCTGCGCCCGGGCCTGGGGGGTCACACGCCCCCGGCTGGACGGCAGCACGTGGATGCGGATTCGGTTCATGCCCAGGCCTGGGGGAGAGAACACAGGGATAAATACAGCTGGAGCTCACAGCCCCTGCTCAGCACCTCCCAATAACCCCATCTATGAACTGGCTTCATTACTCTGCTCTCCTCCCCACTGAGAGCTGGTGTGTGGGGAGAGTACTGGTGCCCTCTGGCTGCTGTCACATCATCCAGGAGGGGCTGCACATTGGTGGTGGGAGTGGGATTCCCCATTACCTGCAAAGCGCTTTGAGTGCAGTGTCCAGAAAAAAAAATAAGCGTAAGGAATTACAAACTCATGGCTACCAGCAAGCTCTGAGCACAGTGGTCAGTGTCCTACAGTCACAAAACTAATTACTCAACACTCCCAGCCAGTGCCTGAACACAGTAATCAGCATCACACAGTTACAGAGCTGCAATTATGAACCGGCTTCATCTGTCTTTTCTCCTCCAAACTGATAACTGGTGTGTGGCGAGTGTACTGGCGCACTCTGGCTGACGTTGCATCATCCAGGTGGGTGAGGGGAGTCTCCACGACCTGTAACGATCTTTGACTGGAGTGTCTAGGAAAGCACTGTATAAGTGTGAAGAGTTATTACCATATAGCCACTCCAATCTGCTTTTTGGCAAATATCTGTGCAAACCATGTCCTCCTGGATGAGTGCTAGAGCAGGACTGAGTCACACAGGGGGGCAGGGGGGGGATGACTTGCAAACTTCAACACTCAGCCTTCCAGAGCTTCTCTACACCAATTTTAAATTCTTCAAAACTTTTTTTCCCCCCATTTTCAACAGGGTCCTATCCAAGACCGTCTTCTTCAGTACTGATACTGCTGCAGACAAGTCGCTTCACGTGTACATGACCTCCTATGGCAACCCCCCCGCCCTCGTGCTTCGTTAAGAACATGTTCAATATCAGAGTGTGGGGGGGCAGCTGGTCAGGGCCACTGAACACACCAGGTGCCTTTCAAGACAAGGCGATCTCTCGACTGCAACTGATACCGGCCGAGAAAGAGAGAGAATAAGTCTCTAAAAGATGGATACGAGTATTTAATGAATGGCTGCCAAAGAACACGTGCATTTCTCCCTAACTGATAAAAAAATACAATGTTTTCCTAGCTACCTTTAAAACACGTCGACAACACTACAGCATCTGATTGCGTATGCCGAAATCGTCATCTATGCACCAGAAGTTAAAAGCTGTTGTATCGTGGGCGCAAGTCGTGCCCCATCCCTTCGACTGACCAGGCGTGCTCGCCCGTTTCAGAGAAGCGCGCACGGAGGAAGCCAGGCGCGACAATTTAAGAAACCTACTGAGTGGAGGGGGGATCTTTGCACCCGCTGAGAGACTTCTGTGATATCTTACGCCTTGATCTTTGTTTGCGATCTTTTCAAAATGCACCGACATGTTATAAAAACATTTACAGCGCCTAGACACGTTTCAGCCGCAGCTCTTCTTAATAACGCATGGGTCTAAAGGCACAAAGCAAAGCCACTTGTACCATACAACTAGCTCGAAGCAAAGCAAACTCTGATTTCACTAAGGAGCCTGCACACCCGCCTGAAAGGCGCCTCTTGTTTTGAACGCGAACATTATTTCCCCTTGTCTCGTTCCAATCCGCGAGTCAGCCATCTTAACACATCTACGAAACATCTCCCCTCCCAACCCCCGCTACACTTCTCTTTCTTTTCTGTTAGTAAAGATAATCCCACCCGCTTCATAATCAACACAGTCACCCAGAACAACAACAAAAAAAAAATTACTAGTATGGCTCATCGTCGCAACACCACGTTTACCAGACATCTTACCTCGACCTCGCCCGCCACTCGAAGAGCTTTAACCGCTCCGGTCGGCTCCCTCTGTCGGTCGGCCGGCTGCCACCCCCCCCACCGAGCCAGGATTGGCCAGACACAAGTACCTTGGAAACACGTCATTGGTTTGTCAACATGCCAATCGACATACAGCTCGGCCGGGGATTGGTCAAAATTAACGCTTATCAATTTGGGTCAGCCTACCGAAGAGCTCGGATTCTGGCGAAGGCAGTGCTTGTACAGACTGCAGCGTTGTAATGATTTAAGAATACATCCTCTGATGCACCTGGACACATCATCAGTATTCCTACCAGGGGTCTTTCAACATCAGACACCCTCGCCCAGGCGACCCAGCCAAGGTTGTTCAAGCCCTGGCTTGCGTCCAGGTGGCTTTGTTACCCACGGGTCACTCCTCTAATTATTATTATGATGAATCATTTTTTGCACTTATAATAATAATAATAATAATAATTGCTTACACTTATATAGCGCTTTTCTGGACACTCCACTCAAAGAGCTTTGCAGGTAATGGGGACTCCCCTCCACCACCAGCAGTGTGCAGCCCCCACCTGGATGATGTGACAGCAGTCAGAGTGAACCAGTATTTTCTCCACACACCAGCTATCAGTGGGGAGGAGAGCAGAGTGATGACCCCAGATCAGAGATGGGGATTATTATTAAAGAACAGAACCCGATTCTAAAGTAGAATGTTTGGAGTCTGGATTTGAAAGAGTTTAGGGAAGGTGACTCTCTGATATCCTTGGGGATGGAATTCCAGAGCTCTGGGGTGCAGCAGGAGACGGCCCTGTCACCCCTAGATTGTAGACTGGTTTGGGGGACAGATAGAAGGCAAGAATGACAAGAGCGAAGGTTGTGAGGTGGGGAGTAGGACGACAGTAGCTCAGACAGGTATTGAGGTGCCAAACCATGCAGAGCTTTAAAGGTGAGCATAGGGATTCTGAATTCGACACGAAACCTGACAGGAAGCCAGTGCAAAGACTCCAGGATAGGAGTAATGTGATCACTTGCAGTAAACCTGGTCAGGATTTACTGGAGTTTGTTCAATGTGGATTTAGAAACCCCAGCGAGTAGAGCATTACAGTAGTCGATCAGGGAGAAGACAAATGTGTTGATCAGCTTTAAGACATAGTCTAGCGATATTTCTGAGGTGAAAGAAAGATGTTTTGACAATATGCTGCACATGTGGGTCGAATGTCAAACCTGAATCAAATATCACCCCAAAGTTTTTCAATTTAGACTGAATCTCAAGTACTGTATGACCCACAGATAGGGTTACAGCATTGGCTTTACAAAGTTGATGGGGGGTGCCAATGAGCATGACTTCAGTCTTTGTCACAGATTAAAAAAAGAAAATTTTGAACCATCCATGTTTTTAGGTCAGAGATGCAATTAGAGAGAACAGAAACAGCCACATCAGTGTGAGGTTTGGTATGGACGTAGATCTGAGTATCGTCAGCATAGAAATGATAGTTGAGGCAATGATCTTAAAAACTGACCAAGCAGAAATATGTAAATGCTGAAAAGTAAGGGGCCCAGTATTGAGCCCTGAGGAACACCAGACTAAACGAGTCCAATTTCAGACCTAAATCTGCCAAGAGAGACAAAGTGACAGCGATCAGTGAGGTAAGACTTGAAGCATTTAAGAGCAGTGTCAGAAACTCCAAACACAGGTCAAGACGAGAAAGTAAGATGTCATGGTCAACAGTGTTGAAAGCAGCAGTGAGGTCAAGAAGAATAAGGATAGAAAGAGAGCCAGAATCAGAAGCCATTAGAAGATCGTTAGTGACTTTGACCAGGGCAGCTTCTGTGTGTGAAGTTGTCGGAAGCCAGATAGGAGGGGTCTGAAAAGGTTATTAACAATGAGGTGGTTATGTAATTGAAAATGTGACAGCACAGTCTAGAATTTGTGCAAGAAAGGGAAAATTGGAGATGGGGCGAAAATTGTTTAGATTTAGATTTTGTGGCACAGGGGTGATAGCAGCAGTTTTGAGAACCACTGGTACAACACCAGTGCCCAAGGATTCATGTATTATATTGAGGACAACGGGGCAGAGAGAAGTGAAAACAGCACTGAAATGAAGTGGTGGGGACGGGATCTACAGTAATGTATGGGTGGTGGGTTTCATCTGTTTCGAAGGCCTTTTTTCAACTATTTCCAACCGCCTCTCTGGCGGTTTGGATGGCTTTCCTCTTGCTCACCCCTGTTACGTCCAAAAGACACAGAGGGACTGGCCTGCAAGTCCTCTGCAGCCCCCCCCCGACGGGCTCACCCCCTCCCACAGCGCAGACCTACCAGGTCTTCATGTCTGACTCCCTCCTTCCGCCAGCCTCCAGCGGGGACCTGTCCGCTCTGGCACGGCCGGCTGCCGAGATGCTTCACACAGCAATACAACGTCCAG
This sequence comes from Lepisosteus oculatus, assembly GCF_040954835.1. Taxonomy (NCBI): domain Eukaryota; kingdom Metazoa; phylum Chordata; class Actinopteri; order Semionotiformes; family Lepisosteidae; genus Lepisosteus; species Lepisosteus oculatus. The sequence goes on from NC_090696.1 coordinate 14,512,291, forward strand.
CCCGAGTGCGGTCAGGGGCCCACCTGTCTTGCCGTTGCCAAGGAGACCCGCCGATACTTTGCACAGCGGACGCGGCTGCTGACCGGCTCTGACGGATTCGGTGGCCTGGTGATGTTTGCTGTCGTTGATATCCCCGCTAATAGCGTCCGCCAAGGGCTTCAGCCCCCGGTCGCGCTGCCACCGATAGCAGCCTTCTCCAAGGGCTTTCGGGCAACAGTCGAGGGCGTGCTCCAGTGGCCCTCACCCCTGGCACAAAGGGCATGCCGGCAAGCCGCCTCTGCCCCAACAGGAGAGACACCAGGAAGCAGTAAAGGTTTATTCCGTGCTGAAAAGTGACACCCAGAGAAGGCTCCACAGCTGAAACGTTGTGTTTCTTTTCGTCTCTTTTCTCCTCTTCTAACTAGCAAGACCTTATGTTAAATATGCAACTTTATGGGAAAGCAGAGGCTGATGTGTAGGAGTGATATGCTGCCAAGACTTGGTGCGAGTTAGAAGTCTAGTTGTCAAGTTTTGGCCATAATGCTAGTTGTTTAGAAGAGAGTGAGGAAAACCACAGAGTAAGGAGTGGCGGGGATCAAGCCTCTGTGTTTTAAATGAATCATGCAGTCAGCGTCGGACGTTTGTAAAAGAATCGTGAAAGAATGCATTATTTGCAGACTTGAAATTGTAAAAGAAAATAGGGGCCAGTAGGGGGCGCTCACCCTGCGGTCTGTGTGGATTCCAGTGCCCCAGTTTAGTGACGGGACGCTGTGCTGTAAAAAAGCCCTCTCCTTCAGCTGACGCATGAAACAGCGCTTCTGACTTCTTTAAAACGCCTAATTGTTTCTCGAAAAGAATAGAGGTAGGTATTCAAACCAAACTCCCCACTAATCTTGACAATCAACATATAGGAACAGGCTAGTTTTTGTTCTTTATATCGCCAATACACATGATTATTGGACTAATGATAATACTGTGGCTTTAAACTTGCGTAAAATAAGAAATAGCATTTTATACTAACTCACGCTCTGGAAGACATCATGCCTGGTCCCGGTACCAAAGAAAGGGCGCCCCTCTGTCCTCAACGACTACAGACCAGTTGCACTGACTTCTCACATCATGAAGACACTGGAGAGGCTGGTTTTATCCCACTGGAGACCCCTGGTCAGCTCATCACTGGACACCCTACAGTTTGCCTACCAGCCCAATGTTGGTGTGGAGGAAGCGATCATCTACATGCTGCAAAGGGCCTACTCACACCTGGACAGGGCTGGCAACACTGTAAGAATCATGTTTTTCGACTTCTCCAGTGCCTTCAATACCATCCAGCCCTTACTTCTAAGGAGGAAGCTGGAGGAGATGCAAGCCTCCTCGACCTCGTGGATCACTGACTACCTGACAGGCAGACCACAGTCTGTGAGACTTCAGAACTGTGTGTCTGAACAGGTAGTGAGTAACACAGGGGCACCTCAAGGGACAGTTCTTTCTCCATTCCTCTTCACCCTCTATACTTTGGACTTTAAGTGCAACTCAAAGTCATGCCACCTGCAGAAGTTCTCAGATGACTCTGCAATTGTGGGATGTATCAAGGGTGAGCAGGAGGAGGAGTACAGAGGACTGGTCAGCAGCTTTGTGGAGTGGTGTGGGGTGAACTACTTGGAACTGAATGTAACAAAGACAAAGGAACTGGTGGTTGATTTCAGGAGGAAAAAGGTCAAACCTACTCTTGTCTACATCCATGGGAGTGGCGTGGAGATGGTGGACTCGTACAAGGACCTGGGAGTGCACATCGACGATAGACTGGAATGGTCTAAGAACATCGAGGCCATCTATAAGAAGGGACAGAGCTGACTTTACTTCTTGAGGAGGCTCAGGTCCTTCAATGTGTGTAGTAAGATGCTGCACATGTTTTATCAGTCGGTGGTAGCGAGTGCCATTTTCTACGCAGTGGTGTGCTGGGGCTCTGGGATTAGAGCAGTGGATTCCAAAAAGCTGAACAAGCTCATCAGGAGAGCAAGCTCTGTCATTGGGTCTGACCTGGACCCCTTGGAGGTAGTGGCTGAGAGGAGAATGATGTCCAAACTAGAGACCATCATGGACAACTTCTCCCATCCCCTCTATGACAGGCTTGCAGGAATGAAGAGCCCGTTCAGCAATAGACTGATTCATCCACGGTGCGACAGGGAGCGCTACAGGAGGTCATTCTTGCCTTCTGCCATTAGACTGTACTACTGCTACATCTGTTCTCTTTCTCTTTCTTTTTCCCGTTTACAACCATTTTTTGTGCAATACATCTATATTTATATTCATATGTCTGATACGATTTTCTGTGTACTGTTCTAGTTTGTTCTTGTGTATCTGGACTGTGAGTAACTCTTGTATTGTGTTGTATGTATTGTACTATTATTAAACATTTCGTTATACTGTGACGGCGTTGTATTTATTTAACTGCTGTTGTACTGCAGCTTTCCTCACAGATTCAATAAAGTATCTATCTGTTAAATAAGTTCTGATTTTTTACCAGTATTGGAAGCCCCGCCGTGAGGCAGGGCGATCAAAAAATTAGTTTAGACTCATAATGTTCCTCTCCACGGAAATCTTTAGTAAAAGGCGAAAGATTTATACGATCTGAAGAGAAACCAGAGTGTACTGAAATTGCTCTCTGTGCCTCGGCGACCAGCTTCAGCAGCTGATATTACAGGGTCATGGTTAGACAATATGGGACGTTATGAAAAGTCCAGTTTTCCACGGCTGATACACGAAGACATTACTGCTGTAACCCCCATTCCCTTTACCTTAAACTCATGTGTTTTTTGTTACTACATAGAAAAATTATAGCGTGTTATTCAGGACACAATGCACTCTGGGAAATATATGCAAATGAAGCTGAGCTAATCAGGCCGGTATGACTTCGAGAGGCTGAGTTGTTTTTAAAGTTTTTTTTTTAAATACAAAAATGGAAAATACAATAAATAGGGGTATATACATATAGTCACAACATTGTTAACATCAAGTGAATGAAACAAAAAAACTTTGTCCACAGTACAGAGGCTGAGTGGTATGCATTAGGGGGAATATACTTTATTGTGTAAAGTACTTAAGCGCCAAGTACTGTGTGCAATCGTGTTTATTTTATATGACGATATACAATAAATGAAAATATTTTTTGACTCGCAAGATGTAATATCATGCACCTAAACTAAATGTATGTGATTAATCTACTGACACGTTTGGAGAAATTCAATGTTTAATTTAAGGCTGAACGTCAGAGCATTAAACCTGACCCCATTCTGTAAAGACACTTGGAGATTCTCAGCCAATCCCCATCAGCGTCACTAACGCTGCAGTAAAGTCGAACGTGATTGGCTGTTTGTGAAGCAGCCGGAGAAGCATTGATTCAAGATGGCCGAGGTAGTGGAGCTTCATAAACTTAAGGTAAAAAAATATATAAATAAGCCTCGAAATTAGTGTGTAGCACTCACGCTTGAGTAATACGGCTTTCTGTAAAAAGTATCTTATCATTCTAGTAGGTTGGAGGATGAAGTAGGCTAGAGGTTTTTATAAGGAAGCTGCAATTCAAATCTCGCCCAGTCGAATGCTTACCAAACAGGTTTATGTTCAATTTAGGCTGAATGTGTACTGTATGTTTAACCAGTCGATTACTCCTGTGCTGTTTGCTTCCAGTTAAGCATGTGTTAGTATTTGGACTCTATAAATCAAATACTCTATAAACCATATACCAAATTCAGTTGTAATTTGCACTGCGCTTGGCGAAATACTGTAATATCGCACGCTGCTAGGATAAAGGCCTTCGGTGCAGAGCTTGCAGAAGACTGGAGAGACGCTCAGGGTTGTTACCTGGCCTGCTGATGTAGAAAAACATCAGACCTTTTTTATTTGACACTCCTGTTTTACCTGTGTATCGTATACACTGGCTGCGACCTACATCACATAAGAAAAACCAACCTTGTGTGTACGCGACCGATTGTAACAGATGAGCTTTGTTTTGCTTTCCAGGTTAAGAAGTACGTTTCACGTGTAGGTGGTTCTGTTTTTACCTGCATGCTGTTGCTTTGATACGCTTTCAGGATTCAGGATATGCGTTTCAAATAACGAACTTAATTTGTTGATCTTGTTCGTCGGTTTGAAGGGTTCACGTTCTTCATTCAAAGCGAGTCTGAAACAGCAGCCACTGTAAATCATACAGTTTGTTGTTCTGTATATCCGTCATTTGTGAAACCCTCAATTATCCCTTGTATGTCTTTCAATTGCACTGCTTACCGTTCTGTTCAAAACTACTCGCACAGCAATTAGTTACCATAAAGGTTTGGTTGAGCGACCTGCGAATGTTAAACACGAGGAGGCCTGTTCTTCCGGAGCCATTGCAGAGTTGATCTCCAAGTTCTGCATTTCTGAACGGCAGTTGATGCGGTCATGGCCCGTGCCCGAGATTCGCCCCAGGCAACTGCAGATTCAAAGCTATTAAATCCAGAACATCCTGCTTGTGGGAAACATGAGATGCTCACTATAAATGTGAGTCATCTGCAACTTCTTCTTAAACCACCCAAGGTACGAAAAGAGAACAATGGATGAAAATATTTCTGGTTGAATAATTTGGAATAATTACAAGTCACGGGTGCAGAACATTTACTGGTTTCGCCAAGAGTATGAGAGCAGTATTTTGGATCTGATGAAGATGCTCAATTGATCTTGTGACTGTGTCCCCTTCTATATCCCTCTCCCTTGGGTTCTGGGTTCTCTCACTGTTTTCTATGGGTATAGGAACTGCACTGTAGTGCTTCCTCTATTCAGAAAATTTCAAATTTTCTGTAAAACGATTTTTACTTTTTAGTAATTACTTTATTATTGCTTTTGTATCTAAAACAAAGGTAGTTTTCATTTATGCCATTACACTTAAGCTGTGTCAGTATACGTAGGCTGCAAAGGAACGGGTCAAAGCTCATTCAATGCTGAAGAGACGGACAATGTGAGTTCTTTTCCTTGCAGTGTGAAATAAGCTTTCACATGCTCCTTTGCAGTTACTTTTAAGTCTGGTGTGAAATGGTAGAAATGCCTGTCTTGGAGGGGGGGGGGCAGTGAAGTATATACCACAGGAGCCCTCCCTTGTCCAGAGTGATGAAATCGCCTGTGTTCCTCTCTCTCTCTCTCCCCCCCCCCCCAGCTAGCTGAGCTGAAGCAGGAGTGTGCAGCTCGGGGTCTGGAGGTCAAAGGTAACAAAAGTGATCTGATCAGCCGGCTGCAGGCTTACCTGGAGGAGCACGGTAAGACCACAGTCTCCCTCTGTCTCCTGGGTTCATTCCAGGCCAGTGCAAACACGGGCTGTGTCCCAGTTGTCGCCCTAAATCCTAAGCCCGTCCCCCCAAGTCCGCACTCCTGTGACGTAGAGCAAGTGTGGACTTCAGGTGCGTGAGTATTTGAGGAGCACCGTTAGAAAGAGTGAAGGGACACCCTTGCGTGACAGCACTCGCTGGTTACACAGCTCCGGGTCAGAACGCTTTCTGTTGACACTGCTTTTCCAGGGGCCAAGTGAAGTTCGGCAGATAATATTTTAAAAGAATTGTCCGTTCTGCTCTCGCAGCTTGATGAGATTGGATTTCATCTCGTCTGTCTCTGCACAAAAGTAGTGACACGCCGTTTTTCATTCTATGTTAAGCAGGCTCGACTCAAAATGGGCGAACTAAGGAAAACCTGGCAGTACCACTCTCTGTTTATTCAGGGCTTTGTACTACTAAATGTATTTCATCTCATATGTCACCAAAAATGTTCACTACTGAAATGACAGTACAAGGAACATAATTTGTTAATTCACATTCGTTCAAAGTAAGCGAAGGTCAACTTGACAATACCTCAAGGTTTTGTACTGTTAGATACGTGTGCTATTAAATATTCCATTTACAAAACACACAGCAGGTGAACAAATATTCATTAGTCGTGATGGGGTGGTGAAATAAAAGCTTTAGGTCTCGATTTCGTATCTTAAAATGCATACAGTAAGAATCTCAAATAGCCCAATGAATTTTTTTTGCATAAAATATTCTGAGTTTTAAAACTGTAAGTGCAATTTTATTAATGTGAATATTTTGTTCTCCATCGCTACTTCTCTCTGCTTTGATAGGCTAGAACATGAAACGTCACTCTTCCGCACGGAATTAGGGGTGATTCCCTTGAGTGAGGTCCACTCAGATGGACTTCAGAGATGGGTGCATTGGAGGCGCTCATGAGCACACTTGTCACGCACAAATTTAAAAATGAGACCCCCCTAAGCCTCTGCAGACTTTAATGCGCGTATGAAGGGTGCAAGTGTGCATATTGGGACATGGCCACACTCTTGAGTTATCATTTCATTTTTAATATTATTTCAAAGGAATTTTGTGTGAGATAAAGGGTTCACAAGCCATAATTGTTGAAAACCACACTCTTAGCAGATCTCTTGAAATTGGCAGTTGCTATAAACCTGAAAAATAAAGGATTTGGTTAAAATCAGAATGTATCATGCTTTCTTCCCGTGGTCAGAATATTTTCAGTTTTTTTGTTTGAAAATGTTCAGATGTAAAGATTGATATATTTGCTTAAAATTAGTAACAGCCGATTGACAAAGTTTTGCCAGTTTATGAACACTTTTCACAGCTGATTAAAAAATGTGTAGGTGCCATTCTGTCAAAGCTGTGCACCCCTAATGACGGAGCAAATATACTTTTTCATATCTAAGATTACTTTTAAAAGTGCTCTGCAAGATAACTCGTCAGTTTTTCTGAGTGGCAAATTAATTAAAGCTTTGTCCCATTGGGGAAATTTGTTTTACAGCACAGTCTCAGCAAAACACGACAGATAAAATTGTACCAACCAATAATTCAGTACAACACCCTCTGTTTCTGAAGGATTTGCCCAGAATATTTTGCTAATTATTTTGACTGATTTTCCCAGCCTATTACAGTCAGTGGTACTGATGTTACCAAACCAGCAAGTGAGACAGTATGTTAAAGCACCTTCAGTGAAGACTTGTAGAAAAGTGTTAGGATGGTTCTGTCTACCTTGAAATAGCTTAATTTCCTGAGGAAAAAAGATTCTCTGTTTTCTTTTTCTGTAAGTGGTGTCACAACATTTGTCCCAACTCAGTTTTTTTCTGTGACCAGTCCCAAGTACTTGTAGTCATTGAACATTTCTACAGTCTGACCGTTAATAACAGTAGGTTGGAGGGGTGTTGCATTTTTCCAAAAATCAATGACAACCTTTGTTTTTAAAACATTTAACTGCAGAGAGAACTTGTCACATTATTTCGTAAAGTCATTTAGAATGGTCCATGATCATTTTCTGGGTCCCTTAATAAGCTGACCAGGGCTGTGTCATCAGCAAATTTAATGAGATGTCTATTTGCGCGTTTGCTTTTGAAATAGTATTTAAAATGTACAATAAAGGGTACAAAACAGCTCTATGGTAGGGGTATGAGGGATCAGTGCACAGCAGTGTATTCATTACACTTCATTTGATGTAAGGTGAGGTCACCTGTGGTCGTTGTCTACATACATTTAGTGTTCGGGCAGTTCTGTCAATAAGTGTGCTTCCCTCTTTTGACTGTTGAAAACTCATTATAATATTTGTCTCTCTCCAGCTGAGGAAGAGGTGAATGAAGAGGAGGTACTTAGGGAGGAAGCAGAGGTACCACAAGCGTTTCCTTTTTTTAATTTGGAATTGCAAATTGCTTTACATCTTATGCCCTCTTGTTTAGTAACTGACCAGACAACAGGGTGTTTATTTGTAGCTGTGAAATGCTAATAAGCCCTAATAAAAGAGATATGTCAGTCCATAACTGCACATTTTTAGATTTATATTTTAGAGAGTTTTTCATGCTAGAAGCCTTACTATTTCTCAGGGTTACAGTCTGATATCTTGAAATGTTTAAAATGTGCAGACATATGTATCTTGGCTCCTAAGATAACAGGACATTTGTCATATGTTCACATTTAGCAAGTTTGCCGTGGACCCACACATGATGTCAAATAACACCCTTTCTGTAGAACTGGATAAATGTGATAAACATGTACGTTAATGTTTTCACAATGTTCAGGATTGTTTATCCTTATAAATATAAAAAAGTTTCATGTGATGCAGTAATTGAAACAGCAGTTGGTCTTGCAGTTACAACATTTTAATAATGTTGGTCCTGGTGTGTGTGATACCGTGTTGTTGCTTTTAAAGGAGAACTCCAGAAACGGCCATTTAGAGGTAGTTGTTTAAAGGGAAGAAGTGTTTAGATTCCCAGTGCTATCACATGGCCATGTAGCCCAGTGGAGTTTGGCAGTATGGGTGGTGTTTCCTCCGTATTGCTGAATTTTCTCCAGAGTTACGCAAAGATAGAGACTACTTTTTTTCTTGTGATATTGCTCCTTCCAGTCCAAGTTTAAACAACTACAAAATGATTGAAATAAGAAGTGGGCCCAGTTTAAGCACAGAGCATGATGGGGGGGGAAAGGAGTCGTCTGTGTACTGAGGCGCATCCCTTGTCTTTCTGCCTAGGAGGAAGTGCCCAAAGCAGAGGATCCTCCCCCAGAGAAGCCAGCGAGGCAGCTGACTCCTGAGCCTGTGCAAGAGTAAGCACCTGCACTTTTATTTCATTTACAGGCAGCCCTTTCAGATATGCAATTTTCTCGCCTTGCAATTCAGGTGAAAGTGGGTTTAAAGTTGCTGGGTAAAATGTATTAAACAAATGCACACTGCCGCAGACATTGTCACTCCAATGTTATCCTCTAATTTACTCTATCTAGTTTGTTACTTTTAAGACCTTGTCTCTTCTCTCAGTGTGAGAGCACTGTTTCACCATTTCACTTGCATAGCTTTCCTCATAATCTGTCCTTGTCTGTGACACTTTTAAATTTAGCTTTTGCTGTGGCTGTAACTACATTAGATTAGACCTCTTCATAAACGTTTCCTATCTGTAGGCTGTCAGAATGAACTTGTAAATGAGCAGTTTATCCCAGTCAGTGAAATGACCAGAAATAAAGCCACATTTGTGTTCTACTTAAGCTACTGAAAATATATTTAATGCATCTGCATGTAAACCCAAAGCACTGTATTTTTCTGTTTAAAAAACACTTGTTTTTTAAACACTTGAAAGCTGAAGAATCCTATGTGTACTCAATGACCAGGAGAGGGCAGTCAAGCTCTGCCTGTGGATGGTTTTCCAGGGCATATCCTACATCTTGCTTTGATTATGTAGTTCAGCCACACCTGGGGAAAAAAGCAAGAGAATCCTGTGAAGAAGCCAGGTCCTGAAAGACTATAGATATACAGTTATTATTGCCAAAATGTGTGGTCTCTTACTGGTGCCTCCTGCTGTCATATATTGTAATTTACCTATTCGGTTATTAAAAGTTAATGACTCCCCACCACCCTAATTCTTCAGGAATACTGGGGGAAGAAAACTGCACTTCATCTTCCCAATGTATTCAAATTGTGTTGAAATTGGGTTTAAAGCCATGTTTCATGCCGTTTCCTCAATTTAACCCAGACTCTTTATTTGCAGGACAGTGGAGAAGAAGGTGGTGAAGATTTCTCCGCCAGTCTCTCTGGATGAGGTAGTGATCTTAGGCCACCGTTGGCTCTGCTTTCTAACTTTTTTCAGGGTCATATTTAATGGTGTTTATATGTTCAGTATGTAGCTTATTTTTACACCCAGGGGAGTCCTTGTCAGTGACTATGAACTGTCTCTGTCTGCAAACTCATCATGGAGAACATAGTTTTCAAGGTGTCCACCATGACCACAGTATATTTTTAGCCCTGGTTTATACAGATTCACTCAGCTTCGTGTTATATTCAGAATTATGTACAATAATTATTGCAGGCAGAGAATGGCAAATGGTATTTTGTACGTAAAAAACAGGCTTTTTTATTATAGAGCGGGAAAGTGGTTCTTTCCCCCCTGTGATGGATAAATCATTGAATGTTGCCTTGGAAATGTGAGCTAACGCCTTGCCTTGTCTGTACGTGCTGTGAGGTTCTCTTCCGGCCCTATTTGGTCACAGATCCCCTGTAGGAGTGAAACAACGAACACATAGTCTGGAAGTTTACAGTGTGAGCAAACAATCCTAGCTGTCTCACTTAGCTACATCGGCGGTCGAAGACTTTTCCATTCTCTCTCTCTCCTTGGTCGCTCTGCCGTTTAACAAAGATTTTTTTCTGTCGACTCAGAGGCTGCAGAAGAGGGCAGAGCGCTTCAACGTGCCTGCGACCGGCGAGAGCAAGAAGGCCGCCCGCGCTGCCAGGTAACGCCCCACCTGGGGAAGTCTCTGCACTCAGGCGCCGAGCGGAGCGGGAGAAACCCCTCCATACTAAAAGCAGTGGCTGCTGTGGTTCAGTACTGTTCCTGTGCAGAGGTGCAGAAAAAGGTGTTTTAGTTCTGCTAAGCATCCCGCTGTGCAAGCACAATTTTCACTTGCAATCCCGCTGATCCAGTGTAGTCCTCTCTGATTCTCTCCTGACTGACATGACACGCTGGGATGCTGCCACATAGAAGTGTATTCACTTGTTCCCTTTAATCTTGCAGGTTCGGTTTACCTATCGTTCCTCCAACCGGTGAGTCATACAGAATTGTTTCCTGTTTAAAGCTAAAGACCAATACATTGTGGACTGTATGTGAAGGCTTTGGCTTAGTTTTAATACAGAATTACTCAGATTTGAAATTGATGTTTTGAATTATGTTTAAGGTTTTAATTACTTTCAAATGTTGGAAATGCATAAGAAGCTGCTTACCTAAATATTTTATTTTAACCTTCGTTTTGTTGAGCAGTCAAATAAAATCTTTTAACCATTTTGTCTTTTAGGGACTTCGGCGAGCAGCAAGCCAGCTGTAAGTATGAAACAGGACCTGATTGATTCACTTTTTGAACTCCATTAATTCATCGTATTCAGTCTTGTGTAGATTTGTATGATATTTCAACTTTGATTTGCAAAACTGTTGCCCTTGGTTTACCCAGAACTTATACATTTTTCCTTCACATGTTCTCTTTGTCCTGATGGATTTCTGAAAATGTTTTTTGCAACATTGAGCTTTTAAATTGTCCTGCGTTTTATCTACAGTATCTTACATATGCGAAAAGACACATTCCTAATGCAAGAAATTGTATAGGGCTAATAAAGAAACATTATAAACATTATTATAACATTATATTATGGCAGTGTGTCCTGCTTTGTGTATTGGGCACTAAAAGTAAAAATAACCATCCTCCTCGTTCTGTATTCTTAGGTCAACGTTGATGTACTGAAAAAGAGAGCTCAGAGGTTCGGCATGAATGTCTCATCCCTCTCCAAGAAGGTAGGACCCTTTGGCTTCTATGACCCTCCTTTACCAGCAATATGACAGTCTGAGAACAAACCTCTGCATTGGATGGTTGCAGCAAGAAGTGCATGGTGCAAGTTATCAACGGGGCGATGTTTAAGTTGCGGATGATAATTTATCATCATTTTCCTTATCCTTATCTTCCTTTCTGGATTGTGTGTTAATTTTGCGTGTGTTAAAGATGCAACTTCCTGGAGTATTTCCAATATATCAGAAGTTCCCCCCCCCCCCCCCCCTTAAATCTTGTACGCGAAGCACAGAATGACCGTTACAGAGGCTGGACTTCTTTAGCGGCTGGTTTCAAGCCAAATACTTTGTGCTATACCTCTGTAAGCCTTGCATTCAGATGCCCCCTTCTCCCGCGATCGCAGGAGCAGTGTGAAACTGGCCTGAACCTGGAGCTCTCCTTGTGGCTGTCAGGATCCCTGCAGAGCTTGAGATGTGCAACCTCTTAGGGGTGGCGTGAGCATTCATTTTCTTATCGGGGGTTCTGTGGAGAAAACCTTTCCCCAGTGATTCGTTACTTGGCCGTGCTGCTGGTGTGAGATGGCATTCTGTCAGCACGGCCCTCGCCTCCATGGCCCCTCTCCATTTGATTATTTTTTTTTCTGCAACGGAAACGGCGAGCCACGGGGGGGCAGATATAATAGCCCCTGGTTGGTGGGGGGGGGTGGCTCTCTGAGCGTGCCGGGGAGCCAGCTTTGTGTGCCGGCGGAAGTGCCTGGCACGGAGCTCCCTGGGAGGCGGGTTGCGTAATGCAACGGCAGTCCGCTCGCCGCGCGGATGCAAGCACCCCTCCCCTCTGCCCTCCCTCCAGAGATCCCGGCCCTGGGGGGGGGTTGGGGAGGGGGAGGGAGGGCGCCGTTAGGGGGCTATTAACGGATGGTGACCGTGGCTCTGCTATTTTAGAAATCCAGTACAGAGGCGTGATGTGCGCTGAATAATGACATCCTGGAACGGCCTCCGTCCAGAAACAGGGCTTAAAGGAGCAGTGTGCCATAAGCTTTAGGAGTATCGGAAGGCTGGGGCTGTTGAGTTTGCCTTTAGATTTAGGGATTTCTACGGCTCTTTAATCCCCCTCCAGAAAGGCCTCCTGTCACCCTGAGCTTTCATTTCGAAGGACTGTAGGTGCTTTTGGAGTTGTGTGTTTTCCACCTTTCCCATTGCAAAGTGGTTGTGGGTGATCTGCATGCAGGGTCTCCTAGGTCTTCAGGCTACGCGGTTCTCCCGTTCTGTCAGTCGTTGATTTCCATGTAAAAAGAGCATTGGAATTGCTGAATTCTGCCGTTACAGTTTTATAATATTCTCAATCCTGATGATCCGAACGTAGGGGGACAGAACAGTTGTTTGCACTTCTTAGCACTGTCTGGAGTGGGGAGTTTCTGAAGGTGTTGCTCACGCCTTAGGGAATTAACAGCTTTGTGCGGTCTTCACAGTGAGAGGCCAGCTGCTGTAGAGTCATGAACTGAAGTAGTAAAAAAGATGGGTTATCCCGATGCAAAGCTTTTAATTTTCTTGTTGCAGTGTGACATTCCATTTTCGAAGTCCATTGCATTGTAGATATGCAATGAAAACTAGTGCTGCTTTGCAATTGAACTATTAAGTGCTGCTTCCTTCTTGTACTATAAGGCTTGTCCGCTTGCTTTCGCCTCAGAACCAAATGTAATTGCTCCACATGGCTGTCCAATACAAGAGATTTGTACAGTGGTTGGTTTATGTAGCTGTAGTTTTATCATTTGAATTATGTGCTGGCTTCTTCCAGCCTTTAGTTTGTGTAATCATGTTGTGATCATGTAACCCAGAGGTCCTCAGACTGCTGTCCTGCTGGTCCACTCCACTACACCTGTATGTTACTCAAGAGTGGGTCCAACAAATCTTAAGATGCAAATATATCACTATTTAACAGAAGATAATATTTTCTTCACCAGTTCAGTTTTTACAATAGCCTAACACTTATTAAATCTGAGTTGGAGCAGAGTGCACTGCACAGAGGTCATCTTACCTGTCTGAACTACTGTTATCTGTGCCCTTGTGATCCCTGTCATACAGCAAGTCTGTCGTAAGTCTTGGGTACTCCCCTGAATCCACTGTCCCATGGCTGAGACACTGGTAGGAATTTACACGTAATTAATGATTGAATTGCAAAACTGCTAAATTTAAGGTACACCAAAAGGCATCTTTGAAGACTGAGGAGGCTATGCTGATGATAATCACTGGCAGTGTGCCTTTATACAGGCAGTTGCGGCAGTGTGCCCTGCTGCAGGGTAAGCCATGGTGGTGCGTGGTGTTCTCCAGCAGCTCCCTGTTCCTCTGCATCTGTGGCTCTCGGGTAGCAAGGAAATGCAATAGTGAATCGCTTTGGACTGTTAGCTCTGCGTGTGACAGCTGGAGGGAGGCAGATGAATGAGGACTGTTGTGGAAAAGATATGGTTTTCTATGACAATGGTTTACACAATAGTTCGTTCCACGGATGGAAAACCTTTTTCTTTCGCTCAAGAAAATTAATGGAGTCATTCAATTCCAGTAAACCAAGCTTCGGTTATTCCCAGTTTAGAAAGTACAAATCATGTAGACACTTGAAAAGTGTAAGCTTTGTTTTTTTTTTAAGCAAGCACCCTTTGGCACAGACGGTTCTTATAGTGTTGCTCGTCTCTTTAGTATGTGAAATCGATGCAGAATCTGTAGGAGAGCCAACACAAGGTCAGCCTGGCAGCGTAAGAAGAAAACGGGGAAAAACCCAGGCTCCTGAGATGCTGGGTCTTTTTTTTTTGATATAAGATTAATCTGTTCCTTCGAAGTGATAAGGATGATGTGAAAACGCACACAAAAGAAGAAAACGGGTGACAATAAAGTAAGAGCTCTTTCTTTCCCTGTGCTGCCCTGTTCTGTTTCAGTTTATTGGAATTGAGAAACAGCTGTAACCGAAAGCCAATAGAGGGGGTGTACATACACCAGATTTTGTTCAATTCCCCAAACGTCCCCACGCCCCCCAGCTACTGATGCAGAGTGTCCCTGAATGGGGCTCTCTGGTCAAGGATGATAAGTAGTGACAGGGCAGAGAATGGTTCTGGCAGCCATGGAAATTGTTACAGAGAGGGACTGTCACCCTGGCCAACCCCCTTGAAGGAAGAATAGCGCCCCAGATGAGCTGGTACACCTCAAGCTTTTGTGCTGCTCTGCTAGGCAAGGCCAGAGCAGGCGACAGGGCAGCTCCAGCCCTTATTGTTTGAGCACATTTCTAAAAAAATTAAAGCCCTGTATTTTCCTGTAATGACTCACACTCTTTGTTGCCTTACTAATGAAAATATATAGTATTCCCTTCAGTGCTGCTGTTTTTGTTAGCATGAGGCAGTCAGGCGACTGAATGCCGAAATCCGGGCAGAATCCTTTTCTGCCGTTTTTTTCCTCCATCAGGTTTTAAGGATTTGAAAAAAGCCTGCTTCCCAACAAAGAATTAACCTGTGCCTAACTTTAATGTGGCAACTTGTGAATCGCATGTAGCATTGAACTCGCTTTGTCTTTTGTCGCTGTTCACTGTTGTTTGTTACACTGGTGTGCCACGTTCCTTTCCTCCAATAGTGGCCGTGTGGCCTCAGTGAGGCACCCACCTTCGGCGCAAGCTGGAGAAAATAAACAGCTGCTGCAGCAGAGAGGCCCTAATGTGTTAAGTTTCCCATGGTGGAGAAACCGCTCTGCTCTCACTGGTTAAATAAGGATCTCTTAAAGCAGCTTGGCACTGTTAATCATTTTCTTTTCCTTTCTCTTTTTAACCCCTTTTTTATTTGGGGAGGGTGGGGGCGCGCGCACACACACAATTTGCTCCCCTCTTGTACCGTGCTCGTCCAAGAAGAAGCCCATTGTTTGCAAGTGAAAGGCCCTTGTTTCAGCTGTGTAGCTAAATCAAGAGCTCCTCCTGGACAATGAGAGTGCGGTGCCTCACTCCCAGATTGTGCCATTGGAATTGCAGCGAGGAATTAACTCTGTCCCCATTGTTGTTTAAGCACCCCCCCCTCCACACACACACACACACACACACACACACACACACCACTCCTCTCCTCTGCTCTGCTCTGCTCTTGCCCCCCCTCCTTCATGCTGCGCTCCTGCTCGGTCAAGTGATCTCACCCCCCTTTTCTTCTAAAAACTAAAGAGCGGAAAAAAAGAGGGAGGGGGATTTTTATTCTTCGTTTCACCCCCCTTCGAGAAGGCATGCCTGTCCATCTCTGTTTTTTTTTTTTTTAAATGGTCTAAATTGAGATTAGCCTTGAACGTCCGTGAATTTTGAAGGCCCAGGTCAAAAGCTGCAGTTTATTCATTTTAGTCCTACATGGACCTAACCTGGCTGGCTTCATTGAAGATTTTGTTCAGCTGGGTCCCCCTCGAGTGTAACAGCCCTAAGTGTGGTCAGAGTTTTGCTGACAATATAGGCAATATAGGACCTTCTGTTGTCTCACCCATGGGTTCAGAGCTGCATGAACATATTTGATGGGATCATTTCTAATACCAGTATTAGGATAAGGGAGTTTCGTCTGTCCTGTGAACTGGAATCTCATGGGTGCTAAGGCACTGCTACACGAAACAGTCTGAATCCTTGTTGGTGGAGGGTGGAGCTGCTGATGACGAGTGCTTTTATTGAGTTACTTGTGAACCCTGAGCTGCCTTGTGTGTGAGAGTCTTACAGCTGGTTATCCTGAACTTGTGACAGTAAAGTGCTCACATGCATGTGCGGTGTCACATGTGGCCAGGAGTCATTGCAGATTTTCCTGTTTTTCTCACAGTGTCCTAAGGTAGTGCAGGGAGGACCGGTGCTTATCTCTGCAATTCAGCTTATCTGATAAGTGTGAACGTGATGTTACTTGAAAATAAGCTGGAGGAGGGTTAAGCAACTAAAAAGTTCAACATTGTGTTAAGATATTATTACAAACCACGAAACAGCATCCCGTAGCCTGTACATGTGCAGCACCTGATGCATCATGTCATGCTGTAGGCTGGTATTGGAATAGATTTGTCACATAACTTATTTGTTAACTTGTGGACAAAGTATTTCCATAGAATACAAAATATTCAGGGCACTTTATGCTGCATTTGTCTCTTTTATTTAACTTCTGTGTGTGTTACAAGTCATCAATTGGGTGATGTTTTTACAGAAATACAATATAATCTAGTCTTATTTCTCAGAAATTAACCAGCTATTTGTTATACACACAGAGATATAAAACACAAACAGTAGAATTATTACATTAATAATAAATATTACATATAAATATCAATCCATACATAGCCATTATGCACTACAACTTCAGGAATCCACACAGTTTACCAGAACCTGAAGGTTTACTTCCCCACAGTCATCTTCAGCCACTGTAATTGCACAATATCCCTTCATTTTTGCACACAATCGGATTGTGCTTACCCATAAACCTGTACCCCTCTTTTGTGAAATGAGGATGATTTGTTCTATGACTAAAGAAATAGAGGTGTTGATTACCAGGGATGATGAGACATAAGTGCCCAAGATATACACAGTCTTTACTATTGATCAAGCACGACAGTTGTAAGTGCACAGAGTCACAAATGAAGGATGGACATTGCTGGGCACTTGCATGTAAAAAAAGTATGAGATGAATGAGGAAGAGAGAGTCTTGTCTGTGCTGTGACAGCATGTTTGAACTGGAATCTCATGGGTCCAAAGTAAGCCTGCAGAAACTCTGAAATTTCAGATGACCAATAGGCTACATTGTACAGGAGTACTCCCATACTAGCAGACTGGTCAGCTGTTTTACAGAAAATACTGCAGTACAAGTAATCCCTTTTAGAAATGTTTTGTGTGCTCCTTGAGGTCTGTTTTCCATATGTGCAATATCACCATAGTTCTAGAAGAAATTGGTATACAGTCCAGTTTCCTGTTCAAACTCCACGTGAGAACATGGAAGAACATCGAGTGGAGTTGAGAGAACTGACAAAGCAAGCGTTTTCCTGTCTCATTGGAATAAAACTCTAGAGAGACAGATGCTGCCAGACAAACTGAATTGGAGGTCAAACAAAATAATCGAAATTCAGAAATAATGAACCAATAAAATGTATGGTGGTGTTTAAATCAGCTCAAATGTGATTGAAAAAATACTTTCTGAATTATTACGGATGAATTGGAAGTAGGGGTTCTGTTACTGTTGGGTCTGCATTTGCCCCCTGATCCGGGATTTGTTCTAAAAGCTAAAGCTCATGTGACCGTGCTGGACAGCTGGCCTCTTGCTCAGCGAGTCGGTGTGCAGAAGGATCGCACTGCCGATCCTTAACAGGGCCCCCTGTGAGGACGCGGGGGGGAATGCATCAAAAATACAGGTGAAAAAGAAATGTTAGGGGGTATTTGTTCATTTTGGATTGTGGGTCACACAGATTGTGGAAGTTCTGATGGAGAGGGGTTGTGAAGGAACTGTGTAGACCCTGATACTCAGCGACCCTCCTTTGCCCAGTCATCTGGTTTGATTCGTGCCTGCTGTGAAGCAAAATCTGTCCCTTTTGTTTGGGACATTGAAAGCAACTTGCACTTCTTTGCTATTCTTTCTGTGGATGATGTCACCGTGCACGATTCAGATGGTTAACCCAGTCCACTGCGGGAACTTGCAAGGTCTCCATACCATTGTACAAGACTTAAAGGTGAAGGCTGCAGTTGCACAAGTGTGCATTGGGTACATTATTTTTTTAAGCATTTTAAGAATTATTGATTTAAAATATCAGGAGTCTTGCTCCAATCTACTGCTGAGAGACCTGTGTAATATCTGTTAGGCATGCCACTGTAACAACTCTTCCAGCACTCTAGACTCCAGCAATTGGATAAATGTAGTTCATTATCGGCTCCCTTTGCTTTTGTTTTCTACCCAACAGTGACTTCCCTGTTGGGTTAATGTGTTGCATATGTTTTTAATTTGCTTATAGGTGCTACTGAATAAATAGTTCATTTTTATCCTATTTGTATCTGCCATAACCTCAGCTGACAGTCAGGGATCATTTTGTTATGAATGTTGCAGAAATTTAAATGCTAGTTGGCTTTGTCAGTCTTTGGTTTCAGTCTTTCCTTAATAATTTCAGCAATTTAATATTACCATTCCTCTACTCCTTATTTTTTATTTTAGAAATTCCATTTAAGGTTCACATCTGTGTTTTAGAGGCTGTAGATCCAAGAGGATTTGTAAGTATATTCTAGTAGATTTTGCTGCAGTTTGAAAAGGGAGTTTTTTGTGAGCAGCTGTATTTTGAGGGTATTGTTCTCACTCCTGTCCTGTCTAGAACGTCTACCTTAAACTGTTTCAAAATCAGGGATCATTTTGTTATGAATGTTGCAGAAATTTAAATGCTAGTTGGCTTTGTCAGTCTTTGGTTTCAGTCTTTCCTTAATAATTTCAGCAATTTAATATTACCATTCCTCTACTCCTTATTTCTTATTTTAGAAATTCCATTTAAGGTTCACATCTGTGTTTTAGAGGCTGTAGATCCAGGAGGATTTGTAAGTATATTCTAGTAGATTTTGCTGCAGTTTGAAAAGGGAGTTTTTTGTGAGCAGCTGTATTTTGAGGGTATTGTTCTCACTCCTGTCCTGTCTAGAACGTCTACCTTAAACTGTTTCAAAATCCGTGCTGTTGTTTCTCTGTCACCCCCATATTTGTATGGCAGTATATGGTCTTTAGGTATCACTGTTCATATCAAAATCTTTGACTCAGTTCTGTTTTTAATGCCGGGAAATAACTTTGATCCTGCTTCTGTTGTGAAAGTCTTAGCCTTGCATGTAAAGAGGACACTGTAAACCAGCTAGAGGGCAGTGTTCACCCACTGGAGAAAATACTCCTTTCATATTATAGTTAAATTACACAGAACGTGCCAGCTGTCCTCTTTCAAAGCTATAATATTCTTGAAGTAGGTGCTGTAGTCATGGAGGCTCTCTAGTTCAATCACGTTTTCATGTTATTGCAGTATATTGTTCATGTATTCTGGGTTAAGGTGTGTACCAAAGGTTAGAAATGATATTGTGCTTTAGAATCAACTTTCACATAGATACTTCAAAGAAGGCTTTTTGTATTTACACTTTTGAAGTTCAAACTTTTGTGGTAAACCAAAATATTGTCCCAGGTGTGCTCAGGCAATTATTACAAAACAGGGGAGAATTGAACACAGTTCGCAAGCTTGGGAGTCTCAGTGCAGTTGTAGAAGAAACTTCTTTGCGTTGAAATTCCTTGCTGATTCCTCCGTGCCTTTCTCTTTTCATGTTGTCTTTGGGAGCTGTCACAGTCTCCAAAGTTTATTCTTTCTCATTTTCTGTCAGCTCACTCGCCCACATCTTTAACTTGCCTCTGTTGCTGTGTTGTAACATGCTCTCTATTTCTTTGCTCTGTAATCCACATTCATTCATCACAGAAATGAGAAGAGGCATGCTCTCATGGTAATAACAGGAGCACATTTGTAATAAAGCAGTAACATTTATAAATGTTGAGTTGGGGCCGGAACTCATCTCTACCCCCCTCCTGTTAACATCATTTATTTTGAATTTATTGGAAAGTTGGTGTCTGGTCTCGTGCAGTCTCAGCTAGCACAAGACGTTTGTGACACACATCTGGAGTGTCCAGATGTAAGGATTATTACTATTATCTGTCATGTCAGTCTTTTAAATGCCTGTACACTAGTTTTGGCCAGCACTGCTGCTGGGGATGGTTATAGTGGAGTCCCAGTGTGCTGCTGGAGGACACTTGAGGTCTGTGACGCTTGCAGGAGCTGGATGTGCCACTCCAGTGTGGACAACTCCTCTGGACACCAGTGTTGAGTGCCTACAGAGGTCGTAAGTGCTCTGGGTCTCTTTGCTTAGTTGCTCCCAGAGTGAAGTGGGTACATGCTCACTCTCATGGTACTGGTAGCACAGAAGAAGAACAAGTCTGGTGAAGAACTTCTTCTTGTGCAGAACAACAACTCTGGTGACCACTAAGAAAATTCTGCTTTTGTGATTTATAAGAAATAGTCTATGGTTTAGAAAATAGCTCTGCGTTATTAGGGTGTCAGAATTACATCAAAACAGGAAAGCTTGCTTTAGTCAGTGGTAAAAAAAAGTGGTTTGCAACTGCATGATTTTGATAATAAAGCTCACCAGGAAATCTAGTTTAACTGCACACATTTTCAAATGCATCACCACCATAATCCGTTGGGGTTTGCGTTTGTGCAGCTGCTGTAAAATTTCATTTTCATGTGCTTGGGGAGAGTGTGTGATTGTCTTGGTTGTCTGAGTTGACTCATCTTCTACGAGTAGCTTCTTTCGTAGAAGAAACTGTTACAGGCTCAGGAAGAGGAAAATGTTTTTGTGTGTGCACAAAGGCTTTGCAGGATAGTAAAAATCTTTTTTTACAGAATATTATGGTAAAATCCTATTTTATCTTAAAAGAGAAAAAATGTTAATCATTAAACTGCATTAATAATTTTCTAAAAAAACATTTAATCTTAACTATCACATTATATTTTTCTCCTCAGCTCTGAAAGTCATGTTAGATAAAATTAGATCTAATTTTACACTTATAGATAAGTGTCCACCTGATCTGT
Source organism: Lepisosteus oculatus (assembly GCF_040954835.1). NCBI lineage: Eukaryota > Metazoa > Chordata > Actinopteri > Semionotiformes > Lepisosteidae > Lepisosteus > Lepisosteus oculatus. The sequence continues at coordinate 14,533,199 of NC_090696.1, forward strand.
ATTCCTCTTCCGTGTGTCTTGTTAAATAGAAACACTTGCAAGATGCATGTTCATATTACTGTCGTAACTGAAGATTTAGTGACTACAAAAAGTTACAATGATCAACAGTGCATAGAGAGGTGCTGTGAGGAGAAAGATCAGCTGTCAGAAATCTTGTCACTGTGAGAGAGTGCCGAGGCTCATTACTCCTGACTGTAGCAAGCCTTGCTCTCAATACAAGAATCAGCAGCCTGGAGTCCCTGTCATCACCAGTTATAAAAACCCTGATATAGTGGCAAGGACTTTGCAGGCTAAGAAATGTTGGGATTTATGCAAACAGAATAGTACTGTTAGAGTTGTTGCTAAAGGTTAGAGCCTTATTGTTTCAAATCTGCAGTGAGCAGTTTACTTTTTCCTCATGCAAGAAAATCAGTATGCCTTTAAACTTCAACAAGCCCTAATTAAAATAAATGAAAAGGACAGTTTAGGGGTTAGTTTATTAGCACCCAGTCCGGCCAAGCTGTTTGTCTCTTTACTGAATTGTAAATAAAGAGGTGTGTGTGTGTGGAGGGGGTGATAGATAGACCATTTGCCAGAACAAACTGGTATGATCAGTGCAGCACGTTAATAAAAAAGGAGCTGGCAGGGGTAGTTGAGCTCTTATTAATGAGCTGAGATCCACCTCCCGCTCGGCTTTAGGGGGTGGGGTGGGGGTGCAGCACCGTGACTTCTGCCCCCAGAAATGAATGAACCCCTCCAAGATGATTTAGCTGCCTCTCCCAGCCGCTGCCCTGCTGCAATCAGAGAGGGTTTATCAGGGCTGTGCAGCGCTGCAGCTGGAGTCTGCTCTGGGCCACTCGCACATAATAAAACAGGCCCCTGGGACCAGCACTCAAACACAATTGCGCGTGGGTGCGGGCATCAAAATGCAATTAATGAGAAGGGACTCCTGATGCCGTATCTCAGTGTGGCTGTTGAAGGCGATTCCCATCCCCACAAGCACGCACACCACCTCTCCTATAATAACGTGCTTTTTTTCCCCAAGCGTATCAATTCTGACTCTATTCTAGATTTTTTTTTAAAAGAGCCCTTTTGTTGTGTATCGTCTTTTGAACTAAACGGACGGAGGGGGTTGGCTAGTTGGTTGATCAGGGCAGCTTGATGCCATGAATATAAACAAAACATTTTGGTGTTTTCGTGCGTAGGCAGTTTTTGATAGTGATCCCCCCCCACCCAGATCTCCTCCTAAGCCTGTGATTGTCAAGGGTGTCATGGCCACAGCAGTGAAGTGAAGCACAGGGCACTTGAGGGCGTCATCACTGTTAAGATGGATGGGAGAGGGGCTGTGCTGAGAGAGTACCTGCCAGGCCTGGGCTTGAACGTGCCTTGACAGGACTGGATCCTGATCGGCCCGTATTGGCTCTCGGTTAGATCTGCAGTCAAGCTGGGTAAATCTGACCCCACCTTGCTTCACAGGTCTCCTGCTTTTAAAGGCGTGCGCCTTGCGGTGTGATTTCTTTTTGTTCACGCTACATTTTTTTTTCTTTGTGAGTTTTTCTAAAGCCGGGTGAGCAGGCACTTACTCAGTCCTCCGGGTCTAGTTCTGTCGTGTCAGAGGTCACGCTGCAGAAATGTGTTCCAGGCGCAGAGATCAGAGTGACGGCGTTGTTTGGTTATTTCAGGTTTTCGCGGTTAAGGAATGTCAACACTGTCGTCCCAGTGTCGGCAAAAATGATGTGAAAAATATAATGTTAAGGCAAATATAGGTGTAACTTCCAAAAATGTCAAATGGAATTGTTAACCTGATCTTAAGTCCTTGGCTTTAGTTATTTGCTGATTTCACGATATTTCTGCCATACTCGGTGAAATTAACCTATGTCCATGCTTTGTGTTATTTACATTGCATTTCTGTTGCACATATTGAAACCGATTAAGACTTCCAGCTTAACCCTCCTCCGAGCTCTCCTGTGCTTTTAGCAAAATGCATAAAGACGTTAAATAGATTAGTGAGGGAGACTGCAAGGCTCCTGCAGCTCCAGTTAACTGGTCATCGGGTTCAGGAAGAGGAAAGGATGTCTCGAGCGCACAGTTTTTTCTTCTTGTGCCGCGGAAGACCGGCGGCAGGGGTATTATGTAATTTCAGTCCCGCAAAGTTGCAGGGTTCTGTGCAGCCGGGGAATGCAACCAGTGATCCCAGCAGCCCCCCCTCCGCATCCCCTTGAAAACGGGCTTCGTAACGGCAGCCCCTCATTACCACACCTTGCAGGGCCACCCCCTCCCCTGGCGAAGCCTGTCTAATGAGGGGGCCCCTGGGGACAGGCAGGGACCCCGGCCACTGACCTGCCCGCCGCCGGGCCCCTGACAGCTCCCGGAGACGGAGACTCTTGCTGATGTGATTGTTCAAATGACTAATTAAGAAGCCATGATTAGGAAAGCTGATGACAGCTGGTGGTGTATTCTGGACGTGGCGATGGGGGTGTGGGGTTGTTTTATTTTGCGGTTGCAGAGTTTTTGGCTGCCCATGCCAGCAAAGGACGTGTAGACCAGCTCCAACTTTGCGGCTGCATTTGTGAAAATAGTGATCTTTTTTTTCCCAGTGTAGTTAGATTGAATATAAAGACCCAGAAGAATTTACTGTGCTCTGTTTCAGAGCACAATACCAATGTGGTGGTCCAGCAGGAGTAGCCATTCAGCAGTGTCTAGCGTACACACCAGCATACCTCTGTTATCTCTTACAAATCACACAGCTTGAAATGTTTTTTATGTGTTGTTAAATTCCTTTTTACAGTTCTTACCTAATAACAGCACAGTACAGCGCAGGACATGTAATTATCAGAGTAGTTTTGCTGTCCGATACCAATTTCACCCTTAATTTCAAATTTACCATGATTAAAAGGAATTGTTTGTAGTATTGCAGTGTAAGATCTGTGCCTTATGAGAAACAGACCCAGAAAGTTACATGGAAATATTATACAGAAATACTGTATGTCAAGGAGAACTAGGAATTACAGAAAAGGTCTCCCAACTTTTTGTAAATGTGGTTCTTGCCTAAAACCAATGTTACTGTTATGTTAGGTGCTTCATGACTTGTGAACATGCATAAACATCTGCGATCACTGGTGTAGTTGTGCTTCCTTTATGAGCAGAGGATTTAGTGGAAAGACAGCTGTTTACATTTTACAGACAAAGAACCAAGCTGTAGTGGACTATAATGTCAGTGGGTTTGTATTGTTCAGGGAAGAATCACAGACCACCCATGGGATACGTAGACTCTGGCCTGAGCAGGGCAGTGGCCAGAGCTTTGCCTTCTCTGTATTGTATTTATTTAATGTTTAAACAGACTGACGCGGCTGTGTCTACAGCACGCTTCTCTCAACACCTCATGCACACTTCACGAGGTGTCCATTGGAACATCAAAAGTGGATCTTGGGCTTCTTTTTTCCACAAATCTGTTTTTTTAAATAAAGAAATCCCTTTAGAACATTGAATTTTATTTACAACTCTGCAACAAATCCGTAATCCATTTATAGTAGAAAAGGATGGAACCCTGAGACTGCACTAAGGAGATGAGTCTTTGAAAATCATTTTTAAATGACCCTCTCCCACTCTAGTGTAATCACTCAGGAATCTACCTTAACCGCTAGAAGTATGTATACTTAACACTTGTAATCTGTTCACAAAGAAAGGTGTTTTTTTGCACTGAGGCAGAAAACAATTCTCCGTTGGGCCATATGTTCTCTAATAGTTTTTCCAGTCAAATAGCTGCTGGCCGGGGTCACGCTTGACAACTTAAAGCATCCGAGCACACAGTTGGATGGAGGGCATGCATCTAACCAGCACAGCATTGAAGGGGGAGATCTGGAACAGCCAATCTAGTCTGGCAGGAGCAGCTACAGAAAACCCATGTGATCATGAGGAGAACATGTAGACTCCACACAGAAGGTCAAAGTCCAGGTTCAAATGTAGAACACAGGGCTGTGAAACAGCTGTGGTATAACACTATCATTCCACACTTTACTAAATTGTAACATAACTAAGTTCAAAGTGTGTATAATGTACCAGCCACTGCTCTGGAAACTAAATATGAGACGTTTTCACATTCAAATCCCAACCTCTTTTACACTTCACATTATTTCACTACACATGAAAAAAGAGTGGCCATGAGTTGTAATCTATCTGCTTAAAATTTTCTGAAACGCCAGTTATCAAGAATTCCTGTTTTGTACCCTCTTGGTGTAATTTCTTCTGCATTTTGTTAGCACTTGAGAGAAAAAAGAATGTTCCAGCTATGGACTTCTGGTACTTGAGACCTGAGAGCTTTTTCTCAGAATTGAGTAAACTTCTTGTATTTCCTGTTGAAGTTCCCAGCTTAAATCTCTGCAGAACTTCAGTAAAACATATCATGATGATGACTCTCAAAATATATGCTCTTGAAATATTAGCTGTGAAAAAAACGGTAATAGTTTTAATCTAAATGTGTATGTGGTAATGAGTCATCTTTAAAATGTTCAGGGTTTTTCAGTCAGTAAAATAGTGTTGTTTTTCTTCCCTTCAGTCGGAGTACTTGAATATATATAGGTGGACAAAGCTCTGTTCCTCATGCTGATACAGATGATTGGTGTTTCTGTTATTGTGACTTCAGGTGATCAACAGTTGATTTACTTCAGAACTACAGCACATAATGAAACTCGGAGCAGTTTCCTAAACATTATTCTCACTATCATCATTTATAGATAAAAGTTTTACGCAGTTCCGAGGGGTCAAGACACCTGAATGGAAGAAAAAAAACAAAATCATTTGCTTGTGTTTTCCGTGGATTTGTGCAGCAGTTGATGATTTTCTCAGAACCCCGCGATCAGATGTGATCACAGGAATTCAATGTAGAATCCACAAAATCCTGAAAGGTTGTGTTCACTGGTGTCACGCAGACCTGTAAAATTAGTTGTCAAACCTGTAAGAAGGTGGCTCAGAGGGCCGGGCAGCAGAATGGGTTAAATAGATTACTAAGGAACAGCTGCTGCTGCTCCTGTCCTGCTCAGCCAGCGGATGAAGCACTAAAGATCACTGAGGCATTGTTGGACACGTTGAATCTCCCTCCAGGAAGGGCACACCTGAAGCAGCTGTGAGCTGAATGTCAAAGGCTAAGGGTCGTTGTTGCTCATGACATGGCAGCATGTGTGCACTTCTCGTTTCTACATTCTTCATCGACTTGATAAAATAATTTATCAGCTATTCTTCAGACACATCTGGACAGTGAATTCCCTTTTTGTATGACGGGATTGTGTTCAATTTTGATAATTGTCGAGTCTCTTGTATTTCTTCTTTGGGCTCACAGGTGCAGATAGGGCTCTCCCTATTATAGTGTACATGTTTTGTAGGAGTTACCTTCTGCTTAAAGAGTTGTATGGTTGGAAACCACTTTAGTTCTATGCCCTCGTTAGGAAGTACGCTGTTATCCAATTCATGATATCTTATAGTGTTAGTCTCTTTAACAGATTTTCTATAGGTAGAGAGTCACTTTGCCATGTTGTCATTTTTTTCCCTCCAAGTGCCACAGATTAGTCTTTTTTTTTAACTACATGAATGTGAAATGTAACGCAAGCGCTTCTCCTAATCCACCCGCCTCATGGTAGATTTGTTCATGAGGGATTATGGGGTGTTTTTGACTAATGTTCGGTCAGATGGGCACCACCTGCAGATCAGCGCTTCAAGGGGAGGAGGGGGCGCCTGCCCGCAGGTTGCTGGTGTGAGTGAAAAGCTCAGCCGCGAGAGGGCGGGGCCAGCAGGTTTGGGCGGGTAGCGGTGCCCCTGGCAACTTCATTAACCCCCAGCTCACCTCCGCCTGGAACGTGCTTACAACAAGCCGTCCGTCAGCAAGAGCTCTCCTGCTTCTTCAAGCATGACCGCTTTTTAAATGAAAGAGAAAAACTTTGATTTGAATTGCTTTTTCTCCCCCCTCCATAGCAACTGAAAGATTTGCCTTGTAAACACAGTAAGCAGTGCACGATCCTACAGATTGGCCTTCAAAAGCATGGCATGATCCCCAGCAAAGCGGAGGGAAGCCTGCTCTGCCAGTATGGGCAGTGTGTTCGATTTGGATATATTAGGGGTTAGGCCACAGGGGTTATGAGCCTGCGTTAAAAAAATGTTTTTCAGATTATGACAGATGTTCTTGTCTAGATTAAGTAAAATTAGATTTTCATGGTGTTGCAGACAAGCCTGATGCCCAAAATGTTTTAAGATTTTCCATGCAATCGCATGCCAATTCTTTGAAAAGATTATACTTGCCCAAATGTATGAGTAAATTTGAAGTAAAATAAAGTTATGCCATAACTATCTTAATGGGTTCAAGCCATTGGAATTTGATAATGTGGGAAATTGCAGATAGTGATAGACGTGTCCTGTGAAGGAGACAAATGTGAACATGAGCAAATCTAGTGCAGCCCACCCAAGGGTACAGTCCATCATGACAGAATTTCAGTGTGAAGCGCCAAAACCACAAACCAGTGAGAACAGTAGAAGGAAGTGTCTCGCACCCTGTGGGGAATCCTCTTGCACTTGAATGTTGCTCTGACCTTGTGCCATCTCCAGGCAGGCTGGGCTCCCCTTGGACTGAGAGCTGGGGGAGATCCAGGGATTCCAAATGCCCTGCTCTGGCCACGGGCCTTCCCGACCAACGCACCTGGAGTGCTTAGTGTTGGAAATCTCATTTTACATTTTAAACCGGTTCGAGTTGGTCTGTGAGTAGTGATACACAATTTGCATTGTCCTGCTCTTTTCACACAGAGACTTCAGAGGGTTAGGGTAAAATTGCTATCTGAAATGTTTAAGGGCTTTTGCATTTGTGCATTAAGCACCGTCTTCCCCTGTAGTCCAGGGCACAGGTTAATTAATTGATCTGTAAAGTAACACTAGTAGTGAAGGTCTCAAACTGCTGATATTGAAATGTAGCCCTTTTTTCGACGTGCTTTTTAGACTGAAAAGTGGGTAATGAAACCTGTTCACTGTTCCTGGGAGCTTGTGAACGTCATGCAACACAGCAACATATAAAAAATATGACAGGATATTATACAGTAGTATAATAGTTTGAGGTGTGCAAAAAAAATTTGGTGCTTTATATTAGATCTTGCAACAAAGTTTAATATTCTAGGCAAAAGCAAAATCACGGACATCTAATTTTCTTTTACGTGACATTTCATGACGAAAATGTGTGAGAAACATGAACTGCGCAAGGTTGACTGAAAGTTAGGTACAGAATAATAAGGAACTTTCACCTGTGAGCTAAGGTGTTTTATTGCAGTAGAGCTGCTCGGGGTTGTAGTAAAGGCAGCTGAGGGTTGTTCGGTGTTGATTTTACAGGAGTGGGTTGTATTCACATGATTTTCACAGTTAGAAGTCTTCAGTAACTGGGGGGGGGGGAGCCACTCGGTTTCTTTCCAGTTCACAGGTATATATTTTCAGGGCCAGTGAAGGAAGGAGATCATGGTGGGAAGCTGGAAGACCTGCTCTGTACTGCTGAGCAGGTAACGTGTGTCCATGTTGGGCAAACCCTCCCATTTCATCGGACAGCTGTCCCCCCAAAATGTGCTGTTGTCACAATCAGGAGGGAGCAAGAGTGGAGTAGTAGGTGTTGATTTGCAAGAGAAGGAATCCTTCAGCCTTGGATGAAGATATAATGCAGTCTGTGCCCCCCACCCGTCCCACTGCAGCCCCTCAGTGCTGTGATGAGGGTGCCATGGGGGTTAATTCACTGTTTTTAAATGGCCACAGCACATTTAGTATGAGGAGTGGTGCTGGGGGCCAGAGGTGGAGTTGATGAATGTGTAGATACTGGCGTTTTGATAGGGGTAATTTTGCTCTGACAGGGCCAGGCGATCCCATGAATCAAAATGTGTCAGCGAGGCTCTAAAGATGGAGGGCAGCCCATTGTCAGGCTGACACCACGTGAGGGCCGGGCTGCCAGGGGTCAAGTGTGACACATCATTAGAACAATGTTGATTTAGTGGGGCTGCGAGGCAACAGACCCCTCCCTGGGGGAAGAGGCTGGAGAGAGTGGGGGAGGCTCCAGTTGTAGAGTGTGATGTAGAAGCCAGCAACACCCTCCCATTAAACTTGAACGCTCCTATCAGCCGTTCAAACACCATGTGCCTTCCAGCTTCAGTGTTGATCCGGAGACTCTTATTCTTGGAGCTCAAGAACAGATATTCCCTAGTGCAATGGTAATGTTATATTACATGTGGATTTTTAATGTTTAACGAATAACAATAGATCTTGACCCTTCTAAAACTTTGCCTTACCTTTTTGATCTTTCAGATTCTTGCCAATGAAAACAACAAGTAGTCTTCACAGAGCAGCCTTTACATGTTGGAGGGAGGGGCTTGGAAGTGTTCTGAATTAACCTGTTACAGAGGCCTCAGGGTGTTAAATCAATGTGATCAGTTACAGTCCCAGCAGAACAAAAAAGTAACTGTAAAAGTACAAAAAAAAGTTAAATTTCCACAGAGGAACAAAAAGCCATGCCTGTGACACAATGGCAAATTAGCAAGAAGAAAAGGAAGTATCTCTCAACCAGCAGGTAAAGACAGAAGGAAAAGAGGAGGAAATGTGGAGATCTTGCACTCTTGTTGTTTCAAGCCCTGCAGATGTCGCCCTTTCAGTAGGCCTACCATAGGTGCAGTAAACTCATGCAACACCGGTACAGCAAGGCGTTGACTGCCAGCATTATCAGGTGTGAGGGATTCTAAACATCTGAAAGAGAAGCATTTAAGTGGTACAAGGAGCTCAAGGGGTAAAATAGGAGACAGCGTGTTAATGCCCAACAGCTGTTGGATTCTCACTAATGCTGCTACACTCATTATTTACCCCCTAATCTTCTAAGCGTTTGATCAGCACCGTGATTTGTGACAGCTTTATAATTCCTTCATGCTTTATGATTTGAAGTTGCTGCAGTTTTCAGCAAAGCTGTAGGAAGAGTCACCGATAGAGTGGAAACAGAGTTTTCTGTGCTCTTGTGCCATAGGGTTTGGAGCTGGAAATGCTTGCTGTTACACCATCACTGTTCACAGGTTCTGCAAGATGAAGTGGCTCTATAAAGATATGGTTAAAAAATAGAGATTTTCATATAGCAGTTTATAGGTGCAGTTAGTATACCACCACCATAAGATGATCTTAGCCATTAAGTTAAAATTGCAAAGTAAAGCTCCAACCCTAATACCATTGAAAGTGCCTTAACTTGGGTTAGATGGATCAGACCAATTGGCTTCCTCTTGTTTGTCACTTTCTTATGTTGATGTGAACTCCTTTGGTGTTATTCCAGCATGCTCCTGGGCAATGTGCAAAGTACTTGTGAGCTGGAGAGAAAAACAATATAACATGTTCTCCTACACGTCCAGTCCTAGATTTTGCACTTTTCCCTCCACAGCATTGACCCACCAGTCCTGACTGCTGTGACCGGTTACACTCGCAGGTGATGGGCAGTGCATCGCTGTGCTTTTTCACATGGCACAGGTGACGCATCAGTCTGGCTTGGGGCTCCCAGTTCACCTCTGCTGTTCAAACCCTCTTGAATGATTCTTCTAGCCAGCAGCAGCAGTGTACCCTTGTGGACTGTTCTTGCATTTGTTTTCCCGTATGGCAGCAGTTTCCGAAATCTTATGTCCCACTTGTGTAATGTCATGTCAAATTGCATTATATGTGTGATTCAGTAACGATAGATATCTAATACAAGGTTGTAAAAAGGCTAGCATTATATGGTCACTCTTGAAATATCCCTCTTTTAAAATGAAATCAAAATATAATAATGAAGTGCTTATTACCATACTGAAGGACAATACATTGAAGAATTACTTTTGTTCCTGTCTTTACATTCTGCCATGCACTGACCGATCAGCACAAAGGCTCTGCGGCTGCTCTCCAGTTTTCTGAGCAGAGCGCCTCACGTGGGGTCACTTCTTACCTGTCCCAGCGGTCACTGTCTGAGAACTCAAATCATGTCATTCTGCTGGAGTCCTCGGTGTGGACTGTTGCACGATGTTTTAATTCATGGTCCGATCTCTTCTACTGTGAGTGGAAAATTGTCTGCAACCCTGTACAGTCATAGAAACCCTAGAGTATTTGTAAGAACCACAAAAGGGCTCTTTGTGGGCCTGTGATCTGGTAGCCCAAATGATGCTGCTCTGTTGTCTTCAGCACGCCCTCTCTGAACCTCAACAATAATAGCTTCCCATACTGCGACACCTTCTTCTGCCTGGCATGTCTAAGGCTCAGGAAACATGGAAGAAATCTTTGCCCGAGAGCCTGCCTGTTTTTTTATATTATACCAGATATACCCGATGCCTCATTGTCATCCCGAGACCAACCTAACCAATTAAATTATTAAACAGCAGTTTTAGTATTTTTATCGTGGATGCCCATGTATGTTTAACTATATTCATTTGGCTTCTAGCCCATCTTCCAGCTACAGCAGTGTAGTTAATTTTGTGGAGCAGTTTGGCCTTTTTGGTTCATGGTTGCTAGGAGGCTAGATAGTTGGTTAAACTGTACAAAATGCAGGACAGCCCAGGTCGTACACAGTGATGCATCATACTGGAATTTGGTATTATCCATCACAAGCTGACAAGAAGAAATCTCTGTTTGGATTCCCTCTAATCAGCCCTTTTGTGTGGTGGTGATAGAGACCTCCTGGTTTGTGACTGTGCAGAAATACACGGTGTAATACAAGATTTCCAAACGCAGTTAAACCGTTTAAACACACTTACCTTTGAACCCCCAAAGCTCACTGGACACATCTTGAGTTTTCAGATAATATACATAATGAGCTGTATTTGTTTTTAAAAAAGCAGACAGAATGATATGGCAAATGAGAATTGCTTCCCTGTATTTTTTTGTTCTCCGAGTTTGAACTTATCTGCTCCTGGCTGAGGTCTAGAGTTGGATATATCACGAAGGCACTTCAGATTCAGCTTTTCTCTCTCTTTTTTTTTTTCCCGATGCCCATTTACTAAAGTACCACCAGGCCACCTGGAGCAGTTTGGCTCCCCTGGCTCTTTGCAGGATAGAAAGCGTCCTTTATTACTTTACAGCGCTCATTATGGCAAGAGGCACTGTGTCTTATATCTTGTCAAAGGCTTTCACCGCTGCTTAAATCACCAGCCTTTTCTGTCCAATTTGAATTGGAGAAGGGGACTGAATTCCCCTGACGCATCTGAGCGCGGTCGTGGGCCTGCCTCTACGCCTGCACCTCACAAAGGCAATTAGGAGCCTTCTGCATCTCTCTGTGCACGCATTCTGATTTGCACAGAAGAAAGAAATGATTGAAATTAATTTATGGATTCTAATCAGTAAAGTCTCTATTTGCCGATTTGCCACTCTCCATTTTCAGCTTTCCTGGGCTTACTAATGCTCCATGTTTTTGTGTGGTAATGATTTTGTGTGGCTTTTTTACCCGGATGTGTTAAGCACATTATTTCAGCAATCTTAACCTGCTGCTAACCTGTTTGAAGTTTCCGGCCTTTTAAAATCCCATCCTTCACTGCGAGAAGAGGAGTAGACCGCAGGGACGTTCCCCTGCTGGACCCTCCTGTGAACGGGTGTGAAGCGCTTTAATGCTTAGTGCTTCAGTGCTTTAGTAGTGTGTATTTTGTGAAATGGTAACGTTCTATGGCCAAGCAAAGTGATATGTACAATTTCAAAATCAAAAATTGCAGCTCATTTTCCGTAGGATATCTGTGGGTAAACACGTATTGTTCGCGTTGTGTTTTTGCTACCTGTTGTTATTTAGGTGCAAAATAATAATTTTGTGTTCCCTGTGGACCTGTTCTCTGTGTTTCCTTTCCTTCATGGGGGTGCTGGGATGAGAGTTTCAGTAATTTACTCAGCAGCAAGAAGAGAGCCCATCCCTTCCCGTCAGAAAATCACCACTGCTGTTGTATTATTAGAGAGCGTTAAAGGTTTACTTGGAGCTGGTTTGTGTAAATGATTGTTTGACAAAATTAAATTGAAGGAGTGCATAGCCATCATCGCTGAGCAGGGCTGGCTTGAGAAGGAATCGGCCAGACCTATGCTGACCTTGGCAGTGGCTGTCCGGTGTAGAAGGGGGTGACTCCAGCTGCCCGTGGAGAGCATGCCAGGGCAAGTGCACAGTCTCTCGGTGACCGTGGGGCTGAAAGCAACCCCAACATGCTGAACCACAGGTTTTGTGCAGGGTGTCGATTTTTTTTACAGCTGCATGCCAGTAAGGGATTATCTTTGTGTTGAAATATGGCATTTGCCAGAACAGTCCTAGGTTATGTAGGACTAGACCCTCTGTGCTACAGTGACCCTCCCAGAACGGAGGCTCAGCGGTGGGACCAGTGTCATACTGAAGACCAAGGCTTCGAGGCTGGGAATACAAGAGCTCGTGTCCTCTCTCTGGAACGGCTCCCAGTAGTAGCCGACCTGTCTTGGATTTTGTGCAGCGTGGTTTTGTGTCTGGGTGACTGTGTTTAATAAGTAGTGCCATGTTCTGACCTGAGGTGGCCTGCTGAAGTAGCGAGTGTTTAGTGGGGCACATGAGCATTAAACAGCCTGCAGTTTAGCACTGCTCCTGTCCTGCCCTGTTGCTGGGAGAGGTAAATGGGGGGAGGGGCTGTTATTAGAAGTGTAACCAGTGACCTGGAATTTGTCAGGTTGTTCATGCTGGCACTGTGCTGCCGAATCCCAGTGTGTGTGCGGAGCAGCTCCTGTGTCCTTGGACAACCCTGACCCAGCTGTGCTGTGCACTGCGCAGCCTTCCCAGGCTGACCGTGGCTGCCTTCTCTAAGAGAAGCCCCTTTTCACTCTCTTTAATAGGAAGTTAGAAGCTCATGTTGTTATTGAGAACAAAGAAACATACTGTTTGTTGTGCAAGTTTTTTTTTACAGAAAAGAGTGTATCCCTCGTATGTTTCACTGAATATCCATTAATTCCATTTGCAGTAAAGCTGTAATGTGACTTAAGCAGAGAACATTCAATGAGAACCTTTCTTCAGAGATCTGATTACTGTGGGAAAGACTGACTTAATGCACTGGGAAAATAGCAGTCAAAATAGACAGTCTCAGTGTATTTAATTTTTATTAATATACATTGCATATTATATGTAGTCTAATAGTGCAAGTCCACCCTGCAATATGACACAATACTATCTACAATAAAAAATATAAAAACGCTGTTGGGCATTATGAACAGACATCCCCAGAAAGCTAAAAAATGATTTTTTCATTCAGGTTCATTAAATTCTCAGCCTGCTGGTAATGAAATGTTTGTGAATATTGAGTAAATGATGTGTGTGTGTATATATATATAGGTATATATGTAGTTCAAATGTATCTTGGTGGCTTAAGCATAGAGATGTAATTAAATATCTTGGGTGCTTTTATACAGCATTATACTTCTGTTCAGCAGCTGATAGGATTAAAAGTGTCCCTGGTGTGCAAGTGACTTTTACTTCAGAGGGTTCTTTAGACCAATTGTGCACAACAGTCTTTAAGAGGTCATAGTGTTGCTGTGTTTTTGATTGTGGAAAGTTCTGAGCTCCACATGTAAGGGCACAAAGCACAGACTGGTTGGCACACCCCCCTTGGCACACTGCTGCCCCCACTCGCATCATCCCCGTCATGGCTTGTGGAGCTCTGTGGGATCTCCTCTGTGCTGTCCCACAGACGCAATGGTTTGGCCTTGTCCTCACCTGTGCTGAGGGACGCCAGCGGCGTCAGATCTGCCTTTGCTGAATGAAAACCCATGACACCAGAGTGTCTTCTCAACTGCTATTTCTCTGTGTGCAGGTAGAGGAGGATGAAAAACTCAAGAAGAGGAAGGAGAGGTTTGGGATCGTCACAGGCGCTGCTGCAGCGGTGGATGACGTAGAGGTAAGGACATTTTACCTGCTGTTGCAGCTGTGGTCCTGGAGGCAGGAAGTGAATGTGTAGAGTCTTCAAGTCTTTTCAGTGCAGGGGAACAAATGAACTGATGGGGAAGGAAAACTTTGTATTTTTGTGAACAATAGTTTGTATTTTCACCTTCTGTGTTCTTCTGATTCCAAATCACTATCAAAAGGCTGTGCTGTCTCGATATTACAGAGGAGCTGCTGTTAATGATGGGAGCAGACCGTTAAAGTTAAACAAGGGAGATGTAGTAGACAGTATTGTTAATGGTGTCCATTAAAAATTAAATGCCATTTAATGCCATTTAATTTAAGAGCAGTGGTAACCCCCTGAACTGCAGTGCACATACTGCATTCATGGAGGCATGCTGGTGTCAGTCAGCAGGTGCCCTCTCCATTTCGAAAGGTATTAAGAGAGATTAGTGCACAGTACATCTGGAGCTGATTGATGTGTGTAGACTAGATGTTAAATCGGAGAGACTGGATGTTCATTAGTGCTAAAGACTGACGGAGAGGCAGGGTAGGGATGGTTCTTCAGCCAGGGCAGCTCTTAGAGCCCATGGTGTCCTGGGGGTTTGAATGTAAGAAAAGAGGGGCAAGGCAGTCTACCCCATCAGCTTCAAACAGCACGAGTGGGGGGAAACTGGCCACCAGTGGGGCTCCTATTCGATTCACAGAGACAAGTGATGTTCTGAGGGGCAGTTAAATCCAGCTTCATGCTTTTTCATTTTGGTGTTTTTTTTCTCCTTTTTAGGCAAAGAAGAGAAAGAGAGCAGAGAGATTTGGAAACGTGTGACATTATCATGGTTCTAAAAGTGTTTTCTTTTAAAAAATCTTCTTCCATTTTTTGTACTTTTTAACTTGTACTTTTTATGTTCATTTTTTTAAACATGGCTACTCCAAGCCAGGAATTTTCAACCACATAAAATGTACGCTGTAATTTCAGAATGTGACACTTTGTAAATTAAAGGTGGAACCTTTTTTCCAGTTGTGTGTGCTGTTTTCTTGGTGCGTGTGGGTTTAACAGAAGCTAGGCTGTGCTGCATTGTGCACAGGGGCCTGGTTTTCACTACCTGGAGCACAGAGTTTGTTGAGAAGTAAGTGTCCAGAGTTAGACTTTGCCATATTTCAGTTTTTGCAAAAGTACTTAAATGTTACTTTTTTTTTTACTTGACTTACTTTTATAAGTAAGAAACAGCTGCAAGCGGACACCAGCTGGGCTTCCTGATCAATGTATTGATTCAAAGTTAGACCTGCTCCACTGTAAAAATTGGCTGCTGAGTCACAAACCATCATGGTTGGGGTTATCGGCAGACTGGATCAGGAATGTGCCAACTGGTCATATGCTGTTAGTCCTGCATGTTCACAGCACTCAGCGATCAGTAGGGCTGCACAGTTCAAGGAACATAAACCGGAGGAAGGTATCGATCTGCCAAGTAGTTAAATTTCACTTAGGAGGAGGAGGGGGCATTTGTAATAGAAACAATAGTGACTAACACGAGAGAGTAGACACCAGAACTCCTGCCAGTCACGGAGTACTTTGTCACCCTTTCCCATTGTCAAGCAGTCATCCATCAGCTGAGCCTAAGCCTGCCAACCTTCTCTGTGTTCTTAATAAGGTTTTACCACTTTATCGTACATGCTGGTTGATAGTTATGGAGTTCTGCCTGCATTTCTGTAATAATTTATTGGAAATAAACCCTAAAACCTTAAGTAATAAGGTAATAATTTCGTATTACTTTGAATATGTGTCTTATCCTATCAGTGGAATAAGTAAAGGTTTATTCTATGCTAAAAAGAGAAGAAAAACACATTTCGGCTGTGGAGCCTTCTCCAGGTGTCAGGTGGAAGAAGGTTCCACAGCTGAAACATTTGTATTTATTTTTTTAAGCATTAAATAAACCTTTACTTGTCCCTTTGCAGCCTACGCATGCTGATGCAGCCACCTACTTGTACTATCAAAGTTTTTTTTTTGTCCATTGATTATCTATGAATCATCATAGGTGGTTTCTCATTATTACGTTATCAGACCTGGTTTGCCAGGTTCATGGTTTGCCAAAATATTGTTTGCAATATGAAGTGATTCTGAACAAAATTAAGTCCTCCGTTTGCATTATGGGCAGCAGAGTTTGGCTTTCGTTATGCAAGTATTGCAGTAGAAACTATTTTTTCTCTCATTATCCCGCAGGTTCTAGAGGATGGGATAAGGTAGGATGGCCAACACAGTGCTGTTTCGAGTGCTCGGGTTGTTTATTTGTGTCCGAGAGAAAGCGTGTGCCAGCGGTGTGCTGTGTCGCACTGTGCAGCAGTCTTTCTTGGGCAGCCCTTGCTGTGTTTTAGTGGCTCTTTGAAGGGAGCTACACAAAGGTTTATGAGTGAGGCAGCAACTGAATACACAGTGCCTTTCTTCTCTTGAGGGCCATTGCTGCTATCATAAATACCCTCTCCACCCTCTCAAGAGCTTTACAAAAGACAGAAAGTGTCTTCTGCTGCCATTTCCTCCTCATCATCTCTTCGGCTTCTCTGCCTCTTCTCCTTCGTCTGTTTTGTTGTCTTGTGTTTTCCTTATCACTCGTCATTGCCTCTTCCATGTGCTTCTCCTTGGGCTCTTTGTTCTCTTTCTTCTTCCTAATTGATCCAAAGAGCTCATCAAGGTGGAGGTGGAGGAGATCCTTAAATCATCTACTAAAATCCAAACAAGAGAGCGGGTGTAAATGGCCTCGCCTTACAGTTGTTGTAGACTACTCTAAGGTTCCTGTTCTTTACAGAAGGGAACCCATTGTGCGCTCCTGTCTGTCTCTAGCATGCACCTCCGACAGCTTCCCAGCACCTTGGGTAGCTAGTACATCAGCAATTCAGTCCATCTTTGAGCTCGCAGTTGTACTCTTCTAGGGTACATTTTCTCTGGCTGTGCCTTTTGCTTCATTCAGCATTGGTGTGGATTTAGAATGGCGATGTGGCAATCCTTTAGATAAGGGGCAGCAAATCCTCTATATAAATTACAATCTGCCATGCAGGAGTCCCCCTACGATCCACAGGCTGAATCAGGCTGAGGGAACGGGGGGTACAGGGGTGTCTCTCTGTGCCACCCTGCTGGGGTTAGGGTTAGACACGTCAATGTGATTGAGAGTGAAACCAGTCGCTTTCCTGTGCCCCCGTTATCAAATGCAGTGGACGTTGAGGCTTATTTTCCAGAAGGTGCTTTTGCCACAAAAAGGGTTTCAGTATGTAGGCAGCAAAGGGAACAGAGACAGAGCAAGCAAAGTGAAAGCAATGTGAATCCTTTCTTTGCTCCGTGTGGAAGATTTCTCTATGTGGAATCGGAAGCATGCGGGCTGCTGTGGGAAAGGGGTCGTGCTGCTGAAGGCAGGGGGCCGCAAAAACTGCTGGTGACTCCAGAGGCATTAGGAATGATTAAAAAGTATCCCTAAGGAGGCAGCTTCCAAGGAAGATCCGAAAATGGACTTGTTTCTTACATCTTTTTTTTTTGTCTGCCAGGCTGAATGTGGTTCTCGGAAGGCGGCGTGGCGCGAGGATGGGATCTCCTGTTGATAACCCTGTCAGCCCGAGGTGTGCAGTGATGTGTGCAGGAGGAGAGAGCGTGGGGCGGGGGGGGGGAGTTAGTGTTTTTGCTTTATGTCATCACTGGCGTCAGGCTTCTTCGAGTTCTAGTGGGTGGTCTCGGTTCATTTGCATCAGTAAATAGCTCTGTCTCCAGACCCATTTGTCTTCCATTGATTCCTAAATTAGGTTGATGCGGGCTCTCCTATCAGGTGACACGTTAATTGGGTCATGCTGCATCCCGTACGTGATCCAAACAATAGCTGCTCAGCACTAAATGTTTCACATCAGGCTGTCTTTTTCTCCCACCAATTAGCCTCTGTAATTAATTTATTTCCTGTGCTGTACACCATGGCCTCCATCGCTGTTGCCGGCTGGCCCTTATTGGCTGAGAGCTTTTCATTTGCTCAGCTCTGGGCACGGTGGTGCACAGTACTGGAACGGTTGGCGCTTCGTGCCACCGAAGCTCCTTTTTGTCGGAGCGGTCCTTCGGATTCTCTCCTCAGTGCTTCAATGGCAGAGCCCGGATCCCTGCCTGTACAAGGTCGGGTTTTTGCCAAAAGGACCTCATAAAAAAAAGTGCCGTGTCAGGCTTAGATAAGAGACCGCTGAGATATGTCACCGGCTGCAGTTGAGAAGGCCTGAGGCTTGGTGTAGGAGCACGAACAGTGTAATGTGGAAAACAACAAGTCAGAGAATCCAGGTTCAGTACCCCAGGATGCACAAAATTGATTTAAGATGTTGCTGTGCTGTTGTGCAGAAAACCCATTGCATTCTAGTGAGAATGCTTTCAACGTGTTCTTCTCTAGAATAACAAGTACATCCTGCTTCAGTAAAAACATTCCTGTCAGTTGTAGGCTTTGGTCCAGAGCTGAAATGATGCACAAGCAAGCTGGTGCACAGGAGCTGTTGTGTTAAAAGAAGGAGAGGTGAGGTCCTGACGTAGGTGTATGAAGAAATGAGAGGACCATCTGGACCTCCTGGATCAGTGGTTCTGGTGACCCACATACCTGTGTAACTGAGCCGAGCCCTCTGTTGCACAATTAGGCCCTTCATTGCCTTAATAATAAGATGAATTTGATCTCTTTGTTCCCTGCTCTGAACTATGTTGGGGCTTTAACAGTTCTGTTTTGAAAGTGAAATAAAATCCCAAACTTGGGACTAGAAACAAAATGCAAATATTCCAATGGAGTAACTTCTTAGATCACGTAAGCCTTCAGTTAGCTCATGCAGGGGGGCTGCAGGAGTGTGGGGCACCAGGACCCCTGATGACTGTCTCTTAGTTGGCAGTTAATTCATCTGAGCGTTTCCTCTCATTTTGGTAAAGAAGAGGCTCCTGTTCTGACCAAGTCAACCCAGTGTATTTCTTCAGAATGGGCACTGCAACATAAACCAGAGGACACGAGTTGAAACAGATTTAAAATCGAGAACGGGAGGCATTTCTTTACCCCCAAGAAAGTGCTGGGAGTCTGGAACTGGATTCCTAGCCAGGTTGTGGAAGCTAATACCCTGTTTTTTTTCAAGAAATGACTGAATTAGATCCTTGGAAGGATCGATTAGCTACTAGCTACCAAATTTGCTAGACAGGCTGACTATCCATGTCTAGTTTAAATTATCTTATGTTCTTATCATGTACTTGTGTCATGAACTTTTTAAGTTCTGTTGCTTGTCAAACCATGGTAGTGGTCATTCTTGAGTGGCTGGTTAAATTGTGTCGGTTTGATCTCTGTAGTGTTTTATTAAGGAGCAGACTGTGTCCAGTGCATAGACGCTTTGCCATTTTAGAAACATACTGGAGCAGTTTGTCGGGGGAACTGCTCTCCAAGTGTGTGGCAACAAAAAACAGTCCACACATAAGGGTTTAGGCTAAATAAATGATTTATTGTACAAAAAAGGGCTGAACAAGCAAAAGAAAAACATATAATATAGACACACCATCATACAACAAATGGGATGAATTTTGTCTACACAATGTGGCAAAAAAGCAAACAAGTGAAGAGTGGGAGTAGAAAGCCTGTCTTTCTGAACATAGCAAGTGTGACAGCCTGATCCTATTTTCTTATTTACACATGAGGTCTTTCCCCTTTATTCATGCACATTCACAACATGAAAGAATGCCGCAGTCAGTCAGGAGGGCGGGGTGGGGCGGGGCGCTCTGTGCGTGACTGAGGGGCTGTTCCTGGAGAACTGAGGGCAGAAGGGCAGCTGGCTGGTCATGACTCAGGCCATGGGCACGGAGGAGGCAGGAGGAAGACAGAAACCTGTTCTGTGTCTTAGATTGGCCTGAGGTGCTACATGTGCCATTGAGAACTCCAGTCTGGCTCTTCCAAACTGCAGCAGCTTGAATTTGGCAATGACCCACCATCCCCTGCGCTGTAGCCAAGTAGGAGAGAAAATCTAAAACAGGCAGCTTGGTTGTCACATTTCAGACACCTGCCTTTAGAAGATGGGTACAATAACTTATGTCTGCAAGGCATTGCAGAAAATGAAGGAAACCCTTTTTGCTTCTGGAGGGTTTCCTCAGTGGAAATATAGCCAGTGTGCTTTATTATTTTTCTTGGCCAGCTGGCTGCAGATGGAGAAGCACTGGGAGGCAGTATGGGCACTCAGCAGCCCTGGGTGAAAGCCACAACTACACAATGGGAAGAATTTAAATGGTGAAAGATTTAGAAATATCTAAATGCATCTGTGTGCAGTGCTTGGGGAGTGTTTCTGCCGAGAGGTGACTGGAAATGCTCAGCGTTGCTCTTGATCTCTGCTGCCCTGTGCTGTCAGGCAGGAGTGGGAGCTGCAGAATGACCCCAGGTACTGGCCCTGTAGAGCATCGATGATGAATGTTCACCAGATGCACACATCTGCATTGTACCAGTTCACCCCAGCTGGCTCGCATAAGTCACACAAGATATTAACACATGGGAACTGACCCCTAAATTGCTACAAAATGTCAAGTTTCTCTTGTCCGCTGGATTTCTTTTTTGGCTTGTCAAGGTTCATTTTCGAGAGCTCTTTTTCGTTGACCTCAGCACGTTGAACCCCAAGGGGCTTGTGCTTTCTAACCAGACCCCTGCCAGGCTAACAAAAACGAACTAGCGTGGTCATCCCCGCTCCAGCCCCCAGCTGGAACAGTGTGTTCGGGACAACGGAGAGATGGGCAAAGATCCTTGTTGCGCCGGTTCGAGCTTTATGGCCAGCACACAGGGGGATCAGACTGCCATACTTTCAGTCTTCACGGTCTGCACTTGACAGACCTGCTGGCCATGTCTGCCTGCGCAGAGACCTTCTCTGCCATTCCTCTATTTCAGGAGACAGAGCCGACGGGACAAGAAAAGCAGACTTGTACCAGGCAATAATCACGTCTGTCTCGGAGCAATACTGTCTGAAGGGATGGGAGGCTACAGTCCTCTCGGCCATGCAGAGCTTAAATACCTTAATTGAACTGACGATTTATCTATAACAAACAAAGTCAAATCGTCTCTGTCTTTTTCTTAAAGATCTCAGCAGCTCATAATAAATGATCTGTGAAACCTGCCAATCTGTGGTCTTGGGTCTGCATGGACCTTCCATTTTGACTAGACGCAAGAAGAATTCACCAAAAGATGCCCTAGCCCCCATGTGTAATTTGCTAACATAGAAGTTGGAGCTTTAAAAAAAGCAAATGTTGGTTTTGTCTTGTGCTTGCTGGTGAGTTGACCTGAATTTTCAATGTGCTTCCTGTATCGCCCCCTGTGTCTCCTGCACCTGGTAGCAGCTGCAGGGGCGGTGGTGCTGGGTCCCCACGAGGAGCTGGTCACGCGGGGAACCAAGGGCCTGCTTTTTCTCTCTCAGGTTTATAAAGATAAGATCACTTCATTGGCCACATACAGTTTCTTCCATTCGGAATGTGTCTTTTCACAGACCCCAGCTCGCTCTCCATGAGACACACGGACAGGGAGAGAAGCTGGGGGTCAGAGCGCAGGGTCAGCCGTTTATACGGCACCCCTGGAGCAGTTGGGGTGAAGGGCCTTGCTCAGGGGCCCAACGGAGTAGCCTCCGCAGGATACAAACCAGCAACCTTCCAGCCACAGGCGCAGGTCCACAGAGCCACCGCCCTGCCCCTTAAATAGGTGATGGGGAGGGCATGATGCTGATTTAACTCTTTCTATGCCGCTGGCACAGTGCAGGACTCGGCTCTGCAGGTTTGTCATACACAAACCCAGCTGGCACAGCTGTTCTCTCTGGCTCCTGATATTGCACAAGTGTGCCGTCACCTGGACGCAGTACAGAAGAGCAAGGCTGCTAGCGGCAGTGGGACAAGCTGCCCAGCGGGCAGGACGCCAGCCACTGGACCACATGTCACAAAGCCCCGCCATGGACAGGAGACACGGGCCGCAAGTCTCTCCGGGAGAGCCTCTGCTCTGCTCCCGGCGCGAAGGTGAAGAAACAGGGGCTGACTGACTGGGCCCTGTCCAGGATGGCCAGCCTACTCCAGCAGGGCAGCTGGCCAGGGCAGTGAAGAGCAGGAGAGGCCTTCATTTAACAATGATCCTGATATCAAATTCCTTGTGAATATAAATGATTACATCAGGAAGTAAAGGACGCTTGTATTACTGTTACACCCTGGAAAACTGGGCCGTGCTTCAATAGCAGGGTGAAAGAGTGCAACATAGGTCTGTTTCTGCAGGTTTGGACTGTATCTCAGACTACTTTCCAGTAAAAGGCAGTGTTTTAAGGTATTGTTTCCCAGAAAGGCCCTGGTTTTTGCCAATAATGTATATATTTGCCTATAAGCTCTGGCACTGAGACTCAGCAATTCTTAACTTGAAGCCCATGGATTTTGTGGGAGATTTGGACATCCAACCTTCTCTCCTGTGAGTCCTGAGCAGCTGTCAGAGGAGAAGGAGGAAGAACTGTGAACTGACTGCACACCTCCGCGAGCTGGCCTGATGGAGAACTGAGAATGCACTCGAGCCTTCAGTCTGAATACTTGCTGCACCACACTGTGAGTGCCCAGGCAGGTGCCAAGTGCAGTATTGCACACATGAGCTGCACTGCTAGAAACCGGACAGGTGCCAGGTGCGGCATCACTGCCCAGGCTGCACTACGAGTGCCAGGGCACCTGAGCTGCACTGTGAATGCCCGGGCAGATGCCAGGTGTATCACACCCAGTACAAAGCTACAGCATAAGGGTATCTGACCATCTGGATTGTTTGGCTAAGAACTGGTTGAGGTTAATGCAATGAGTGGTTGAGCTGAGACTGTCCTCCCAGGAACACAGTTTTTGGAAGCCCCAGAAAGCCTCCCCATGCCTGCCCCTCAACTGCTCCTCCTGTTTGCTCAGCTGGGGCTTTACTAGGGCTCTAGTCATTGATAATTCATTCACAAAGGAAAATCAAGAAACACAAAAACATCCCTCACATACAACATATCCACACATCAAAAAAACATCTGTCCCATTATATATTATACATTTGTACCCATTTACACAGTTGGCATTTTACTGAGGCAGTGTGAGTGAAGTATCTTTTTCCAGGATACAACTGCTGTGTCCCCACCTAGGATTTGAACCCACAACCTCCCCGCTGTGTGGCCAGAGCCCTGCCTGTTCCTCCACACTGCTGCTCTGGAGAGGGAGTCTGAATGATGTAACCCAGGGACAGCGGGAGCCGCTTGGGCTGGGACGAGTCAGAGCAGCTGTGTCTCGGCCGCGGGCTGCAGGCAGTCTCTGACGCGCGGGACGGTGTGTACGGAGCACGAAGAAGCAGGCTTTCACTTCGCACGACGACGACGAAAAGAAGACACACAAGTCAAGACAAAAACGGAAAAAAAAGCATGGCGACAACACAACCGGAAGGCAGACTCTCGCTAAGATACATCTCCACACTCGATGACAGACAGAAGCTTCGACATAAAGTTTTAAGTTATAATCCATTGTCAAGCTCTTGTGCTCAAGGTAAAATACAACACAATAACAACACAATTCCTCTCGCCATTGACTTCTCATAGTGCAAAATTTATTGTTGGTAAGGTAGAGTGCCCAGAAAGGATTTTTTTTATCATCTTTTTTTTTTTTTCATTTCAGAGGAAATTTTGCTTGTCATACCTCTTTCTTTAGGTTCAAAGGCTCTTCCTTTATCCAACGGCATAGTGCTCTCGTTTCCAGCAGGAGATGTGTGTGCTCAGACAGGCCCCTCCTGCGCTACCAAACTCTGCAGGGAGGGGGTGCTCTCTCTCTCTCTCTCTCTCGCTGTGTTGTCTTCTCCAGAAAACTGTAGCAGATGGACGTGACACAGTGGTCAGCCATTCCCCCGTCTGTGGTCTCACGGGCCACGCGGTCAGCTAAGACAGCGTCCATCTTGCCGGAGGTTTCGGTGTGTTCCTGTCTTCCCAGGACAGGACAGTCCAAACCGACTGTGGAAAGTTGGGATTCTGGAGGCAGTGGAACAATCACACCGGGATTCGACATCAGAAGCCTGTTGAGGCGGGTGGCAGGACGAGCGTTTTGAGCAGGATGGCGTTTTGAGACCGGTTCACAAGCTAGGAACGGTTTCTACGTAAAGGAGATTTTTTGTTTTTGTTTTTATGTCTGGCCTAAAGCAGAAGAGACATCTTCACACCTTGTGCCTTTGCTCAGCCCTTCACCTGATTCAAGTCCTGTCATTTCATGTATTAAGGTGTATTTTCCAGCTGCTGCTGGAGGGTCTTGAGTTAAGGTGTACGGGCTATATTCTGTTGAAAAACTACACGAGGATTCCGGGAGATGAGAAGGGAAAACTGAGGAAATGAGCCCAGGATGTAACACCTTGCAGCCAAACGTGGGTTCATGTCATAAAAGAGACATGAACGTCTGAACTGACTCAGTTAAACACAGAGCAAGTACTCTAGAGGGGCCTCACTGCAGAGAATAATGGCACAGAAACTCTGTTGGTTTGGGAAAGCAAAGTCTCCTCGTGAAGCTTAGGGGGGTTTACAGATTTGTCAAATGGTGTGTCAAAGCACAGTGCATTCTGGGAATGTGGGGAGCAATGAACAGTTTCCTCACTGGAATTTGGGTTGAGGTGGGTCAGAAAGACACGCAGCTCACTGAGTTGTTCCGGGGCGTGATCACTGCGCCTCTTCAGTGCTTCTGTCGCTGCCAGAAGAGCGCTTCGGTGTTCTTTAGAGGAGGAGGGCTAGTCTTTCTTAGTCACCCATTGATACAGCCTTCGCCCAGACCAAACTGCGTTCCAGCTCTCCTTGAGCAACGTCAGGGTGCGCGGAATATCTTGAGGCAGGAGAAAGCCGTTCAGCGCCGGGCCCGCTCAGAAGCGTCAGCCCGTGATTGACCCCTTCCCTCGGCGCCCCAGATGGAAAAAAGCGACGGGGTGAAAGCATGGCGACACCCACTGCAGCCTCCTCCACGGCCAAACCGCTGAGCCGCCTTCTCTCCACTCTCGCTTGCTTTCCAGAGGAGAAACCAACCCTTCTGCTGTTTGTAAGCCTCTTTTACAAGACTAGAAGTAAAGGGACATCAAAGTGAGAAGAAAAGGGCCGCGATTCTGGAGAATTTCACACCAGGGTGGAACTGGGAACCTGGGGGGACGCAGATGGAGCCCTTAGGAATCTTGTGCGGCTGTGCGGCGCTTTAAAACCGCCAGTTAAAAGTGTGCGGACACTGCCATGTGCGCCGAGGGGAGTGGGTCAAGTGTAAAAGCAGCATCAGCGTTTTTCCTCATGCGTGATCTTCCAGTGTCGCATCTAGCACAGAGCATGCAGGTGTGTTTGTTTACAGACCTATTCTAACCAGCGCAAAAGGGGGGCCAGACTAACACCTGTACGTTGCGCCTGAAATACATTGTCACTCCATTCCCAGCCCTCCTGCGCTGGGCTACCAGGCGTTTCTGGAGCACAGAGAGATATGTGTCTTGCAGAAGATGACTGAGAACAGGACAGTTCAGTCCGAGATGCACCCCTGAGGTCAGGAGAGGAAGTGGTTGGAAAAAAACACGTGCTGCTTCCATTTAATCTTGTCGTTTCCTGCTGGGTTTCGGCAGGTGAAGAGTGGCCTGCCCAGAGGCTAGCCCTGGATAGGATGCCCGTCATCAGTTATTATAAAGACGCTGGCAAACCAATGCAAGTATCTGACTCTCATTCAGGCTGTCTCTGCCTGGTCACTGTAGTGCACTGTCAGGATTATCCCACACTGCAGTGTGCTCCATCCTCAGGTGTTTAACATTTGGACCTGACTATTAAGCCTTTCAGAAACAAGGCAAAGGAAACTGTTTGACGGGGACAGCAGAAATGGGTGCTTAATGCTACAAAAATACTGAATCAGAAACCCTGGCATAGATACATACATGCCTGTTTTGTTTATTTCTCCTTATAAAGTCAAACCTCAGTGGAAAGAGCCTTTCATACCGTAGCCCAGGGTCTTCACGTTTTGAGGAAGCGTGTGTGTTTAAAGTTTAATTGCTCATACCTCCGTAGTAATTCTCCTTTGAAAGGCAGTGGCAGGACAAAAGACCAGTCTTGAAATGGAGAGGCGATGTTGGTTTGTGTCCAGCAGATGCTCTTCTGTCCATTTGTTTCCATCTTTCTTTTCTGCAGCTTGGCCGAAACCTCGCTCCACAGCTGGCAATGGCAGAGATAATGAAGGCATGGGAGACCCCGATTGAGAAAATAGCAGAAATTCTTAAAGCGTTTGCTTTCAACGTTGCCATTGGGCGGTTAAGGGTCTTGGTAGGCAGCAGTTTGGGGCAGGTGTGAAGGTGGCTGAATGTGGCTGTGGGAATCTCATATGTTACGACACTGCCAGGCCGTGTAGGTTGTAGGTGAGCTGGCTCCAGCTTCTCATGATCCTCTTCCTCTGGCAGCTCTAACTGTTCTTGTGCCGAGAGCCACAGACAGATATCGCACGTCTAAAAGCGATTCAGAGACAGAGACATGGATGGAACGACCCACCTATGAAAGACCCTGCCAGCCGGGGCTTGCTTGAAGTCGCTCATATCCTCGGTATAAAGCAGCACATAGACGCTGTCCTGCGCACTGTTTCTCCTCGGGTTCGGCTGCAACCCAACCAGTAAAGAAGCTCTCATCACCTTGTAGCACTGAGCACACCGGCCCTTCACAGAAGTGTGACGTTTCTGGGGTTCCTGGTTGCTAGAAGCCAGGGCACACAAACCGAAATGGACCCGGGTCCGACTACACTGGACAAACCAGTACACCTGTCCTGAAATGGAGGGTTTGCCGTCATGTTCAATATGACAGCAGACTTTTAAAAGCTTCCTTTGCAAACATAATAGCTGTGTTTACCCTCTTGCTTTCCAGGTACTCCAGCAATGTCCTCCTTATATATTCCTGACACTTTAATGATGCCATAGTCCTGTCTTTATTTCTTTATTTTATTCTTATTTATTTTCTTATATATAAAAAAAGATTTTCCTTTGTTTTGCTCGTGCTGTGCTTCTCTTTCCCAGGTGTGCGGGGGTGGAGGGTGGGCCGTGGGGGCGTGGTGGGAGAGGAGGGTGTTGGGAGAGCTCAGTCAGTTGGGTGGGCACTTTAGGAGCACCCACAGCGGTCCACCACCATCCCTGGGATCTTCCCATGAATGATCTGCTGTTTGTCATTGAAGTAGAGCATGTTGATGGGGGACATCTTGGTGGGCGTGCAGCAGGGCCCTGCGGAGCCGCGCGGGTTGGCGTGCTGGACCAGGTGGGTGTGGGGGTACTTCTGCATGAACATGTATTCGCACTGCCCCGAGCAGTAGTTGGCCTTGTATCTCTTGGGGGCGATGATCCAGTCCCAGCCGAAGGCCTCGAAGTCCACGGTCAGCGGGTAGCGGCAGCAGCGCGACTCGGTGGAGTGCTCGTCGCAGTCCAGGCCCAGGTTCCTCCGCGAGCGCTTGGACGTCTCCAGCACCTTCACCTCCAGGAAGGGTTGCTGTTTGCAAAGAGGAGAACAGCCAGGCAGGTGAGAATCTATGCACTGACTGTCCTGCACACACTCACACACGCACTCCCAGTTGCACACGTGCACACACTCACATAAGCACTTACAAACACACTCCCATGTGCATTCGCACACGCACTCCCACGTGCACTTGCACACACACTCCCACATGCACACACATGGTCACACATGCACTTGCACACACAGTCACACATGCACTTGCACACGCATTCCCAAGTGCACTTGCACACATTCACTTGCACAGGCATTCCCATGTGCACTCACACACGCATTCCCACGTGCACTCGCACACACAGTCACACGTGCACTTGCACACACAGTCTCACACACACACACACTACCATGTGCACTCCCACATGCACTTGCAAGCACAGTCACACACACACTCCAAGGTGCTCTAGCTCACACAATTTCTTAACTCTTCGACAAGTTTTTGATGTCAGCTGAATTGTGTTGCTCCTACAATCCCTGCTCCCGTCCATTCAGGGCTTTCTGGAGTTACATAACCTCTCAGTTGCTTCACCAATTTGAGAACCTGCGAGCTCAACCAGTAATCCATAATAATCTTTGAGGAGTTTATACTCAATATGGCCAGTTATTCATCATTCATCAGCACTGACAATGTAAGAAAATGATCCTCGGTATTCCAGCAGCCCTGAATAAAGGTAGAATCATTCAAAAGAAGTAGAAATATTTCAAATAATTCCTCAAATTTCTGGAACCAGTACCACACAAATTTCTTGAAGGAGTCTCTTTCAAATGCACTTCACTGTTTTGCAATTCAGCATCCACAAAGAGCAAAATATAAACAACTCACACAGACAAATATGAATACCAGCAGAGTAACTCTGAGACTTCCTTCTTTTCTTTACTCACAAAGAGCAAGAAGCACCAAGCGAGGGGGTTTGACCCTGAAGGTCAGGTCTTTTCTCCAGAAGACCTTTAAGGGTTCAGTTCCAGCTGTTTCCTTTGTGAGGAGTCGTGGCTGCAGAGCGTACTGGACCAAAACCTCTGGCAGGGTGGACTCGGTGTGAGGTCAAGGTTAAGGTCAGCTAATGAGGACCGAAGAGGTCAAAGGTCAACATTGCCCTCAAAATGCAGCTCATTCATTTGACAGTTACAGCGGCGTTGAGCCTAAACCCTTCAGGCTTTTCAGGACTGTTCCCAGCCCAGCATTCCTTTCTTAAAAAAAAAAACAATGCTCAACCTAAATGGTATTGATAGACCACTGCCAAGAAGTGTGGTCTGGGAAAGAGGTACAGAGAGGTAGCTTCGGAAGACTGGTCTCTGCTACTGTAGCAGTTCCTCTATCTGATTGATAGATAATGGTGCTCTAGAACGTGGGAGTGGAAACAGTCACCACCCTAAGTTTTCTTCCACCAGCTGGATGAGCATTTCACCGTCCAAATATTGAGAACCATACAGTCTGAGAGCTGAGTCCCAGTGCCATTATGGCCATTTCTGACAGCCTGTTTCAGAAGGGAGCCTCGCAGTTCTCAGACATACATGGTTTAGCGCTGACTTCTGTGATCTCCTTCATATTCTGCAGCACCCTGGAAAATACTGTGTTCAAGACTGGAATTGTGCGGAACCTACAAAACTGCCAACGCATCCCACCTTGAGAAGGCGATCGACAAGCTACCAAAACACTGGGGGACTTTTTGATAGGGCAGTCGTTGGACAAAAAGTCAAATTAAAGACTCCTCCCATCCCCTGAATTCACAGTTTGCAATGCTTCTAGCTGGCTGACATTTCAGGGACCCTAGAGCTCTTAAAAATGTATAATACATCCTTTATCCAATACTCCATACAAGTACAGGGTTCAAGTTGTATTTGCATTATGATCAATGTGATTTATTCTGTGCATGTACGATTCTTCATGTTTGATGTGTTGTTCTTTTTTATGTTTGTCAATGAACTGCATGTTGTGTATTTTAATTAATTGTATTATTTGTAATGGTGGAATCCTAAGACACATTTCCACTTTTAGCGGGCAATAAGGTTAATCTCTCTTAGTTGCGTGTCTGAACTCAAGGTGACATTGTTTCAAACTCTCTGTGCTGTCATGAGTCATCAGCAGTGAAATTCAAGTGTCAAGCCTGATAGCACATTCCTGTGGGCTGGACTTCAGGTGATCTTTATACCTATTTGAACTGACCACCACATGGGACTTTAAGCATCTATCCTGCACACGGTGTCTTTGTGGGTGATCTGTCATCAAGCGATCGGGATAAGGGACCAGCCTTAGCAATACCTTTGCAGCAGATCACCTCACTTCCAGCTCTTCAGAGAATTCACAGGCCTCGATGTGAGTACATAGTACATGATACTTGTCCAGCACCCCAAAGGTGTGCTTGAGCTGACAAAGTGGCAGATGTAATTGATTACAAGTGTGCAATCATTCTCACACTCTAACCTAAGTCTTACAGATCCCAGATTAATTTAATAGTTTAGTGCCCCCTCTGTAAAGGCATAACCTGACTTGGGTCACCTCTTCTCCAGGGACAGGATACCTGAGAGGTCTATGCGGAGAATGATGCCCAGGTATTTGGGTTATTTCTCATCTAGTTATTCAGAAAAACGAAAGTGCTGCCGTGTGGAGCGAGTTGTGAAGTGAGTGCTTGAGCAGTACAGGAGTGCAGCAGCAGTGTGCTGTCTGGCCTCCCTGCTCCCTGTGCTCTAGCTGCTGTTTGTAGATGCCATTGAGCTTGTTAAAGGACCTGTATCCTCTTTAGCCAGTTTTCAACTTAAAATAAAGACTTCCATCATTTTCGAGAACACAAGCCTCCGGCCCCATCTTGAAGCCTTCAAAGTCCAGGCTGGGGTGTTATTTCAGAGGGAAGTACTGGAAACAGAAGGAGAAGCACACTAGTGACCGCAGGCAGGTAGGGAGCAGCTGAACACCCTGTTCTCAGAGCTGAGAGCTGTTCCCTTTCCCCTCTTCTGCACACGAACAGAGCAAAAATATAGGGAGCCCCTGGGTCACGGGGGTAGGAGTGGGGGTTGTAGGCAAAAATCGTTAATGTCCTGACTTTTTAGATTTTAAAGACTGACCTCTTACTAAAAGCCACGTTTCTATTTTGGAATTGTGTGCTTGCACACTATTTTCCGTTCAGCTGAGAACGCCATTGAGAAGGTTGGGATAACTTGAGTTCACGAGGAATGACAGCAGCCGAAAGCTTGGGAGAAATTAGAATCGTTTATTGGCATGTGGAGATTTGGCGTGACCCGCTTGGCTGGGGGCCAACCTCCCGGCCGTTGGACGGGGAGGATAGGACCCCCATGCGACCAATTGGGCAGCTGCAAAGGTGGAGAGGGGGTGGAGGAGGGATACAGAAAATGAACGAGGAAGAGGAGAGGGTGACGTTTGATATTTATGGAGACCGGTTGCTTACGTCAGGATTAGTGGGAATTGCAGCAGCTGTGTCGAATGAGGGCGGCTGCCTTCATTCCTCCCGAACTTTCATTAAAAGCTCCATTTAACCCGGCCGGGACTACAGTGCTCTGGAGGCTGCTACGCCTCGTGTCTTCTGGAAGGCTGGGATGGGCCTGTGTCAGCGGGCCGGGCGCGGCTGCGCGGCTGGCCCTGACGTAGCAGCCGAGGCCCGGCCTGGCGGGAGAGCTGGGGGGTTCAGGCCTGAGCTACGGCCCCGAACTCACTGATCCGCCGGCGGCTCGGGTTGGGGGGGTGGGGATTGGGGGATAGGGGACGGGGGGGGTGGCTCACCAGTCCTTCCTCCCCGGGCCGCAGCGAGGTCACAGCCAGGTCGTTGCCGCTCTCGTCGAAGGCGTTGATGTCGATGCCCCAGTTGGTGTGCGGCTGCTTGAACCAGTTCTGCAGCACGTGCTTGAAGTCGATGCTCTGCCAGTGGCCGGCGCGGGAGTTCAGCTCGATCTTCAGCGAGCGGATGCGGATGTGCCGGCTGCCCTCCTCCGTCACGGGCTTGAGCCGCAGGATCTGCAGGTACACGGTGGAGGTCTGCTGCAGGGGCCGCAGGTAGACCCAGAGCTGGGCCTTCAGCACCTTGGTGAACATGATCTTGGGGCTGAACTTGAAGAAGCAGCAGCTGGGCTTCCCGTCCACCTGGACCACCGGCTCGGCTGAGGACAGACAGTCAGGAGGGAGGGACACCGTGAGTATGCATGATCTTGATCGCAGATAGATATAGATGTGAGTATATAGTACACGATCTTGACCAGCACCCCAAAGGTGTGCTTGAGCTGACAAAGCGGCAGATGTAAGTGGTTACAAGTGTGCAATCATTCTCACACTCTAACTTAAGTCTTACAGGTCCCAGGTTAATTTGCTAGTTTAGTGCCCCTTCTGTAAAGGCATAACCTGACTTGGGTCACCTCAACTCCAGGAACAGGATACCTGAGAGGTCCATGTTGTGCCACAATTATTTGGGGCAGTTCTTATCAAGTAAGTCAGAAAAACAAAAGTGCTGTAGTGTTTCTGAGGAGCGTGTTGTGAAGTGAGTGCAGTAGCAGTGTGCCGTCTGGCCTCCCTGCTCCCTGTGCTCTAGCTGCTGTTTGTAGATGCCATTGAGCTTGTTAACGGGCTGCCTGAACTCCGGGGGGGTGGCGCCACAAGGACAGGCCGCATCAGGTGATACACAATAACACAATGTCACACAATGAAAAGAGAGACTGGAGCTTCAGGAGCTTCTGGAGCCGAGCGGTACCGCAGAACAGGCCTCAGCCAATTCGCAATCCATGCAAGGCCCACGTTGGAAGAGAAGACGCCGCTCTCTCCCTTCGAGTCCTGAACGCTTGCCCTGACCCTCTCCCCCGACTGCACTCAGATTCCCAGCCCTGTCTCTCTCATGAACTGCATGAATTGGGATTCTTGAAAATTAATTTTGAGATTTTCCTGACAAGGATGAGCTGAAGGCATTGCTCATGGGCATTACCCAGCTTTTAATAGTACCTGCGGGTACACAGAAGTCAGATATGTGTGTTCTCCAGTATCACATTTCTCCACGAACACCTCCTTTCATTTGTTTCTTCCCCTATCGTAATGATTAACAAACGAGACTGGCCGTGGGACCTATGACCTCACCTCCTCCCCCTCCTCGCCCTAACTCCTATAATCCTCCTGAGCCTCTGATATCACACTGTGGTAATATTCTTTAAAACCAATCCCAAAACATCTCTCCACCATTGTCAAAGAAAAATACTTGAAATATTTGGCATCGCCTGGTTCCCACTCGCTGATTACAACTCTTGCTCTGATGCTTCGAGTTGGACACGAATAAGACGTTGGCGCCGCGTGCAGTGTCTTTTTATGAAGGGGTACATCTATGGCCAGGAGCCAGGTATGAAATCAGTGAGCAAAGCAGAGCCGGGCACTGCTGTGAGCGCCCTGCAGACCTGGGGGATTTTTCTCGACCAGCGCAAAGGATCTAAGGGCCATGGGGAGCAACCCAGCAAGGTAGGGCTTTCTTTAAGGCTCAGGCACAGAACGTCGTTTGGACCCTGGACCGTGTCTTGTGCTGACTCTCCTGTACGAGAGTGCGCACGGCAGATTTTCAGTCTGCAAGCAGCTCTGACAGCCTCCCAAAGTGCCAAAAAGGATCAGCTCTGGCAGTTCCCATATACAGAATTCCTTTACTGAAGCCGGTGAGGGATAGTGACAGACAAGTCAATCTCATCCCGCTGTTTTAATACTGCAATCATTACCAACCTTCACTATATACAGTAGATACAACTCTTGCACACACCTCTTCCACCCCTTCTCCACCTTCACAGCTGCCCCTTGGTTAACGCCTCTGTCTGAAGGGGGCGTTGAGACTCCTCGTCCTGTGGCCAGGAGGCTACCCCCTTAACCGAGCAGGTATAATAAAAACTTATTATACTCATAGTTCATACTGAACATTAGCATCTGGTTCTTGGATGGCCTTATTCCTTATGAAACCGTATATAGACTAATATATCTACATGTCAAGAATTCATTCTACATTAATGGAGGTCTAACCCACATTCGGGAGGGACGAAGGCGGCCGAACTCGTGGACTAGTTAAGCTCAGCAGCCGCAACTCGTAACTAATCCTGACGGAATCTCCTCAGTTCCCGTACATACCACACGTCACCGTTTCCTCTTCCTCGCTCGTTCTGTGCATCCCTCCTCCACCCCATGTCCGCCTTTGAATTGAAGCCACTCCTTGGGGGTCCCAGCCCCCTCCCGCCCCCCCCCCCGTTCCTATGGCTGGGAGGATGGTCCTCAGCCATGCCGGTTGAGGCAAAGTTTTCACAAAATTCAACAAACGATTCCACCGCCACGCAGTGTCTGGCTGCTGTCTTTCCTCGTGAAATAATATCCACTTGTCAGGGTGGGGGATGCCTGGCACCCTGCCAGACACGTTGACGCGTCTGCTGGAATAAGGTCAAGAGTCATTGACCTTATTCCAGCTAGGAATACACCTCAACACCTGACTCTCAAGCACCTCGATCACATCTGATCAATGTCTCAAAGGCAGGAAAAAGAGCACCACCTACTGGTCTAGCCACTCCAAAATCCACACAGATTTTGGTTTCAAGAGCAGGAGTCAAAAGGACTTTTGGCGCACTGAGTGGTAAACCAGAGACTGACGCCGGACAGATGGAGATTTTCCTTCATGAGAAGGCTGATATCTCCAACTTCTAGAGCTGCACATCAGAGATTTCATAACTGCCACCTGTTAGGACAAATACTTGTTAAATAATGACCATTTGACAAAAGATTTGTTATGCCTAATTAGTAAATAACAAATTGCAACTTGCCACTTAGGAAATAAAAAAGCGTACACACAGCGAACAGTTCAGACAATGATTATGTAAGATCATATGATCTGTTTAGTTAGAAGCCCCTTCAATGAAATCACTGGCCCAGCCCAGCAGAGCACTATCCCCTGATTGTGCCAAATTCCCAAGAAGATCTATTTGAGCCCTTTTCTCAACTATTTTCATTCAAAAACAGGTCAAAGTCTTAAATACCACAACCTGAAACTAGCATTTTTCTAGTTTTATTTGATTCCACATTTTCATACAGTATGTAGTTGTTTGAACAGTGAATTATTCTCCTTTGTCAGGAATAATGCTGTTGAATCCTGTCCTGATAAATCAGCTGACCTACAGTAAGCGTTTATTGAGCAGACCGTTTCCTCCAGGTCTGAACGATCACTGACAGTGAGGCGCGGGCCGGGCGCCATCGTTAGCCAGCTGTGATTCCCATTCCCCCAGGGCCCACGCACAATTGGTGGACAGGTGCCAGGGCCCCAGTCGACTGGGGTACCCCTGGTGTGCCGTACAACACCCACAGCCACCCAAGCCTTCTCCACATAACGTTGTTACAGAACATCCGCAGGTGTAAAAACAAACAAAAGCAACCACTTTCGTTCGAAAACATTGGCAGAGACGTTGAAGTAAGACCCTTTTCTCCAACTATTCGAGTTACCTATTCAAGTGGCATCTATTGTAAAAATAAAAGCCTTCGCCTTTCCAGCGGAGGGATGGAGGATTTTTTTTATGGCCTCTAGAAGGAGGGGCCTGTCGGTGTGGGGTTGCCGTGGCAACGTACAAAGGCTTCCTGGGTCAAAAGGCCACTTTGGCACCTAGGCCTTGTTAAGAAAGGGGGTCAGAGGTCAAAACCGTCAGCCTTTTACATCCCCGGGGGTTCTTGGGGTCAATCCTAATAGCCAAGTGGAAATTGAGTTTGAAGGTCAAGGTCGACTAGGCACTCAGCTTGAGGGCAATGGTAATATATGTATCTCTACTCTCCTAAAGATTCCTTTCACTCACACTCACAGGAATGTTCTGGGTTTTGCAGACTGACCTGGACAAATGTCTTCCATCTTATTTGCACTGAAGAAGGAAAGTGAAGAGTTTTCGTGTTCCTATTCTGCACAACAAAACATTGACTCGTGAGGCGTAATCAGGAGTGATAACGTATGTATGTCGTGAGCATCAAGGGCTTACTCAGAACCTCCAGTAGTGCTTTCTATGATTAGAGCCCGATTAACAGTTATTAACACAGCTCAGCATGAGTGAGAAAAGAGAAAGCTTTTGATTTAACATCATTTATTCATTTTGACCACATTCTTCACGAGTGGATCACAGCTTCTCAATGTGACCCTCACACATGAGCTACCAATATGAGTGGTTGTAGTAGCTGATCCACCACAAACGTCAATCACATCTTGCGGACATCCCAGGCGTTCTCCATCCCAGACATTGCTCCTCTCCACACGGATGAACCTCACAAGCTACCCCCGTGCCATAGAATAGGGATCTAACAGGACTGACTGCTGATTTGAAACAAAATATCTCAGATCTTCGTAGGAAATTGCCAAAGATTTGGGTTTCTGCATAAAAACAAAAAACCCTGAATGAAAAGAGCTGAAGAGTTTGGGCACACAGCTCCAGAGACACACTGATTCACCTGGCAGGTTGAAACTGATGCACATGTACGAGGGCAGCAATCAGGAGACAGGAGCTGTGAAGCCACACTGCAAACTGCCACCCTATTCA
The DNA here is from genome assembly GCF_040954835.1 of Lepisosteus oculatus. NCBI lineage: Eukaryota > Metazoa > Chordata > Actinopteri > Semionotiformes > Lepisosteidae > Lepisosteus > Lepisosteus oculatus. The sequence continues at coordinate 14,569,068 of NC_090696.1, forward strand.
CCTTGGATGAACTAGACCATCTCTTACCCTATACGGATCAATGACTATAAGTACTAAATACCTCACTCTTCAACTCAAAGAACAATAAGGGAAATACTGAGTGAAAATGGAATTGGAATCTCTTTCTTCACAGCAGGCTGCTGGACTCACTGGCCAGCTCCTTGAGCACGGTTGCACTCAATCCTATTGAAGCAGGACAGAGGAGGGATAGCTCTGCTGGGGTGTGTCGCCGTGTCAGTTCACTCAGTGTTACAGAAAATAGAATAAGGTCTGGTGTAAAGTCTGGTTAAGGTAACCTTAAGTCCCCGTTGTCTCTTCACACTGCTCCTGGACCTCTGCTCCAGAGAGGTTAAAAGGCAGAAAGAATTTTAATTACAACCCTTCAGTTCTGCGGATATGCTATTAGAAATCTTAAGTCCTTCAGCTTTATTTAGCTAAAAATTCATATTTTGGATTCCCTAGTAACAGAAATGAAACCTGTTTCTGTGTCATTTTTAATGGCTACTGCACACAAAGAGGTTTATAATCTTCTTGAGATGCCTAACAGCTTTCTAAAAGCTCAGCTGATGTTGACTGAAAACCCCACAGGAGCTCTGAAGGCAAAGCTTTCAACTTGGATTCTGAGCACACAAAACACAGCACAATACTCGCGGGCCCTGGAGAGCGGTCATCACCGCTGAAAATGAGAACACATCTGAGAAATGGAAAAAGCCCTCCTCATGCTGGAACATTTAATCAGCCAGTATTCGATCCAAAGCAGCCCTGTCATGCCTGGTCTTTCTCGTCTGGCTTTCCCGTCAGTTCTGCAGATATCACCACACTGATTGCCTCGAACCTGCCTGTCAGGCTGGATAAGCAGTTCTCAACCACGGCCAGCTCAGGGGAGTCCACTGAGCTGCTGGCCGAGGATATGCATTCACAAAAATTCCCTGCATTCCTACAGCGATCGCCCCCCGTAGGCTCAAGCCCTGTCAAGCCCAGCAGAAGACCACCAGCTGTCCACCATTGGTCTGAGACAGCTCTGACTGCTGATGATCGGACTACAGGCCTCAGTCTGCCCTCCGGGCAGCTCCTCTACTGGCCGAGCGGCTCTGGAGCCTGACCCGACTCTGGTCTCATATTCGCCATCAACCAAGGCAAAGACGATTGAGCTACGGAGTATAAACCTGGTGTATCTTCTCAGAGAGCATAGGTTTACTACATCCATTAGACATGAGAAGTGGCATGTGCCTCTTTGGTTTACAGTGTAGATTTTAGCCTCCTTGGTAATGCCGCATTTTCAATCCCTGTGAGAAGGATGGTAGAGATTCAGGTTCACATTTCAAGAGCTGCAAGAGCAGGTTTGAGCCCTTCACCCACATTCCCTGTCCTGCATCAGGAATATAACATTCTAATCATGTCTTCACAAATCCAGATTTCCCTCAGTCTCCACACTGTGCCTGTGTCATGCTGTCTCGATGTTCTTACATGCACCGGCACTGCCTTTACCTGGGGGGCTGGAGCACCTAACCTTCCACAGGGAGAGCTGCAGTGCTGGAGGCTGCAGACTGGTCTCGGGATTCTTCCCAGACAACTGGACCGCACGCCGCAGGGCTGGGAATGTGGTTCTGATCTGGGGATTTCTGAGCCTTTGGGAGTACTTCTGCTCCTCTTCCTGCAGGAAATAGGCTCACAATCATTTTTTTGTCGTATCTTTATTCAGCCCTTCAGGAGTGAATGTACTCTGGGGAGGTGCTCCCCAGATGGTGGCTGTGTTGCTAACTTCTGTATTGGTAGATAGATACAGGCTGATTGCCTATAGTTCCTTTATCACTCCTCTGTACCGGAAAGGCAGTGTTATCTGGTTTCTTGTCGGATGAGCCTGCGCTGCTGCAAGCCAATTCTCGGGAAACCAACTGGCAAACGCGCCCCAGAATGGTCACCTATTGTTTATGGCCGAAATGATAGCGAGGTTGGCTCCATTTGCATATATATTTTTTTTCTTAATAGGAAATGCAAATGTGCCATTTTGAGTAAACTGGCACTTGGGATGAATGTGGCTCTAGGGTATCCCTCTGCGCCTGGCAAATTAATCATTGTGACATGTTCACGACCCCTCTAATAAGACAGGGGGCAGCACACACCCCTCACCCCACCCCCTTTTTGTTTCGCTGTGCGTCCCACAGGGACTGAGCGCGAGAGGGGGCTGGAGGGGGGGTGATGGTAGGTGGGGGCGGGGGCGTGGAGGGGGATAATGTTGGATCCCTCAGCCAGACGCCTCCCGGGACGCTGCCACAAGCCACAAGACTCCTGCTCGCAGAGAGCTCTGGGAAGAGTATCCCATGAGCCACAAAGGCATCCTCCTGCCGCCCCATTGCAGCCGAGCGAGCGCTGGCCCTCCGAGCACCGGAGGCCATTTCTATGGTGTCAAAGGAGGCAAACAGATGAACCCAGTAGGTTGGTGGACGGGAGATTTGTGCACACAGTCCTGCGTGAGATCACACACGTATTTGCAGAATATGCATGAGCTAACTAACAGTTATTACACCATTCCTGTGCTCTTTGATGACCGCCATTGAATTGCGGCTTTCTTTGGGGTTCTTGTGCGCTGTCCCCTACCAGTGTCGCAGGGGCGCTGGTCACCTTCCCTGTAATCCTTCTGTCCCCAGATGTCTCCAGAACCTCGGGGAGTCTTATGAGTGGCACTCCAGCCCACTACTGCCCCCTACTGGAGGGATGCTGGTGTCGCTACACCACAGAAAATGAAAAAAAGTTTCTGTTTAAAACTCCTGATAGAATGAAATGGTAAAGACACGGGCCCAAGCACAAGGCGGGCTCTATCGACGGTCGTGGGTTCGACCCTGGGCCATGTTGCCAGCAGATGGCGACCAGGATTCTCCAAGCGGCGGCACACAATAAGCCGAGCACCACCAAGGGCACGGCGGGATACGTCCCGGGGTCTCTTGGCTCTCAGGGGCGGACGCGCTATGGGCCAGCAGCCGTGCGTGCCCGTGGTCTCCCAGGCGCCGGCAGGCATGCGTGGCAGCCGGCGAAGGAGGCGCCCCTCCTCCAGCTGTTGCCGTGCGGAGCAGACGGGCGGTCCAAAAGTGGGGAGGTCGAAGGAGTGCCCCCACACTTCCTCCTGCCCTGAGTGGGCGCGGACTGGAGCCGAGAGCCGCAAAACACAGCAGCGCTCCTTTCACATGGTGGGTGTTACAAAAAATCAGAATCGAAGATTCTTAAAAAAACGAGCATTCCGAGTGCAGCCGGAGCAGAATCTACCAGCGCCGCGGCTGAGACGCAGGGATTAATTTCCAGCAGAGCTCACTGCCTCTAACACATTGATTCAGGTCCGTTTCTTTGTCGTATGCACAAGCGCAATCTAATTGCTCATTTGCATGTGTGCGCCAAAACAAAGACATCAAGGAAACTCCGAACTTCAACACAGAACGGCAGCACCAACAACAGCACAGTTAAATGCCACATAACTTACATCAAGCTCCTCACAAGCTGTGTGCAATATAAACACTTCATCCCCCAAGTTCAGCAGCTTGGCCACATCGCAATTAAAGCAGCACGTATTGACCTGTGAAAGGTAGTAAAGTTAATCCGCTGGACAGCGGCCGCTGTTCCTCGTGAGGAATGAGCCAGGGAGGCAGGGAGCTTCTGTGTAAAAACAGCACCGCTCCAGCACGGTCACCCAGCCTGAAGCAGCTCGGTTGAACAGTAAAACAGATGTGATCTATCTGGATTTCCAGAAGGCTTTTAGCAAAGTTCACATGGAAAATTAATTTCTGCAGTGACAGCTGTGGAATCTTAGGTAACGTAAACAGGGCAGCGAGGGGATCGGCGCTGTGCTGCTCGAGCTGTCCTAACCTGATACAGAGAGTGCGCTCGTTAAGCTCTGCTGCGAGCACTTCTTTGTCAGCGCGTACAAGAAGCTGAAAGCGCTGATTGACAGCTGCACATCGCATTCAGTGGAGCTGAAGTGGCTCGGCCTTTTCAGAGTCCAGTTAAATCTCGCAAAACGGAGCTCCTCTTACGTGGAATAAAAGATATCTTGCCCGCCACTTCCCCCGGCAGCTGCCTGCCCCTTTTTAGAAACAGGCATCTCCGGGGGACAAAAGAAACCCGTTAAACTGATCGACCAACTCGACGCCATGGTCGGCCACATTCCCGGACGCAGGTTGTTAGCGTGAATGGTGTCACGGAGTCGAGGGGGCTATCTTCCCTCCCGGGCTGTTTCAGTGCGCTGCTCTTGGACAGGAGAGGCCGAGACCCCCTGTGAAGACAGCAGCAGCCGACGCAGGTGCCCCCCTGTGCACCCTGTGGTCTCGCTGACCCAGGCTCAGAGACGTGGCCCTACTCCACACTTGAGCGCATGGAGTGGCGCAACAACTGTGGGGCTCGTCTGGTCTGATCCGGCAGCTGCTGCAGGTCCTGTGATTTCTGGTACATACATTGAATCAGCACAGAGCGGCGTTTACTGGGCCATCAGAAAAACAAAGGGCACGATTCCAGCTGAGGTCATCCTGCAGAGGAGTCAGGAGTGGGTGGATGTGGGTGGGTAAATTTTAGCATATTTGTGAATGTTTATTTGCACATTGTAGTGTAAACCTTCCAGACACACACTAGCTCCTCATATACATGAAATATACAGGATTGTTTCTGCATACTGTATAATACACTGCTTTGCAGCTCCAGTATACTGTATATTGACATACCAGCAGCTCTGTTACATTAATTATTATTAACAATCAATCAATATATTTTTTCTATTGGTCTTTCAAACCTGCGATGCACTGCCGGAAATAATAAGCCTTGTTTTTGTGACACATGTGAATGTGAATGATCACTGGGACTCAGAACTGCACAGAAGACGGGTTCTGACACCTGAAAGCCCAGCTGGTCTTAAATATACAGTATGTCTTGCCCAGCAGGAGAGGAGGAGTGCGTGAGTCTAATCAAGCCTAGCTCTGCCCTGCGCTGACTGGTTAATATCAATGGATACGTCAGCACCAGTTTTGACACCCCCTGCAGAATCTGTTTCCATACACTTACATAGGTTTAGCCCAATAAACTATATGAACTACTGAATAAGTAATTGATTTCAAAGGAAGGTGTAAATACTTTTGTTTGTGCCTGTATTGCAACTTAGATATCCAGGCTGATATCCTGATGTCCAGTCCTGACAATTGCAATTTCTGCAGTTCTGGTTTATTCCTACAGCATAACCAGCTCATGGATTACTTACAGAAAGTTTAAAAAACACTGAATTTCGTCTCTTCAGTACTCTATACTTTAATATAATATCTATTAAATTAATACTACAGGCAGCTTCCATTGTTGTTACAATATATTGTAGCCAGTGTCTCATTTGCCAAACCTGTTGTGTTTCAGGTGTGTTGGGAGCAGAGGAGCATGTCTGAAGTTCAGCCACTCAACTCTGCCTTTACTGAGGCATGACAAAAGCAAGAACATGGCAAAGGGGAACGTTTTGCAGTTGTCATTATTTCTTTGTTTCGCCAGCGTCATGTTCCAGAGCAAATGAGACCAGCTGTGGTATTAGAGACAGCAGGAGCACGGTAGAAAACCTCAGACGACAATGTCCTGCATTACGTGACATACTTGGCCACCGCCAGGTAAGGACTGATACACTTAATGTTAATGCTCGGCTTCCCAGAGTCCTCGACTCCTACCCAGTGCTAGGCATGATGGGATTGAACATTACTGCTGGGGACCCACAAGAAATCCACAAGATCCAGAGATCTGTGGCCTGCTGAGCCTCGCCTCCGTCAGGAGAGCGGAGTTTCAGTGATATACACTTCGCTCTCAGTTAGTCTCCAGTCCATCTGCGCTGCGAATTTGAAGTGGCCAGGAAGTGACCTGCCATGTTCTGCACAATGCCCACAGTGTGAGCGCTGACAATGAGAAGCTCTGTGCGGCTGGGGCGCGCTCTCTCTCTCTCGCTCTCTGCCTTGGAAATGAGCTGGGGGTGGACCGCAGAAGGCAGGGCATTGATGCGCTCTCTTCCTGCTCCTTCCCGCGGATAATGAAGTGCGCTTGTCTTCCCCCTGCCGGCTCACCGCGCTCTCAAAAGGCCCAGTGTGTGTTGGCACAGAGGCCCGGCCAAGGCTGGCTGCGGAGCCCCAGCGTGGCCAAGAGCCACACATGGTGGAACGGCCGACACCGCAGCGCCATGGAGCACCGGGACACCTGACGCCCGCGCAACCCAGCGGCAGAACAGCCTTCTCACGCTGGCAAACACCTGTTATGCACTGTGGTTAGAAACCGATCGCGTAGTGTCTCCATTTTTAACCATCACCAGAGCATGTTCAAGAATAGAAGTGCTTTCCCTGCTGCACTCCATGCATAAGAAACCTAAAATAACCTTCTCTTTAGAAAGCCGATAGCCACACTAAGCCAACAGTTAGGGCGAGAGTGCACAACAGACTGACGCTCCCAGATCAGAGGGGCTCTACAGTGCTGATCCCTGCAAGGACTGAGAGCTCAGGGCTGCTGCCTGGCTGTGGCATTTTTTTCAGATGCTGGAGTATGCCTTGGTGCTCTGCAGTCACGTGTGCCAGATCAGCCACAAAGTCAAGAAGAAGCCTCAGCCCTAAACATGTTCCTCCAGCATGCTCCCTCTGCGCTCATTCTGCACTCACTGAGAAACAACGAGCTGGGCACCTGGCCAGCTCACACTCCCCAGCTCCAGGGGCACCTTGCCAGGCCACACTCCCCAGCTCCAGGTGTATCTGGCCAGCTCACAGTCCCAAACTCCAGGTGTATCTGGCCAGCTCACACTCCCCAGCTCCAGCGGCACCTTGCCAGGCCACACTCCCCAGCTCCAGGTGTATCTGGCCAGCTCACAGTCCCAAACTCCAGGTGTATCTGGCCAGCTCACACTCCCCAGCTCCAGGTGTATCTGGCCAGCTCACAGTCCCAAATTCCAGGGGCACATGGCCAGCCCACACTTCCCAGCTCCAGGTGTATCTGGCCAGCTCACACTTGCCAGTTCCAGGTGGCCAGCTCACAGTCCCAAACTCCAGGGGCACCGGGCCAGCTCACATTTCCCAGCTCCAAGTGTATCTGGCCAGCTCTCACTTGCCAGTTCCAGGTGTATCTGGCCAGCTCACACTCCCCACGTCCACGGGTATCTGGCCAGTTCACACTCCTCAGCTCCAGGGGCACCTGGCCAGCCCACACTTCCCAGCTCCAGGGGCACCTGGCCAGCTCACACTCCCCAGCTCCAGAGGCACCTGGCCAGCTCACACTCCCCAGCTCCAGAGGCACCTGGCCAGCTCACACTCCTCAGCTCAAGGGGCACCTGGCCAGCTCACACTCCCCAGCTCCAGGTGTATCTGGCATCATCAGACTCAACCTACGCTCCGCCTAGGCACCTGCACTATGGTGCTGAGGAGAACTTAATGTAATGCTGTTTAACAAAACCTCCTCCAGAAAAGTGGACGACAGTAAATTTTGGTCCCCTGTAATGTTGCAGTTGTAAATGACAGTATGTTCTGAGCTGGCTTAGCTGGTTAAATGAAGGTTTATTAATAGCAACACTGTTATTGTTGTAATTCTTATTAAATAATTAATCAGTTTGTACAAGCAGGGATAATGATGGGTGATTACTGACAGAATCCTCTGTCTGGACCTGGGAGGCAGAATGAGATGTTCGTATTTCATATTTCTTAAAAAACCTTAGACTGATGGCCAAGGACGCACAGAACGGCTTCTTGACTTGGAATTGCTGTGTGAACAGCTGGCACCTTTAGAGAGCCACAGGCAGGATCTGACATGCAGCATGGAAGAGTCTGTACAGGCACCTTCTGGAAACCTGTTTCCCCCTGAAACAGCAGACTGAGACACTTCCAAAGCATGAGCCAGGCCCCTCAAATAAGGACGCAACAATGACCTGCTTCCCTTACAATCTGCTCCTGGGGCAGCCCTTCAGAATGGCAGCGCAGCCCAGTCCACCCCCTCGTTTGCCTGACTGCAGCCATTCCCCCTGCTCAACAGCAAACCTGAAATTCTCTGAAGTGCTCCAAACATTTTCAGCTGACCGACAGCACAGTGGTCCACAACAATGAGATTACCTCAAGCCTTCATGCCCGTTACAACCACACAGCCCAACAAACTAGTATGAAAGGCTTCAAAACAAATATTTTCTATGGTATATGAATAGTATTTCAGTCTGCTCCAGACAGATGATTAAAAGAAAGGCAACAGGTGTTTAAACTGATTCTTACTGCCCAAGCTCCAGGACTGGAAACACAGGAGCAGCCCAGCACGGGACGTCATACATCCCAGAAAATTGTGAGCAATTCTCCTTTTAAATTGTTCTTCCAGAAGGGGCCGAAGGTCAGAGGGCACACCAGAGGAGCACGACACCCCCACCCCCGTAACAAAAACACACCGCGTGAGGGAAGGAATCGTGACAACAGCGAGAAGCAGACTTTGACCTTTCACTTTACAAAAAAGTTGTCAGGATGTTAATTATTGGAGGTATGTAAGTCCAACAGCTGTGGTAACATCTAAAGAAGTATTACACTGCATTATTGGTAACCCACCACTGACTCTTCAAAATAATTGTCAAAACACCTTTTGTCCTTGGATGCAAGTGGCTTTTTTGGAGATCAGTTTTTCTGTCTTTCCACTAATACTATGGAAGGTGATTACAATAACCCCCCAGGCACTGCTGACAGGCTACAAGCAGGTGCTACACAATGAGAACATGTTAATACAGCACTGCCAAGAAGTAGCAGAATACACTTTACAGTCCTGTGAACACACAGAGTGTCTCATTTTGAAAAGTCAGGACCTTGTAGGCTTTGCCTGCAGTCTCTGTAGGGAAGGCCTGCAGTCCAGTGACTGGGCACTGTGGGCTTCCGCTAGTGTCAGCTGGCCTTACGGCTCGGACACAGGAGGCCGGGAGTGCTCTAAGTGCCCGGATGATGGGATGCTGCTGACCGGCGCAGGGCAGGGCGGCCTCTCGGCCTTCTCCGAAGCGCGATGGACTCCCCTGTGGCACCTCCAGCACGTTGCTCCCGGCAGCCGCAGCGCCTAGGCAGGGAAGGTTCACAGGCCTGGAAGTTAGAGTCAGATATCCAGGAAGCGCATGTGGGATCTCTCCTCTGTCCCGCGCTCTTCCGTTCTCAGGTCCCAGGAGCGGCACGGTGCCGCTCAGCCCACAGAACTCTGCCACCGAGCCGCCCTGTGTCCCTGTCTTCTTCCCAGTTTGCCAGCTGTTCCTAATCCTAACGGCACACCCCACAGGAGAGGGAATACCTCTGTCCCGGGAAGTGACAGTGCTTCCCGGAGGAGCGTGCTGGACCGTGGGAATGGGCAGTGAGGCACTTGAGAGGTGGAGGGAGTGAGATTCCAGAAGCCACTGGTAAAATCTTGTCCAGGGCATTAATGGACTTTGGTCCCTTTGAAATTTTATTAGCCCTAAAATTGGCAGTGTGTTGTGCTTTTTTTTTCTGAAGCCCGAGCGCTTTTCCCCTTTTTAATTTCCTGGCCGGCTTTTAACAATTTGTACAAGTTTCTTTTTCTGGGCCAAAAACAAAAACAAGAAAGGGAGGGGAGAGAGCAATCAAAGGAGCGTCCCTTTGACAAAAATAAATAAATATATAAAAACCTCACATACTCATCAATGCTCCATAAATACGAGCCGCTGTTCTTAAGAAAGTGGGACCCTGCTCTCTTTTAAAGACCTCTCCTCTTAATGTTTATGGTTCCTGCACTTTCAGGAAATGACCCTTTTATAGGGTCAACACTATAAAAGACTTGTGTTTTCTGTTTTTTCTGAGGGAGGGGGTGGAAGGTGGGGGGGTAGTGCTGTTTAATCTACTACCGGGCCTCTTTTTGTGCCAAAGAAAGAGAGCTGGTGAGGTTAATTGGCTCTTCGCCCAATATATCACATTGCTGTGAACCCTGTGACCCTTGGCTGAATGAGGGATTTTTTTAGAGTGTGCGTGTTGGGGGGGGATCTGTTATTTCTTCCTCCTTCGCGGATCGAAGAGAAGATTGGTGCCACCATCTCATAAAGAGTCCAAGTTTACTTCCAGCCATGAAACAGCGACTGGATGTCACCATCCGCAGCCACTGGTACGAACTCCTCAGGACAGCGCTCAACCATAAACGCTGCGTGGTTGGCGGGGTTCAGTGCCATCCCAGTGAGCACCACAAGGGCAAAAGAGTGGGCACTTCAGCAGACCGGACTGGTAGGAGCACTGTACTGAATCATGGAATGTCTGTTCAGTGTCTCTCCTTAAAACTCGGTCAGGTAACACTCTGTCCTTAACTTCCCTCCTTAACGTGTGTTTGCACAACAACCATGCATTGATCTGAACACAATCTGGAAAAGAGACCTTCTAGCAGACAAAACACCTCTACACATCCAGATGGGATTCCTTTACCTGCAGGGTGAGAAATGTGTTCAGTTTCTGCCTTTTCTCCCCTTAATGGTCTACAACTGGCAGGCTGTACTTTAAAAACAGAGCTAGACCCAGCTGTGGTTTACTGCACAACAGCTTTGCCTGAATGGGTATCCACGCCCTCTTCTGTTTTACTGTTCAGCTGCAATAATTATATGATGCAGATGCAGATGACCCTGGTATACCTCTTTTTTCCTGTGTGACCTCTGTGTTGGTATTTTTCCAGTTTATGATGCGCGGTTGTATTTGTAAAAATCCATTGTGTTCCATGGACAGTTCCACTTCCTGCGTGTGATGCCGTATGGAGAGCCTGACTGACTCTTCTAGCAGATGGAGCCCCTGAGAATGTGTGTGAGAGAGCTGAGAGGCAGAGAGGAGCCTCAGTTGGTATCTTAGGTCAGGGGCTCCACTGTTAACTTCCAACCAAATCCGCAGACACCTTTGTTGCACGTTTTCACTGGCCGCATCCAGACTGCCTTTCTCTTTGCACATGAATGAAAATGCCCAAACTGGTGTGAGTGCTCTAGACATTATGGCACAGTTTCCACCTCATGCTGGAAAGCCCAGGATGAATATCAGGGGCTGCTGCTCCCAACAGCATTCCTGAGCCTCTCTTACTCGTCCGCCTCTGCTTTACAGACCCAGACCAACTGCTTCTTTATTCAACACAAACGTGGAGCAGAACAGCCAATCAGCACCACAGGCACTGGGCACAATCGCAGCAGGCACCTCGCGGTCCTGCCCACATGCACTGGAATAAATTCACAAAGATTTCCTAGCATGGGCAGCCAAGGATGTTTTACGATTTTGTAAGGTATTATAGTCACACATAGGTAGATAGCGAACTCACAAGATTATGAACCATCTGCAGTCTTGCCTGGGGTAGCTTTACCTTCAGCCCCGGGCAGCCCGGGGGCAGATATACACAGGGGAAGTTACCCTCTGACACTAATGCTTGTCTCCAGATGTGACTGTTTGCAAACTCCAAACACTGGCTTGGTTTCTGGCTCGGAGAAGCAGCTGGAATCGCCCGCCTGTGGGAACTGCCCCCAGCCCTCGCGTGCTGACCCCCGGGGGCAGGGGTGCCCCCCGGACACACGGCCCGCGCGGGCCTGGGCGCAACGCCCCGCTCTTTCCACACATGGGCCAAGACAGGGGTGTGTGACTCCTGTCCTCCGAGGTCGCGGTGTCTTCTGGTTTTCATCCCACCTGAGCTCTTAATGACTAAATTGAACTCATTAGTTGCTTATTTGAACCCATTTAACCCCTCTCCCCCTCTCCGCAGATGTAACGCTGTTGGGAATTTCGGGAGACGCTGGGCGTGGAATGTTATGGCACTGGGAAACACACTGCATCATTGAGTGCTGCTGGACTGGAGCCAGCCGAGCTCTCTGACCCGGCTCTACGCTGGGGGTATTGGCAGAAAGGTCCGAGGTGGGGGGGGTGCAGTCCAGGCTACAGACGGGCTCACAGGGTAGAACAGAACCTTTACTTGAAATGTTCAACCACAGAAGGAGGACAGAGGATTGGATATCTTCTTCTCAGAGCTCAAAGCTACGCTTTGGGTCACTTTCTAGGTTTTGAAGAGTCTCCCCATAAATGCATCTCCGTGGCGGTGGAATAAACTCAAAGAGTAGAGACGTGCTGTGCCCAAGCTGTGCCAGTGACTCCCAGAAACACACACACATACACACACGTCTGCACAAGGCTAAGCCCCAGACCAATTCCCAAGCTCCGCTCCGTTTAGGGTTTGAGCCCATGACCGATTTACCATCAAAAAGTGACACAGATGCAGCTGGAGCATCTCGTTGCTAAACTGGCTGTGACACAGATCCCAATCATAACAATACAGAGAACACAATTTCATACACAATTTGCCAAATTGCAACTTCTATAAAAAGATCTACGGCCCATCTCATGTGCCTCCTTTTCTCTCTCTTCAATCCCAGCTTGCCTGATTGAGTGCTGGGGGACAGGGTGCCCACTGACTGTGTGTACAGCTTCTCTGTAACTGAATAAAGTGTGACCAGACTATCGTAGGGATATTACAAGCCTTCAAACCGTGTGTGTGAGGGGGAACTAATGAAAGTCTAGAAGAATGTGACCGGCCCATCAGGCCTCGTTGAAGTCTTCATTGAACAGCGTTCCTAACAGAGCCATTTGGACTGGGGCTAACGTGGAAAGCATCCTGGACAGATGCTTATAGCTGCAGGTGTTGGCACAAAAACGGTGCAATTCCCCGAAGCTGTCAAATTAGTGAAATTTGGGAGGAAATTACAAATTACTGGCAAGCGCTCTGGAATGTACGGGGCCTGGCCGCAGAGGAAGGACACTGATGAGGCAGGCAGACAGGTGACGAATGAGGGCCCCGTGGGGTCGTCACCTCGCCAGCACCCAGCCGCACACACTGAAACACTTGACTCGGAGGGACCCCTCAGGAGCCATGTGAACAGCAGCTTTTGTGGAGAAAGATTCCTGCTGCACAGAGAAATGAAAGGACGTAACGCTCCAGGGAGAGCCGAGAAGCAGCACCTGATCTCGGCGCCGCGCGCGCAGGCCAACGGAGGTCAACAGACACCGCAGACTGGGTAAAGAGGAGATGTTGCTGGAGCCACACACTGGTGTACACACTGATCTTTAAGGGAGGCTCCTTATGTCATGTACTGTAAGCCCACAAGGTGCGAACAGGACCAGCCCCTGCTGGTACCCCCAGTAACTCCAGTGTGGCGAGGTCCTGGGGTTACTGGTGCATTTTCATGAGGAGGGGCTGAGGACCAAGCACCCAGGCTCGGGGCTCAGCTGAGGGGGCGGCAGATTACCCAATACCCCCTTCACCCTGAGCATGCACGGGCCAGTGAGAACCCACACCACCTGTAAGAGCTCTGCAGCGTCACAGAAGGCAAAGAGCAACACCCCTGCAGTCAGGCACCGACTCCCTCCCTCAGCACACCAGCTTGCGGCTGTCTTCCCTCTGACCCAAAATACTGGGGTCGGGAGTCAATGCCATGGTTTGGCAACAGGGGGCTCTGTGCTGTGAGAGGTGAGATGTGAAACAGAGGCCCTATCTACATACTAGATATTGCAGATACCATAAGACCTTCCACACGAGGCTCGGTGCCAAAGCCAGGACCCAGAACTTTCCCCACCAGTAGCAGGCCCAGTGTAGACTGTCCCCACCTCTCTGGCCTCCAGGCTGGTCATGCTCGACTCTCAGGGGGCGTTCCTGGTTAAGTGAGGTGGCAATACGTAAAAATAAAGACCTCCAGAAATGACAGTTCAGTGCTAGGAGTTAAAATTGTTTTTTCAGATCACAGAGAGGCTATTGTAAATAACAGGCTTCAAGGCTTTCAGCACAAGTCTATAACATATATATGTTGATTGGTATTTTCTTCTTCTTTACACTTCTTTGTGCAGCCCTCCTGCAGCTCCCAGTGACGATGCACCTCTGTCTCCATTGTCACCCTGCAGTGTTTTTGCAGAAGGTCCATGATTCTCACATGAGCCAAGCAGAAAGTCACTCATTCTGTACCTGAACGGTTTCCATCGAAGTGGAAGAGCTACAGATCAGCCCAAGAACGCCACCTAGTATTGCATGCGGTTGTGAATAACCTTCAGCGTGAGGCCAGCAGACACTAGACGAGCCTAACGGAGGGTGAACGGGGAGCCCACTGGAAAAAAACAACCTCTACCTGCCAAGTCACCCGTCACACCCCCACTGACGAGATCACGAGTCTACGCAAGACTGCTTCCAGAAGTATGGAGCTGCACATCGGGGCCAGGCCACCACTCAACAGCCAGCGCTGAATGGGACTGTGACCGAGCTGGAGGGCCAGGAGGGAGCTTAACTGATTCACACGGGCATGGGGGTCCTTGTTCAGCCTCTCCCCCTTCTATTCAATTCCATTTATTTTTATATATAGCGCCTTTCCCAACAAGGTTGCCCCAAGGCGCTTAACAAAGTGACCATACCTGTTGTGAAGACAGAACAGAAAAGATCAGAAGACAACGGAGGAGGGGAACCAGAAACTCCTTAGCAAGGAGCAAAAAAACCTCTAAGGGTCCAAGGTCAACTGGCTGCCAAACCCCTTTGGGCATACTAACATTATACAATTAAAAAAAAGTAATAACTGTATAATTTATTTACTCTAGTGGAGCAGTGCGCACAAACACGGAGAGGCCCAAGAGCGACAACCATGCACCTGGAGGAAAGGACGGCACAGAGATTCAGTCCCTCCTTCCCTCCTTGTCCACCTCGATTCCTGATTTCGCAGCAGCAGTACGTTAAGCTCCTGCATGCTTCACTGTGATGAAACGCTCGCTGCGGCCCCTCTGTCAGCCTTCTGCCGCTGTCTGCACAGGAAGCTGGCTCCACAGGGCACGTGAGCAGGCTGCCATGCAGAAGCCCCAGCTTCTCCTATCTGAGAGCAGGTAGACGTGCCCACGTGACCTGACAAACTCTCTTCCCCCAGCTGGGCCAGTGTAGCGGGACACCAAGGATCTGAAAGAGTCCGTTGCAGTGGCGTCACTCTCCCGGCTCTCATGGACGTCCTAACTCCTAGCACAAGGGGGACGCTCTTTTTGGTATCAAGGGGACTTTGGGAATGCCTGGATAGTGAGAATCAGCCACTCAGATTGCTCTGTTCCCATTGCACACCAGTGTTCAGAGCTCCCAGACCACTGGCAGACAACACAGCCAGGTGTACACCTTCAGCTGTGGCCCACCGATCTCTTGTTTTCCACCGGGAAACAGCTGAGGAGCTGCTCTTCCTGCACCTCGGCCCCTGACGACAGCTGAGCCTTTTCCAGTACACCCCCAATATACTCGTGGAGGCCACCAGTCCAAACCCATCCAGCCAGCTGCCAGAAGGACCCTGCTCAGGGGTGTTCAGTGACTCACAGGTTCTTCTGCAGAGGCACAAGTAGCCGGACTGTACAGAACTCGTGGAAAGGGGGGACTTGAAAATAATAGTCATGCCACATACTATGTGAAGAAGCTGCTTTAAAAAAATGCAGTTATGGGACTGAGGCAGGTGCCATCGGAGGCCTGCAGTACAGCATTACTCATCTGGCATCAAGGTTTTCTCACTTTGCCACAACCCTCAAGGGCACCCACTGGGACTTGCCGGGGGCTGCCAGCTTGCAGTGTGCTCTGCAGTGTCTCCTGTCAGTGTATAACAGGAGGTGTGTAAGAGGAGGTGTATAAGAGGAGAGTGTCATAGAGGAGAGTGTGTTAGAGGAGGAGTATAAGAGGAGGTGTAAAAGAGGAGAGTGTATTAGAGGAAGTGTATTAGAGGAGGGTGTATAAGTGGGAGTGTATTAGAGGAGAGTGAATTAGAGGAGAGGAAAAAGAGGAGGTGTATTGAAGGAGGTGTATCAGAGGAGGAGTACAAGAGGAGGTGTATTAGATAAGACTTTATTGATCCCAAAGGGAAATTGATTAAATTTATTAGAGGAGGTGTATTAGAGGAGAGTGAATTAGAGCTGGTGTATGAGAAGAGGTGAATAAGAGGAGGGTGTATTAGGGGAGGTGTATTAGAGGAGGTGTATTAGAGGAGGTGTATTAGAGGAGGTGTATTAAAGGAAGAGTATGAGAGGAGGAGTAGGAGAGGAGGGTGTATTAGAGGAGGGTGTATTAGAGGAGGTGTATTAGAGGAGGAGTATGAGAGGAGGTGTATAAGAGGAGGGTGTATAAGAGGATGTGTATGTTCAATTCAATTCAATGTATTTTTATATAGCGCCTTTCACAACAAGGTTGCCCTAAGGCGCTTAACAATGTAAGTAACCATATATTTTGTGAATACAGAATACAGGTTTATAAGAGGGGGGCATATAAGAGGAGGTGTATTGTGAAAGGCACTATATAAACATAAATTGAATTGAATTAAATACACACCTCCTCTAATACACCTCCTCTAATAAACTCTCCACTAATACACCTCCTGTTATACACTTCTAATACACCTCCTCTAACACACCCACCTTTAATATACCTTCTCTAATACAGCTCTTCTAATACACCATCTCTTATACACCCTCATCTAATACATCGTCCTCTGATGCACCTATTCTAATACACCTCCACCTACACACCCTCCTCTTTTACACCTCCTCTTATACACCCTCATGTTATACACCTCCTCTAATACACCCTCCTCTTATATACCTCCATTTATACAGGTGTATTAGAGAAGGTGTATAAGAGGAGGGTGTATTAGGGGAGGTGTATTAAATGAGGGTGTATTAGAGGAGGGTGTATTAGAGGAGGGTGTATTAGAGGAGGTGTATTAGAGGAGGTGTATCAGAGGAGGTGTATCAGAGGAGGTGTATTAGAGGAGGTGTATTAGAGGAGGTGTATTAGAGGAGGGTGTATTAGAGGAGGGTGTATTAGAGGAGGTGTATTAGAGGAGGGTGTATTAGAGGAGGGTGTATTAGAGGAGGTGTATCAGAGGAGGTGTATTAGAGGAGGTGTATCAGAGGAGGTGTATTAGAGGAGGGTGTATTAGGGGAGGTGTATTAGAGGAGGGTGTATTAGAGGAGGTGTATCAGAGGAGGTGTATTAGAGGAGGTGTATTAGAGGAGGTGTATTAGAGGAGGTGTATTAGAGGAGGGTGTATTAGAGGAGGTGTATTAGAGGAGGTGTATTAGAGGAGGGTGTATTAGAGGAGGTGTATTAGAGGAGGGTGTATTAGAGGAGGGTGTATTAGAGGAGGTGTATTAGAGGAGGGTGTATTAGAGGAGGTGTATCAGAGGAGGTGTATTAGAGGAGGTGTATTAGAGGAGGGTGTATTAGAGGAGGGTGTATTAGAGGAGGTGTATTAGAGGAGGGTGTATTAGAGGAGGTGTATTAGAGGAGGTGTATTAGAGGAGGGTGTATTAGAGGAGGTGTATCAGAGGAGGGTGTATCAGAGGAGGGTGTATTAGAGGAGGTGTATTAGAGGAGGTGTATAAGAGGAGGGTGTATTAGGGGAGGTGTATTAGAGGAGGGTGTATCAGAGGAGGTGTATTAGGGGAGGTGTATTAGGGGAGGTGTATTAGAGGAGGGTGTATTAGAGGAGGTGTATTAGAGGAGGTGTATAAGAGGAGGTGTATAAGAGGAGGTGTATGAGAGGAGGAGTATGAGAGGAGGTGTATAAGAGGAGGTGTATAAGAGGAGGTGTATAAGAGGAGGTGTATTAGAGGAGGAGTATGAGAGGAGGTGTATAAGAGGAGGGTGTATTAGAGGAGGGTGTATTAGGGGAAGTGTATTAGAGGAGGTGTATTAGAGGAGGTGTATCAGAGGAGGGTGTATTAGAGGAGGTGTATTAGAGGAGGGTGTATTAGGGGAGGTGTATTAGAGGAGGGTGTATTAGAGGAGGGTGTATTAGAGGAGGTGTATTAGAGGAGGGTGTATTAGAGGAGGGTGTATTAGAGGAGGGTGTATTAGAGGAGGTGTATTAGAGGAGGGTGTATCAGAGGAGGTGTATTAGAGGAGGTGTATTAGAGGAGGTGTATTAGAGGAGGTGTATAAGAGGAGGTGTATTAGAGGAGGAGTATGAGAGGAGGTGTATAAGAGGAGGGTGTATTAGAGGAGGTGTATAAGAGGAGGTGTATTAGAGGAGGTGTATCAGAGGAGGGTGTATTAGAGGAGGTGTATTAGAGGGTGTATTAGGGGAGGTGTATTAGAGGAGGGTGTATTAGGGGAGGTGTATTAGAGGAGGTGTATTAGAGGAGGTGTATTAGAGGAGGGTGTATTAGAGGTGGTGTATCAGAGGAGGGTGTATTAGAGGAGGTGTATAAGAGAGGGTGTATTAGAGGAGGTGTATCAGAGGAGGGTGTATTAGGGGAGGTGTATTAGAGGAGGGTGTATTAGAGGAGGGTGTATTAGAGGAGGTGTATTAGAGGAGGGTGTATTAGAGGAGGGTGTATTAGAGGAGGTGTATTAGAGGAGGTGTATTAGAGGAGGGTGTATTAGAGGAGGTGTATTAGAGGAGGTGTATTAGAGGAGGGTGTATTAGAGGAGGTGTATCAGAGGAGGTGTATTAGAGGAGGTGTATTAGAAGAGAGTGAATGAGAGGAGGGTGAAAAAGAGGAGGTGTATTAGAGGAGGTTTATTAGAGGAGGACGTATAAGAATTGGTATATAACAGGAGGTATATAAGAGGAGGGTGTATTAGAGGAGGTGTATTAGAGGAAGTGTATTAGAGGAAGTTTATTAGAGGAGGTGTATTAGAGGAGGTGTATCAGAGGAGGTGTATCAGAGGAGGGTGTATTAGGGGAGGTGTATTAGAGGAGGTGTATAAGAGGAGGGTGTATTAGGGGAGGTGTATTAGAGGAGGGTGTATTAGAGGAGGGTGTATTAGAGGAGGTGTATTAGAGGAGGAGTATGAGAGGAGGTGTATAAGAGGAGGGTGTATTAGAGGAGGGTGTATTAGAGGAGGGTGTATTAGAGGAGGTGTATTAGAGGAGGGTGTATTAGAGGAGGGTGTATTAGAGGAGGGTGTATTAGGGGAGGTGTATTAGAGGAGGTGTATTAGAGGAGGGTGTATTAGAGGAGGTGTATTAGAGGAGGTGTATTAGAGGAGGGTGTATTAGAGGAGGGTGTATTAGAGGAGGTGTATTAGAGGAGGTGTATTAGAGGAGGGTGTATTAGAGGAGGTGTATTAGAGGAGGGTGTATTAGAGGAGGGTGTATTAGGGGAGGTGTATTAGAGGAGGGTGTATTAGAGGAGGGTGTATTAGAGGAGGGTGTATTAGAGGAGGTGTATTAGAGGAGGGTGTATTAGAGGAGGGTGTATTAGAGGAGGGTGTATTAGAGGAGGTGTATTAGAGGAGGGTGTATTAGAGGAGGGTGTATTAGGGGAGGTGTATTAGAGGAGGGTGTATTAGGGGAGGTGTATTAGAGGAGGGTGTATTAGAGGAGGTGTATCAGAGGAGGGTGTATTAGAGGATGGTGTGCCCAGGCAGAACAGAGATTATAGCAGACAAACTGAATAATGAATTTTGATTTTGACTTGGGAGTTTATGAAGTTATATCCAACACTTATTCACAATGTAAATTAACTAATACAATGCAGTTCCTTCATGTTTATAATATATCTGTGAGATGATAAACAGAATCAAGTGAAAAACTTCAGTAGTGCTACACAGCTGTACTTTAGTACTGCAGATACAGTGAGGTCTTCAGCCTGTATGTCTTGAATCAAGCTGAAATTGTTTTCTAATAGGACAATATAATTAGGAAACACAATTAAAACAAACTGTTCTTCTATGGAGAACACCTGCCTATTCTAAATTCTCTGTTTTTGATATAAGAAAACAGCCTAGAAAACAAGATTTTAAACTGACAAAGAACTGGATTTGAATGGTTTTGGTACTTAATCATTCTTGTTACTGGTTCTTTAAACTACAAAAACCCTTTTGATATTTCCAGACATGTCAAACCGGCAATACCAGAAGCATATTGCTTCTGCCCATCGTGACGTGACACTGTATTAGAGGAGGGTGCAGTAGGCAGAGCAAGCATGATACTAAGTGCTCCTGAATTTACACCAGGAGATCTGTGCTTCAGTCCAGAGCAGAGGTGCGATTCCTCCGGGGCTCCCTGTCCTGAGTTTACCACACAGCCAGAGTACTGCTGCTCCTCTGGAACTGGTGCTAAAAGGCTCAGGAGCGACAGAAGGCCACATGCAGTCCCTGGCTGTCCTCCTCTCTGCTGACGCACACGCGGACAGGAAGTGCTCTGTGATATTAAGCCACATGGGTTTCCTCCGCAGATGAGGGCCTTAGGGAGCTCAGTACAGGCGCTTCTTAGGCGCCAGGTATCATTCAAGTTTCATGCACATATGTCCGCTCGATAGGAGGCCATTCCAAATGGGTCTGGCAAGACGTCAGATGGGACATGTGGCTTCAGCATCACTGAACCGCTCTGAATGGCTGAAACCGCAGGTTCTCGTTACATTGGTACAATCGGAGATGGATTGGAAAAGGCCAAAAAAACAGTGAGTGGCTGGAAGAGGACCAGCTTGTGAAGTTTCATCACACACAGTGATAAACTAGCTGGCAAGCAGGGGTGATGACTCTGGGCGTATACCTGAAGGCTTGTGAGTTCATGTCCCAGACAGGACACTGTTGTGCTGCTGAGAACTGTTGGCTCCCTCACTCCCATTGATTTTATACACTGGTCAGCTGTATCAATGTAAGATACAGATCTCACAGATTTTGTGCTCTTTTATTATAATAAATACTCTTTTTAATTAGATAGGTGATCAGGATCTTTGGCCTTGCTTATCCCTCAGAAAGCTAAGCGTATCATAACAAATCATTCTTTATCCGAGAAGTGTTATAGTAATGTCACTATCTGTCTTTTGGAGTACCCTGTGGCACTGTGGGCTTGATGTCTGTTCAGTCTGTACAGCTCAGGAACAAGGAGGAGGGTTCCAGACTGCACAGCCACAGTCCTGTCCAGCCTCAGATCAAGCAACTCAGGGTGCTGAGAGACATCTCCTTCGTGCTACTGCATTGCAACCAGCACAATACCTATTTTACTGCTCCTATTCATCGCCAATTACAGGGGAACTGCAGTCCCAATTCCCTAGACTGGTTATTACATCTCAGTAACAAAATAAATTCATTGGTGGTGTAGAAAACTTTTACAAATTTCAAATTAAGCACAAAAGGGTGAATTGTGTGAAAGTACTGTAATTCTCCATGTTGTCGAAAACCCATGGGCGAGGGCGAGAGTGCCCATGACCTCACTGCCCTTCCTGCTCACTAGTCACTGTAATGACTAATGTAATGAGATGTATAAGCAAATAAGTACAGGTTGTCCAGCAGACGAGTTTCTAACACGACCTTAACAAGTAAGTTCCATTTACAAGAAAAAGTCAAAGTCCCGAAGCTGAGAGCAATATCTCTATCGGAGTACAAGAGATGTATTCACAAGCCTACTTGTTGACAATGCCATAGGGCTGCACACATCACTAGATGTTTCGTTGCCTCATTCTGAATCGCAGAACACGGTGCTGCACATACCTGGAAATTGTGTCTATTTTTACAAGTTACCGTGCACACTTTACTTTTATTGTGGTTAGCAATGCCCTCATGAATGCTGATTAAATATACAAATAGCATTGCAGTTCCCCTTTAAAGAGAGGTTGAGATACCTGGTAAGCCCAGGCCTGCAGAATCTGACAGCAGAGGCCCAGGGAAGACCTCAAGTGGAAGACACTTGTGATCACCTCACTAGGCCTGTTTGTTAGGATTCTTACAGACGTCCTCAGATTGCTCGTGTGGCCACACCTGTCACGTTGGATATGTGATCGTTCTCGCCCCTGACGATTCGTGCTGCAATCTGCTCGCTGTGCTCTGCATGTAAAACAAGCACACATCTTACATTTCTGCTGAACGCACTGGTGAGTGCACTCTGTACATTGTAAATCAGCACAGAGACTACGATACCTCATTTGTAGGCAGAACCAGATGTCTAGGCTGTTGTGGGGGACTACAGGATGGGGAAATAAACTATGGAATACCTGTGCCAGGTAAAGACCTGCTCATCTCGAAGATCAGTGGCTGCAGGTGAGCTGAAGACACCCATGACTGATTTCAGACCACAATACACCCTAGCTGTGTATCTTCACGTGCAGCTCAAGCACTGTCCCTAGTCTTTGCAATTGTGGCACCTGTTGGACTGAGAAGTGACAGCAATGATGAACTTGGCATTAGAATGGCCCTGCTGCTGTAACGGACAGGCACAGATGCACAGATCAGCCCAGAGAAGACACTCTTTCAGCAGACAAGACAGGTTTCACTGCACATAGGACTGATTGGAGGACACCCTATGACCATAATGGACAGGCACAGCTGTGCGTTTTGACATACAGAAGACACAGCTGTACCAGAAGAGCTCAACCATACACATTAACTTGTAGAACACAACCTAATAACTTAATAGACAGACACAGCTGTACATACCTAACAAATGGGAGACACTCTTACACCACATGACAGAGGCTGGACAGTATGTAGAACACACTCTTCGTAAGATAGAACTTCAATGCTATCATGGGCTGCTGAAGCAAATAAAAACAACACTTTATGAGCAGAGAACATTAATTGCAGCACTTAGTATCTGCTGGGTCCTGCTCACAGGAACTGCCTGAATGCCACAGTATAGGGAGTTTAAAGGCCACAATGAATAAACACCACCAGTCTTCAGGAAGAGGGTGGAGCGCTTTCAGTTCAAGCTTAATTGGAGCAGCTGACCCTCTTACACAGGGCTGAAGTCCCAGCTGATTTAAGGAGACCTGCTGGACTGCTGCCCACGAGCTGTGCAATTAGGGAATCCCTGTGCAGAGAAACCAGCTTTCTTTAAAGCACGACAAGGTAACGAAATTACCAACAACTCCGAAGACGAGCCAAAAGTCCAGACTTACGCCCAGTGGGCCAGTGGAGCTCTCATGGTGGTTTAAGCAGCAGTTAGACGAGCCTGAACAGAGGGCCAAGCAGGCATTCAGGTTCAGACTAGCAGCTTTGTTCTTTTCCCGACAGCGAGCAACGACACAGTCGAAGCCGGGCCGAGACTGCCCAAGCTGAGCCCCACCCTTATGGCTTCACTACACCCTGAAGACTGGGCTGACCTCAGGGGAAGACCGAAAAGACCTTGATCTCATGCGAGTGGGGGAGACACGTGAGTCACCCCAGCGCCTGCATGGAACTTCCAATTCTCAATTCACCAGGAAGAACCACACCCCAGAATTAAGAATTAAGCGCATTGAAGGTTTACTGAGAGTCTTAGTCACAGTATATCGGGCTTTGCCTGCTTGGCTGAGGGCTGACCCTCCCTGTGCACCGGACGAGAGGCTGGGACCCCCCTGTGGAAGAGGAGGGGGAGATGGGCAGGAGGAGGCATCGCGTGTGATATTTAGAATTTATCATGTCTTAGGTGAGGAAACGACATCAGGATCGAGGAAGCATTAGAGCTGAGGCTCCCTGGACTTGGATTTTAGCATCCGTTCCAAAGTTCCCCTGTAAACCTCATCTGTTCCAGGCCTAGAACCAGCGCAAATGTAAGCCAGTTAAGTCGATAATTGAATCAATTAAGTCATTAAATGTTCAGGTGGAATGAAAACCTGGAAAAACCAAGGGGGGGAGGGAGGATCTCCAGAGCCAGCAGTGAGGGGCAGGCCACCAGACAATTCAAGCCCTGCTAAGTGTGTGCCTGCAGAATGAGATCAGAATGCATTTGAACTGGTTCCGTAATCTAATTGTACTTGAATTATACCGATTTTCTAAGGCAGCGGGTACGACTTGCTCATGCGAATCCGAATCAAAAATCTTTAAAGCTGCAGGTCCCATTTCTGGGCGGTTTTCCTGACGAAGCGAAATGATGGTCAGAGACTGTGACCCGCCAGTTAACAGGTAATTGTAACCCCAACTGTCCTCAGCGATGTTGTCCCTCGTCACGGTTCAGCAGGCAGAGGAGAACGTGGGGAAACGGGGAGTGAAGGTTACAGCCAAGACAAAACGCAATCCGATTCGTACCTTCTCTTTGATTACAAGAACAACAACCTTTGAGTCCTCTGCCAACTAAAAAGTGCAGAAGGAAAATGAGAAGGAATGAATGTGAAATCTTCTAGTGAAAAAGAGAGGACACGGTTCTCACCACTGGACATCATCCGTAATTTTCACCCACAAGCAGACAGAAATGGTTAATTATTTCGGGATTAAAAATTAATCCCTTGCAGGTTTATATGAAGTTAAAAACGACATTGTTCAGCAAAAGGCGCGTTAGATTGTATGATTTGAACCCCGGTTTTTATTTTTTCTGTTCTTATCGTTATTATTACTGTTAACTAATAGCCGATTTAATGGTGCTCTATGACGTTAGTTTATTGTGTACAATACAGCGTCCTTCTCTGCTGGCTGAGCTGTAGCAGTAAATAAATGTATACTACATTGACCGTGCGTAAACCCAGTACAGTTCCGTCATTGATTTAGGATTTTTAAAATGCAAAACCGACTTTCAGAATACAAAATTACTGAGGCGGTGGCATGACAACGGAGGAAAACTCGAAAGTAATTCTAATAAAATATTTTCGTTCTTCCAGTTCACGTGCTCCCGTTGTCGCTAATCGCCTCTTGCAGAACCCTCAGCGTTGCTATTGTGACGGTAAAAGTGCGAATTCTAAAGAAATTGTGTGGAAGAAATATATACGGAGTCTATTATGCGCTCCGCATCAGCACAACGTGGCCTGTGTGACAATCACTGTAGAAGTTAGTTATGTGCAACACAAACCTACCCTTGTTCGCTTTTGCAAAGGATTAGTTAACCCGGCTTTTGGGTAGCCTTGTGCAGAATACATTACGTGTGTAAATCTCGTCGAACCTCAGCGATTCTCCGCGGAAAGGTCACACACTCCCTCGAATCCAACTTTCTCAGCCCTGCTATCTCCAGTGAAAAAAAAAAGCGAGCTCTGCCTATAAAGTTCTCATTTGAAAAAGGCCAGCGCAGCAGAGCGCCGCAGCGACAGCTAACAATAGCGGGTATTTGAACACACTTGTCCTCGCTGCGCGGAGCAGCGGGAGACCCCGTTAGAGCTCGCTTATAAAGGAGTACCATAGCGCAGCTGTTGACTGTAGTAAGGTTTCTAAAACTTGCAGTATGGCCCGTCTCTGCGAGACCCCTAACCCTGGACGTTTCTTCATCTGTTGCGCTTGATGTAATTAGGTTTCATTTACATTGTCGTTAGGATTAGGCTTTCTCGGCGTAGCCGATACGGACGGCCCGCTTGAAGGGGCGTCAAATGATCGCTCTCGGTCTGTCAAACAATTTAAACAAGCCGCATATGGGAGAGAGGAGGGGGTTCAAACGCGAATTTGCCCAACCGCGACGCGTATCCGAAAACGAGCGAAACTGGTTCGCACTCCCGCGGTTCCTGGTGTGGGTTTGGACGCGGGGACGCGGGAGGCTTCGTGTCCTGCTCGCTTGCTTTAAACTCGTCGTCTTTTGTGGGACGAAAAGAAAGGCCGCTAAATGAAGAGGCAGCGAACGGACAACCTGCACACCTGTTATAGCCCGCAAAATGAACGGCCTGTGCCGTTCTCAGTAGATGCGCAACTACAGTACCAGACGCGTCTGTGTGCGGCGATGACGGGTCTGAACACAACATGACAGAGAAGATTGCCGGCAAAGTTCTTTTTAGTACCTAGGCTGTGTTCCGTGCATTAACTGACGAGATTGAAAGCTCAAATTAAATTAAGGCTCGTACCAAAGTACACAAAATCCGAGCAACGCAGAAAACGACCAGCCTAGAACACTGTTCTGTAAAGAGGGGGGCATTTTCCTACACAGTCAAAATGGGAATTAAGGCAGTTTGATGCGTCTGGTCCAGAGGAGTCCAGCAACACGGACGCGCACAGTGCAGATGACAGACACAGAGTGGGGACAGCCTGGGTCCGACTCCCAGGAAAAAGGGATCTTCCTGGAGACTCCACTACAACGGCGGAACCGGGCAGAAAAAAAAATACATTTTGTTCTCAAGTTCACATCAGTTTATCGACCCAAATTTCAATAGGGACACATAGGAAAACTGACTTCTGCGTGCGGAGTGTCCCCTTCACGAATCCCGCGCCCGCAATCTGACAGGCGCCCAGCTGACACGGGGGGAACGGAAGAGCTAACAGACTCCAATAGACTGCAAGTGCGGGACTCCGCCGCCTGCCCGGCTCTGCTGGTCAGGCTTCTCTCAAAGTTAGCGGGGGGGGGGGGTATTTCTTCAATAGCCGCAAGTCGCACCGCTAGCAAAGACTGGAATAACTAACGCGCCCCGAGGGGACCTGCTGGGAGAGAGGTCTCGCCGCGAACACTCACGTTCCGAAGCCATGGTGATCACGGACTCGGTGGTGGCGTGATACTCGTCCTCCTCCATAAACTCATCCTGTAGCGAAGCGTCCCCCTGGAAGTCGTGATGGTCCAGGAGCTGCTGGAGAGGCGGCGCCTTGGGGAGCAGCTGGTTGACTACCTCCCGGCTGATATTGGGCGCCTGCTTGAGCCGCAGCTTGCTCAGGATCTGGGACTTGATGGTCTCCAGCCTGAGGACTCTGCTGTGCTCCCTCCACACGCACGCCGTGCACTCCTGCGCGCCCGGATCCTCCGCTTCTGCCAAAGGATCCCCGGCTTCCGTGGGCACCTCGCTCGCCGGCCGCAGGGGGAGGCTGGGCTCGTCACTGCCCGACAGTCGCAGCGAAATCAGTGCCATCAAACACAGAAGAAAGTGAGACTTGGGCATGATGCCGGGCAGCGTGAGGTCGTGTTCTCTCCCGGCTCTTCCTCACTTCGTTTCTCACAAGTGACTTCTGTCCGTATTCTTGACTGCAGCCCCTACCGCGTCCCTACAGAGCTAGCGGTAATTAGCAACAATCCCAATACTCCAATTAACAGTGCTAAACGATTATTAACGCTCTTAACTATGAGAAACGATGATAATAAACGCGCCGCAGGGTGCGCCCAGCCGTTTCTTCGGCGCTCGCTGCCCTAGCTCGTTCAGAAGTGCTGATTTATCGGTTTGTTTTGGTTGTAGAGCCGGACACAATTAAAATCATCAAGAATTCCGTGTGAAGATGTGTGAATGAATGGTGTGCAGGCAAGTCTAAAAAGGGCTCTTTTTATATCACAGCTGCTCCGTGTCGTATTCCGCCTCTATTGGCTGCGAGCGCAACAAAAGGCTGTTAGGTCTGTCACCAAGTCAAGAGAGAGAGGGAGAGAGATAGCGAGGGGGAGAGGGAGAGCGCGGGGGGAGAGGGAGAGGGAGATAGAGAGACGCGGGGAGAGGGAGACAGAGTTTCAGTTGGGTCAGACACCCTGTTAACGCTTCCCGAGCGACTGCTCCGAACTTCGGTTAAAAAAGAAAACTGCAAAGGATCACCTTCGCGCCCGGGGGCTGGACTGTCCAGGGCCGTGAACGGGCTTCGCTCCAGTGTCCTCTAGCTGCTGACACTTCTCCGAGATGTCCCCCTGGCACGATCCGTCCGAGTAACAAGTGCGTCGGGGTTTGAGAGAATAAATGAATGCCTTACCGCTGCCGCCCGCCGCTCGACGCCAACCTGTGGCCTCCGCGATTTCGCCGCGCAGGTGAAGCCGCACTGCTGATGGACTTGAATTACTGTACCAGGCTCTCTCCACAAGCAGAGCGTCAGGCCGTAGGTCAGAGGTTTTATATACCATGACTGACTCTGCAGGCGAGTCAGATAGATCACTTTCTGTTGTAGAACGGTAGCAACACATAGGCTATCGAGTACACATCTTTCTAACAGCACCGTGAGGAGTTAGACGGCAGGCGACGGTCGAAAATCGGATGACGATCTCCGCCAATACTGGAGTATACGGCGGTATTGAGAGTATTCGTGGTGGGCGGGAGCATGGATCTCCTCTTGACAAGATTGCTCTAGTTCTCATGAACCCCGTCGTGTTAAACTCGTTTCCGTTGTTCTCTATTTACCCCCCGGAAAAATTAAAGCGAAAACGAGATTAAATCGCGTTGTTAAGCATCGCCTTTGACAATACCCCCGAAAATGAATTCCCGAACTCCATAGTTCCACACTGTTCTTAATGGTAAAACTTGTCCAGGAAATCAGACTCTCCACATTGCCTGGGCAGTGCAGGAATGGACTCAATCCCTGGAAAGCGCTGAAGAGCGAGCGAATTTCCTCGACAGCCTGGCTCTATCGGGCTGTGTCTCGTTTAAAAGCCCAGTGCTTCCTTTATTCTTGAACAATCATGCGGTTTCATCTGCTCGCTTTCGTGTTCAGATGAAGGCATCGCTACCATAAATGCCGCATAACTGTGCCCCCGCATTTACGCGGGGTCTCCCTGTACAGTTCCCAGTCCCGTGTTTCTTCCAGGAGAGCTGCAGAGCAGAGGGGGACGCGTGACCCAGCGGGGTGAAGTGGCGCGAGTGTGAAGTGTCACTGGGCGTGTCAACGATGTGTCCTGGTCTTGGGAAAGTTGTCAGGTACTGAAAGAACAACCCCGTGGGACAGCTGAAAATATTGTGATCACCTGATTGTGGACATCTAATAGCTAGCCAGGTGGTGAATAAACCTCTTCTTCAGTCCCATCCTACAGATTGTCTCAATGACTCTTAAGTGTCTTATGTTAACACCCCATAGAGATCTGGATCAACAGCCCCTCTGCCCCAGTGCTGGGCTAGAGATCTGGATCAACAGCCCCTCTACCGCAGCGCTGGGCTGGAGATCTGGATCATCTGTCCCTCTGCCCCAGCGCTGGGCTGGAGATCTGGATCATCTGCCCCTCTGCCCCAGCGCTGGGCTGGAGATCTGGATCATCTGCCCCTCTGCCCCAGCGCTGGGCTGGAGATCTGGATCATCTGCCCCTCTGCCCCAGCGCTGGGCTGGAGATCTGAATCAACAGCCCCTCTGCCCCAGCGCTGGGCTGGAGATCTGCATCAACAGCCCCTCTGCCCCAGCGCTGGGCTGGAGATCTGCATCAACAGCCCCTCTGCCCCAGCGCTGGGCTGGAGATCTGGATCATCTGCCCCTCTGCCCCACTATGGGACAGTGATCCGGAACGTCAGCTCCTCTCTCCGAGAGCTGGGGCAGAGATTCAGAGATCCTGAATATGCCCCATTGGCACCTCAGGAAATGGTGTCATGTGACAACCAGGCTATGGTCTTGCTGCCATTGGTGTGCATGACTTTCATTTCAGCTTTTTTCTCACTCCTTCACCTGTCGTCAGGGACGTTTGTAGACTCATAATGCTAAGATCGCAGGTTTTCAAACCTGAATTTGACCTGCAGAATCATTGTGGCTCACTGGGCTCACACTGCCCAGACTTCAGATGAAGCTTACAGTGCTCCAGGACTTCTGAGTTAGAGACAGGTGCTTCTGCTAGGGGGATCTAGAAAGCCTCTGAACATGATCCAGTAGTTCAAATCAAACTCCATTTCCGAAGCAGCTGGTGCAGGCTGCACTGACTGGGCCGCAGGGGTCACAGGAAGCTGGGCTGATGAATACTGCTGGCCTGGGTTGCTTCAGATGTTATTATGTCACAGGTCATGTGAACGAAGTGACGAGTCCTTTCAGACTGTACGGTAAAGTTTATGAATTTGATTTTTTTGCTGTTGCATAATAATAAGCACACCGCAATATAGCTGTCAAAGCAAAACAGCACGTTGGGCATGGTTGCCATCACGTTCTGGCTGTGCTTTTTTAGGGTTTGGAGGAGGAGGAGAATTTGGGCAAAATAGGGTAATAGATTTCATTTAACAGAAGTTGATGACACATTCACTAAGTTCAGGTGGGTAACTAAAGGTTTATTCCATGCTGAAAGGAAAAGATCAGAGACACGAGACTTTTGTGTCTCTTTTGCTTTCCTTTTCAGCATGGGACTAATTCATAATGTGGATAACTGCCAATATTAGTGAAGGAATTAAAACAGAGGGAAAAAACCCCATCACATTCAGGATATCTTCTATTTCTATTGCCACTTCACGTGCGAATGTTGTATTTTAGTGCTACCTAATGGTAATTAAGAAAATGATTGCACTGTCTGGCAAAGAACTAACACTCAGTTTGCTCATTGATTTATTTCAGTTTTGCAAAACCTGTCCTGTTTCACCGGGTCCAGCTCTTACAAGGCCAGCTGGTGACCTACATGAAATCCAATTGTCATGTTGGCGCTAGGGCAAGGAGTGCTCTGGGGATTGCTGTGATACATCTGAGCCACTAGGGGGCACACACTCACTGTGTCTCCTCGACTGCACTGGAAATCCAGGCCCAGTGAAGTGAGGTCCCTTGCTGAAGCACGCAGTGTGTTTCAGAGGTAATAAAACCCAGGTTCTGTCTGTCACCTCTATAGCAGGAGAGGCAGGATTCTAAAGTGCTGCTCTTTGTCCTCTGATCCCCGCAGTTCATCCCTTTCACAGGCCTTACCTGTTGTTAGGTGTGGCACAGTGAGCCTCCAGAGGAGATCGGACCTCAGCAAGTCGGTGGGGTGTCTGGAGACTGCAGAGCACTCTGAGAAGTGGGTTAATCACAGTCATAATAGGCAGCGTACCAACTTAATTAAGGAGAACAATAGTTCAGAGCAGATAAGCACTGCTATTAGGGTCAGAAAATATTGCTGGGCTACTGAGATATATAAAGGTAAAAGTCAGCTGTGTCTGCACTAATATCTAAGCTCAGAGGAAAAGACATCATGACATACTCATGGTCTGACCTGCACGCTGTGGTTCCTGAGATGCTCAGAGATACAACTGGATTCCAGAAGAACGGTTCATTCTTTAAAAAGGAACATGCCAATCCGTCTGAACTCTTCTGTGGGAAATGGGCTGAAGTCCAGGCTGGTGCTCCTGGTTCATAGGAACGCCTCTCTGCCTACTGGTGTCTCAGCGCGACCAGACTGAGACTGGATTATGATCCCCTGTCCGATCCCAGGGTAGGATGAGCTGCTGGCGGGTCGTGGCTGGTCTGTGAGCAGCTCGGTGGGGAGATGTGACTGGGGCGCCCCTGGCCTTGCTGCAGGCACAAGCACGTGCCCCTGGGCAGACGACAGCACAGGTCTTGGAAGGATCTTTCCAGGGAGGACTCTCAGCCTTTGATCCAGAGCTGTTATTGCTGCAATGGGAGCACAACAAAGACCCAGAGGATTCTCTGCTGGTCACGGCTGCGTTGGTGTAGATGGGTGCAGCCATGCTGAAGAGCCCAGACCACAGGCGCTAATGTCATGAAAAGGCCTGAGCCCTGAAGTCCACAACGCTTTGTGTACTTCTCCTGTACGCTTTTTGTTTCTCTTGTATGAGATGCCTCCTGCTGTGCTGTATCACACAACAAAACTGAAGCACTGCAGTGTGTGTACTGCTTCCAATCAGAGCTAAACCCAGGGGTGCCAGTACTGAATGTCTGCAGCATCTAATGAGCTGCACACATAAGTGCTGGAAGTCCCTATGTGCCTCTAATTCACTTAGAATGTATTTTTATGAGATGCTAGTGGAAATCTGTTCCCAGTGTGCTTGAAAAAGACATCACTTGTTGTCTTGATTGTTTATAACCAAAACGTATTAACTCAATAAGATAAGATCACTTTATTAGTCATATACAATTTCTTGTATTAGGAATTTGTCTTTTCACATACCTCAGCTCACTCTCCATGAAACACACAGACATGGAGAGAAGCTGGCAGGTCAGCCATTTATAAGGCACCCCTGGAGCAGTTGAGATTAAGGGCCTTGCTCAGGGGCCCAAGGGAGAAGGATTCCTCTGCAGCGCAGATCCTTAGCCACAGAGCCACCTCTCCCCTCTGCAACGACTGGGACTGTGGCTTTGTTCTACTTTTTTCTATCCTACTTTCCTTGATTGCTGTAGTTAAGCAGTTTCCTCCTCCTCCTCCACTGTTCTGTAAAGTCCAACAAGTCCTTTCCAGCCACACGGCTAATTTGCTCTTTGTTCCAGGTACCACTTTCTCCTGCCTTCAAGACTAAATGCGTCTCCTCTCTGTTTGCACGTGCATTCCCTGGAAACTTGATTCACGGCTGAGCTTCAGGTATTCTGCAAGATCCCAGACTGAAGTTCAGCCAGGAAGCCAGGGCTGAACCCTCTGCTCTTTTGTGGAATGCCAGGGTTTATTTCATGGCCCTGTTCCTTTAAGAAACGTGCCTCTCAGAACAAAATATTTAACTGTTTTGCGTGAATACTGAGAGGTCTCTTGGCCAAGGTGATTAACAACACCTCTTGTCTGAAGCAGAGCTGAACAGAGCACATCGTTATGAGCTGGGCAGGATGATGGGACCAGCAGCGCCTTCAGCCTTAAGCTTTGTGTCGACGTCAGCCTGCTCTAGCACTAAGAGATGTTCCCTGCACCCTGGCCAGCAGCTTCCAAGAACACTCCAGCCACTTCCACCAAGGAGGGTGTTGCCGACGGCTTGCCTGAGCTGTGCTCCAAACAGTTTGCATGCAAAGCTTGCCTTGATGAAGCCGGCATCTCACCCGGCTGCATCTGAGCACACCATCACAGCATGCGTGAGCTCCTCCTTCTTGGAGCACAGATTCAATCAGTCACTCCAAACCCCCCCACACACCCCTTCCATCAACAGGGGCTGGAGCTGCGTCACTCCTCTCTCCTTCCATGCAAACCACCCTTCTGCCCTGTAACCATTTCCTGCGCCCCTGCTGAGAGGTTCATCCAGCTCTGAGGTTTATTTTCCACCATCCTCTACACTTTTTCAGCTTTGGACTGGGTGCCTTAAGGGGGACTAGGTTATTCCAGGCAGACTTAGAAATTGCGATATTTTAAAACTGATTCTTTAAATCCAGGCAGACTTTAAAAAAGTCATACAAACAGCCAACAAACTGCTAATCACCCCAGTTCACTGGTATGGTCCATGTACCCACGTGGGGGCTGGGGGGTCGCCACCTTTTTTTATTGAGCCTTTTAACACTTTACACCTCTACACAGCATGCGCTGGACAGAGCAGCGTGCAGTACACCAGTACGTTCACTCCAGTCAGCTCTCAGTGGGGAGGAGAGCAGAGTGATGAAGCCAGTTCATACATAGGGATTATTAGGAGGCCATGACTGGTAAGGGCCAATGGGAAATTTGGGCAGGACACTGTGGTTAACACCCCTACTCTTTTCGAGAAACGCTCTGGGATTTCTGATGACTGTGGAGAGTTATGACTTCAGTTTTACATCTCATTCGAATGGCAGCACCTTTTTTACAGTATAGTGTCCCCGTCACTATACTGGGGCATTAGGATCCACATTGACAGCAGGGTAAGCGCCCCCAGCTGGCCCCACTAACACCTCTTCCAGCAGCAGCCTTAGTTTTTCCCAGGAGGTCTCCCATCCAGGTACTGACCAGGCTCACACCTGCTGAGCTTCAGTGGGCTGACAGGTGTGAGCTGCAGGGTGATACAGCTGCTGAAGGCAGCACTTAGGCAGTCATGTGGAATCACTTGGAATAAGTCACAGTTCAAACTTGCTGGAAGAGCCTAACCTGCTCGACAGCAGAGACACAACTGGGGTGAATAGGTCAGCTTTATTTCTCAATAATAATAATAATAATAAAAATAAAACAACTTTATTTATAGAGCACCTTTCATACAAATAGAAGCTCAAAGTGCTTTACAAACCAAGAAAAAAAATAAAATCTTTAAAATTAAGAGATATATTTCCAGTTGTAAAGGAATAGCCTGGAAAAGTGAAAAAATACATACATTCCTGGTTCTGAAAACAAAACATTTCTTTAATCTATGGAAGACAAAACAGTAGCTAGATCATGTCTTCATTAAAATGCAACTGCACCTGTATTTCCTACAAGGAGATGGAGTTTCTTGAGAAGAAGGAGAACAGCAAGGAACCAGACATTTGCCCAGGAACAAAATTACACTTCTACTAAGTTTTTACACTTACAAATGTGTCACGAACATGTGCTTTGGAACTAATTGCCCTCCATCCCCGGCAGTTATGCAGCTTGGGAAAGTTAAAAAACACCTGTAAATGTAAATACACAAGTCAAATCCACACATTCAAGACTTAGATTCTCTCAGTCCTTAGTGGCTCCCTCACTTTCCAGAGTGACTCACTGGAAAGACTCCAAGTGCAGCCAACAGGGCTGAACTAGACCTCCCTGCCAGTGGTTCACTAAACATAGCATCCAGCCTGACTGTGTCCATGTAGCACCACCAGTGTTTCTATGTCAAGGATGATGCAGTGTGAGCTCCAATGATCTGCTGTGTGTGCAGCTGTGTGAGCTCCGCTGACCTGCCAGGTGTGCAGCTGTGTGAGCTCCAGTGATCTGCTGTTGGTGCTGTTGTGCAAGATCCAATGATCTGCCAGGTGTGCTGTTGTGTGAGCTCTGCTGATCTATCAGGTGTGCTGTTGTGTGAGCTCTGCTGATCTATCAGGTGTGCTGTTGTGTGAGCCCTACTGATCTGCCAGGTGTGCTGTTGTGTGAGCTCTGCTGATCTGCCAGGTGTGCTGTTGTGTGATCTCTGCTGATCTATCAGGTGTGCTGTTGTGTGATCTCTGCTGATCTATCAGGTGTGCTGTTGTGTGAGCTCTGCTGATCTGGTGAGTATGATGTGTGAGCTCCAATGATCAGCCGTTTGTCTGTGAGTTCCAGCTTCTGACTTGTCTAGCACCTTGGCCAGCTCCTAATAATGTACCCACCAGGAAAAGCTGCAGTGCTTTACTTCAACTTGATTGTAAACCTCTGTTTCAGTCTGAGGTACAGCTGAATCCTGACCTCTGATCACATCAGGCAACAACAGTTCATCAGTGGAGAGTCTGACTGGAAACCTGCATTATTTCCCAGTCTCCTTCCACGACACCAGCAGACATGACACTCGCTGCCATGAGTCATCCCTGCAGGAGCAGTCCTCTGGGAGGGTCCGCTCATGTGTTGCTGCACCGGGGCTGGGTGCTGCAGAAAAGACCAGGATAGACATGATGGTTGTCTATCGTGTTCGATGATGACGGTTGTACTTTGTGCAGCTCACCTATTTGGAAGATGAGCTGCACAAAGAAACCTGTGCAGGAGAGCTTTTTGAGGTGGGAAAGCCGTTGCACTGGGGCAGTCCCACTCTCTCGGCCTCAGAAGCCTGGGTCCAGTGGTGCGAGCGGCCGTCATGACTGGAGACTTCCTTGGTTGCAGTGGATGGCCATGACGCCTTCCTGTCCCTTGTCATGCCCTTTGCTTTCCATGGAGCGTTGCAACAGTATAATGACCCATCACTATACTGGGGGCATTAGGACCCACACAGACCGCAGGGTGAGCGCCCCCTGCTGGCCCCACTAATACCTCTTGCAGCAGCAACCTTAGTTTTTCCCAGGAGGTCAATGAAACATCCTCCCAGGAGGTCTCCCATCCAGGTACTGACCCGGCTCACACCCTGCTGAGCTTTAGTGGGCTGCCAGTGGTGAGCTGCAGGGTGATACAGCTGCTGGTGGACAGACATGAACTACAATGAAAACACCAGAATGCACCAGAACCAGTATGCACCAATGCACCAATACACCAGGTGCACCAGAATAATCTGTTACCCTGTATCCACACTAATCCAGTGTCTGTGCAGGCTTGAAAACTGTCTGGTGCCAAAGGAAATTTTAACAGATCTCAAAATGTGTAGCTCATTTAATGTTGGCTGTGTTAAAATTACAGCAGGTCACGTTTATGCAGTATATCATAGCAGCAGTATGGAGAAGGGAGCTGGGTGTGAGTGACAGAGGCTCAGTTAGGGAATGGGGGCTGGACCAAGTTAGAGCCATTTACAAAACACATTCCGCATGGATCGGTGCACCAGAAACGCATTTTGGAGCTAATATTAAAAACAACTTTATATGTACCTCGCCGGCAAGTGAATTCGCGTCACCATTGCCATCGTTTCTCGGCTTTTTCCGGACGCGTTAGGAAAAATAAAATAAAAGATGGCATTTTGCTGCCACCTGCTGGTTGGAAATTAAATTACGTATCATTGTTTCCCATTCGCAATGCCGTCTTGGGTGAGTAGCTCAGATGGTTAACCTACAAATAACCGATTTCCTACAAATAAAGAAAACTGTTGTCATTAACGGGGCTGCACCATAGCACCATAGTTTGTATCGCACACCACCCTGGAGCTCATGCCCAGCATCCTCACGCGTTCAGGGACTCCGTTTTCTGCGTGGTACGCACACGATCCAGAACTGCAGGGGTGTGAGGCCTCAGAGACTGTCCTACACCTGTGCCCAACCGTGTGGGTCACACAAAGCCCCCACCTGCTGTGGCTACAGACAGTCTTCCTCAACCACACTTCACTGAAGCCCAGCAGGTGTGAGCCTGGCCAGTACCTGGATGGGAGACCTCCTGGGAAAAACTAAGGTTGCTGCTGGAAGAGGTGTTAGTGGGACCAGTAGGACCTGTAGGGGGCGCTCACCCTGCAGTCTATGTGGGTCCTAATACCCCAGTATAGTGACGGGGACACTATACTGTAAAAAGGTGCCGTCCTTCAGATGAGGCATAAAAACTGAGGTCCTGACTCTCTGTGGTCATTAAAAATCAGAGGGTGTTTCTCTAAAAGAGTGTTACTCCAGTGTCCTGGTCAAATTTCCCATTGGCCCTTATCAATCATGGCCTCCTAATAGCTGGTGTGTAGTGAGGTACTGGTGCACTATGGCTGCTGTTGCATCATCCAGATGGGGCTGCACACTGGTGGCGGTGGAGGGGAGTCCCCATTACCTGTAAAGCGCTTTGAGTGGAGTGTCCAGAAAAGTTCTATGTAAGTGTAAGCAATTGTTATTATTATTCAATCTGAACCTGCCTGCTATACATTTTTTGATGTATAATGCCTGATGCTGTTTCAAAAAGTAGACTGTGGAAGTTTTTCTTGTGTAGATGATAGGAATAAAGTTTTGTAACAAGCCAAATTAGTGTTAATCATGAAAGCCAGAAATTAATTTATTGAAAGGTATGTAGATTTATTTAGAGACTGACCCCAGCTCTTGTGGTTAGATAGGTTTTCCTTGTCTCTTTATGTCAATAGCTTATTTGAGGAGTCAATTATCCAAATAATCTAAATATTTTCCAGCAGTAGGTAGACATATATATAAGACTTTTACACTTATTAACTCAAAACTTTCTTTCCACACAGTTACCACACACTTTGGAGCATGGTTAGGAGTAATATTATTTTTATGAGGTAATTAAACAATCAAAGCCAATCTGGAACATGAACCAGAATTCACAGCCTCTTAATAATTTCCATTTTTTTGCCCACCTCCCAAAGGACCAATTGGTGACTCTAAATTGTAAAGGAACAAGTAAAGGTTTATTCTTTACTGAAAAGAGGAAAAAATTGAAGTCTCCAAAGCCGAAACGTTGTGTTTCTCTTCTTTTCAGCATGGAATAAACCTTTACTTGTTCTTTAACAGCCTGCACATGCTGACGCAGCTGCCTACTTGAACGACTCTAAGAATTTCAGATTTGAGGGGGTGTTTACAGTACAACCAGTACTGGCTATGGGGCTATAGGCAAATACAACTAAAGAGGCCGCATGGCCTATTCTTACTGTGGCCGTTCTGATTTTCTACGGTACAGTACCACACCAGAAAAGAAAAGCCGAAGCCAAAAAGCCGGTCAAAACAACACCAGACGGTGACATCATTAGGTATTGCCGGATGCGGAAGTGACGTTCAATGGAGGCCTCCATCAAAGGCACTGAGCGTGGCGTTCGTACAAGCAAGCTTCCGGTGACGCCGTATTTTTTTTTATATTGTCCCTCTCAGTAATGGCGGCTTCGTTTCCTTCTTGTTCCTCACCGAATAGCAAATGGTATTTCACCCGGGAGCAGATCGAAAATAGTCCGTCTCGCCGTATGGGGCTTGACCCAGACAAAGAACTGTCGTACCGTCAGCAGGCCGCAAACCTCCTTCAGGACATGGGGCAGCGGCTTAATGTGTATCTTTTCACTGGGGCGCTCGGAGCGCTTGAGTCGCAGCACGGCGAAGCCGGTGAGGCGGCATGGATACGGCGGCTCAGCTTGGGTTTTCCGAATGGCTTGGCAGTGTCAATGTATTAACGCTGGTCCAGAGCGAGGTTTGTAAAAGAGAAAGAGGTGTCGTGTCGACATGTACTGTGGAGTCGGTGTCCTGCCGGGTTCTCGCTGGTTGCTAAGGCCCGAGCAGTGTAGGCCTCGGCATCGGCCTAGGAGTTTTGGATAACAAAAGCCGGCGCCGGTGTTTCCGGCGACTTAGGCGGCCTCTTACAACCGGAGGACGGGTTAATCCCTGCAAATATCATATCTGGTTGGAGTTTTAAGAATCGATTAGTAGAAATGACGTTTATCTGTTATTTCATTGTTGGAGCGAGAAATTCACCGCTGCCGCTAACTGGTCAGCGTGTCTCCAAGCGAACAGCATTGTTCTCACAGCATATAAAACAACACGTTTTCGAGGTTTTCATGCTTATAATGTTTAAGGAAGTCGAAATGTACTGTACAGTCCCCTTGTGATAGCACATACAAAGACGTTTGCGATATTTACTGGAGCCATGAAGTAGCGGTTGTTTAGGGAAATACATTTCACGTCTTGGTGCCTCATGTTTGTCAATATAAGCCCTGGTTAAAATGGTTACACTGTTAGAATCCTGTTTATAACTGTAAAAAAAAAACTGTAAATAATTGAGAAATTAATAAAGTCCAGTGGCGCATTCGAGTTCGGCGTCTCCACATAATAAACATTTTTATCAAGTATTCTTGAGTCGTTCTTTTAGACGAATTCTGTAGTCATCATATTGCATTAAATACACTTAACTGTGATACTTGGCTTGAATGTGGATTACAAGACAGATTGGTATTGAAGGTCCTCACAGAATGGGAAAATTAATTCCAGTTCCCTTATTTTCCTGCAGTTAAAAAAATACTGTGAATGGTACAAAAGGTGATTAAATCACTTTTTAACAGTATTTTATTATAGCTACTGTGTGCTTGATGTTAGGAGTATTTGTCAATATAGTCGTCCTGAGGGTTTGGTAAAGTAAATTAATTGCACTCAGTGGCTGCAAGAGGTATTTGATTGTAATTATGCTACATGTATTTTAAGGTTAGATTCTGTCTCAGGCCCTCACCTGTCATGGGTGGACAGGGATTATTGTACCCATACTATAATCTTTCTAAAAAGTAGGGCTAGGTAAAGGAAGGAGATTTTCTAGGTGTTAACTATGAGGTATCCGTACAGCAGGCTATCATATTAGATGGGTTCTATGCACGTATATTTTCCATACTTGATATTACAATATTACAAAGTATTATGGAGAGAAAGAAAGGTTTGATTGTTATACAAAATGTGGCCTTAGATCATATGTGATTTGTGCAAAACATAAACATGCCAGGGTGCTTTAGAAACCTCAATCTTCAGAATAACTTTGTGACAAAAATATTCATGTTGGGGGATAAACCTATGTTTTTTAACAGAAATGGCTGTTAATTGTAAATCAGTTTATAAGCATCTTGTGACTTCACCTGCTGTACGCTCGTAGTTGTCTGTAGCTATATTTTGTTTTTGAAAATGAATACTGCTTTACTCTCTAGAATGTATGCTTCCATGAGGTGAATTATGCTTGGCTGTGAATTGTAATGCAAGTACTGTGTTTGGTGGTTAGTAGGGTTCTAGGTATTAAAGACATGTCATGTGAAGTGACTGCTGAGACTGTACTGTTAGATCAATAGGAGAATGTCAGCTCAACCATCTGTGGCATATTAACAGTACCCCAAAGTAAAATATGTGAAGGCAGTGTGGATCTGTTAGTTTTGCATTGTGGAATTTCTGTTGGTAATTAACGTGTGTTTATTAATAGCTATTAATAATGACCTTAATTGTAAAATACAGTGTTAATACCAACTGTGTTCAACAGTCATTTGCTCTTTTGTGAAGTGTAATGGATATTGGTTGTTAGTGGTTTTCTCAGTGGTATCATTGCTAGAGCTATTGCAAGCAGCCATGTTTGCAATAAGTAGTTCAGATTAGTTTTAAACTATGTTCATATTTCTGAAACTCTGAAGATGTCTGTGGAGCTGTAGGTACACATGTTCTCTACCTGTGTCTTTAGTTAATTCACTGGATTTGACTCCAAATTACAGTTCATGTATGGTAGGCAGTGCCTGGGGTCATTCTCACCCCTGCTCTTGATTTAGGGTCTGATCTGTCACTTTTTACTTAAATTGGAGTTAAAATTTAATTTCATTTTTTGGTTTTGCATTAAGATGGATCTGCTGCAGGGTGTAAACTGCTTGCTTGGCTGTTAAGTGTTGATCACCATTATAAATAATAAAGGGGTTCAGCCAAACCAGCAGTGTTTTGCCAGAAAAATGCAGTTAAATGACTTAAACCATCCTTGTCTGTTGTGATCTTCTGATGCCTGTTCTTCAGTGTTTGACCAACTTTTGTAGTTTAGATTGCTGTTTTATGTTGTTGGTAAAAATGTCAGGTTTCCCAGTTAAAATCCTGGTCGCATCTCCCAGGAGCCTCTTAAGAAAATCTGAACATGGGAATAATGCAGGGAACCCCTGCCCCCAGACATCAATTTCTAGTAGGTCCATATAGAGTTGGGGAGTTTGCAGAGTTTTTGGATTTAATTCTTAATGACTTGGTTCATTATGAAATTGTTTAGAAGGTGATGGGCAGTTTAAGTCTTGTGTGATGAGATAAAAAGTCCCTGTCTGCTGGTGATGGCAAAGTGCTGCTTTCTCTACAGTGTCACAGTGCTGTGTGCATCTTGGGCGCTTCGAGTTGTGAGCTGCTTTGCTGGGGTCACAGTATGAAAGAGAGCTCCGCTGTGGTCTGCTGCAGGGCAGTTACACAAGCCCGGCCCATGGGACTCCCTCTTATGTTCAGAGTGCGCTGCCACTTAAACAGTTGAACTCAGTTCTTTGTAACAGTTCCCGTTTTTTTAAAAGCTGTAGTTTTTATGATTAATCTCTAAAGGATTCTTTTCAAATCTTCTAAAGCAAAAAAAAAAACTTTATCTGATCACTTGGGGGTGTGGGAGAGAGGAAGGGCTGTCTTTGAGAAACTGCTTGAAGGTCTGTGGTCGTGCTTTAAAGTTGCATTACAGGGGTTTGGAAAGATTCTTTAGAAGTTGCTGGGAACTGCAGTGTGTAACCCAGCAATGTCCTTTGCAGATTTGTAGTCGTGAAACATAATTAAATGTTAAAGGAATAGTTTTTAATGAAGGAAGTCTTTGCCAGCTGTTTAGCAACTAGATATTGTCATTAATTTTACTTCAGTTATCTGTTTCTCTTTAAAATCGTGAGGCGAAACCTCTTGGCACTGTTGTGAAACTGGCATGAGGGGCTGGCGCTCTGGTACCTGCAAGACAGATCATATTGTTACATAGATCAGACATCCCTGGGTGCTGAGGAACTTGATCTGCAGCTGGCGGTATGCCGAACTGTTGAGAGTGTTAAAACTGAAAAGCAAGTATGAGTAAAATCTAAA
Organism: Lepisosteus oculatus; assembly: GCF_040954835.1. Taxonomy (NCBI): domain Eukaryota; kingdom Metazoa; phylum Chordata; class Actinopteri; order Semionotiformes; family Lepisosteidae; genus Lepisosteus; species Lepisosteus oculatus. The sequence goes on from NC_090696.1 coordinate 14,610,456, forward strand.
TTCTTACTGCTGGTAAGGATGAGTGAAGTTGTCCCCGGCCCCTCGCTGCAGGTGGCAGTAGTGCTCCCAGGGGTGCGTGCAGGGATCTCCAGGTGCTGTGTCCTCCATCTCCGAGGTCACGCTTGAAAGAAGACAAAGCGGACCTCGCAAGGAGTAGTCTGAGCTCATACTCATCAGAATGAGCCGTTAAGTGTCGCTGAAAGTGTTTCTTATCATTAATCTGCAGAATCTTTCTAAAGATGGCCCTGTGATTTCATCTATTAATTTGAATAAAGCCCAAAAACATAAAGGCCTAAAGGCTAAATCTCTAAACTTGTGCAGTTTCAGGGCAGCTACTGGTCCTGTTTTTTACACAAGAGGCAACAAGTTCCAGGTTAGGACACTGTTGCTGTGCCTCCCCCATCAACCAGCTGTCTCTCCTTTCGCTGGCAAACCCAGCTGAATGGCTTCCTGTAGAAATACATAATTGCTGCCTCAGTAAGATATTTTGCTCAAGAGCCTGTCAGATATAATAAGCAACATTGGTTGTCTGTGCCAGTTATCTGCCAGAGGAAAGTTCTGTAGGTTGTAGGTTCTGTGGGTCTGGTATCAGTAGTTTTAAGTTATGTGATACCGTGCTGAAGAAAGTTCTACTATTTACGTCATTTTTAATCATGCATATAAATGTACATGCTTTAATGTAGTCACAGTTGCCTGGAAGCTCCTTGTATGTTTGATTCTGAAATAAATTGCACTGAAAACTGACCTTCTGGTTTGGCTGAAAATTGGATAGCAGCCAGACAAGTTAGATGGGTTGTATGGCCTCATTTAATTTGGAACTTCTGCTCTGATGTTGTTGGCGATGACTGTGAAATATCAGTGTGATATTCTTGAGACTGCTCATACTGATTGGCAGTCTGGACTTTTATGTAAGGATATTTATCTCAGACATGGAAGTTTATTTTGTTGTTATTAGCCATACTGTAGTTCTGCTCTGCTACTTAACTTCAAATGGTTTGTGATGTATTTAAACATCTTATTTACTGAGTTGTGTAACTTGTTCTACTTGACCTAATTGTTCATTGATAGTATTTATTTATTATACAATTAGTATCTACTAAGAATTTGTCAATGTAGTAGGAAAAGCATTGTTGTACTGCCTGATGGAGGGGAGGGGTTTGCAGTGGTCTGTTCGTCAGTGTGGAATTGTTCATGAAAATGCAAGGTTACCAGTCCGGTGAATGTTTCTCTGGACATTTCCTTAACCAAAACCTTCCAGCTCCCAGCTCACCATCAACACTGCCATTGTGTACATGCACCGCTTCTATATGATCCAGTCCTTCACCAAGTTCCACAGGAATGTAAGTACCCTTGTCTGTTGTGCCACTGTGATTCTCCTTGAAGTGAGGCTGTGAATGTTCTGCTGCAACCTCTACAAGTACTGGGTTTTTCATATTTGCCACTTCTTTTTGAGTCACTTTGAATAATAGAACGGCTGGGGTTGTAGTTGTAGTAAATTGGTTGCAGTTGCAGCACTATCTCTGCCTGGTGCATTGAGCTTCCCATCGCACAATGTAACTGTAACCTCCAGCAGGTCTGTACTGATGAGATGCACACAGGATAGCGAGGGAACACAGCTGTTCTGTTAACAGGGGATAAGCAGCCCCTGTAGAATGCGGTTTTGTCCCGAGTCTTGACGATGCTCTTGTGATGGGGTGACTGCAGTCAGGGCTGCCCAGCAGTAGTTTAATTGCGCCCCCCCTCCCGCCAGGTGATCGCCCCAGCCGCGCTGTTCTTGGCTGCCAAGGTGGAGGAGCAGCCCCGCAAGCTGGAACACGTGATCAAGGTGACCCACGCCTGCCTGAACCCCCAGGAGCCCCCGCCAGACACGAGGACTGATGTGAGTAACCGCGGGCGGACTCCCCTCTTGCCCAGCTTGTGCGACCTCTTCACACACCCAAGCAGGATTGCAGACGCCAGAGTGAATGAAAAGATCCCTTTTGTATTGTTCTTCCAGGAGTTCATTTTGATTTCTCTTCTGTGTTAGTCTGAAGAGGTGCAACCCTGTGAACAGTGTCTTGCTTTGATAATAGTGGATTTTATGGGCTGAAGCTGCACTCCTCAGCCCAGTCCCTGTCGTATACAACCTGCTTGGTTCTGAGCGGTTGTGTGGCTTCTTCCAAAAAGCATCTCTTTTGTCTTTACAGTGCAAGGATCATGTTTTATGTGGTTAATGCTAGACTTGATGTAAATATGGCCCTTTATCTCTAAAATATATATATATTCACCAGTACTTTCTGTTCATCTGAGATTCCACTGCACTGCACACGGGACAGGCTGTGATTTACTAAGTGCTAAGACTCCCAAGCCTCCCAGCACTGTTCTGAAAATGACCCTCCCTCTGCCTGAGTAAAACACGGACCCTCAGCATTAGACATGAGATGTGCGTCTGGATTAATTTAAGACGATGTCCATACTTGAAATGTCAAAAAGGCATTACCCCCTGCATGTTTTTTATGCTTGGCAGCTTATAGGCAAAATGACAACCTTATGGAGAAATAAAAATATCGTTTTTTACATCTGGTTTTCATATTCATGACCTATGTTTTATTTTAGTCCAGCACACCAGGATTTAAAGAAATACACAGTGTTGTCTGTTATAATTTAGTTGATCAGGGTGACAAGAAAATTATTGGAATAGTGAATATTTTGAGATAAATTTCCCCGTTTTCCAAAGTGCTAGAAAGTGTTTCTAGCACTTTGATCTGATGAGTTCACAGTGATCTGTGCCTAGGCTGGGTGTAAACGAGGTAAGGATAACTTTCCTAAGGTGTACCAAGCTTGTGTACCTTTCACTGCTCACAGGTGATCTTAACAGATTCACACTCGTACTGATTGAGTGTCTGTTTTCAACAGGGTGCGAAATTCCTAGCTGCCCCAACCCCCCCACCACCACCACCACCGTGTGATTACATTATTATAGCAATAATCCTCTCTTTCCTTTGACACAGGGCACCTATTGTGCCTCAACGGGCCACAGTCACACTGTAACAGCCCTTCTGTCTAACATCCCTTACACAGTGTCACACTGTGCCAGCAGGTGCCTGAGATTGCTGAATTTCTCGCCCTGTTTAGCTGTCTGAGGTGTTGGTTGTTTAATAACATGTACAGGCTTTGTTTTGCATTATTATTTTTTAAATCAATCGTTGCACCATGTTATCCTAAGAGTTGAGAGCCTTGTGAATCGGGTATTAAGAATCTTGAAAAAGCATTGACAAAGTCAGTGCATCGGACTTCTTCAGAACCAACAGGGAAACATAAATCAGTGGACTTGAGTGAAAACTACAGGGAAGTGCATTGAAACCTGAGAACAGGAGCACTTTTACACAAAGAGTGGTGGGTGTCTGGAACAAGCTATCCAGCCATGTTATTGAACCTGATGTGAGCCTCAGATCAATGTGTTGGTAATCAAGCTTAAAAGGCCAAATCCCCTCTTTTGATTTCTAACAGTTCTTATGTTCTTGCTTCTCAGAGGTCAGTCTTGTTAGATCCAAGCTCATTTAAATGTCTGCGCTTCTCTCCCTATCATATGTGACCCAGGTGAGGTGTTTAGCTTTGGGGCAGAAGAGCAGAAGGAACTGGGGCTCTTGAGATGTGCTGTTGAGATGACACTTGTTCTGCAGTTCTACTTCAAAGATCAAACCTCAAAAAAATTTAGTGGTTCTTTTTTTTAACACACTTCTGTGGCTTTAGATGTACAGTATACGCTTACCTGATACTGTTACGATATAGTATTTTACCCAATAGGATTGTGCATTTACCGTGCAACTCAGTTCTACACCTTGTTTTCTCTCACAGTTTGTGTAAGGAAGCCTTCGGTTTTCACATCAGTGATCCCGTCGGGTTACATATACCATAAACCTGAATTAAACTGTGTTTTTAATGCCACCCAGGATTACTTTGTTTCCAGTCTCCCGCTCAGATCCACTTTTAGAGAGGGGCTAACCATGTTGTTCCATCAGACACAGTTCGTACGTTAATCACTGATCTTATTATGATTCCTGAAGGTGACCTTGTCTGTATGTATGTCCTGAAAGATGTACCTTCTCTGATCTGTTGCAGTTGCTATATCCAGACCCATCTGGCTGGGATGCCTTCAGATGACTCCCATGTCATTTGAAGCCAGTGTCATTGGTTTCATTTAAAATGTCTCAACTAGCAGACAAAGGAACAGCCTCTTCTTCTTCAGATCATTAAGGAGTGACAGTTTGCAGCTGTCTGCTGCCATGTCAGAACACCAACCCACCAGCCTTTCCCCTCTTGTTTACCTGTAAGTCCTTTATAGAAGCCTTTTGACATTAAATGGAATCTACTTTAAAACCCAAACATGCATCACAACAGAAAATTGTAAGGCATGCATCTAAGAGAGCCGTGATCTAAAGGGGTGTATCCACTAAGGGACCAAACTTTGATCGGAAACTTTCTCCAAGAACATGGTGCAACTATTGCTTTAAAAATAACTGACAGAGAGAGAAAAGAGAAAGATTGCCTCCTAGTGAGTAACCTGCCTGTCCTCTCAACCTCAGGCATACCTGCAACAAGCCCAAGACCTGGTCATTCTTGAGAGCATTATTCTCCAGACCCTGGGTAAGTGGAGAAGGCGAGAGGGCTCTCTGGGCACCCAGACTAGAGATGGTGCTTGGCGGACTGCAGATATTAACCACCTTCACTCTTGTCTACAGCGGAGGGAGGAAGAACGGACGCCACTGTTTCAGCCTTGTCCAATTGAACAAGCATTGTCCATTCAAACGTCCACGTGTTACAGTTCCTTTCGTCTGCTCCTTTCATAATTACATGAAAGTACTACCCTTTCATTTTTTTAAGCCATGCCTTTGGCACTAGTTACCTTGCACAGCTGGTGATGGATGCTGTGTGTTTCTTCCTTTAGTCTTCTGTGATGATCAGAAGACCTGGATCTATCGTCCTGAGCAGATGTTTCTGAAAGTGTACAACTATTTATAGTGACAGAAGAGATAACCTGTCTGTGACAACAGTAGGGTTCAGTGCGTTTCAAAATCAAAGCTTTTGCACAACAGATAGTAGAATTTTGAAAACTGCAAATGCTTCCCTGCATGACTGCACATCAGTTTGTTAACATGCCCTGTTAGTATGCCGTTTGATCTCTCGGAATATTTCCATGTGAAAATGCAGGGAGTGATTTTGCTGGTCATGAGGGGAGGTAATCGCTGTATTACTGGCTCAGGCAGTTAAAATCAACCAAAACCTTTTCTTAAAACTGTTTCTTGGAAGAGGTCAAATGGAGTGAACACAACACACTCCCTTACATGATATTGAACCCTGAAACCAGCGTGAGGCAGGATGCACAGTTTTTGCAGGATATTAACTATGCAAAGTGAAATGGACAGGAGGGTTAGAAGAGCTTGGTGGGAGGGTTACGTTGGTCTGATATGTGAACCCCACTAAATGGACTTTAGGGCTAAGCTAATCACAATGTGGGTCGCAGCCATGGACTCAAGTCACAGAAGGAGATAAATATTTGACTCTTCACATAGTTGTGGCTTTTCTAACAGCTGACTTACATTCTAGGGTTTGACTTGCAAAGACGGGAGTCTCTAAGCAGAGAGAACAGAGCGGAACTGTAGGGTCTCTCAATGGAAAGAAACAAACAGCTTGGATTTCTTTCAGTGCTGGTGGATAATGACAGTTGTTTGGGTGTAGAAATCAGGCAAGGTACCCGAGACAGACAGCTCAGACTCGGATTAAGCTGAGAGCCAACAGAATGGTGTGTCCTTGTCCTGTAGGAATCCTCTGATCCTATTTATTCTAAATACTAGTCACGTAGCTATATGTAGTCAGAAAGTGATTAAATTCAACATAAGTACCAATAGAAGGTTTAGTAATGATGGTAAATGCAGAGATGAACAGTGGATCTATAGTTGCAGTCTGATTAGATGGTCCTTTACAAATGGTGTAGTCCTTAATGGTTGTAGAGTCAGCAGTGGAAGGCAGTCTTGCTTTAGATGACTCATCAACAACTAATTTTTATAGAAATCCACTTCATTTCATGAACACAGCCTAAAGCACCATCACCACCCGTAACTGACGTGTGACAATGGCTTAAAAAAAGAGAAGGAAAGATGCTACTGTTACACAGTTATCAATTAAAAGAAAAACTAATTTCTTAACTCATTTGTCTTATCTAGGCCCTGCCAGCTGAAGATTTAAAGAGATGACTTATTTTTTGTAAATTGTCTCCACGATCCCACGATGAGTTTACATTTCACACTGCAAGAGCTGCACGTCTCTCCCCTCTTACTCTGAAAGCCTACGTGTCTGATCAGGCGCCATACTCCATCTCAGTACTTGTCAGTCATACAGAGAGCAGGTGGGCTAGTCTGTCACAAGTGGCAGTACTGACCGCAATTCCCTTCTTGTTTCTCCCTTTTCCAGCTTTCGAAATCACCATTGACCACCCGCACACGCATGTTGTCAAGTGCACACAGCTCGTCAGAGGTAAGATTATATTTATCACTGGAATGGAAGTGGCCAGTGGCTTGGTTATGCCTTCGTTTTCGGATGCCCCATTTAATTATTTCATTCCAGCCTTTTTTGGTCCCATGTGGGAAAGGAGACTGACAGTACAGAGGCCAGAACTAGCCAGAAAACACTGCAGCAGATGTGCCTGTGAAGAAAAAAAGTGTTGCGTGTCTGTTTGTAAGCAGATCCCAGCTTTGAAGGGTAGTTTTTTAAATATTCACTTATCTGTTTTGCATTCCTTCCAACAAGAATAAAAATAGAAATCCTTCTCCTGTTCTATTTTTAGGTACATATTTTAGGTTCTCTTTTTTAAACCAAGGGTTTGCGACATAGGCAGAGAAGGGTCTTAAAGTGTAAAGGAAAGGTCACAAACCCATTTTTTATTAAAGGAGCTAGCTTGAGATGGAGATCATTTCCACCTGTTGAGCTGCAGTTTAACTCTATATGGCTTGCTCTTTTTCAGCAAGCAAGGATTTGGCTCAGACGTCGTATTTCATGGCTACCAACAGGTAGGCACTTCTAGTTGTGCTGCAGGAAACAAGCAGAGCTGCTAAGCCTGTCTTTTAAACTGGAAAAATCCTTTACAGTATCTACATAGGTAGATTCAAATTCAGATTCAAAAAGTAGTATATATGCATGCTTAGAAAGCAGAAGTATTGTTTTCAGAGTATGGAATTTGACACGTTATCAAAAAGCCTAGAATCATGACAATGTTTAGCCTTAAAATGACAGTCTGTCTCTCCTTATTCCACTGCTGTTCCTCTCGGTCCACCTTCGGGCAGCCTGCACTTGACCACCTTCTGCCTACAGTACAGTCCTCCCATAGTAGCCTGTGTGTGCATCCACCTGGCCTGTAAATGGTCAAACTGGGAGATCCCAGTCTCCACAGACAGCAAGCACTGGTGGGAGTACGTGGACCGTACTGTTACCCTTGAGTTGTTGGATGGTAGGTGTTCTTCAGTCGTTATTTCTTTTCTGTAATGCCCTAGCTTGGTAGAAGCAGAGTGACGCTTTCTGTTTTCCAGGAAAATCCTGGGAACTAGCAAACCGAAAAAGAATTACAAACAATAAATGACACTGTTTAGAAATACTGTAGGAAACTGTGCTTTTTCTGTGATCCCTTGAGCCAATCTAATTCGTGGGTACGATTCAATCCCACAGAGCTCACACATGAATTCCTGCAGATCCTTGAGAAGACTCCCAGCCGGTTGAAACGCATCCGTAACTGGAAGGTAATTCCAGCAGAAAAAAAACCCTAGTCCCCTTATTTTAGTAATTCTTTGTGTCCATTAATGCCTTGTAGGAGAAAAAATTATTTCTTTATTCAGATTTCATGTGCTTTGCCTGCAGGCTACATCTGACTTTTTTTAATGAGCCTATTCTCAGAAGATAACTCGGCTTTCTCTCCTCACTATCCTCTATAATACTACAGGAAGAAAGCTAGCAGCGTTTGTTGTAAGACTGTCAAATTCTCTAGATTTCTAAGTCTGAGTTCTGGGGGTGTGGCCACCTCTACTCGGAAGCACTGGCAATCTAGAGCCTTGTGTGTATTTTGTGCCCTGAGAAGTGATGGTAATCACTTTCCCCTTCTGACAGGCAGGGCAAACGGTGAAGAAGCCCAAGGTGCAGGAAGAAGGGGACCAGACGGAGGCCATGATGAACATGATCTCCATGGCATCCTCCGAGACCACGCTGGCAGGGCTGATGAGTCTCTCCGCCCCTCCTGCCAGCTCTGTGGCAGCATCCTCTATGGGTGACAGAGAGCCTTCAACGTCTGCCCCTGGGTCACAGCAGTACTGGCAGCCCGGCAAGCTGGAGGCCCAAAGGACTGGCCAAGATCCTGTGCAGAACAATGAATTAGGCTTCTCTCAGGGCCTCCACGTGCCTGCCAAGGTGTCCCTCAGCGAATATCGTGCCAAGCACGCTGAGGTGCTGGCGGCCCAGAAACGCAAGCTGGAGAACATGGAGGCCAGTGTGAAGAGAGAGTACGCCACAGCTGCCCAGGCTCTCATTGGACAACAGAAAAAGGACAAGCCCCCGACGTCTCACCCGGCCTCCTCCGCCCCCGGCTCCGACACCACGAACCCTTCACCCATCATTCTCAAAATCCCTCTGGAGAAGGAGAGGCAGGACAAGAGCTCCCTGAAGGTGCGTCTGCCGTTGGCTGGGGGAGGAGGCAGCGGGGCAGGATCGGGGAGACCGGAGGATTTCAAGGTACGCATCAAGGTGCCGGAGAGACGGGGCGGCTCAGCCGGGGAGGAGGGCAAGAGCAGGGACAAGCACAGGGAGCGCTCGTCCAACCACCATCACCACCATCACCACCACCATTCCTCGTCCCTCTCCTCCTCCTCCTTGTCCTCCTCACACAAGCATCCGGGAGGTGTCCGGTCCTCCGGGGACGCCTCCAAAACCGGCTCCTCCTCTTCCTCCTCCTCCTCCTCCTCCTCCTCTTCCTCCCGCAAGCGGCCTCACTCCCAGGAGCCCTCGCCCGCCTCTCACCAGCCCAGGCCCAGCAAGGCCTCCAGGAACTCCTATCAGCTGCCCCCGTCCTCCGCCTCCTCCGCCCACCCTCTGGGCCTGGGTCCAGACGGGCTGCCGGTGCTGTCCCAGCAGCACCACCTGCCCTTCCCCCACCCCAAGGCAGACAAGGGCTCTGCCGACACCAACGGCCACAGCGCGGGGGGCGGCGGCGGCCAGTCCAACGAGTACCAGGACACGTTCGAGATGTTGAACTCGCTGCTGAGCGCTCAGGGGGTGCAGCCGGCCCAGCCGCCGGTGTTCGACTACCGCTCCCAGTACGGCGAGTACAGATACCACGGGGGGGCCCGGGGGAGCAACTCCCGGCCCCCCCCCCTGCCGGCAGAACCCCCTCCCCCCCTTCCGCCTCTCCCGAAATGAACACCGGAGCGGGGAACACTTTTACGGAAATATCCACCTGCTACAGCCAGCAGCCAGGTTGCAAACTGTTGAGCCTCTTTGGCCGAGGTTTTTATATTTGTGTTCATGACTTGACAGCACAGCAATGTACCACTTTTTATTTTTTTTTTCCAAAATTTATTTTTACACTTTTTAAATTATTTTTCCTAGTTTGATTTTTTTTTCCCTTGAGTGTGGCAATAATGACAAAAAGTCTATAAAAATTTTAAAAACAGAATAATGTTTTAAAAAAAGTGTACTGTTCACGATGTAATTTTATGCCCATCCTGTAACATAAATAACTTGCATTTTGTTTTAGGGATGTGTCTTAATGACATGAGACAGTGTTTTTTTTTTAATCAGTGGTAAAACAAAAAAACTAGAAATTGTTGTGATGCAAGCTGTTATGCAAGGGGAAGATGGGCACCTTCTGTTTGAACATGAATGGGAATCTGTCTTTGAAATGTACTGCTGCTCTTTGGTTTTAATTGGTGCATTCATTTTAAAATATACAAAACGTTTTTCATCCACTTAATATGTAGCAGCTGCTTGGTGCTTCTTAATGCTGTCCTGATGCTCTTGTGCTAAGCGTGCCTGTTCTGCAGGCAGGAAGGGGGCTGGATGCAGTGTTGCGTGTTTGTGCTGTCTCCCTGTGAGCGCAGTGAACTGCACACGCAGTCCAGCTCCTGTACTGGCGAGGCAGAAACCAGCCAATGCCAAGTTCGCAGTGTTCGCTTTAACATGCTTGAGCTTTCCATCAGACAGAAATTAGAACACCTGCTGTGAGGTGAGAAAGATTTGAATTGAATGAATTAGGTTAGTCTGAGGACACAGCCATGGCACCGAAGACAGGAATGTCCTTTTTTTCTTCTGGAGGGTTCGACCAACTCGGGGTAGAAGATGATGCACTAATCACCCTGTTGCCCTGTTCCTAGTGAAAGAGTCATAAAAATTGGCGCATAAGTTGCAATGACTTGGAAATGATGAATAATGCAATAAGAAAGACTTTCACTCTGACTCAGCTTTGTGTAAGATTTTCTGGACTCACCTGGTGGTTTCTTGATATTCACCTGTGAGCTCAGGCTGGTCTTGGTTATAGGAGACCCAGTCTCAAGCCCCGTCTGTGTGCTCGCTCAGCTCTGTTGTCTCCCGCGATCTGACTCGTCAGGCGACACTCTTCCTGACTTCCGCTTCCCGCTCAGGCCCTTGCTGGGCAGCTGTGGGGCAGTGCTGAGCTCCGACCCCAGGAGCTTTTGTCTCTGTACAGACCTGCTGCTGAATTGTATTGGTTTGCAGGCTCTGGCAATGCCCAGTGCGCATGGATCCAGTCTTACAGAGCCCAGATCTGGTGGTTTTTCATCCACTTAAACTTTGTGAAGTTGAACCAATCATTTCTTAGATCTGATAAAATAAGCTTGGTCTTTCTAGGTCTTGAATTAAGTAGATTTTCCCATTACTTTGTGACTCACTGATTGGCTCTGCATGGTTTTCTTTTATCTGTCTTTGGAATTTGCAAAAGCTAATAAGTCTTCAGGAGAAGCACAGGATGATCAGATAGGTTTGTGCAGTATCTGTTGTGTGACATTGTACTCTTTTCTGTGCCATTTACCCTCAAAGTGCTTAGAGAATTCCATATAAAAGCCATTGTTTGCTTTGCAAGTTGGTTAACTTGACAGATGACAGTATTGGCAGAAACAGAGAAAGACTCATAGCTGAACAGACTCCTGTAAGCTATTGGTGCTGTACCTCTGAGATGCAGGGCTCTTGAATTGATCTTGGGCAAAAGAGTCGTTCAACTCGCATATAAGTTGGGTAAATATTACGCTTCTTCAATGTCTCCTGTTCCTTTTTTAATGGTGGTTGAGTTCCCAGCAGCACGTTTTATGTGCTTATGTGGCTCTGTTTTTAGACGTGCAGCGCTTTAAAAGTAAAGCTTTTCACACAAAGCTGCTGGTTACAGCACAAATAATGACAAACTGCATGTAAAAACAAGCAATTTTACACATAATTTTCCTTAATCGTTGTTATACCAGGGCTTAAATGGCCTACAACAACTGTTAACAGAGTGCTGCTCATACATGGACAGGAGAGGAGTATGGTAGGCTTGTCTGATCCTGCTGTCTGTAGCTGAGAGCAAGGCTGGAGATCACATCTATCAGCCTAGGTTAGCTGAAACTGGGGCACAAGTATTAAAGGCGAAAAGAAACAGGGGAGACTGAATTACAGTGTTGCATGAAATTGGATTATTTAGTATGTTTTGTGTTCCCTTAAATGAGTTTAGATGACATCCTGACTGAGGTTTTTCATTTTCAGAAATGAAGTATAGCCAGGATTCTCCAAATGTGGTTGATTCATGGTTAGGGCCTTGGTTAGCGCTAATCCCAGGTGAGGCACTGCTGTAGTACCCACAAAGGATACATATGGAAGTGACTTCGAATAGCGTCCGCCCAGTAGTAACCAGGGCTAGTGCATGATTTGGTCAGCATGGCCAGGGCTGAGTGAGCATTAGTCCATTTGGGTTTCCTCCACTTGCCAAGCGGCTGGAATCCATACTACTGGCATTGAGGAATGGCGTCACTCCTCCAGCTGGTGCCCTGGCCTCTGAAACCCACTGTGGAGTTTGCAGCATGTGGAAGATGCAGGGCTCTGAGGCGGTTGTGTCAGGAGTACACTGGTCTTCATTCTGCCAGTACAGTACAGGGCTGATACCTGTAAACTGTTAAAGGTTCTAAATAGAGTATTGTGCACAACTGGAAATTTTTAATAACAGACACAGAATTGAGTAACACTTTGCAGGATGAGATGTAGCTGATGCGCTGAGCAAGAAAAGAAAATAATTCTTTATGTATCAGTGATTTCAGTTTATATGTACTGAACCTAATTGTAAAAGCTGTAGCCTTTGCTACAGCATTAGTTTACTGGGTGGCATCTTTGAAATAATCTGATAGTTAAAAACACCGGACAGCTGAAGCATCAAGTCGTTCTGTCCTTGCAGCTCTTCTGAAGTGCACACCCTAGGGTTCTGAAGACTGCGGCATGTGAGCAGATATGTCACTCTGCCAGCTACCACATCCCTGACTAGCAGGCTGTGGAAACATAGTAAATCCAGTCATAGTTGAGATCCTGGTCTGTGAAAGCATTATCAAGGCTGTTAATATAAAGATATTCTTACTGGAGAACATTGTCGTAGCTCTCTGAATGGATTGTGACATTTTAAATGCAAACAAATGATATTTTTAACCTATGTTTTCGTAATGTTGGTTGTGATAAAGTTATATATATATTTAACTGTGCAGGTGGATATTAAATATTCATATTTTTATCTTTTGTAAAATAAAAGCAAAAAAATCAATGTAAGTGAACAGGCTTGTACTTTAGTTTCTAGATTTCAAGTGTGACACAGTCATTGTTTTAAATGGTTGTAAACTCCTATACTACATTCAGATGATTAATTTATATGGATAGAATTCCACATGCAAATCCAGGGCTATAATAGGTGTGTGAGGGGGTGGTTTTGATAAGTAATGAACCACCAGGTGGTAATTTTTTAATTTATATTTTTTATCAGTGAATCAAGACATCTGTGCACCACAGATAATCCCATTGCTCCATAGGTTTAAAGGTCCTGTGCTTATACTCCCACCCTGACCTCTTCCTCATATGAACCTGTTTTAGAAACTGCATCTTACTGTCACGCCGGACCTGCCCTGTGCTGTCTCTGTGGGCTACATTGCCTGTCTCAAACAGATTTTTAAGCACTTTTTCATTCTGTGCTTCTAAGATCCAGATTTTGCAAGGGACACAAAAATCTGGATTTTTTTACAGCAATAAAATGTTCGAAACTAAACCTCAGAAACCAATACTGAAAATGTGATGTGAGATATGGCAACATAATAACAGACTTAGGTGGTTATCACAGTATTTTTGAGGTGTGGGTGTAAACATATGGCCTTTACAGGAAGCTAGAAGAACTTCTGTTGATAGGTAGAGTCTACGTGGTGTTCAAGTTGTTTGTGGTGTCACTCTTCACTTGAAGCCCCTTCTGTAATAGGGCGCCCGTGAGAAATGGTCTGCATTGCTGGATTCATAGACTGCTGGCCCTTCTCAGTGGGACCTGTCTGCACTCAGGGAGCCAGATCAGGAGGCTTGCACTGCTACAGAGCTGAGAGGAGGCATTGCTTCCACATGGGAAAGGCAGGAGGATGGTGATTTCACTGCATCCACAAAAGCTGCATCTCGAATCTGAGCTCCATCCCGCAGATCCGAAAATGACAGAAATGCCCAGCCCAGCTTGTGATGTTTCAAAACTCGCACCTGAGGACTCGCAGGATCAAGTCCAGGTCTGACGACAGTGGCTGGCAGTTTGTGTGGTATGTCAGTGGTTGAAATAAATGTCTATTTGATAGCTGTGATTCAGTAATCTGCTTCTTACGTCCTATTATTGTGATTTTGGTCTTAAAAAATGATCATGTTGCCCAGGCTCCCTAGCGCACTGATCAAATTGGGCGATTCTTTGTTGTTTCTATTTTCCAATGTGTGAATTTTCTTCTTTTCCAGATTGTAGTCCTGTATAATGTAAGTGATAATCCTGAGTCATGTAAATAGGTTTTTTTGTGATTAGAAAATGACATTTTAAGAAGATTTCTACAGAATTCCTACGCAGAGCACCTAAAATATATCAGAATCTAGCATAGCCTTCTAACACCAAAGTTGTACTGTTTCAAGTATTTTGTAAATTTAAGAGATTGTTTAAAAGTTCAAAGCCTATCTTTGTATCACTTATCTATTTAAATTGCTACATGTAAAGACTGACAAATATTGTATTGCAGTTTTAACATTTCCTTTTTAAGGATTTTTTACTATTCCAGGTCATGGGTGTGTGTCGATCTGCTTGTTAGGGGCATACAGAACAATGGAAGGGAGCGATCTGCTGCCTGCTGCCTGCCAGTCTGTTTTCTTGGGTAAAAAGTTATGCAGAATTTACCATTTAAGTCTAAAATGCAAATTACCTTATAAGGGCAATTAGATTTATATTGTATTTAAAGCAATTCACTGCCACCCATGCCAAGCTGCTGCAAGCAGGTTTAAGGTAGAAATGGTGTTGGGAAGAGCAAGGAGCTGAATCTCCGAGGGCTTAAAGGGAGATAGATGCGTTTGCCTTGACTTCAGTGAGTGATCCAGGAAAAGCCAGCAGTGCTTCTCTTCTCCAGTGGGGGTGGGATTTCAGGGTTCGCCCCTTTCTTGTGGCTGGAACCCCTTTTTACAACAGCCTCCTGCTGTCGGAGGGTCGGGCACTGCCAGGTTATTGTAATACTGTGCGGCTGGAGCACAGTCTGGAGCCAGACGCCGCAGAGGAGCCCCGGCTGGTAGGTGTAGCCTGGCATGTGGGCCCCGATCTACTCTGCGGGACGGCTGGGTGTTCCTCCCCCCTCAGGCTCAAGCTCCTCTCTCGTCCTTGTATGTCTTCGGCGATGCAGCCTGGGCGCTGGACCTGCCCCTCGCGCGAGGAGGTGTGTGGATCTTGCACCTGTCGGCCTGCGCTCCTCCGGTTTCCAAGCAGCGCGAAACGGTTTCTCTGTTGTTCCGCGTGTGAGGAGCGATGAGAGGAGATTGACAGGGGGAGCTGCCTGTGCTGTAGTTCTTCTGATTCTGAGCGTTACTGTTAAATTGCGTTGCTGGCACTGTGGTCCAGGGAGACTTGCATTTGATCCATAAACGAAACAAACCGCAGAGATGCGGAAGGAGAAGCTGTGTAAACCAAAAGGCATATGATATTGTGTCACAGTACAATCGCCAAAAGAGTGCAAAGTACAAAGTGTACTGCAAAAATCTCATACCTCAAACAAGGTAAAGAAGAATGTCCTGTACTATTGTCTCTCGCCAAGCAACTGCTTGTCCTGTCATCCCTTGCAGAAAACAGTCCCCATCATCGTCCTGGGCACACCTCATGGGGATGGGGTCGTACTTGCCCTTCGTCGCGGGGGTGGGGTCGATCAGAGGACATTGCTACTCTAGTTCTTGAAGGAAGCAGGCACATTTCAGATAACTTTATATTACCTCTGTTGCAAACATTGTAATTTGCAAGCCTAATTATATGCATTTCAGCTTCTTTTTTCACATGCATCAGTAGTGTTTCTGTCCAGTCCTGCAGAAAGACGGGGGGCAGCCGTGGTTGCTAGGCCAGCCAGACGTGTGCTCTCTTTGCCTCCACCTGTCCTCTCTCTGTCTCATGTACTGGATCACTTCTTTTCCACAGGTGATCGCAATAACTGTCACTCTGTCACACTTCATAGATCTAGGCATGCCATTATATACAGTATCTACAATATGGAGAGGAATAATGTGTAAAATGTACATACATTTTTGTATGTTTTTAGCGGTACCAGATGAACTCAGGTTTGGAATTTTCTTGTGTTTGGGAATTCTTACGTGTAAAATAAGATCGAATCAAGGTTTACATTTCACAGTGCTTTTTTATTTTCTGTTATTTTGTGCTTTTTGTAGTGCATTTCCCTTTCTAAAATTAAACTGTGGTTGATTTGCTCCTATATTCATGGTTTTTAATCAGAAAGGCTTCTGATGGTTTATTTATTATATGTATACTGTATATGGAGGAGCTGTAAATAAGAGCTGGTGCTACACAGAGGGAGCGGGAATTGGACTGTTCTAGTAGGGTCTTGCTTTTTAAACAGTGTTTCGATTCACCAACTGCTAGATGACTAAGTGAAATGTGACTTCAACTGAAACTGTGGAATATTTTTGTCTTGGGCACCTGTGCTTTTAATAAAGCAGAAATAAGTCCTCAGTCTGGGGTTGTGTTTATTCTGTGGCAGACCTGGGTTCAGTCACTGTACAGGCAGTGAGCTGAGTCACACATGAAACACTGAGGGCAGAGGTGCACAGGGCAGGACCTCAGCCTGCACGGGACACCTGTCCTTCACTGGACACCAGGTGAGACCTCAGTCTGCACGGGACACCTGTCCTTCACTGGACACCAGGTGAGACCTCAGTCTGCACGGGACACCTGTCCTTCACTGGACACCAGGTGAGACCTCAGTCTGCACGGGACACCTGTCCTTCACTGGACTCCAGGTGAGACCTCAGTCTGCACGGGACACCTGTCCTTCACTGGACACCAGGTGAGACCTCAGTCTGCACGGGACACCTGTCCTTCACTGGACACCAGGTGAGACCTCAGCCTGCACGGGACACCTGTCCTTCACTGGACACCAGGTGAGACCTCAGCCTGCACGGGACACCTGTCCTTCACTGGACTCCAGGTGAGACCTCAGCCTGCACGGGACACCTGTCCTTCACTGGACTCCAGGTGAGACCTCAGTCTGGTGCTCCTCCCTCTTCCAATTTTCCTTCCGTCTTGCCAATTCTCTTCCCACTGCCCTTCTTCCCTCTGCTTCCTCTTCCCATGCGCTTCCTGGTGTGGACGGAGGCCCCAGCTGCTCAGACTCAGTCCCTAAGACAAGTAACCAGGGTCTTGACCGGCTGAGGCTGGGTTAAAATGTGGACGCACAGCAGGAAAAAGAGCAATGAGTGCAGAGTGATGTTAAAGTGATGTTATTATTATGTTATAGAGTAAGAAAACTGAAAAATTTGACCACTCTAAAGAAACTCATGGTTTCTGCTTCCCTCTGCTGGTAACAACTAGGGAATGCAGACCAGCCAGTCACATGTCTCCTCACCTGGAGGTCCTGCTGGGATAAGATAAGATCACTTTATTGGCCACATACAATTTCTTGCATTAGGAATTTGTCTTTTCGCATACTCCAGCTTGCTCTCCATGAGACACAGACAGGGAGAGAAGCTTGGGGTCAGACCGCAGAGTCAGCCAATGTACAGCACCCTGGAGCAGTTGTTCAGGGGCCCAACAGAGTAGGATTCCTCTGCCAGCCACGGGATACAAACCGCCAACCTTCCAGCCACAGGCGCAGATCCTGAGCCACAGAGCCACCGCTCCGCCAGTGTTACTGTGTGAGGGGTGCGGTGTGTCTGCTCCCCAAAAACTAATTATTTAAAAATATTTATGTAACTAATCTAACATTTCAATTCTTTTTCTGTCATGTCGAAGTCATGTTACTCAGACTGGTGCTCAAACTCAATGCCCACCCATTCGAATTGCTCTGGCGACGGCCCTGTCCCTGGCAGAAGCTATATATAAAACAGCTATACCCTAGATAGTCATACCAATTAAAATTGTTTAAAACAATAAGAACACATAACTTGGAGACAGATATTAAAGTATTAAGATGGATATGTTATTATTCTGATTTCTGTACTGGAAAATCTGATAACATTCTAAAATCTGGACTATTAGAGGCATCACAGCAATATGTACCTTGATGAAACAGAATCACCTGAAAAACGTAGAAGATTTATCACCTAGATAAATAGCCTAGAATTTAAAGCAAAGAAACAAGTGATAGATTATAGATTTATAGCCTAGAAATAAGAGTTCTACAGATACTTCCAAATTAGGCACTAAATAGATAGTTGGGTATAACAACCAAATACAGAGCAAAGTAGTAAACTGCTTGATCATTTTATAGCTTTGTACAAGCAAAGCAACCAGAAGAAAATAATCTCAAAACTATAATAACATTGAAGGTATGAAAAACGATTAAATTAATTATATTAAAATATAGTGGGGAAAAAGAAAATGATAAGACAGTTTCCGCAGAACAGTGGAAGAACAGATTTCAACTAAGCTCCACCAGTTTACAAGTTTGGAGAAATTGCTGTTGAAAACATTAGATTCGGTTTTTTAATAGTCTTAAAATTCCAGCAAAACAAAAAGGAAGCTATTCACGATGTTGGATGTTAAGTGGAGAACAAGTTGCAACTTATTCAAACACATTCTGGTCATTCATGAAAAAACAACAATATTGGAAATTCATATACTGTATTTTGTGCTTACTAATATAGTAAATCTACAAATACCCTTTGAATTATCTGTTATGTATTTTGGTACTTTTACTTCTGACTACATGGAATTAAAGGATGGATATATACTAGGAATTATTTTAGCTGCTAGTAAGAACACTATCACTAGAAAGTGGTTTATTAAAGAACTCCCAACAGTGCTGTGAAGGAGATAATTCTATAAGGGAAATATAATGGAAAAGATCATCTTTTCTTTTAGGTTAGAAGCAGAAAGGTTTGGCTAATACTGGCAGGCCTGGATTGGGCTGAGGTCCCATTGTGACTTGATTTTGTTCTGTGAAAGAAGATGAAACAGCGTTTTATTTTTGCTGATTATATGTACTGTAACCTCCCATCAATGCTGGCATAACGTTATATAAATTAATAGAAATAATATTACATAAGAATATAATTAATTCATTGATTGGTTAATTAATAGTTAATTAAGTAATTAGTTAATAAGTTTAATGAGTTATTATATAAAATGAACTTGCACTACTTTGTATTGTACATGTTGTATTTGTAAATTCTTTAATTGTTAAATAAAAAGTTTAACAAACAGTTGAAGGTCACGTGAAATAAGACAAGCACAGTGTATCAAGCTAGGTTAATCGACTACAGCGTTTCCAGTGCTAGTTATGTGCAGTACCTAATGGAGACCACAAGAGGGCATCCTTGATTAAACGTCTTCTCTGCGCTCGGAAATCGCCGGCAGGGTCGCTTGTAAGGTCTCTGAAAATTAGTCAGTTCTTCAGTAGGGGTAGCACCCCGAGCGAGTGAGCTGGCATCAGTCTTGAATGGTGTATTCTGTTCCCTGTTCTCCACCGTTTCTCTGCAGCTTCCATTGTGTGGGCCTTTGTGTGTGTTTGAGCGCTGACTTACTGAATCTGTTTTGTCTTTCCCTTATAATTATCTCGATCTGGCGAATTCGGTGATCTGAAAATTACAGCTTTGAGCAGGTAAATCAGTGCGGCCCATTCGGGGCCTGTTTTTCACGACGCTTCAATCATTACTACAGGCTGTCGGACCTGCCGGAATTTCGAGTTTTGAACCAGTTCTGCGGCTTAGAAACACGCGAAACAATGAGAGCAACACTCCCCGCTATGAAAAACATGAGTCCTGTTTGTGCGCCTCGGGAACAGCGAGGAGGGGCGTGTTGATGATCTCTGTTCCGCATTGTTTAGTCCGTCTGAGTCCAGATTCCTGTACATACAGAGTGAGACAGAGAGTGAGACAAAGTGAGTGCACAACTAGCAGAGAGAGACAGAGAGTGAGACAGAGTGAGTGTACAGCTAGCAGAGAGTGAGACAGAGTGAGTGCACGGCTAGCAGAGAGTGAGACAGGAGTGCATAGCTAGCAGACTGAGAGTGAGACAACGGAGTGCACAGCTAGCAGACAGAGAGTGAGACAGTGAGTGCACAGCTAGCAGGGAGTCCACAGCTAGCAGAGTGAGACAGGAGTGCACGGCTAGCAGAGAGTGAGACAGAGCAGTGCATAGCTAGCAGACTGTGAGACAAAGAAGTGCACAGCTAGCACACTGAGAGAGTGGGACAGAGAGTGAGTGAACAGCTAGCAGAGTGAGACAGAGTGAGTGCACAGCTAGCAGGGAGTCCACAGCTAGCAGAGTGAGACAGAGAGTGAGTGCACAGCTAGCAGGGTGTGACACAGAGTGAGAGTGCTCAGCTCACTGAATGTGAAACAGGTAGTATTCTGAGATTAGACAAATATTCTTCCCCACAAACAACAATCCTAATCCCTGAATTCCCACCCCTGCCAGAATCAGAACAGCTCCCAGTCCCACTGGAGGAGGAACAGAGAGCCTCTCCACAGTAACAGGAATGTTCTGTTGTGAGTGGCTGTGAATGTTTTGCTAGTTATTGCCTTCCCAGCATCCAACAGCAATGCAAGGGCCAGGCCCAGAACACCCTTGGAATTCGAATCCGAGTGCACACCTGAGCTGTGGCCTCACTCCATTGCCTGCAGTTTTCTTACAGGGTGGGTCTGACCCTTTTAAACACACAGACACTTTGAACAGCCTGTTCTGATAGGGCCTTGTTTGCTGAGCGTCTCTTTTGAGAAGGCTTTGACCACGAATCTGGGGTTTAGAGGGCTCTGACTGTGCAGCCCTGTAACTGGGCTCTTCACTATCTGTAGGCGTCTGTCTTCAACCTACAGGTCGTCGACATTTGGGCTAATTAAGCCAACAGCAGATTTATTTAAATATTTGAGTAGTTTGAAATAAAACCCGGAAGATTCCCTAACGCCCAGGACCCGTTAAAGACCCTAATATGCGCTTTACCGGGTTTCTAAGATGCGCCAGAAATTCCCCGGTTATAAAGGAGCTCCTTCCATCCAGAGACCTGTTGCCTTTTACACCCGACTTTTACCGAAATAGGGATTTTTCTCAACCCGGCCTGCAGGAAGGGAGGCGGATGAGAGCAGAGCCGAGTCTCCTCTCTCCCTGACGAGAGGCGCGTCCGGCTGCAGATCAGAGGCCCGGCGCGCCGAGACAATGCGGCCGTTGTTGCCGGACAATCTGTCCCCATCAAAGCCGGGGTGATTAAGTCGCGGCTAGCGGGAGAAAGGCACAATGGTTCTCTCACGGAGACCAGCGGCCCCTCCGAGTCGATATAAATATCCCCTCACATAAAAGCAGCACGACAGAAAGATGTCCCATTGGTGGAAACACGCAACTTCACTCAAAGTGCCCATCGCCCCCCGGAGGGTCCCTAAGCTCTGCCCTTTCGGAGCAGGCGCTACGGGCCCGGGTCTATTACCCTGAAAATAAGGGTATCACTGCGACCCGGTGTGTTTGAGCGGAGCGGCGTCTGGCTGGCGGGACCGGCGGGCGCAGAGACATCCCACTCTCGGCCACTGACCTGGTCGGAGAGGTCATTTTGCTCTTTTGCTGCCATCCTCACTAAAGCGCACCAGCGCCTTCACGTCCCGAAACAGTTCCGGGAGTGGGGGATGAGCAAGACTACCCTCACCAATTTCTACCCTAATACGGTTCAGAGTGTCCTGGCCGGTGGTATTGCGGTGTGGTACGGTGGAGCCACAGTACAGGACAGAAAAGCCATACAGAGGGCTGAGAGGTCCGCGCAGAAAATCCCTGGGACCGGATATATCTCGACCGCAGCCGGGCTCGAGCTATACTTCGGCACCCAGTTCACCCTGGCCACGGTCTGTTTTCACCCCTGGGTTCCGGTAGGAGGTATCGCAGTATCAGAACACTGACCAATATATTCAAAAAACAGTTTCCTCCCCCCCAAGCAGTCCGCATCTTAAACACCTCAAAGTAGCACCTGCACTTTAAGGTACTGCGCTGTTTGCGCTATGTCCTGCCTTGGCTGTATTATAACGTCTATTTTCTCAATGTATTGTCCGTGTTTGTCATTTCTGCCTATTGGTTTTTCCTCCACAGCTGAACGAGTAAGCGTTCCAATCCACTTGTTGTATCTGGCAAATACTAATCTTGAATCTTGAATCAAGGGAACCCGAGAGTGATGACTTTTGCCGTCATTTCCAAAAAAAAAACAACAACAAAAAGACACTTCATTTGATTACTCCCTGTGACATATATATATATATTTTAAATCGCCTACACCTTTGTTTTGTAGCCTCACAGCCCGACGGACCCTGCCCGCCGCCTCAGCCACGATTCGCAGCGCTCCCACGACGCTGGTGCCGATTGGCGGCTCGGGGCAGCGGCCCGTCCAATCAGCGCCCCGGCTGCGCTGTTTTATACTAAGGGAGTGGAGCGGGGGTGTCGCGCTTCACAACTTTCTGGATCAGCTTGTGGCGGATCGCCTCGGACCGCCGCGCCGAGGAGTCACCGGGAAGTCCGTCGTTACTATTACTGCCCGCACTCGGATCTGTTGTTGTTGTTGCTGCTGCTGCTGTTTCTCACCCCTGTCAGTCTGGGGTTACCAGGTGACACACGTGAGAGAACCTGCCTGCCGCCGTCAGTCTGGAACCGAAACCAGTTCAGGTGGATTGAGGGTTTTCCGCTGTTCTCTCAGGCTGCGAGGCAGGCACACCTGGAGACGGGCACATAGATACTACGGGGAACAAAGAATACACCAGGAAGCTAAAAGCGGATAACTCTTGGAATTCGGTCTGGGAACGCACTTTGCGAGCCTGGGATCTAGAAGGGACGGGAGAGGGGAAGAGGGAGTCGGGACACAGCGTCTGTTCCGGCTCGACATGCACCCCTGACCCGCCCGGCCCGGCCACTCCGCTGCAGTCCAGTCCAGTCCAGTCCGGGCGGATGGCGCTCTGCCGGCAGGTGCTCGCAGTGTGCCTGGCGCTGCTGTGGACCGGACAGCCCGCTCGCCCGCAGTCCCACGAAGGTAAGAGACCTGCCGTCCCGCACGTCCTCGTGCCCCCCCCCCCCGCTGCTCTGCGCTCCGCTCCGCGTGCCGGCTCTGTGATTTAGTAGCGCTGGAACCCACACTTCCTCGTGCGGTCCGCATCCACCTGCCGCCCCCTCCCGGGGGTGACCTGGCCCCCTCCCGCAAAGGGGAATGACTCGGGGGACAGAGCCAGGCGTCAAAATCTCTCTTCAGTGACACAACACTTGACCTTTCTAGCAAAAAAAGAAGGACGCGTGTTCCCCGGAGGTGGGTGCTCTGCCGTTCCCGTCGTGGCTGATAATGTTCCGGGAATGGCGACCGGTAAAGTCCGTGAGTCGTCAGCGGGCCCGGCTGGCTTGGTGTGTGCTCTGTGTTGTGCCGGGTGAGGCAGCCGGGCTGCGGGACAGGCTGACGAGGCGCTGCCGGGGGGTTCCCTTGAGCCCCGGGTTTGACAGTTCCCCGGGAGCTCCTGAGCCGTCACTGCCCGCCCCGCGTCCTCGGGGGGACCTCTGTCTGACTCGGTATGCGAGGAGGTCTGACAGCCGTGGCCTTTGTACACGTAAACCCACTGAGAGGTCACTGACACTGGGGTCACTGACAGAAGGGCTGACGGACGGAGGGACACCCCACTCTCAGACGATAGAGAACCGGGGGCCCGTGTGTCCACATGAACATGGGTCTCGGAGAACTCGTGACGGATCCTTCCACTCGCTCGGTAAACCTCTGGAGCTATCGTGTGTGAGAGCTGTCTGGATTTCAGCCCATCGGTGTGTCTGTGTGTTTATCAGTGTGTTACTGTGTGTGGTTCATCAGTATGTGTGTGTGTTTATCATTGTGTGTGTCTATCAGAGTGAGTGTGTGTATCAATGTGTGTGTCTGTAAGAGTGTTTATCTGTGTGTCTATCAGAGTGAGTGTGTGTATCAGTGTGTGTGTCTATCAGAGTGAGTGTGTGTATCAATGTGTGTGTCTATAAGAGTGTGTTTATCTGTGTGTCTATCAGAGTGAGTGTGTGTATCAGAGTGAGTGTGTCTATCAGAGTGAGTTTGTGTATCCGCGTGTGTGTCTATCAGAGTGAGTTTGTCTACCAGAGAGAGTGTCTACCAGAGAGAGTGTCTACCAGAGAGAGTGTCTATCAGAGAGAGTGTCTACCAGAGAGAGTGTCTATCAGTGTGTGTCTATCAGAGAGAGTGTCTATCAGTGTGTGTGTGTCTATCTATCAGAGAGAGTGTCTATCAGTGTGTGTGTGTATCAGTGAGTGTGTGTATCAGAGTGAGTGTGTGTGTCTATCAGAGTGAGTTTGTGTATCAGTGTGTGTGTCTATCAGTGAATGTGTCTATCAGAGAGAGTGTGTCTATCAGAGTGAGTGTGTATCAGTGAGTGTGTATCAGTGTGTCTATCTATCAGAGTGAGTGTGTGTATCAGTGTGTGTGTCTATCTATCAGAGTGAGTGTGTGTATCAGTGTGTGTGTCTATCAGAGTGAGTGTGTGTCTATCACTGTGTGTGTCTATCTATCAGAGTGAGTGTGTGTATCACTGTGTGTGTCTATCAGTGAGCGTGTGTATCACTGTGTGTGTCTATCTATCAGAGTGAGTGTGTGTATCACTGTGTGTGTCTATCTATCAGAGTGAGTGTGTGTATCAGTGTGTGTGCTCAGCAGTGACAGACCTGTTCCCTGGCTCAGCCTGTTTGCTCTGCTGCACCTGCAGGGCACATTCTTGCTGGCCTTCTCAGGCCTCCTGCCTGTGCTGAGGGGCCGATGGCCCAGCCAGTCCCCAGGCCCCTTCACTCTTCACAGCCTGCAGAGACGGAAGGTGTGTCTGGTTCCCGGCGAACTCGCAGGCAGTGTGGAGGGCAGACTATCTGGGGCCCTTCTGCGTGACTCAGCCTGGGTGGGGGCAGCAGCAGATTAATGAAGCCACAGCAATCGACTGTAGCCACTCCCTCAGCCTGGCCGAGTTTCCGGTCCGACAACTCCCAGCAACGGCCTCGCAGCGTCTGAGCAGCCCCCCCACGAGCCTGTGCGGGAGTCGGGGTTCAAGTCCTGTCCCTCACTGGGAATGTTGTCCGAACCACACCAAAATCTCCTGGCTGAGCTGCCACCGCGAGAGGCCTAGCCTCAGGAGAGGAGGTCACAGGTCAAACAGGGCCCCAGATATCAGTGACCACTGCAGACAGTGGTCAGTATGGGGGCGCCTCTCCCTCCTACTACCGAGAGAGGGGTGACGCTGGCTGCCCCGGGGCACTCTGGGAAGGTTCAGCAGGGCAGGTGTGGTGTTTGGATGTGTTAGGCTGTGCTAGGATGGCCAGTCCTAGCAGAGGTGGGTCCGAGACGGGGCGCGGAATCTGGGGTCCGACTGCCTACACGACACCTCCCTTGCTGAGCCTTCCCAGAGTGCCCTGGGGCAGGCAGCATCACCCCTCTCTCTCCAGCAGAAAGGAGAGACACCCCCATACTGACCACCGTCTGCCCTGGGAGAGACAGCCTGTGTTTTAGTCCGAGTAAGGATGGTGGCAACGCATTACGATTGCCGTGTGTGTGTTGACCCACATTCACACCTGCTCAGAGCATTATTGGGAAACAGGGACTGATGGTTTTCTATCCTTCTGCTTTTTAATAATGTAGTTTATGAATCTGTGTGTTGGAGGAATATGAACACTGAAACCTCGGCCTCTCTGCCTCTCGGGACCTTGTCCAGAGGGGTGCAGTGGGTACTCAGGGGTACTCTGGGAGTACCTTGGAGTGAGAGGCTGAGATTGTTCATGCCTGGCTCTTCATCTGGTGACAGGGCTGTTATTCCTGTCATAAAAATCTTATAGCCGCCTGCTGTAAAACTTTACTGCAGGGCTTATGTGCTGAAGTTCTGCTGGCTGCAGAATCCCCTCCTGCTGTACAGCAGAGCCAGTGTCAGGAGAGGAGGCAAGAGAGCTCTTTGGACAGAGCAGGTTTTATTATCACTTCACTCCTCTGGTCCTCCCACCTGGCCCTGCGTCAATCCCTGGGCGAAAAGGAAACGTTGTAGGACTCCAGTTCTGTAGCTTGCCCTGTTGTGGCTCTGCATCCACTGGCAACAGGTGTGTGCGGTAGTTCTTGTTTGCTGTGGTTTTACTGGAGCTGCTGTGACGTGAACTCCACGCTTCAAAATCACTTAACTCCTTTTGTGGCTGTGTTTTCGTAACGGGTTTGTGCACTATAGACAGACATCAGCAGATTTTTTACTTTACACAAAGAGAGGGAGGAGCTTGGAACAAGAGTTTTGAGGTAGACTCCCTGAGATCCTACAAAGAAATGGCTGAATGAGATCCTCAGGTTACTGAGCTAATGGCAACCACAGATCTGGTTTTGTGGGCTTCAGTACTTATACTTATATAGCCTTGCCGTTCCTGTGAAGTTAATGCCTTGAGCCGCAGGAAATCTGTGGAGACGTGCCCCCCCCCACCCCCATGAACCGTCTCGGCGCTGCACGGCGCATCGCTCTGCCTCCGCCGCGGCGGCCCGCTGTGGCCGCTTGAGCCAGCGTCTTGACTGGTGGTCCTGGTGGGAGCCGCAACGTTCCGCTTGGGCAGACCAGTGGGAAAGGGTAGGCGAGGAGTTCCAGGAAGTTCGCGGGCGAGGCTGGTGCCCCGGGGCACGGACGTAGCTGCTCCTGCACAGAGAACCTGTCGCCGCGGCGCAGATTCCTCACGGTCCGTCAGGGACGAAGGACAACAACAAGTTGACTCTGCTCGAAATCCAAGAAACAAAAGAAAAGTCAGTGAACGAACGGGAAAACACTATTGAATGTCCGTCCCTTAAAAAAACTTCCTCTACCCCGTCTGTCTGGGTAATGTCTGTAAGTCTGTCTTCCTGTCTGCTTGTCAGTACTGCTGTCTGTCTTACTGTCTCTACCTGTCTGTAGAATCAGATGTAACCTTTAATACTACTTATTGTGAAAGACAATTAAAGCACCTCTTATCAGTCCCCTTCATCTAGAACACAGCCCAGGTTTATTAGCTGAGTTCAGTTACAATTTTATTGGTAGTAGCATTAGTCAGATTTAAAAAATAACACAGGATCTGATTGTTAGAATCAGAGCTGTGTGTCAGTGTGTGTGAGGATCAGAGCTGTGTGTCAGTGTGTGTGAGGATCAGAGCTGTGTGTCGGTGTGTGTGACGATCAGAGCTGTGTGTCGGTGTGTGTGACGATCAGAGCTGTGTGTCAGTGTGTGTGACGATCAGAGCTGTGTGTCAGTGTGTGTGACAATCAGAGCTGTGTGTCAGTGTGTGTGAGAATCAGAGCTGTGTGTCAGTGTGTGTGACGATCAGAGCTGTGTGTCAGTGTGTGTGACGATCAGAGCTGTGTGTCAGTGTGTGTGACGATCAGAACTGTGTGTCAGTGTGTGTGAGAATCAGAGCTGTGTGTCATTGTGTGTGACGATCAGAACTGTGTCAGTGTGTGTGACGATCAGAGCTGTGTGTCAGTGTGTGTGACTATCAGAGCTGTGTGTCAGTGTGTGTGTGAGGATCAGAGCTGTGTGTCATTGTGTGTGACGATCAGAACTGTGTGTCAGTGTGTGTCAGGATCAGAGCTGTGTGTCAGTGTGTGTGAGGATCAGAGCTGTGTGTCGGTGTGTGTGACGATCAGAACTGTGTGTCAGTGTGTGTGAGGATCAGAGCTGTGTGTCGGTGTGTGTGACGATCAGAGCTGTGTGTCGGTGTGTGTGAGAATGAGAGCTGTGCATCAGTGAGTGTGTGATTCAGAGCCTTATGCAATGCGTCTGAGAAAACCAGAGCTGCATGTCTGTGTATATCAGTGTGTGTGAGAATCAGAGCTGTGTGTCAGTGTGTGTGTGTGAGAATCAGAGCTGTGTGTCAGTGTGTGTGTGTGAGAATCAGAGCTGTGTGTCAGTGTGTGTGTGAGAATCAGAGCTGTGTGTCATTTTGTGTGCGAGAATCAGAGCTGTGTGTCAGTGTGTGTGTGTGAGAATCAGAGCTGTGTGTCAGTGTGTGTGTGTGAGAATCAGAGCTGTGTGTGTGTGAGAATCAGAGCTGTGCGTCAGTGCGTGTGTGTGTGTGTGTGTGAGAGTGTCAGCAGGTATGCAGTAATCACCTGGCATTCCAGCCAAGTTTCTGTTTACTCTCTCCTTGTTTCGATAGCTCCCAGGAGTCTTGCTTGTTTTGTGTGTCAGTTACAGAGGAGTGAATGAACACTACAGCTGCGCCCTGGCGCGCGCTCAGCCTGTGTCTGTGTGACTCCGGAGCGCCACCGCGCACCGCACAGCGCAGCGCAGCACGAGCCTGGGGCTGGATTTTCTAGCTAATGAGTTGGTTTTTTTGCAGAAGACACATTAGTTAAACTGGCAAACCAATGGCTGCAAAACATGTTCGCCTGCACTCCTCACACTGCGCTGTGCCGGGCCAGAGCAGAGCGCTGTAACCTCAGTGAAATGGAAGTAAGAGCCTGGTAACGAAAGTAAAGCATCAGTAGGAGAAAATAAGGGAACCTCCTGTTAATTTTGCTCTGTGCTTTTTTCCACGCTGACGAATAAGAATGAGATGGAAGAGGCTCTTCTGAAAGCCTGGCTTCAGTTCTGCAGCTCCCTGGTCGAGCTTGACTGGGCATGGAAGGATTCAGCTCATCTGTTTCCTTTCTGATAGGACCACATGGGTCTCAGTGTGTGTTTGTAGACAGCTTACAGGCCCACTGCTGGAGAATTTAAGAGAGAGCCGTCTGTTTGTTACTGAGTGAGAGTGTTGCGGTGTGTCTGTGTGTGTTGTGGTGTGCTTGTGTGTGTTAACATAACATAACATCACTTTATTGGCCATATACAATTTCTTGCATTAGGAATTTGTCTTTTCACATACCCCAGCTTTCTCTCTATGAGACACACAGACAGGGAGAGAAGCTTGGGGTCAGAGCGCAGGGTCAGCCATCATACAGCTCCCCTGGAGCAGTTGGGGTTAAGGGCCTTGTTCAGGGGCCCAACGGAGTAGGATTCCTCTGCCAGCTGCAGGATTTGAACCGGCGACCTTCCAGCCACAGGCACAGATCCTTAGCCACAGAGCCACCACTCTGCCGGTGTTACTCTGTGAGTGTTGCAGTGTGTTACTCTGTCTGTTACTGTGAGAGTGTTGCAGTGTGTTACTGTGTGAGTGTTGCGGTGTGTTACTGTGAGAGTGTTGCAGTGTGTTACTGTGTGAGTGTTGCAGTGTGTTACTCTGTCTGTTACTGTGAGAGTGTTGCGGTGTGTTACTGTGTGAGTGTTGCGGTGTGTTACTGTGAGAGTGTTGCAGTGTGTTACTGTGTGAGTGTTGCAGTGTGTTACTCTGTCTGTTACTGTGAGAGTGTTGCAGTGTGTTACTGTGTGAGTGTTGCGGTGTGTTACTGTGTGAGTGTTGCAGTGTGTTACTCTGTCTGTTACTGTGAGAGTGTTGCGGTGTGTTACTGTGAGAGTGTTGCAGTGTGTTACTGTGTGAGTGTTGCAGTGTGTTACTCTGTCTGTTACTGTGAGAGTGTTGCAGTGTGTTACTGTGTGAGTGTTGCAGTGTGTTACTCTGTCTGTTACTGTGTGAGTGTTGCAGTGTGTTACTGTGTGAGTGTTGCGGTGTGTTACTGTGTGAGTGTTGCGGTGTGTTACTGTGTGAGTGTTGCAGTGTGTTACTCTGTCTGTTACTGTGAGAGTGTTGCAGTGTGTTACTGTGAGAGTGTTGCGGTGTGTTACTGTGAGAGTGTTGCAGTGTGTTACTGTGTGAGTGTTGCAGTGTGTTACTCTGTCTGTTACTGTGAGAGTGTTGCAGTGTGTTACTGTGTGAGTGTTGCAGTGTGTTACTCTGTCTGTTACTGTGAGAGTGTTGCAGTGTGTTACTGTGTGAGTGTTGCGGTGTGTTACTGTGAGAGTGTTGCAGTGTGTTACTGTGTGAGTGTTGCAGTGTGTTACTCTGTCTGTTACTGTGAGAGTGTTGCGGTGTGTTACTGTGAGAGTGTTGCGGTGTGTTACTGTGAGAGTGTTGTGGTGTGTTACTGTGAGAGTGTTGCAGTGTGTTACTGTGTGAGTGTTGCAGTGTGTTACTCTGTCTGTTACTGTGAGAGTGTTGCCTGAGTGTGTTACTGTCTACGAGTGCTGCTGTAAAGAAGAGTGGTAAGGTGGGGGTACTTGGGGGGAGGTGGGGTGCTGTTTTGCAGATAGCAGGCTATCTGTGTCCTGGCTCGCTCCCCTGCCTGTCTGACACACTGGCCCTCTCACACTTGCCCCATTGTTCCAGCTCTGGCCTGAGCCTTGGCAGCAGCCCGGGGGCATTTCTCAGGCAGAGATTACAGCCCTGGAACACACTGCCACATTCACAGCCGCCCCACGCCACTCCACAATGCCCTTTCTGTTCCAGTCCAGAACGAGACCCCCGCTGCCCCTTGAACATCCACAGCATGGATAGCTGGCTCTCTGTTGTCTTCGCCTTGACTCTGGGTTTGACAGAACATCACTGCCATTCTGAGTCTGTGCTGCGTCAGTCCTTAGTCTTGCGTCAGCCTGCTGGCCCAGCACTGGCAGAGAGCTGCCTTCTGTAGAACAGACACTTGTCTCTGTGGTTCCCTGTTTTCAATGAACTGATAAACAGCCCTCTAGATGTGCCTCCTCCAGTTACAAACAACATTGAAACAATACTTGCATCTATACTTGTTTGCATTTATGACAGAAAATTGACCTTAACTGCTCCAGTGTCCTGCTGCCCAGCTGTCACGTGTTTTGATTTGATCATGTGCAAAGCAAATCACAATGTGCACAGTAAAGCACAGTGAATTCACCGCAAACACAGTGTAACCCACAGTGAACTCATAGTGAGTGCAGTAAAGCATAGTGAAATCGCAGTGAACACAAAGTACAGCAAAGTGAAATCATAGTGAACACAGGGTAAAGCACAGTGAATTCATAATCGGTGCAGTAAAGCATGGCGAAATTGCAGTGAACACAAAGTAAAGTATAGTGAAATAGTAGTGAGCACAGACTTAAGCACAGTGAAATCATAGTGGATACAGAGTAAAACAGTGAAATCATAGTGAACACAGTAAGACAGTGAAATCATAGTGAACACAAAAAAGCACATTGAAATCATAGTGAACACAAAATAAAGCGCGGTGAAATCGTAGTGAACATAAAATAAAGCACAGTGGAATCATGTTGAACAGAGAACAAAGCAGTATTATGGTATGACAAATTGTGATGCTGCTATGTCGAAGCAAAGTACTGTAAGTGCTCACTGCAAGCAGCAGAGGTCATTGAGTGTGCCGTGGCAAGGAGGAGTAAGCTGCGAGAGTGTTCAGGCTGCTCTGGGTGCCAGGAAGACAGGTGGGGGCAGAAGGCAGGAGCTAGTAAACACACCGGCTCTTCCGCATCGTTGAGCTGGCCTGGCAGCTCCTGGAAACAGCAGCCTACATTGGCGCCACACGCGCGGGTGACCTTGATTCTTCCCAATCAGTGCAGGCTCAGCAACACCTGACACCCGCACCCTGCACTGCACAAGCAGGAGCAGCTGTCCTGATTCCCTCGCGGCTCTTGGTCGGGGAATTTGGCTGTTTCTTGTAGGAATAGTGGTAACACGATCACTCCTGCTTGCACTGTACTTGGAAGAGCTTTCCAAAGTTATGGATCATGTTTAACTCTACTGGACCTCTGTGCTTTTAACAAAACTTCTGTCTGCTTTATTACATTTGACTGTGCGTTTCATCATGTTTTACCAAAGAAAATTTCAGAACTATTCCAACTTTCAATTTCAATTTAATTTTAAAATTGACCACTAATAAATGCAGGGTCTCCTGCTGGGAGACATTACCTCCTCCCACCAGGAAGTTAATCATTGATCACTTAGTTAATGATCCTCTAACTCTACTCAGAAAATGCTGGAACATGCTAGATTCAGGGCCACACACCAGGCACAGTGGCATTCTCCAGTCACTCCTGTCACCCCAGACACCCCAGACACCCCAGTCATTCCTGTCACCCCAGTCACTCCTGTCACCCCAGACACCCCAGACACCCCAGTCATTCCTGTCACCCCAGTCACCCCAGTCACTCTTGTCACTCCTGTCACCCCAGACACCCCAGTCACCCCCGTCACCCCAGACACCCCAGTCACTCCTGTCACCCCAGTCACTCCTGTCACTCCTGTCACCCCAGTCACTCCAAACACCCCAGTCACCCCAGTCACTCCAGTCACTCCTGTCACTTCAGACACCCCAGTCACCCCAGACACCCAAGACACCCCAGTCACTCCTGTTACCCTAGTCACCCCAGTCACTCCAAACATTCCAGACACCACAGACGCTCCAGTCACTCCAGACACTCTAGATACTCCAGTCACTCCAGACACTCTAGATACTCCAGTCACTCCAGTCACTCCAGTCACTCCAGACACTCTAGATACTCCAGTCACTCCAGACACAATAGACACCTCAGATACTCCAGACACTTCAGACACATTGGGTGCTTCAGACACCCCAGATACTCCAAACACCACAGACACAATAGACACCCCAAGACACACAAGTCACCCCAGACACCCCAGATACTCCAGGCACAATAGACACTTCAGACACCCCAGACACTCCAGACACCCCAGACACAATAGACCCCCCAGACACTTCAGATACTCCAGAGACCCCAGTCACTCCAGACACCCCAGACACACACTTCTCTGCTGCTCTTTGGTGGTGCTGTGCTCAGGGGCTGTGCAGCATGTGCAGTTCTCCTAGCCCCTGTGACAGAGAGTCCCTCTGTCCTGCCCCAGGGGCTCAGGGCACATTCCTCAGAGAGAGAGCACACACTCACACAAAACCCCTCTGTCTCTCCAGGAGATAATGGGGTGCATTCTCATCTCTGGGGACAGTGCAGAGATCTGTTTAGGGCTCTAGACTGACCCACTATAGTGCATTTAATGCTACAGGAACCTCAAGAGGCTCTGGAGTCTTGAGTGTGGATTTAACTGGTTTTACTGTCACCTCTCCCTGTCTCTCTGTCTCTCTCTCTCAGTGTCGGTGTGCTCTGGCACCCAGAATGGCCTGAGTGTGACGGGAGACTCCAACCTGCAGTACGAGATCATGGAGAAGCTGTACAGCGGCTGTGAGATCATCATGGGCAACCTGGAGATCACACAGATGGAGCACAACCGCAACTTCAGCTTCCTGAGGGTAGGGGGCGCCACTGAGGCACTACTGCTAAAGAGCTGAAAACAGGGATATAATGATAATGTTTCTTTATTAGCCCTATACAATTTCTTGCATTAGAAATTCGTCTTTTCGCATACCCCAGCTTTTCTCCATGGAGACACAGACAGGGAGAGAAGCTTGAGGTCAGAGCGCAGAGTCAGCCATTGTACAACACCCCTGGAGCAGCTGGGGTGAAGGGCCTTGCTCAGGGGCCCAACGGAATAGGATTCCTCCACCGGCCGCAGGATTTAAACCGGCAACCTTCCAGTCATAGGCGCAGATCCTTAGCCACAGAATATAATTCATATAATCGTCACAAAAAACAATCATATTAGAAAATTATGAACTATATTGAATTATGAGCCTTTCTGAAATACTCTGATAAAAGTGCAGTGACGGGACCAACACTGTGAAGAAAGCACAATAATAATAACAGTATTATGTATGGGAGGGTTCGAAAAATTGTGAAAATTAGGAATTGACTGAGCAATTTAGTCAATAAGTAAAATAAATGTTCATAACCCCCAACTTGTAAGTGCTTTATCCAGAATATACCCGAGCGCTTGGTATAATTAGAGGCACGTGAATTCTTTACTCTCTGGCACAGCTTTGGTGAGAAGAGTAATAATCCAGGGACACTTGGATAAACCAATATTATTTAATGATGACAATACAAACACTACACCACACACAACAAAACATACAACACACATTTACAGTATGTACAAGCAAGGCACATCAGAGGCCTAACATCCCCATCAGTCAGAAAACCCCGACTTCCACCAAGTATTAAACCCTTCATTCCAAATAAGAGATAAGATAACTTTCGAAATAAATGCAATAGAACCTGCAGTTAAATCTCTCTCTCCCTGCACCCCGGATGCCACAAAATAAATGGGAGCCTATCTCCCTATTCTAAAAATGCACCCTAAGCAGGAAAGACATCTCTCACCGAGGTATCTTTTACCTTGGAAACCCAAAGCACAGAATAGCAGCTCCGTCTAGCAAGGTTCAGATACCTGGCTCCAGTCAGGTTCAGTTCGATGATCGTGAAGTAGGGGCTCTCTCCTGGTGCGAGCTTCAGTCCCGACTCCTCCTGACTCCTTTCTTGGCTCTCTTTGTCTTCTTCGTCTTTCCCTGCTTCTTGTTGTCTTCTCTGTGCTCTTCGTGTGATCTTGTATGATGTGCACCTGTCCTGCTCCTTGACAATCATTAACCCACAGCTTACCTAGCTATGCCAAGGTAAACCTCACAGTTGTTTCTGCTCAAGAGACCCCCCACATCAGCAAACATCCTCTCTGCTTTGGAGCTGGAAGTGCCAGGTGTCACAGACTTTACCTAAACTCTGAGAGGCACTTCCTAGTCACCTAAAGCTGTAACAACAGCAATAATCTAAATAGATCTGGTGTACATCTATAATAACTGAAATTAAACTGGTATAACACTCAATGTTATTAACGATATTATTTCATTATCGTCATACTAAAATTGACCATGCTAAAAACTGAGTATACTAAAAAAAAGACTAAACTAGTTCATTGTAAAATAAATCAGTTTTTCATTCATCGAAACTGTTTTTTCCCCTCTCAGTCCGTCCGGGAGGTGACGGGCTACGTCCTGATCGCGATCAACCAGTTCTCCTCGCTGCCGCTGGGCGAGCTGCGCGTGATCCGCGGCACCACGCTGTACGAGGACAAGTACGCCCTGGCCGTGATGGTCAACTACCAGAAGGACGGCTCGCAGGGCCTGAGAGAGCTGGGCTTCACACACCTGACAGGTGAGCGGGCGTCAGGAGTAAGAGCCTGCAGACAGAGAAGAGGAGGGAGGGGCGTCAGGAGTAAGAGCCCGCAGACAGAGAAGAGGAGGGAGGGGCGTCAGGAGTAAGAGCCCGCAGACAGAGAAGAGGAGGGAGGGGCGTCAGGAGTAAGAGCCCGCAGACAGAGAAGAGGAGGGAGGGGCGTCAGGAGTAAGAGCCCGCAGACAGAGAAGAGGAGGGAGGGCCGTCAGGAGTAAGAGCCCGCAGACAGAGAAGAGGAGGGAGGGGCGTCAGGAGTAACAGCCCTCAGACAGAGAAGAGGAGGGAGGGGCGTCAGGAGTAAGAGCCCGCAGGCAGAGAAGAGGAGGGAGGGGCGTCAGGAGTAACAGCCCGCAGACAGAGAAGAGGAGGGAGGGGCGTCAGGAGTAAGAGCCCGCAGACAGAGAAGAGGAGGGAGGGGCATCAGGAGTAATAGCCCGCAGACAGAGAAGAGGAGGGAGGGGCGTCAGGAGTAACAGCCCGCAGACAGAGAAGAGGAGGGAGGGGCGTCAGGAGTAAGAGCCCGCAGACAGAGAAGAGGAGGGAGGGGCGTCAGGAGTAACAGCCCGCAGACAGAGAAGAGGAGGGAGGGGCGTCAGGAGTAATAGCCCGCAGACAGAGAAGAGGAGGGAGGGGCGTCAGGAGTAAGAGCCCGCAGACAGAGAAGAGGAGGGAGAGAGTGAGTGTGAAAGAGAGGAAAGAGGGGAGGGTTATTCTTTACCAGAGGAGCAGTATCAGGAGTAAGGGTCCACAGAAAGAGAAGAGGAGGGACGGAGTGAGTGTGACACAGGGCAGAGATAGGGAGCAGATTCCCACCGGACACACCAGCGTACGGGATACACTGCTCACCTGCACAGGTGTGCAGCGCAGCGGGACAGGTAGGGCGAAGCCGGCCTGAGGGGGCGCCAGGCCTGTGTAACACCTGTCTGTCCCACAGAGATCCTGGAGGGGGGGGTCTCCATCCAGAACAACAAGTACCTGAGCTACGTAGAGCAGGTGAACTGGACAGACATCGTGAGGGACCCCAGTGCCGAGATCACCATCAAACAAAACGGGGAGACCAGTGAGTGCGGCGAGCCGGACTGGGAGAGGGCCGGGGGGTGAAGGGGGGGGGGCCGGAGCGGAGCAGTTGGGGTGACGATGTCTCTTGCTTGCCAGAGCCCTGCAACGAGACGTGTGGGAAGAACTGCTGGGGCCCAGCCTGGAACAACTGTCAGATCTGTGAGTGTCTGATTCCCTGCCCGTCTGCCTGCCTGCCCGTCTGCCTGCCTGCCTGCCTGCCTGCCTGTCTGCCTGTCTGTCTGCCCGTCTGTCTGTCTGTCTCTACCTGCCTGTCTGCCCGTCTGTCTGCCCGTCTGTCTGTCTGTCTCTGCCTGCCTGTCTGCCTGTCTGTCTCTGCCTGCCTGTTTGCCTGTCTGCCTGTCTGTCTGCCTGCCCATCTGCCCATTTGTCTGCCTGCCTGCCTGCCTGCCTGTGTCCGTCTGTCCGTCTGTCCGTCTGTCCGTCTGTCCGTCTGTCCGTTTGCCCGTCTGCCTGTGTTTGTCTACCCGGCTGTCTGCCCATCTGTCTGCCTGCCCGTCTGCCTGCCCGTCTGCCTGCCCGTCTGCCTGCCTGTCTGTCAGCCTGTCTGTCTGCCTGTCTCATCTGTCTGCCTGTCTGTGCCTGTCTGCCCATCTGTCTGTCTGCGTCTCTCAGCTGGCTGTATCACTCTCTCTGCAGTGACGAAGACGGTGTGCGCCCCGCAGTGCAACAGCCGGTGTTTTGGGAGGGACCCCAATGACTGTTGCCATGTCGAGTGTGCTGGGGGGTGCACGGGACCCCATGACACAGACTGCTTTGTGAGTCCATGTCCCACATGCACACTCACACTGCCTCACGCGGTCTCAGTGTCACATCCTGCTCGATATCCCGTGTGTCTGTGTGTTCCAGGCCTGCAGTCACTTCAACGACTCCGGGGCCTGTGTACCCCAGTGCCCCAAGCCTCTCATCTACAACAAGCAGACCTTCCAGTTGGAGCCCAACCCCAGTGCCAAGTACCAGTACGGCACCATCTGTGTGTCCCAGTGCCCCAGTGAGTGACTGCCCCTGCCTCTCCCTCCCAGTCCTGTCTGCCCCCTCTCTCTATCTCTCTCACCTCCTCGCCGCTTGTCCCAGCGAGAATTGCTCTCCTCTTGTTCTGTGTTCCACTGTCTCCCTGCCTATTCCACCACTATAACATACTGACCGCTGTCCCCGTCTCCCTCTCTGCTCTCTCACTCCTCCTCAATTCAATTCAAGGAGCATTACTGGCATGACCAACGAATTTCAGTGTTGCCAAAG
This sequence comes from Lepisosteus oculatus, assembly GCF_040954835.1. NCBI lineage: Eukaryota > Metazoa > Chordata > Actinopteri > Semionotiformes > Lepisosteidae > Lepisosteus > Lepisosteus oculatus. The sequence goes on from NC_090696.1 coordinate 14,647,488, forward strand.
CAGGTACAGTTGGCACAACATCTACAGACATTTACAATGTGGGCACATTCTAAGACATTCGCACACAAACATATGGAGCATTACTGGGAGACAGGCTCACTGTTCCTCAGGCTGTGACAGGAGATCACATACTGGGCCTCCAGATCAGCTGAGTTCCCTCCTCCCTCTCCCAGTAGGATTGGGACCTGTTGTGATTCTGACAGGCATGGGAATTCTGGGATTAGATTTGTACATTTGGGGAATGTTTGTCTAATCCCAGAGTATCTGTCACAGTGCAGTAGGAAGTGCACCTCTGTCTCTGTCTCTCCCCGCTGGCAGTGGGAGCACAGCCTGTCCTCTCTGGGCAGCCGGGTCTGCCTGTGTCGCCCAGTTTCTATGGCCAGGCTGTGGTCACTGAGCCTGTACTTCGTCAGGGTCTGTTTCTGTTTGCTGTTTCTTACCTTGGTCAAATTCCACTCTCCCCCTCTAACCCTCTCTCCCTCTCTGCCCCTCTCTCTCACTCCTCTCTCCCTCTCTTCCTCTGCTCCTCTCTCTCACTCCTCTCTCCCTCTCTTCCTCTGCTCCTCTCTCTGACTCCTCTCTCCCTCTCTCCCTCTCTGCCCCTCTCTCTCACTCCTCTCTCCCTCTCTCCCTCTCTGCCCCTCTCTCTCACTCCTCTCTCCCTCTCTTCCTCTGCCCCTCTCTCTCACTCCTCTCTCCCTCTCTTCCTCTGCCCCTCTCTCTCACTCCTCTCCCCCTCTCTCCCTCTCTCCCTCTCTGCCCCTCTCTCTCACTCCTCTCTCCCTCTCTTCCTCTGCTCCTCTCTCTCACTCCTCTCTCCCTCTCTTCCTCTGCTCCTCTCTCTGACTCCTCTCTCCCTCTCTCCCTCTCTGCCCCTCTCTCTCACTCCTCTCTCCCTCTCTCCCTCTCTGCCCCTCTCTCTCACTCCTCTCTCCCTCTCTTCCTCTGCCCCTCTCTCTCACTCCTCTCTCCCTCTCTTCCTCTGCCCCTCTCTCTCACTCCTCTCCCCCTCTCTCCCTCTCTCCCTCTCTGCCCCTCTCTCTCACTCCTCTCTCCCTCTCTTCCTCTGCCCCTCTCTCTCACTCCTCTCTCCCTCTCTTCCTCTGCCCCTCTCTCTCACTCCTCTCCCCCTCTCTCCCTCTCTCCCTCTCTGCCCCTCTCTCTCACTCCTCTCTCCCTCTCTTCCTCTGCCCCTCTCTCTCACTCCTCTCTCCCTCTCTTCCTCTGCCCCTCTCTCTCACTCCTCTCCCCCTCTCTCCCTCTCTTCCTCTGCCCCTCTCTCTCACTCCTCTCTCCCTCTCTTCCTCTGCCCCTCTCTCTCACTCCTCTCCCCCTCTCTCCATCTCTTCCTCTGCCCCTCTCTCTGACTCCTCTCTCCCTCTTCCTCTGCCCCTCTCTCTCACTCCTCTCCCCCTCTCTCCCTCTCTCCCTCTCTGCCCCTCTCTCTCACTCCTCTCTCCCTCTCTTCCTCTGCCCCTCTCTCTCACTCCTCTCTCCCTCTCTTCCTCTGCTCCTCTCTCTCACTCCTCTCTCCCTCTCTTCCTCTGCCCCTCTCTCTCACTCCTCTCTCCCTCTCTTCCTCTGCCCCTCTCTCTGACTCCTCTCTCCCTCTCTCCCTCTCTGCCCCTCTCTCTCACTCCTCTCCCCCTCTCTCCCTCTCTCCCTCTCTGCCCCTCTCTCTCACTCCTCTCTCCCTCTCTTCCTCTGCTCCTCTCTCTCACTCCTCTCTCCCTCTCTTCCTCTGCCCCTCTCTCTCACTCCTCTCTCCCTCTCTTCCTCTGCCCCTCTCTCTGACTCCTCTCTCCCTCTCTCCCTCTCTGCCCCTCTCTCTCACTCCTCTCCCCCTCTCTCCCTCTCTCCCTCTCTGCCCCTCTCTCTCACTCCTCTCTCCCTCTCTTCCTCTGCCCCTCTCTCTCACTCCTCTCTCCCTCTCTTCCTCTGCCCCTCTCTCTGACTCCTCTCTCCCTCTCTCCCTCTCTGCCCCTCTCTCTCACTCCTCTCCCCCTCTCTCCCTCTCTCCCTCTCTGCCCCTCTCTCTCACTCCTCTCTCCCTCTCTTCCTCTGCTCCTCTCTCTCACTCCTCTCTCCCTCTCTTCCTCTGCCCCTCTCTCTCACTCCTCTCTCCCTCTCTTCCTCTGCCCCTCTCTCTCACTCCTCTCCCCCTCTCTCCCTCTCTCCCTCTCTGCCCCTCTCTCTCACTCCTCTCTCCCTCTCTTCCTCTGCCCCTCTCTCTCACTCCTCTCTCCCTCTCTTCCTCTGCCCCTCTCTCTCACTCCTCTCCCCCTCTCTCCCTCTCTCCCTCTCTGCCCCTCTCTCTCACTCCTCTCTCCCTCTCTTCCTCTGCCCCTCTCTCTCACTCCTCTCTCCCTCTCTTCCTCTGCCCCTCTCTCTCACTCCTCTCTCCCTCTCTTCCTCTGCCCCTCTCTCTCACTCCTCTCTCCCTCTCTTCCTCTGCCCCTCTCTCTCACTCCTCTCCCCCTCTCTCCCTCTCTCCCTCTCTGCCCCTCTCTCTCACTCCTCTCTCCCTCTCTTCCTCTGCCCCTCTCTCTCACTCCTCTCTCCCTCTCTTCCTCTGCCCCTCTCTCTCACTCCTCTCCCCCTCTCTCCCTCTCTTCCTCTGCCCCTCTCTCTCACTCCTCTCTCCCTCTCTTCCTCTGCCCCTCTCTCTCACTCCTCTCCCCCTCTCTCCCTCTCTTCCTCTGCCCCTCTCTCTGACTCCTCTCTCCCTCTTCCTCTGCCCCTCTCTCTCACTCCTCTCCCCCTCTCTCCCTCTCTCCCTCTCTGCCCCTCTCTCTCACTCCTCTCTCCCTCTCTTCCTCTGCCCCTCTCTCTCACTCCTCTCTCCCTCTCTTCCTCTGCTCCTCTCTCTCACTCCTCTCTCCCTCTCTTCCTCTGCCCCTCTCTCTCACTCCTCTCTCCCTCTCTTCCTCTGCCCCTCTCTCTGACTCCTCTCTCCCTCTCTCCCTCTCTGCCCCTCTCTCTCACTCCTCTCCCCCTCTCTCCCTCTCTCCCTCTCTGCCCCTCTCTCTCACTCCTCTCTCCCTCTCTTCCTCTGCTCCTCTCTCTCACTCCTCTCTCCCTCTCTTCCTCTGCCCCTCTCTCTCACTCCTCTCTCCCTCTCTTCCTCTGCCCCTCTCTCTGACTCCTCTCTCCCTCTCTCCCTCTCTGCCCCTCTCTCTCACTCCTCTCCCCCTCTCTCCCTCTCTCCCTCTCTGCCCCTCTCTCTCACTCCTCTCTCCCTCTCTTCCTCTGCCCCTCTCTCTCACTCCTCTCTCCCTCTCTTCCTCTGCCCCTCTCTCTCACTCCTCTCCCCCTCTCTCCCTCTCTCCCTCTCTGCCCCTCTCTCTCACTCCTCTCTCCCTCTCTTCCTCTGCCCCTCTCTCTCACTCCTCTCTCCCTCTCTTCCTCTGCCCCTCTCTCTCACTCCTCTCCCCCTCTCTCCCTCTCTCCCTCTCTGCCCCTCTCTCTCACTCCTCTCTCCCTCTCTTCCTCTGCTCCTCTCTCTCACTCCTCTCTCCCTCTCTGCTCCTCTCTCTCACCCCTCTCCCTCTCTCCCTCAGGGAATTATGTGGTGGACGGTAGCTCCTGTGTGCGCAGTTGCCCCACTGACAAGATGGAGGTGGAGAAGAATGGGCAGAAACAGTGTGAGCCATGCGAGGGGCTGTGCCCTAAAGGTACCTACGCCCACACCCCCTAGACATCCCCTCGTCCGTGTGCCTGGGGTGTCCAGGGCGTCACCCTCTCCCCTCTCTCCCCAGTCTGTATGGGCACCGGCTCTGCCGACAGGCAGACAGTGGACTCCAGAAACATCGACAGCTTCATCAACTGCACCAAGATCCAGGGCAGCCTGCACTTCCTCACCACCGGCATCAACGGGTGAGCCCCCTCCCGCTCCCGTCCAGCGTGAACAGTGAGCACGACGCTCACAGCACGAGCGCTGCACTAGTATCTCACGGGCTGGCTCTCTGTCTCCTGGGTTCTAACTAGCCTGCTCAGTTGCTAGTGATTGATTGATCCGAGGACCCTGTCCAGACACTTCTTAAAAGAAGCCTTTTCTGTAGCCTTTTCCAGCCTCGTGAGGTGTCTCCTGTTCTTGGCCCCCAATGTACTTTCACTCTTTCACCTGTGTGTTGTTTGTTGTCCTGTTTCACAACCGGTCTGAAAGAACGACCAGTGACGTACTTGTCCGAAGTCTCAGTACTCAAGGATTGACTGTCCTATTCAGCTGAAGATTTCATCCAAAGCCGCTTACATTTGCCCCCTTTTATGCAGACGGGTTTTTTAATGCCACAATTCAGGTGAACTAGTATACTCGAGGGTACAACAGCAGTGTCTCTCCTGCGATTTGAACCCACAACCTGAGGCCAGAACCCCACCTGCAGCTCCACACTGCTGCCAGTGCCTCTCGAAGAGGGAGAGTATCGGCACTGATGTTTTCTGTGGTGTTACCGCCTCTACACCGCGGTTCCCTACATTGGCACCTGGGAGTATTGTGAGGCCTCTAACAGACCACACGGGCTGGTTGAGTATCTGACCAGAGACAGAGAAGAGCTTTCTGCTACGCTCTGAGAAATAACCAGGGATTAGAGAAACTGTCTTCCACAAAATAACATAAATCTAATCCCAGAAGTCCCACACAAGCCAGAATCCTTTCAATCCTCCTGGGGAGGAGACATTCTGAGGGAAACTCGTAGCTGCAGCTCAGTATGTCATCTCCTTGTCTCCTGGACAAGACGCTCAGATCACTTACTAGCAACTAAGTGAGCTCGTTGTGCAGAATGTACTCCTCTCGTTTGTAACCTTTCTTCTGCACTTCTGCTCTCCCTCTCTCTTCAGGGATCCCTACCACAACATCTCCGCTCTTGATCCAGAGAAACTCAAAGTCTTTGGAACTGTCCGAGAAATAACAGGTGTGTCTGTGTCTCTGGACTGTCTGTGACTCTGGACTGTCAGTGTCTCTGTTCTGCCTGTCTGTGACTCAGATCTGTCTGTGACTCTGGACTGTCAGTGTCTCTGTTCTGCCTGTCTGTGACTCAGGTCTGTCTGTGACTCTGGACTGTCAGTGTCTCTGTTCTGCCTGTCTGTGACTCAGGTCTGTCTGTGACTCTGGACTGTCAGTGTCTCTGTTCTGCCTGTCTGTGACTCTGGAGTGTCTGTGACTCTGGACTGTCAGTGTCTCTGTTCTGCCTGTCTGTGACTCAGGTCTGTCTGTGACTCTGGACTGTCTGTGACTCTGGACTGGCAGTGTTTCTGTTCTGCCTGTCTGTGACTCAGGTCTGTCTGTGACTCTGGGCTGTCTGTGTCTCTGGAGTGTATGTCTGTGTCTCTGGTCTGCCTGTCTGTGACTCTGGTCTGTCTGTGACTCTGAATGGTTTGTGTCTGTGGTCTGCCTGTCTGTGACTCTGAATGGTTTGTGTCTGTGGTCTGCCTGTCTTTGACTCTGGACTGTCTGTGTCTCTAGACTGTCTGTCTGTGACTCTGGACTGTCTGTGTCTCTGAATGGTTTGTGTCTGTGGTCTGCCTGTCTGTGTCTCTGGTCTGTCTGTGACTCTGAACGGTTTGTGTCTGTGACTCTGGAGTGTCTGTGACTCTGGACTGTCTGTGTCTCTGGTCTGTCTGTGACTTTCGACTGTCTGTCTGTCTCCATTCTGCATGTAGCTCTGGTCTGCCTGTCTGTGTCTCTGGTCTACCTGTCTGTGACTGGACCATCTGTGTCTCTGGTCTGTGACTCTAGATTGCCTGTCAGTGACTCTGGTTTGCCCATGTGTTGTCAGATATCCTCAGTATCCAGTCATGGCCCAAGAAACTGTCTGACCTCAGTGTGTTCTCCAACCTCACCACCATCCAGGGCAGGTCGCTGTACAAGTAAGACTTTACTGAAGCTGGCAGCCTGTCTCTCTCTCTGGTTTCTCTCTGTCTTCAATAGATCTCTCGGTGTATCTGCCTCCTATTCAATATGTACTCTGTCTTCTAACATGTCCACATCGCCATCTTTCTGTGTCTCTGCTCTAATGGCCCAATACAACATGTCTCTAATGCATTGTGTCTAATACATCTATCTCTTGCTCTCCTCCTTTCTCTCCTCATTAACCCCCTCTCCCCCTCTCCCCCGCATTCTTGCTCTCCAGAGGAGTCAGCTCCAAGAGGTACGTAAAACTGTAACAAAAAATCTCTTTGTTCACAAAACAATCTTCATTCATTTTTATTTGCTCAATCACCATCTCAAATTCCCAATCACCTTTAACCCTGACTAACTGATTAACTAATTAGCCGTGCACTTGCACACCCCTGTCAGAGCCGCCACGGTTCGTTCTGCTCCACACGGACAGAGGAGGTCTGTCTGAGGGCTTGGGGCACAGCCACATAAAACCCCTTCAGCTCAGTCTCCCCTCAGTTTTGCCCTGGAGTGCAGTGATCACACTGCCTTCGGCTTGCTAGACCCCTATTTCACAATGAAGGTGTTTTATGCAGCTGACCCAGGCAGGGCTGGGTGACACTGCTTTGCTCTTATTTGACGCTATGCCTCTTTATTGATTCTGTTCTGTTATAATGAAATGCCTCTCTTTACATGCATGGGTGTGGGGGTTCACTAGAGGCCAGGCTGTGTTTGGGGAAGGTGTGTATTTTGCCCCCCAGCTGCTCGTCATTTCAGTTTGCTCTCCTCTCCCCTCTCCTCTCTCCTCTCTCCCCTCTCCCCTCTCTCCCCTCTCTCTCTCTTCATTCTCCTCTCTCCTCTCTCCTCTCTCCTCTCTCTCCTCTCCCTCCTCTCCCCCTTCTCCCTCTCTCCCCTCTCTCCCCTCTCTCCCCTTTCTCTCCTCTCTCCCCTCTCCCCTCTTTCTCTCCTCTCTCCCCTCTCCTCTCTCCTCTCTCCCCTCTCCCCTCTCTCTCCTCTCCCTCCTCTCCCCCTTCTCCCTCTCTCCCCTCTCTCCCCTCTCTCCCCTTTCTCTCCTCTCTCCCCTCTCCCCTCTTTCTCTCCTCTCTCCCCTCTCCTCTCTCCTCTCTCCCCTCTCCCCTCTCTCTCCTCTCTCTCTTCATTCTCCTCTCTCCTCTCTCCCCTCTCCCCTCTCTCCTCTCTCCTCTCTCTCCCTCCTCTCCCCTCTCTCAGGGGGTTCTCTCTGCTGGTCATGAAGCTGCCCTCCATCACCTCCCTGGGGCTGCGCTCTCTGAAGGAGATCAGTGATGGCAGTGTCTACATCAGTGGCAACAAGCGACTGTGCTACTACAACACCATTGACTGGAGCCGGATCTTCACCGGCGCCCACTCCCAGCGCCGGCAGGACACCAACCTCAGGAACAACCGCCCAGCCAAGGAGTGCGGTGAGCACCGGGCAGAGGGGGACAGAGGGGGCAGGAGAGAGGAGGGAGTCAGGGGGACTGGGGTAGAGACACTGGCAGAAAGGGGTGAGGAAGACAGGGTGAGCTGTAGAGGTGTAGTTATTGGGGTTATAGGGGTGATATGGGGATATGAGTAAGCGTGGGTGTATCAGTCTGCTTGTCTGTGTGCAGTGGCCGACGGGCGTCAGTGTGACCCCCTGTGCTCAGATGTGGGGTGCTGGGGTCCTGGGCCAGAGCAATGCCTGTACTGCAGAAACTACAGCCGAGACGGAACCTGTGTCGCAGACTGCAACTTCCTCACAGGGTCAGTCTATGTGTGTGTGTGTCAGTCTGTGTGTGTGTGTGTCAGTCTGTGTCTGTGTGTGTGTGTCAGTCTGTGTCTGTGTGTGTCAGTCTGTGTCTGAGTGTGGGTCAGTCTGTGTGTCAGTCTGTGTCTGTGTGTGTCAGTCTGTGTGTGACAGTCTGTGTCTGTGTGTGACAGTCTGTGTCTGTGTGTGTCAGTCTGAGTGTGTCAGTCTGTGTCTGAGTGTGTCAGTCTGAGTGTGTCAGTCTGTGTCTGAGTGTGTCAGTCTGTGTCTGTGTGTGACAGTCTGTGTCTGAGTGTGGGTCAGTCTGTGTCTGAGTGTGTGTGTCAGTCTGTGTGTGTGTGTGTGTCAGTCTGTGTGTGTCAGTCTGTGTCTGAGTGTGTCAGTCTGTGTGTGTCAGTCTGTGTCTGAGTGTGTCAGTCTTTTTGCCTCTTCTCTGTCACTCTCTGTTCCTCTGACCTGTACTCCGTCTCTCCGGCTGTCTGTCAGGGAGCCGCGGGAGTTTGCCTCAGTGCTGGGGGAGTGCACTGCGTGTCACCCCGAGTGCCAGCGCCAGGAGGGGCAGCCAAGTTGCCAGGGGCCGGTAAGAGACCCCGTCACGCCCCTGTCTGTCCAGCTGTCCAGGAGGAAACCACTGTGTCTGACCGGCCGCCCTCTGTCTCCCCCAGGGCGCGGACGAGTGTGTGGCATGTGCCAACTTCTGGGACGGGCCCCACTGTGTGCCCTCGTGCCCAAACGGGGTGATGGGGGAGAAGGGGCTGATTTTCAAGTACGCCAACGCCGAGAGGCGCTGTGAGCCCTGCCACCCCAACTGCACGGAGAGGTGAGGCCTCATGTGTGTGTGTCAGTGTGTAGCAACATGTGACATTGTGTTTACGTGTGTGAGACCACTGTCACAGTGGTATACAGCGTGTAACTGTGCATTGTGTTGCAGTTGTACTGGCCCAGGTCTGAGTGGCTGTGCAGGGACGAATATATCAAGGTGAGTGTCTATATGTAAATATCTTATGATTGTGTCTTTATTGTAAATGGCTATAGATTATAGTTTTAAGTTAATTGTATTTGTTTTGCTTTGGCAGCACTGATTTTACTCATTGGTCATGCCAGTAAAGCATCTTGAATTGAATTGAGTGAAGGCCCCCTGGTGGCCATGCCTTGTCAGTGCAGCTCAGTCAATCCTGGTTAAGATCCTCTTCTTTTCAAAGGTGCACCTGTTACTACCAGTAGCATACAGTCCCTCTGTTGCCAGTGTCTTTTCATGTGGTGCAGACAGCATTCTTGGTATTCCAGGAGGTATAACTCAGAATTCTGATGTTCCACACCTGTCCTTCCTGTTTTGCTCAGCTGTCGTCTTTGTTTTCTTCTCCCCTGCCTGTAATTGTCGGCGATCAGTCTTCAGATGACGGGGATCGTACTGGGAGCGGTCGCCCTCCTGCTGGTGTCCTTCGCCACGTTTGTGCTGACGGTGCTCTACCGGCGCGGCCTGGCCATCCGCCGCAAGAGAGCCATGAGGAGATACCTGCAGAGCGGAGAGGTGAGAGAGGAGGGAGAGACCGATCTAATCCCAGAATTCCCACACCTGCCAGAATCACAACAGGTCCCAATCCCACTGGGAGAGGCAGCCCACTACCTGATCTCCTGTCACAGCCTGAGGAAGAGTGAGCCTGTCTACCTATAATGCTGCATATGTATATGTAAATGTCTTATGATGTGTCTGTATTTTAAATGTCTTTTTGTTTTGCTTTGGCAACACTGATTTATTCATTGGTCATGCCAGTAAAGCACCTTGAATTGAATTGAGAGGGAGAGAGAGAGGAGGTACAGGGTACAGACAGAGACAGAAGGGAGAGCGAGGAAGAGGGGCAGAGAGGGAGAGGAGCAGAGAGGGAGAGGAGGAAGAGGGGAGGGAGAGAGGGGAAAAAGAGAGAGAGGAGGTACAGGGGCAGACAGAGACAGAATGGAGAACGAGGAAGGAGAGCGAGGAAGAGGGGCAGAGAGGGAGAGGAGCAGAGAGACAGAGGATGGAGAGAGGGGAAGGAGAGAGAGAGGAGGTACAGGGGCAGACAGTGGCAGAAGGGAGAGCGAGAAAGGAGAGAGGAGGGAGAGGGGCGGATAGGGAGAGGAGCAGAGAGACAGGGGAGGAAGAAAGGGAGATGACAGAGAGAGGAGGTACAGGGGCAGACAGAGACCGGCGGGAGGGAGGAGAGACCGAGAGGAGCAGAGCAGGAGAGAGGTTGTATTAGCTGTATCTGCTTTGGCAACACTCCAATTGATCGGTCATGCCAACAAGGGCTGCTTGAATTGAAGTGAGAGGAGCAGACAGGGAGAGAGGGACTCAGACGGGCCGGGGAGTTACGTACTGATGGCAATAAGGAAAAAAGAGAGGTAGATGGGGGGCAGATGCAGGGTTCCCCGCCTGTCTGAACACGTGCCTCCCTCTGTGCAGAGCTTTGAGCCCCTGGACCCAGGTGAGAAGGGGGCGAAGGTCCACACCCGAGTCCTAAAGCTCCAGGAGCTGCGCAAACTGAAGCTGATCGGCTCGGGCGTCTTCGGCACTGTGCACAAGGTACCCCCTCTCCCTCTCGCCTCCCCCCTTCCCTCTGTGTCTCTGTGCAGCTCTCACTCTCTCTCTCGCCCAGGGCGTGTGGGTCCCAGAGGGAGACACGGTGAAGATCCCAGTGGCCATAAAGACCATCCAAGACCGGACTGGGAGACAGACCTTCACTGAGGTTACGGATGTGAGTGTCTCACAGACAGAGACTAAAAAACTGGTCCATGCATCTGTTAACACGTCTCGCACAAGCTTTTAATAACAGTGCAAGAAGACACAAGGCTCAAATCACCAGGGGGCTCCATTGCCCCCTGGTGGCTACATATAGTATTGTGTCTTTTCCGCACATCACATCTGGTTTGTGCAAGTGAAATCCCCTCCCTCTGTGCCCTAATTCTCTCTCCTTGTGTGTCTCCCTGTAGCACATGCTGGCTATGGGCAGTCTAGACCACCCTTACATTGTCCGGCTGTTGGGTATCTGCCCGGGTGCCAGTCTGCAGCTCGTGACCCAGCTCAGCGTGCAGGGGTCCTTACTGGAGCACATCAGGCGCCACAAGCACAGCCTGGACCCCCAGCGGCTTCTGAACTGGTGTGTCCAGATCGCCAAGGTGAGCCACAGACCCAGAGGTGATGGGATGAATGTGAATGTGTGTGTTATGGAGCAGGTTTAAATATTACATTGTAAATATTGAGGCTTTCCATCAATAAATATATCCTGATATAGTGCTTTTCTGGACGCTACAGTGAAAGCTCTTTACAGGTAATGGGGAATCCCACTACCACCACCAATGTGCAACAGCAGCCAGAGTGCACTAGTATGTTCACCACACCTGAGTTATCAGTGGAGAGGAGAACAGAGTTATGAACTCAGTACATAGATGGGAATTATTAGAAGGCCATGACTGGTAAAGGCCAGGGGGCAATTTCGCTAAGACACCAGGGTAATACTCCTGCTCTTTTAAAAAAAACACCCTGGGATTTTTAGTGACCACTGAGGGTCAGGACCTCGGTTTTACCTCTCATAGGAAGAACGGTGCCTTTTGTACAGTGTAGGGTGCCCATCAGGGTTAGGGCCCACACAGGCCGCAGTGTGAGCACCTCCTACAAGTCCCACTAACACCTCTTCCAGCAGTAACCTTAGATTTCCCAGGAGGTGTCATGGATGTCGGAAAGGCAAGCCGTGGAATGACAAGGAGAGCAGTAGAGACCCTTCGCATAGTGGTAAAAGGGGCAACACGGGGGTTAGCCCAGGCTCAGGGGGTCAGACGATGCCGGAAAGAAACCTATGACCTCAGGCTACGGACAGGAGCAACCTGGTGCTAGGCGGGTCTCAGGACATTGTACCCACAATGCTGAGCGAGGAGCAGCAGACACAGGAAGAAAATAGGCTACACGACCAGACGCACCAGAAAGACATGAATAATCACAGGGAACTAGGAACAGGACACATGGCCAAGCCCTCTAAGTGTACAGGGCGTGACAGGAGGTCTCCCAGCCAGGTACTGGCCAGGGTCCCAGCTGCTGAGCTACAATCAGCTGCCACCTCTGAGCTGCAGGGTGATATAGCCGTCGGCTAAGGTTCTGTTGCAGACCAAGCCCCTGTTGACATTGTTATGATGGCCCTGCTGCAGTGTTGTACGGGCTGTATTCCTGCATGAGTCGCAGTAAAACGACACCACTCTTGCCCCGCTACTGCAGGGGATGTATTACCTGGAGGAGCACCGCATGGTCCACAGGAACCTGGCCGCACGGAACGTCCTCCTGAAGAGCGACTACATCGTCCAGATCGCTGACTTCGGCATCCCTGACCTGCTGTACCCCGACGACAAGAAGTACTTCTACAATGAGGTCAAGGTACTGGCGCCGCCTGCAGACACACAGACAGCAGGCGCCGCCGTTGGCACTCAGCACGAGGGTGTGGAGCCTGTGCCCTGGCCCGATGCCCTCGACTCTGCCCCCCGACTTGCTGCCCACTCTGTAGCAGCTGTGGCATGACGCCTCGCCTTTGTAGTCCCAGCTGTCCTGGCTTCTAGATGACGAGCCGCAGCCGGGCGGGTCCTATAAGGGCACACTGGGCACCCCACGAGGGGACAAGCAGAGACACCCCCGCAGCTGGGCAGTGGTGGACATCCCACTGGCACACTGCACTGCACTGGCACACTGCACACTGGCACACTGGACACCCCTCGAGGGGACGAGCAGGGCCACCCAGGGGGGATTGCACCCACGTAAGGTGTTCTTTTTCTTTTGTGCCTGCCCCATCACGCACTTTTTGACGCCCTCAGTTCTTGTTTTGTTCTTCCCTTACGCGTCCCGCTCACCAGACTGGACCGCGTTAAATAGAATAAGCCCAGCCTGGAGGTAACGAGGCACAGCAGTACGCTTTCTTCTTGCCTGTTGTTTATTTTCCCACTTTGTGTTATTTTCGGTCCCTGCTAACCTCACCCTGTCACGATCGCAAACCCCTCCTCTTCAGGGCGCTCCAGCCCTTCCTGGTTTGCCTCATTCCCCGTACCTGCTCCCTGTTCCAGCCTCCTTTCAGCTCCCCCTTAAAAGCCAGACGCAGACGCCAATCTGGGCCCTGCGTGGGTTTCCCGGGACCTGATGCGTCTGGCTCCGTTATGCTTTTAAGTTTCTGTTCCTGTTCCCGTTCCCCCGGTTCTGTCTTGGCTGGATCTCCTGGCCATAGACTTTTGCCTTGTTTTTGGACTTCTCTTTGGACTCGTCCCCAGGTTGTTCGCCTCGCTACACCTTCCCCGACCACCAGCACTCCTTGGACACGCCCCCCCTGTTTTTATCCCCGTATCCTGCATGACTTCGTCCCAGTGTTTCCTCACTCAACCCCGGATTGTGTCGTCTGCATAGGGTCCGGAAAGAACGCTTTCCTGACACACCCGGGGCGGTGCTCGCCGCGGCGCCTCCCACTCCACACTGTCACACAGCGCGTCACACAAAGCCTTGTGGGTGTGTGGAACACACTGCCCGGCTGCGTTACTGGAGCTGGTAGCTTGGCTTCTTTCAAAACCTGCTGGATGAGGTTATCAGATCAGTTATTAACTAATGACCAAACAAGGTGGATGGGCCCGTTTTCCTCTTGTTTGAAACCCTTCTTACTGTATGTTGTCATGTGGGGTTTCTGAGTCTCCTGTGCCTCAGGACAGGCCCCACACTGGGGACCTGCACGCAGTTGTACCGCCTCTGTCCCTGCGTGAGTGACAGTAAGATTTCCCAGCGGCTGCCCTGTTACTGCAGCCCTGTTCTCTTGCCCTGTCTGTAACCCTCTTACAAACCTGTTTTACAAACCTGTCGTGACGGATTAATGTGTCTCCTCTCTCTCAGACTCCCATCAAGTGGATGGCGCTGGAGAGCATCCTGTTTCGTAGGTACACTCACCAGAGCGACGTCTGGAGTTACGGTGAGTCTGAGAGTCTGTGTGCTGATCAGTCTGAGAGTGTGTGTGCTGTATTAATCTGAGTGTGTGTGTGCTTATCAGTCTGAGAGTGTGTGTGCTGTATTAATCTTGAGTGTGTGTGTGTGCTGTATCAGCTTGAAAGTGTGTGTGCTGATCAGTCTAATAGTGTGTGTGCTGTATCAGTCTGAGTGTGTGTGCTGTATCAGTCTGAGTGTGTGTGCTGTATTAATCTGAGTGTGTGTGTGTACTGGTCAGTCTCAGTGTGTGTGTGCTGATCAGTCTGAGAGTGTGTGTGCTGTATTAATCTGAGTGTGTGTGTGCTGGTCTGTCTCAGTGTGTGTGTGCTGATCAGTCTGAGAGTGTGTGTGCTGTATTAATCTGAGTGTGTGTGTGCTGGTCAGTCTCAGTGTGTGTGCTGATCAGTCTGAGAGTGCGTGTGCTGTATTAATCTGAGTGTGTGCGTGTGCTGTATTAATCTGAGTGTGTGTGTGTGCTGTATCAGCTTGAAAGTGTGTGTGCTGATCAGTCTAATAGTGTGTGTGCTGTATCAGTCTGAGTGTGTGTGCTGTATCAGTCTGAGTGTGTGTGCTATATTAATCTGAGTGTGTGTTTTATCTATCTGAGTGAGCGTGTGTGTGTTTGTGACTGTTCTGTACAGTGTGGATGTGTCTCTGTGCTGTGTTCATGGTGTTCTGCACTGGCCTGCAGGCGTGACAGTGTGGGAGATGATGTCATTCGGGGCGGAGCCCTACTCCACCATGCGGCCACAAGAAGTGCCGGACCTGCTGGAGAAGGGAGAGCGATTGTCTCAGCCGCCCATCTGCACCATCGATGTGTACATGGTCATGGTCAAGTGTGAGTCTGCCACGCTCTTACCACAGGCTACCGTGGTCACAGTAGAGTAGAGTACAGTGAAATTGCAGTGCATGAAAAGTAAAATGCAATACAAATGAACAGTACTGGCCTTAAGCCCTGTCCAGGAGCACCCTGGTCTTTCAGGGTTTATGTTATTGATTAAAGATCCCTTTATCTGGATTATTTAAACCACCTGCTAGTTCAGTGAATGAACTGAGCCTTCAGCTGGCACCCGTATCCAAGTCACACAATCAGCTGCCAGCCCACGCAGATGATAATAATAATAATAATTACTATTATAATTATTATTATTATTATTATTATTATTATTATTATTATTATTATTATTATTATTATTATTTTATTTAGTGCCTTGAAAAGTGACTTCTCAAAGTGCTTTACAGTAAGGAAAACACACAATGAGAGGAAACAGCAGGATTTTACCATTTCAAAGCAATGGAATGAAAGCCCTTCTAAAGAAGGAGGTTCTGAGTCTTGATTTGAAAGAGTTTAGGGAAGGTGACTCTCTGATATCCTTAAGGATATCCAGTTCCAGATCTTTGGGCACAACAGGAGAAGCCCTGTCACCCATAGAGTGTAGACTGGTTTGGGGGACAGACAAGAGACCAGAATTAGTGAAGGTTGTGAAGTGGGGAGTAGGGAGATAATAGGTCAGGTAGATACCCAGGTTCAAGCCATGCAGAGCCTTATAGTTGGGCAGTAGGATTTTGAAGTTGACACGAAACCTGATAGGAAGCCAGTGCAAGGGCTCCAGGATAGGAGTAATGTGATCACTTGCACTAGACCTGGTCAGGATTCTGGCTGCTGACTTTTGGACATACTTTGTTCAGTGTGCATTTAGATACCCCAGCGAGTAGGGCATTACAGTAATGGTCTCCTTGTGTTGATGATGATGCTCTTCCCCCACTGGCAGGCTGGATGATTGACGAGAACGTCCGGCCCACCTTCAAGGAGCTGGCTAACGAATTTACTCGGATGGCCAGGGACCCGCCCCGCTACCTCGTCATCAGGGTGAGGCTGAGGCAGATTTCCCTCTCGCGCTTTTCCGCTCAGGTCTGATTTCCAGCAGCTGCACTGCCCTGCAGCTCACAACGGGCAGCCCACTGCAGCTGAGCAGCTGCGAGCCTGGCCAGTACCTGGATGAGAGACCTCCTGGGGAAAAACTAAGACTGCTGCTGGAAGAGGTGTTAGAGGGGCCAGCAGGGGGCGCTCACCCTGCAGTCCATGTAGGTCCTAATGCCCCAGTATAGTGACGGGGACACTATACTGTAAAAAGGCACCGTGTCTCGGGTGAGACATAAAATTGAGGTCCTGACTCTCTGTGGCCATTAGAAGTACCAGGGGGTTTCTCTAAAAGAGTGTTACCCCAGTGTCCTGGCCAAATTTCCGATCGGCCTTTACCAATCATGGCCTCCTAATAATCCCCCTCTCTGAACTGGCTTCATCACTCTGCTCTCCTCCCCACTGCGAGCTGGTTTGTGGTGAGGTACTGGTGCACTATGGCTGCTGTTGCATCATCCAGGTGTTGGAGGGGATCCCCATTAAGATAAGATGGGTTAAGATAAGATCACTTTATTAGCCATATACAATTTCTTGCATTAGGAATTTGTTTTTTCATGTACCCCAACTTGCTCTCCATGAGACACACAGACAGAGAGAGAAGCTGGGGGTCAGAGCGCAGGGTCAGCCATTGTACAGCGCCCCTGGAGCAGTTGGGGTTAAGGGCCTTGCTCAGGAGCCCAGTGGAGTATCAGCTTGAAAGTATGTGTGCTGATCAGTCTAATAGTGTGTGTGCTGTATCAGTCTGAGTGTGTGTGCTGTATTAATCTGAGTGTGTGTGCTGATCAGTCTGAGAGTGTGTGTGCTATATCAGTCCAAGTGTGTGTGCTATATTAATCTGACTGTATGTACTGTATCAGTTTGAGAGTGTGTGTGCTATATTAATCTGAGAGTGTGTGCTGTATCAGCCTGAAAGTGTGTGTGCTGATCAGTCTAATAGTGTGTGCTGTATCAGCCTGAAAGTGTGTGTGCTGATCAGTCTAATAGTGTGTGCTGTATCAGTCTGAGCCTCTGCCGGCTATGGGATTTGAACCAGCAACCTTCCAGCCACAGGCGCAGGTCCTTGGCAACAGTGCCGCCGTGCCATTACCTGTAAAGAGCTCTGAGTGGAGTGTCATGGAAAGTACTATGTAAGTGTGAGGAATTATTACTGGGTCTGGGAGGGTCACGACCCCTGGCGAGTGTTTTTCCCGCGGTGGGGGAGCCAAGTCGGGTCACCCTGAGCCAGAGGCAGATGAACGGAGCGCAGTGCCGACCCGCTCGTGCCCCGGGTCGAGAAAGCGGCCCCCCTGACACTACTCTCGCCCTCAGGGGGACAGCAGGCCCGCTGACCCTGTCCCGGACGAGCCCCTGGGCAAAGGGGTGGAGCTGGAGGTCCTGCACACCGAGCTGGATGACCCGGCGGACGAGGAGCACCAGCTGACCGCTGCCACCGTGTACCTGTCGCCCTCGCGGGGTTACTCGCGGATGTACCCCGACCCCCACAGAGTGAGCACTGACCAGCTCCCCGTCTGGGGGCCTGGGAGTCCAGCTGTCTGTCTGCCTGAGGGACAGTCCTGCCTGTGTGTCCAGCTGTCTGAGGGACAGTCATTCTGTGTGTCCGGGTGTCTGAGTCCATGTCCATCTGTGTGTCCAGCTGTCTGAGGGACAGTCATTCTGTGTGTCCAGCTGTCTGAGGGACAGTCATTCTGTCTGTCCGGCTGTCTGAGGGACAGTCATTCTGTCTGTCCGGCTGTCTGAGGGACAGTCATTCTGTCTGTCCGGCTGTCTGAGGGACAGTCATTCTGTCTGTCCGGCTGTCTGAGGGGCAGTTATTCTGTGTGTCCAGCTGTCTGTCATTCTCAGGTAGTTCAGTACCACTTACCTTCCCCTAATACTCTCCCCCCTCTTACTTCCCTCCTCTCTCCTGTTAACCCTCCTCCCCCTCTCTCAGAGTGGCTTGACTCATTCGGGGCTGGCTGGGTACCTGCAGATGAACTCTGGGACAGGAGACCCCAACAGACAGGTGAGTCTCTTGACATCCTTTCACATGTCAGCTGCATGTGTGCTGACATACTGAATGTGTCGTTTGAGCAGCAGTGTCCTGACCAGAGCACACCTATCGCAGTTACTGACTGTCTCTCTGCCCACCTGTCTGCCTGAGAGTGCAGCTGGCCCGTTCACTTACACTATATCACCACAGTGACACTGGAGCACAAGAACACAGCAGGGGCAGAAGCAGGAGGAGACCATTCAACAGCTGCCAGTGTAAACACTCACTGCACCCTGTATCTGGAGTAAAAAATCACTATTCTCCACATGGTCACTCGCTGGCAGTGTTCAGTGAGTGTGCACGAGGTCTCACTAGTCACTCACTGGCAGTGTTCAGTGAGCGTGCAGAAGGCCTTCCCTCACCAGTCACTTGTTGGCAGTTTTCAGTGAGCATGCATGAGGCCTCACCAGTCACTCCCTGGTAGTGTTCGGTGAGCGTGCACAAGGCCTCATTCACCGGTCACTCGCGGGCAGTGTTCAGTGAGTGTGCATGAGGCCTCCCTCATTGGTCACTCGTAGGCAGTGTTCAGTGAGCGTGCACGAGGCCTCCCTTACCGGTATTCGCTGGCAGTGTTCAGTGAGCATGCACGAGGCTTCCCTAACAAGTCACTCGCTTGCAGTAATCAGTGACCGTGCACGAGGCCTCACTAGTCACTAGTCTACTACTCACTAGTCGGACAAGCAACCCAGTTCTCCTGTGTTCCGCAGCTCTGGCCCGCACGCTCACGGCTGAACTCGGCTCGGACGATCTCGGAGTGCTCGGAGGGGCGGGGCACGATGCCGGACACGGAGGCGGGCGAGGACGCCTCGCTGGGCGGCAGCCTGCGCCGGGGGCGCCGCCGGGAGGACAGCGCCTACCTCTCGCACCACGTCAGCCTGAGCGGCGCCGCCGAGGAAGAGGACCACTATGGATACGTCCTGCCGGGGTCGCTGGAGAGCCCAGAGAAAGGTGAGCCCCCAGACAGCGGTGTGAACCGGGAGTGTGTGTAGCTGACAGACTCACTACCCGGGTCTTGAATTAGTTTATTATTTGCTTAACGTTTTCTCAAGGGCTGAGTCTGGCCAATGGTGTCCTGGAGTAATAACTTACTAACTCCTGTTCTCTTCCTCTTCTTTTTTACTGTCCACAGCCAGCATCTTTTCTCTCTCACCCTCCCAAACTGGCACCCTGTCCAGAATGAGGGGTTCCCACAGTCGTGGCTCCCTGGGGACTCTGGGAGACCCTGACTCGGAGGAGTACGAGTACATGAACAAACAGACACGCCTGCTGCCTCTTGCCTCAGTGGCCAGTACCGCTGAGCCCCCACCAGAGGGCGCCAGAGACCAGAAACCGCACAGGAAGTCCCAGCCCAGCCCAGAGTGCAGTGCCAAGGATCTGCCACCTGGTGGAGACAGAGAGTCTGATGAGCTGCTGGATTGTAATGACCGGCAACCTCCTGCTGGTAGAGACAGAGTGCAGAAACGGAGAAGGCAGCTCTCCGTCAGCCCCGATCACAGCGGCGGCGAGTCACAGCAGGAAGGAGACGGAGGATCGGAACAGCAGCAGGAGCAGGAAGCAGTGGAGTACGAATACATGGACATCCGCAGCGAGGAGCTGGACTGTCGAAGCTCCAGGGACTGCGTAGGCAGGAAGGAGGACAGAGCTGCAGCTGCAGAAGACGGAGAGAAACGAGTGGAACCCGAGGAGGAGGCGGGGGGTGATAAAGAGGGAGGGGAGGACGAGCAGGAGGGAGACGCAGAGGAGGAGGAAGATTACCAGTACATGAACAAGCAGCCCAGGCTGAGGAAGGCCCTGCGGGGGGAGGCGGACGAGTACGAGCAGATGGACTCCTTGCCCCTGGTGGAGTACCAGAACCTGGCGGAGGGGGGCAGGAGGGGCCGGCCCGGGGAGCTGGGGGGCTTCGTGAAGGTGAGGGCCGGGGTGGGGGAGCCAGGCGCTGACCGCTCCTTCGACAACCCCGACTACTGGCACAGCAGGCTCTTCCTGAAGCCCGACGCCGTGCGCACCTAGCGGCCTGCAGAGCGGCACCAGAGAGGTCGTCCTCGCTCTGGGTCATGACCGGCCACCCCCCTGGTCCCACTCTGACTGGACCCCCCGATCATGCCTGTGGGGTGTCTGCATGTAGGGGGCGTGTCCAGGGTGTGTCTGGGGCGTGTCCGGGGTGTGTCTGGGGCGTGTCCAGGGTGGGTCTGGGGCATGTCCAGGGTGTGTCTGGGGCGTGTCCAGGGTGTGTCTGGGGCGTGTCCGGGGTGTGTCTGGGGCGTGTCCGGGGTGTGTCTGGGGCGTGTCCAGGGTGTGTCTGGGGCGTGTCCGGCTGTGTCTGGGGCGTGTCCAGGGTGTGTCTGGGGCGTGTCCGGTTGTGTCTGGGGCGTGTCCATGCTGTGTCTGGGGCGTGTCCATGGTGTGTCTGGGGTGTGTCTGGAGCATGTCTGGAGCGTGTCTGGGGTGTGTCTGGGCATGTCTGGGGCGTGTCCGGTGTACGCGGCAGTAGCCGTGCTGAGCCTGCGGTCTGTCCAAGCTCTGTGCGCCGCAACCCAATGAAGTGTATTTTTAAGAAGGGATGGGATGGTGTTCCTAATAAACTGGCCAGTTTGAGAGGTCTGTACTGTATGGATTCTCACATGAACAAAATGATATAGCTCTTCTTTATTTGTATTTCTATCTCTGTTGTACTGTAAAATAGACTGTATTTTTGAAATCCCATCTTTGTATTGAATAAGAGATTTAAAAAAGCAACATAAAGATGCATCTAATTTTGACTGTGTTTGATTTCTTAATGCTTACTAGTGTATCACTACTGCAGCTGCTGCCGCCACTGCCAGATTAGGCACCTCTCTCATGAATGCACAGCTGCTACTGGATCTGACACCTCTGTCCTACTGCAGCACAGATATCGCTGGCTGCTAACACCACCACTCTGGGTGTTCCCTCTGGCAGAGTTACAATCCTGCAGCTACTACCCCTACTTTTAAGCTCGGCTAGGCCGGCCCTGTTCAGTCCCAGGATGAGAGGCTTCTGATACAAGGACTGAATACAAGGATATGATAGAGTCTGCTAGATCCAGTTACTTCTCTCACATTACCATAACAGCCCCAGACACCTTTTCTCCACCATCAACAGACTGCTAAAGCCAGACTGCCCCACCACATTACCTGCCTCTTCCCAACTCTGCAACACATTTTTAGTTTTTTAGCTCCAAGATTGACAATGCCTGGCATCACACTCTCTCCACGGCGCATGTCACCTCCACACCTCCCCCCTGCTTGCCCAACTTCACTGGCTCCCTTCTCTCTAACTTCTCTCTACTTGACTCTCCCTGCTCACATTTGAAATCCACCACCTGCCTTTAGATCCCATCCCCACCACCTTATTTCAATCCTGTTTCAACACTGTTAACCATGATATCTTACTTTCTCGTCTTGACCTGTGTTTGGAGTTTCTGACTCTGCTCTTAATTTGTTTGAGTCTTACCTCACTGATCACTGTCACTTTGTCTATCTCGGCAGTTTTAGCTCTAAAATTGGTCTCATTGCATCTGGTGTTCCTCAGGGCTCGATACTGTGCCCCCTACTTTTCAGTATTTACATGTTCCCACTTGGTCAGTTTTTAGGATCGCACGGCCTCAACTATCATTTCTACGCTGACAATACTCAGATCTACGTCCATACCAAACCTCACACTGATGTGGCTGTCTCTGTTCTCTCTATTTGCATCTCTGACCTAAAAACATGAATGACTCCAAACTTCCTTCATTTAAACTGTGACAAGACGGACATCATTCTTATTGGCACCTCACAACAACTTTGTAAAGCCAGTGCTGTAACCCTATGTGTGGATGGCACTGTACTTGAACTTCAGTCTAAATTGAAAAACTCGGGGGTGATATTTGATTCAGGCTTGATGTTTGACCCACATGTGCAATATATTGCCAAAACATCATTCTTTCACCTCAGAAATGTCATCAAACTAGGTCCTATCTTATTGCTAACTGTTGCTGAAAAGCTGGTCAACATTTATCTTCTCCCAAATTGACTACTTTAATGTTCTGCTCGCTGGGGTTTCTAACTCACAAACTCCAGTATGTCTAAAATTGAAAATATACAATAAGATGAGATAGTAGTTGGGGCAGAGTCCAGGCCAGATCTTGTGCTAGTGATCACATTACTCCTATCCTGGAGTCCTTGCACTGGCTTCCTGTCAGGTTTGGTGTCGAGTTCAGAATCCCCATGCTCACCTATAAGGCTCTGCATGGTTTGGCACCTCAATACCTGTCTGAGCTACTGTCGTCCTACTCCCCACCTCACATCCTTCGCTCTTCTCATTCTTGCCTCCTATCTGTCCCCCAAACCAGTCTACACTCTATGGGTGACGGGGCCGTTTCCTGCTGCACCCCAAAGCTCTGGAATTCCATCCCCAAGGATATCAGAGAGTCACCTTCCCTAGACTCTTTCAAATCCAGACTCCAAACATTCTTCTTTAGAAGAGCCTTTACTTAACTGGTTCTGTTTTTTACCCCTCTTCTCCTGTTGTATTCTGTACCCCCATCTACTGTCTCCTCTCATTGTGTATTTTTATTGTGCATATCTTGTGTTTTTCTTTTGTTGTTGTCAATCTGCAAAGTGGTTTGAGAAGCCACAGGGTTTACTGCACTGTGAGCCAGACTCCCAGTGCACCTTTAAAGGTGCTATATAGAGTAAAGTTTGTATTATTATTATTATTATTATTATTATTATTATTATTATTATTATTATAAGGAAAGCCAGGTTACTGCAGCTGTTGCTACAGAACCCTAAATAGACAATACACACTAGCCGAATATCTAACCAAGATACATAACAGCAAACAGAAACAGACCCTGATGAAGTACAGGCTCAGTGACCACAGCCTGGCCATAGAAATTGGGCGACACAGGCAGACCCGGCTGCCCAGAGAGGACAGGCTGTGCTCCCACTGCCAGCGGGGAGAAACAGAGACAGAGGTGCAAGTCTTACTGCACCTGGACAAATATTCTGGGATTAGAGAAACATTCAGATTAGAGAAGGGAACTCAGTTGAACTGGCAGTCCAGTATGTGATCTTCTGTCACAGCCTGAGGAACAGTGAGTCTGTCTCCCAGTTATGCTCAATATGTCTATATGTAAACATTTTAGGATTGTGTCTTTATTGTAAATGTCTGTAGATTTTGGTTTTATGTTAATTGTATCTGTTTTGCTTTGGCAACACTGATTGTACTCATTGGTCATGCCAATAAAGCACCTTGAATTGAATTGAAATTGTGTGTTTCTTTCACTGTACGATAAAGCAGTGGGTCATATTCATCCATTGATTTTACTCAGCTTTTCACGGCGAGAGTCGTCGCAGTGGGGCACATTTTGAAACTAAAGGAAACTGACTTTATAATTCAATTCACGCAAACTCACACCGGAATGAAATACAATTCCCAGATTCCCAGGGGACAAGGCGCCACGAGCATGACGCATCTCATTCGTTTTCTTTTAAAAAAAAAGCAGACTGTAATACTAAGGCAGAACGAACGTATATCTGGGAAATGTAGTTTTTTCAATCCCACATTCATGTAGATGTTCCCGATGAGCGAGGTGAAAAAAGACTACAAGCAGGACCGTGATGCTGCGCCCCCTATTTTTTTTCTTTTTGGCGGTTGGGCCGGGCCTGGTGACGCGCGGTGGAGGCCGGGCCGGAGCCGCGGGGTCGAGCTGTCTGCCAGACTGAGCTCGCCGCCGACACACCGGGGAGAGAGAAGCGTTGGAGAGCCGCCGACGAAAGATGTCCGGAGACGACGAACAGCAAGAGCAGACCATCGCGGAGGACCTGGTGGTCACCAAGTACAAAATGGGAGGCGACATCGCCAACCGTAAGTTTCACAGAAATGGTTCAGCGGAGGGGAAAACACGGTTTGGGGTAGTTTCGTCTGCCTTTAAATGCCGATGTGACCGAAACAGCCGGCCTGCCTTGAGTCTAGTAGCGGCCATGTGCCTTAAAGAAGCGTGTGGAGAGACAGAGCGATTGCAGGGCCTGAAGCCGACGGAGGCTATAATCTCCCGTATTGGCTTTGCTTTTTTTTACCATATTGACAGGCGATTAAAACATTATGTTCAAACAAAACGGATATTCGCTTGCCGTTTGAAACTGCCGGTTGATATTCTTAGTTCACTCATGTAAAGCTCAGTACAGAGTAATTATTGGTCATCGCGGTAAAGAAAAATTAGAATAATCCGCTTTGTGGCTCATCGGTTGAAAATTTTAAGTTTTCTCCGTGCCCCATTCCGTGTTGTAACCACACACGCGCATCTGTTGTAGTAGCTCATTATGTTAACGTGTTGGATTTTTAAATGACCGGTCGATCCACTCGCTTGAGGACGGTGAGCGAAATCGTTTTATTTAAAAATACACGGGTCCGAGTAGGAAACGAGCCATTTATTTGCACAGAAGTGACAGGTGTACCGCCGCGTGTCTCTGTGACTCCCTCACGTGTCGAACTAGTCAGCACGAGGGGCTGGGGAGCCCCAGACCCGAGCTCTGTGGGGTACCCTTGTACCCCTGTACGATCCCGCCGCCGACCTCTGTGCTTAACCTGTGTGCTGGTTTACAAGCCGTCCGTTATGTCCTGGAGGCTGATATAGCGCCTTTCAAAGCGAGTCCCACAGTATACCATTATAATTTCTGTTTTTCCCAGCCCGGGTACCAGGAATTGCAATAATAACGTTGTTGGTTTTACCGGGGTGCGTTAAATGTGCATTTGTAGATCTTATGAATTCTGCAGACACTGGGTTATTCGATCAGATTGAACACTACCATAGAAATGCAACATGTTGACACTCCCAGTGCACAGCAGTGTGTTCCAGTGCAGGGTTTACTGCACTGTGAGCCAGACTCCCAGTGCACAGCAGTGTGTTCCAGTCCAGGGTTTACTGCATTGTCAGCCAGACTCCCAGTGCACAGCAGTGTGTTCCAGTCCAGGGTTTACTGCACTGTGAGCCAGACTACCAGTGCACAGCAGTGTGTTCCAGTCCAGGGTTTACTGCACTGTGAGCCAGACTCCCAGTGCACAGCAGTGTGTTCCAGTGCAGGGTTTACTGCACTGTGAGCCAGACTCCCAGTGCACAGCAGTGTGTTCCAGTCCAGGGTTTACTGCATTGTCAGCCAGACTCCCAGTGCACAGCAGTGTGTTCCAGTCCAGGGTTTATTGCATTGTCAGCCAGACTCCCAGTGCACAGCAGTGTGTTCCAGTCCAGGGTTTACTGCACTGTGAGCCAGACTCCCATTGCACAGCAGTGTGTTCCAGTCCAGGGTTTACTGCACTGTGAGCCAGACTCCCAGTGCACAGCAATGTGTTGCAGTCCAGGGTTTACTGCACTGTGAGCCAGACTCCCAGTGCACAGCAATGTGTTGCAGTCCAGGGTTTACTGCACTGTGAGCCAGACTCCCAGTGCACAGCAATGTGTTGCAGTCCAGGGTTTACTGCATTGTCAGCCAGACTCCCAGTGCACAGCAATGTGTTGCAGTCCAGGGTTTACTGCATTGTCAGCCAGACTCCCAGTGCACAGCAATGTGTTGCAGTCCAGGGTTTACTGCATTGTCAGCCAGACTCCCAGTGCACAGCAGTGTGTTCCAGTCCAGATTATGCCATTTTAAGATGTTTCAAATTATCAGAAAAATATGTAATTTTACTTCAACTAATTTGTCTGCATCAGTTACAGTCTAATTAATGAAACACCCAGCATGTGGGTGAATAAGAATCCACCTCCACTTCCAGGTCAGTCCCAGCAGAGTGCCAGACATGTCCTTCCAGGTGGAGCACTTGCGTTCAGATATGTTCTGGCTGTGTCTGCCCTGCGGGTGTTCAAGCACCTGTCTGATGCTGTGTCAGTAGTGCTGTTGTTGATGCCCTGTCCCGCTGTCGTCTCTCAGAGGCCCTCCGGAAGGTGGTGGAGGCAGCCAAGCCCGGGGTGTCTGTCCTGGCTCTCTGTGAGAAGGGGGACGCCCTCATCATGGAGGAGACTGGCAAGATCTTCAAGAAGGAGAAAGAGATGAAGAAAGGTGAGGGCGGCGGAGGGACGAGCGTGTCTGCCTCAGCTCACGAGGCGCTTCTTTACCCCGAGGGTGGTGGGTGCGTGGAACAAGCGTGAACTACAGAGCAGAATCTCTGGGATGGTTTAAGTGATGGCTGGGTGTACAGGTGGGGTTTTCTGTTCCTGTGGCATGACAGTAACCGCCTCTCCTCTCTCTTTAGGCATTGCCTTCCCCACCAGTGTGTCCGTCAATAACTGTGTCTGCCACTTCTCCCCACTGAAGAGCGACCCTGACTATACGCTGAAGGAGGGAGACCTGGTCAAGATGTGAGTCTGCATCTCTCCTGCTTTGTGCTCTGGTTTGTGTGCGTGTGTGTGCGCGGGCCCAGTGGTTGTGTTGTGTGGGCGCAAGCATGTGTGTGCGCGCAGGGCCCAGAGGTTGTGTGGTGTGTGTGCGGGCCCAGTGGTTGTGTTGTGTGGGCGCATGCGCGCGCGCGTGTGTGTGTGCGTGGGCCCAGTGGTTGTGTTGTGTATGGGGCCCAGAGGCTGTGTTGTGTGGGCATGCACGCACGTGTGTGTGTGGGGGGCCCAGATGTTGTGCAATGTGGGAGCGTGTGTGTGTGAGCCCAGTGGTTGTGTAGTGTGTGTGGGCGTGGGCCCAGTGGTTGTGTAGTGTGGAAGCGTGTGTGTATGTGTGTGAGCCCAGTGGTTGTGCAGTGTGGGAGCGTGTGTGTGCGGGGCCCAGAGGTTGTGTAGTGTGTGTGTGCGGGGCCCAGAGGTTGTGTTGCTTGTGCCTGAGTGCTTGTGCCTGAGAGTCTGTCAGAGCGCTACATGACCCCTAACGCTTCCTTGCCTGTTGCTCTCCTGTCCCCAGTGACCTGGGTGTCCATGTTGACGGCTTCATTGCCAACGTGGCTCACAGCTTCGTCGTGGGAGCGACTAAGGTGGGTCTCTCGCCCCCCGTGTCTGTGCCCAGTCCGTCTCTGCTCCGTCTGTTTCACTGACGCTCCCTCTCGTCCCTCTCTCGTCCGGCCCCTCTGCAGGAGGCCCCAGTGACGGGGCGCAAGGCTGACGTCATCAAAGCGGCCCATCTGTGCGCTGAGGCTGCGCTGCGTCTCGTCAAGCCCGGCAACCAGGTAGGTGTGCCGACTGCCCCGGGCCGCAGGCAGTTCTGGGGTTCTGAAGTGAGCAAAAGAAATCGTTCTTATTGACATTTTCTCCGAGTTCCTCATGTGCTGATTCCCTCTCTTTCCCAGAACACTCAGGTGACAGAGGCCTGGAACAAGATTGCACAGTCCTTCAAATGCACGGCCATCGAGGGTGAGTGTGACCCACCTGGGGCACCCTGGAGAGACGAGCTGAAGTTGCTAATTCTGCACCGGAAGTGTCTCAGAACCCCCCCACCCCTCTCCCCGACAGTGCCCCACGCTGCTCATCTGCCCTGTGCCAGGGGGCCTTTCGCACGCTTCCCAGGACCAGCAGGCAGTGCGGCTGGTCACTGCTGTGTCTGTTTCAGCGGCAGGTCTCCTGGGAGCTTGGTCGTTTTCTGATTTTTCCCCTCTTGATCCTCCTCGCAGGGATGCTGTCTCACCAGCTGAAGCAGCACGTTATTGATGGAGAGAAGACCATCATTCAGAACCCTTCAGATCAGCAGAGGTGAGCCCTGGTCAGCTGCTTTTCTGGTCGTACCGAAGCATCTTCTCTGTTAAATGACGTGTGATGGCATAGTGCTTTCAACTGAGTGCCTTACCCTCTCAGAAGTGTGTAACTCTGAAACGTCCCCCCACCAACCCCACTTCCTGCCACGCTGGCTGGACGAGGACACTGACGCGCTGTGCCCGTGTTGTGATTGGCTGTGTTGCGTGTCCGTCCGCAGGAAGGATCATGAGAAGGCGGAGTTCGAGGTGCACGAGGTGTACGCTGTGGACGTGCTGATCAGCACCGGAGAGGGGAAGGTAGGGTATATGGTCTTTTTCCTTTTGCTCTGATACCTGCATTTCATTCTTTAATTGCATGGTTGAAAACAAATGACATGTACAGTGATGATTCGGCCAGTAGCCTTGTAGCATTGAAATCTAAACGGGAGAAAAAATGAATAATACAGCAGGAACGTAAGCAGTCTTTCTCACTTGGCTGTAAGGCGTCCCTGTCTGTCTCGCCGCTGACCTCAGTCTTGCTGTCTGACTCTGTTACAGGCGAGGGACGCTGGCCAGAGGACCACCATTTACAAGCGGGACCCAACCAAGCAGTACGGGCTGAAGATGAAGACCTCGCGCGTGTTCTTCAGCGAGGTGGAGAGGCGTTTCGACGGCATGCCCTTCACTCTCCGGTAGTGCCACACGGGGGGCGTGGGGTGGGCTGGGCCGGGCTGGAGGACCCCAAAAACAGGCCCCCACTTACTGAGCTGGGAGTGATCTGAGCTCTCCTCTCTGTCCTCCTTTCATTCCTCGCTTTTCTGGTCTCTTTCACGGTTCCTCCCTGCTGCTCACATGCCCCCTCAACAGGGAGCCCCTAATGTTGGCAGAACTGATTACAGCACAGCCACAGACAAGAGCAGACAGCAGGTAGTGAGCAGGACCCATGTGAGACTGAGCAATCTGCAGGACATCAGAGAAATAAAGAACAGTCCAGTCTGCTGATTGACCGCGAGGAGGGAATCTGACCGCTCCCTTCGCTGTCCTCTGATCTCTCTCTCTCTCTCTCAGGGCATTTGAGGACGAGGGGAAGGCGCGGCTGGGCGTGGTGGAGTGCGCCAAACACGAGCTGCTGCAGCCCTTCAACGTGCTGTACGAGAAGGAAGGTCAGTGTGCGCCGCTCATGCGGCCCAGCATCCCCACGCTGAGCCCGTCTCAGACTGGCGGGCTCTGGTCTGGTTCCCTCAGATGTCTGTTTCTAAGAGAGTCCAGATGCGCGACTGTATGGCCTCTCCTCCTTCCATGAAGCCGGATGATGCTGACTTCCTGCCTCCCTCTCTCCCAGGGGAGAACGTGGCCCAGTTCAAGTTCACAGTGCTACTCATGCCCAACGGGCCCATGAGGATCACCAGCGGGCCCTTCGACCAGGAGCTGTACAAGTCGGAGCACGAGGTGCAGGACCCTGAGCTCAAGGTGAGGGGGCACTAGGTCAGAGGTCAGCCCGAGGGCAGTAGGTGTGGAGCACACACGGCAGAGGGTACCTTCCTCTGGACAAGGTGACGCTCCTCCATTCACAGCCTAGTTGACACCCATTCTGTGTCCCCCTTTCAGGCGCTGCTACAGAGCTCAGCCAGCCGGAAGACACAGAAGAAGAAGAAAAAGAAGGTAGGGTGCGCAACATGGACGCCAGCAGCGCGTGGCGAAGTTGGCAGTTTAGAGTGGTAATCCCCCCTCTCCCTCTCCGTCTCTCTCAGGCCTCCAAGAACGCGGAGAACGCCACGACGGGACAGCCGGTGGAGGAGACAGAGGCTGCTGAATAACCTCCCCGCTAACTGCCGCGCACACACACACACCCTCCAAAGAACAGAACTCAGACCTAAACCAAGTCTTCAGAACGATTATTAATAAGAGTAAACAGGCCCAAAGCAGTCCCCCGATTCTCCTCAGCCTTGGGGATGATCTCTCAGTCCCCCTGGCCTTGCCCGAGCACGATGGGGAACAGAGAGAGGAGCTGGCTGTCCCGCTGCTGCCCTCTCTCTTCTCCGGAGATGCCGCTCTCCGTGCCCCGAGCCCCGAGCCCAGCTGACCTTCCTGAGCAAGGCAGAAAGACAAGCCAGCCGGTTAGACATGCCTGGCGCTGACCCCTGACCCACCCCCCCACGCGGCCTGCAGAGCTCACGCAGAGCGGAAGGGCAGTAATGGCCCGGTTACTGTGGGTATTAAACCTCTAAAAACAGCCCTTGATTTGTTAGTGATTGCCCGGATTTAACAATCTTAGAACCCACTTGAAAGCTCTGTTGAAGAGACAGATATTTTGGCGGTGGAAAATGTTTTGGTTTCCTGGGAATCCTCTTGGTAAACTGAGATGTCTATAGATATCGGTTCATGTCCCAGAACAGACAAAATCCCTTGAATAATCATCCAAACTCACTGGATCCTCTACAGAAATGAGTAACCACCCGTAAACAGCATTGCTGCTCTGCCCTTCTCTCTGGGGAAGACAGGTAGTAAGTGTATTTAGGAAACAAATTTAAAGTCTGTTTAGAATCAACCCTGAGCAAATAACAAATCGGTGTAATCCATGTGCAGCCTGTCGGTTGAATTCTCTCTCGCACTGCCTGGGGGCTGGAGAAAGAGGGCGCTGTTCTCACCAGCCCTAGAACCCAGGATGGTTCTTCTGAAAATGTCTGTTGGATGACAAGTCTGACAGGAATGCCTTTACTGACGTTACACTTTCAAAATTTAGGGGAGACAAACTGTTTTTTTGTTCAGTTTTGCTGACTGGATTGCTTGATTAAATATTTCCTTGCCCGTGTAGGTGTTCTTTCAGACCAGTAGCCTCGGGGGGGGGAGTTGTTCAAGGCAAGACGAGTTTCACAGACGGTGCTGCTGGGCCTCTTGTTCTGTGAGACAATTGCTGTATTTCCCTGCTCAGATTCCTGTTGGGACAGCTGTGTTCAGCTCTGACGCTGACTTTGAATATCAGCCGACCACAAGCAAATTAATTTAATGCCAAAAGAAATTGTATTGCCTTTCTCTGGAGTGCAGTCCACTTCCTTTAGCCAGGTGAGGCTTCTGGGTGGGGTGGTACCTGTTCTGGGTTCCTGCAGACCTGCTGGTTGTGTTTTGGAACTGCACCCCAGATATTGGCACACTTACTGTCCCGGGATCTCTGTCCGCAGAAGGTGATGCCACAGCCCATGGAGCCCTCTGTCCCATGGGACCGTCCAGATGCCCTCAGCAGAAGCATGTAGCCAAACAAATCCTTGTCAAATTAGAGAGCTGTGCTTGAGTGAAAACAGCTTACGGGTTTACCTGGAAGGTTAGAAGCTGCTGTTAACATTCAAGGAGAAGTTCTCCTGTCGGTAACAATGGCATGGAAAAAAAGTGATGCTCCCAGTGTCCTTTGCCTGTTCTGTCATGTCAATGGCTGAAGTACAATCGAAGGCCTCGTTAATTCGGCGCAGTAGCAGGGCAGCAGAGGTGGGGGCTGTAACAGGGCTGGTGCGCCAGCGGCCAGTTATGCCCCAGCTCTGGGGAAGCAGGGATTCTGGGAAGGGGACGGGTGGCTGGGGTTCCCTGTGGGGAGAAGGGCGAGAGAAGCACACAAGCTGCGATTGATGATTGACCATTGAGTTAGCCTTGATCCACCCCCCCACCCCCTCTCCCACACACACACACACACGGCTGAGCTGGTCTCCCCTGGCTTCTCCAGGACACCGTCCCCACAGCGGGCCTCCTTCGGACCGGCTGGGAGCCCGAGTTTCTCAAGTGGAAAACAACCCGCCCTTTTTAGTTTTAAAGCATTTTAATTATCGGGCTTTTCTCCTTTTTGTTAGTTTGGTTTTTGTTCTTTGCATAAAAATGAATTAAAAATAAACTTTATAATAATACCAAACACCTCTGTGTCTTGTCTGCTTGGGCGATGCATGTGTAGGTTTTTATGGGCGGTCTGGGAGCATAAAGCAGACGGTGTGGGTGCCGTGAAGTTCAGGGGGTGTTCTGGGAATATCCCATGCCGCTGTTCCCTACAGACCGATCCTGCTCAAGAACGCTGGAGAAGTCTCTGCCTGAGGCTGGCTGAGCACTGTACTGCCTGGCCTGTCCGGGGCTGTGAGGCGGCACGCGTGTGCTTTCTGGGAGACATGGGTCAGTGTCTGGGGACCTGTGCGTGTGTGGGTCACCCTCATCTGTCTTTACAGCCTAGTGGTGCTGATCCTTCATGAGATCACCTCCGGGCACTGTTCAAAACTGAAGTACGTTTCCCTTTATTTTACCAGTGAGGGACTGCATGGTCGAAATATTTGGGGATCACTAGATATAGCAGGGTGCTATAGCTGCACTAGATAGCAGCTGTATCACCCTGCAGCTCACAACTGGCAACCCACTGAAGCTCAGGTGTGAGCCTGGCCAGTACCTGGATGAGAGACATGGGAAAAACTAAGGTTGCTGGTGGATGAGGTGTTAGTGGGGCCAGCAGGGGACATTCACCCTGTAGTCTGTGTGGGTCCTAATGCCACAGTATAGTGACGGGGACACTATACTGTAAAAAGCCACCATCCTTTGGATGAGCTGTAAAACTGAGGTCCTGACTCTGTGGTCATTAAAAATCCCAGGGTGTTTCTTGAAAACAGTAGGGGTGTTGGTGTCCAGGCCAAATTTCCCTCTGGCTTTTACCAGTTATGGCCTCCTAATAATCCCCATCTTTGAACTGGCTTCAACACTCTGCTCTCCTCCCCACTAATAGCTGGTGTGTGGTGAGAGTACTGGTTCACTCTGACTGCTGTCGCATCACCCAGGTGGTGGAGGGGAGTCCCCATTACCTGTGAAGCACTTTGAGTGGAGTGTCCAGAAAAGCGCTATATAAGTGTAAAGAATTATTATTATGAATTCTGATACCCCAGATACCTCTGACACCTCAAACAGCAGCGCCCACGCGCACTGCCCCCCGTGTCTGAGCTCCCAGGAGCATCTCCTCTGCCGGTGCCTGGCACCAGTGCCTTCCCAGCACTCCTCAGAAGGACCGTTCACCTCAGCCAACACGCATTCATCTCAGACTGGCAAATAACTCAGACTCGGAAGCTTACCGGGGAGTCCCCATTACCTGTGAAGAGCTTAAAGCGGAGTGTCCAGAAAAGATCTATGTTAGTGTAAGGAATTATTATTATTATTATTATTATTATTATTATTAGATGGACATGCAGAAAATGTGGGGGATTGTGAAACTGGGGACCCTTGCAGAGCGTGGAGTGGCACAGCAGTGACGACCACCAGGCTGAGCAGCAGGGCAGTGTGGGCTTGCTGATGAGGATGAAGGCAGTCAATAAATACCCCGATGTTCGTGAGCTCTGAGGCTGAAGGGTAATTAGAGCACGATCCAGAACAAGACTCGAATCTACACAGCCTGTCGTCTTAATGCAGTGATTACATAAAATGCATTATGAACGGCTGTGGGAATCTGATACAGCGATATTTAAAAAGCTTTAAGCAGCCAGATACACTTATGTACACCATTCAGAATATATTTGTTCCGATGTCGTAACACCTTCAGTTCGTTTTCTGCTGGCTCGCTACTCAGAAAATGTCTGAAAACGTTGCTCGCAAATGTTGTGCTTGCATGAAAGATCTATGACAGCCGTGTTTTCTATTGCCAAATAATGGTACGTCGGTAAGAAAAAGAAAAACGGCATTTCCCATAATACCCCAGATCGAGCTTCCGTTTAGTGACGTCACATGCGGCTTTAAAAATCCTCCCCCGACTGCGTCACGTCCTCTTGGAGTTGGTGCCATCTTAGAAAGGTTGGTATGGTGTTTGTTCTCCGGTTTTAGTATTGTCGAACAATCCAGAGCAATCTGCTGCCATCCGTGGTTTTTTCTAACATTTGACTTTCTCTCGTTCACAGAAACAACTCCACAAGATGCGAGCGAAGGTAAGAGTTGTTTTTTCTGTCGAATACCGGTCTGTTGACGCATGTTTAGCAGTTGTGTTCGCGCAGTTCCGCAGCTGAAGGTCTGCGTGCTTTCTGGAGATCGGGGCAGCGGTGCTGTGCGCGTCTTAACAAGCCGCTGCAGTCCTGTCACTCGGGAAGAGGGGTCAGAGTCTGAGCCGCCTCGGAGTGCAGCGGCTTCGACTTTTGACAGCGGAACGATCCTGCCGATAGGTTAGCGCCATTTTAAAACTCCGGCCTGCGCGACCACACTGAGCCTCTAACAGGAAGATCCCCGAGCCGAGAGGCTGCCTTGGGGGCGTGAGCGGTCGCTCTGCTGCCGGAACGGCCTGGGCTGTTGGTGAGCCTCCGGCTGGGGGTGCTCATCGCTGTCCGGCCTGGCTCGGAGCGGGCGTGGGGCTGAAAGCGAGCGTGGTGTCCGTGTGACACTCGGCTCGGGCTCCGTGCGAGGCGCTGTCACCTGGAATACAAGCCCTTCAGGCGAGTTTCCGAGTGGGCCCGGCGTGCAGTTAGTCCCCTCTGCCTGCCCCGTGTGCGGGCTGATTCTCCGGCAGGGCTGGGGGGCTCGGCCTGACTGACGGTGTTTTTCTCTCTTTGCAGTGGAGGAAGAAGAGAATGCGCAGGTAAGCGGCCGAGCGGGCCGGTGGGGAGGAGGAGGAGTGGGGGAGCCGAGTCCACGCTGCAGCTCCTGGCTCAGGCTGCGGCGGCTGGAAGGGGGCAGTGCGGCCCGTAGCGCGCTGGGACTCCTAGCTGGGGCTGTACTGGCCCTGCTGGGTCTCTAAATTCTGCTGGGATGAATCGTGAGGAGTGGAGCCGAGATACAACTCTGTCCCACTAAAAAGGCGTAAAGCTCTTTAGCATCAAACATGGAAAAATGAACAAGTGCTTGATGGGCAGCAGTACATATGCATGTCTTTCTGCCCATATTGCACTACTCCTTTACAGTTACAGAGTGCTTTCCTGGACACTCCACTCAGAGCTCTTGATGGGTATTGGGCTCTCCTGCACCATCTAGATGAAGCAACGGCAGCCAGGCTGGTGGTCTGCTCCCCACACATCAGCTGTCAGTGGGCAGGAGAGCAGAGTGATGAAGCCAGTTCAGACATGGGGATTATTAAGAGGCTGTGATTGATAAAAGCCAGGGGAAAATGCTTGGGTAACACTCCTACCCTCTTCAAGAAACTGCGTGATTTAAAAAAAAAATGATTGCAGAGAGTTGGGACCTCAGTTTTACCTCATCCGAAGGACGGTGCTTTTTTATTACAGTATAGTTTGCCCATTGTTGTATGGGTCCTAATGCCCCAGTATAGACTGCATGGTGAGCACCCCCTACTGGTCCCACTATCACCACTTCCAGCAGGAATCTTAGCTTTCCCAGGAGGTCTCCCGTCCAGCTACTGGCCAGACTCGCACCTGCTGAGCTGCAGGGGGCTGCCAGCTGTGAGTTGCAGAGCAATATAGCTACTGGCTATTGCAGCAATGTACACTAATCTGATGGCAACTGTTCCCTGCATGAAGCTTAGCTGTGTTTAATATACTGGCTGCACGGGGAACAAAGGATTTATTGTACACATGTATTCTAAAATACCTCCCTGAAGTTGAAAAGTCAAAATGGGGATGGCGAGAGGGGTTGTAAACGATGGGCTGAGCTCTGCTTTGAACTGCTAAATAATACAGGTCTTTAAGCTGGTTCTGCTGACCAATTTCTCTAGCAGGCTCAATTAAAATTTTATCCCAGGGGGCAAAGTTGGCCTTATGGCACAGCCCAATAAAGCAAGGAAGGCGACGAGTTCCCTGGCAGTGGGGATGAGGGAGTTCCTGAGTGTTGGGACTGGGCTGCAGCATCAGCCTGGCACTCCTGTGCTAGTGCCCTGTGTGGCTAAGGTTTCTAAACCATCCAGGTGGAGCTGCACACTGGTGGTGGTGGAGGGGAGTCCCCATTACCTGTAAATTGCTTTGAGTGGAGTGTCCAGAAAAAGCGCTATATAAGTGTAAGCTATTATTATTGTTAAACCAGTGTTTATGGGGCAGGGGGTAGCAGGGCTGCTGGGTCACTTTTTACACTGGCAAATCGCTTAGCACTTCATCTGGTGGAGTTGGGTTTGATTTGGGGACCCTGGGCGTTTTATGCTCTTGTATAGGGATGGGGGGGTAACGGGTGGTTTTGGGGTACCAGAGCTGAACTCTTCCAAGTTACCAAGAAACTTGTAGAAACTGAGAAAATTGTATAAAGGATGAGGGTTCACTGTAATATTCTCAGCGGGAGGCCAGCTTGTCCTGGGTCAGAACTGTCGGCTCGGCTCCCGGTCAGTGTGCTGCTAACCGCTGCCCTCTTGTGGTCACAGGCTGAAGCGGAAGAGAAGAAAGATGAGGCAGAGGTCCAAGTAAACTGGCTTCTCTCCACTGCAACTGTGAGCCCTTCTGTCCCCGCTGCCTGTTCCCTGCGGACGGCAGGCAGGCCTGGAGTTGGAGCTGCTGCAGCTGGAGGACGTGCCTGTTGTTACACCCCTCATGTACCAGGCAATGCTGTGGGGGAGAGACGACCTGACCAGGAGGAGGAGGAGATGAACTGGCGCCTGAGCTCTCCTCTGGGAGGCACTGGACTCTTTGACACCAGCCCAGCACAGTTGCTTTGTATAAAACCTTCAATAAATTCTTTTGGTATTAAAAACCATCTTGATGAGTGTTCCCTTTATTTTTTACGGAGTAACTCCCTGGTGCTCTTGTGGCCTGCACCAGGGGGTTGGGGATGGGCAGCTCTAGGCCTCAGGTGCTTGTTAGAAAGGGGTCTGTGATCCTTGAATTCAGTCTCTCACTCGCTCCACTCCAAGCCACCTGTAGGGCCCCAGCCTTCCAGGACTGGAGCAGCGGGTCTGTGTAAAGAGAAGCTTGTGCAGGCAGGTGGGGTGTAGTTCTGATGTGCCTGGCTTACTGCTGACTGGCTGGGCTGCCAGCACCTGAGTGGCTGCATTTAAGCCTTGATTTTGAGTGAGTGTTTTAAGACCGGTAGACCACTGTGCCCGGTCTGTATGGATTGCTTAGCGTGACTGCTGTCAGATTTTGGATCCGTGCTGCTAACCTGTTCAGGAAGGATGGGGCTGATGTTTGTATTGCAGTCTAAGCAGAGCAGCCCAGGGACAGGTGTGCCCCCTGCAGGAGGGGTAGTTGATGCCCCTTGTCTATTGCAATGCTACTTTTCCCAGTAGAATCACACTTACCATTAACAGGAGAGGATGCAACACGGAGACCATTTGACCTGGCTGTGTTATTAATTGAGCAGAGAATCTCAGCCAGCTCTTCCCTGAAAGAAATTAGGGTCTTAACACACCTGTGAGCCTTGTTCAACACTCCCACACCCCTTTGTATAAAGGTGTGTTTGGATTTTCAAATGCACTAAAAATACTGAATTTGTGCATTGTTTAAAGCAGGGTGGTCACTACATGGTAGTGCTGCCATTACAAAATGACCCAAAATCCTCCTTTTGGATCGTGATGGGCATTAACATCCCTATGCCTGAGCTCTTACCCCAGTGCTGCAGGGGTGAAATATAAGCTGCTCTTTCAGCTCCTGGGTTTCTTCTCACTTTTGTATTAATGCTTACTTCCAGAGCCCAAGTACAGTATTTTTAAGTCTATGGCCCCAGGAGTTTCTAATTAATAAGTATTTAATTAGAAATTGTTTAGAACCATAACTGTTAATTATGTAGTGTTTGACACATATTTGATACTGTTTACGTCTGCCTACAGTCAGTGGCGGAATCCATCCTCTTTGAATTTTGCGTCAATCCAAAACAATGTTAAACCTTCTTCACAGTGAGTTTAGGCAGTGTCGCAGAATGCCGACAGGAGGCGCTCTTGGGTCTCTCCTCCACCTCTTTGAAGTTAGCGCTTCCCGAGGTGAGTCGCTCTTGGTTGGGAACGGCGAGTCGTCGGTCTTGGAGGACCAGTGCGGAGTGTGCCTGGGTGCTGTTGTTCGTGTTCTTTGAAATATTTTAGTTATAAAATAAAAATATAAATGCTTTTTCATAAAACGTGCATAATAAATATCCCGAGAGAACCACGACATATAAAAGAGCACAAACTTCCTTTCCCGGTGCTGCAACGTTGTTCAAGGTAAGGCGTTGCAATTTGCTGTTGAGTGTAGGCCGTGGTGTGAC
The DNA here is from genome assembly GCF_040954835.1 of Lepisosteus oculatus. NCBI lineage: Eukaryota > Metazoa > Chordata > Actinopteri > Semionotiformes > Lepisosteidae > Lepisosteus > Lepisosteus oculatus. Next base: position 14,684,825 of record NC_090696.1, read on the forward strand.
GTGTTGAGACTATTAATAGTATTGTCGATATCGTTCATTTTAGTGAGGTTTTTTGTTGTCGTGCAGAAATTCTAAAGTGCATAGTAGCAATACTTAGCGGGAGCAGCATAAATAATGTTCCATTATAGGGCAAGGAGCTGCTGAATTCTCCAGTCCAGCCCCGTTTGGAGTGTCTCAGTCTGCACTGCCGGTGTCAATGGGAGTCTCGAGTATAATGCCAGGAAATAACTAATCCAGATCTCAGTGAAATCAGTGCTAATCACTGTGTCACAGTCTGAGCCGCTCCAGGCTGTGCTGGACTGACTTGTCTGTTGTCTTGATTAGTTATTCCCTGAGATCAGATTCCCAGAGATACAGACAGTAGGGTCTGAGCTGCTCCAGGCTGTACTGGACTAAGTTGACTGTCCTCTTGATTAGTTATTACCTGAGATCAGAACCACATTCCCAGAGATACAGACAGTAGAGTCTGTACTGTACTACAGGCTGTACTGGGCTGACTTGCCTGTCCTCTTGATTAGTTATTACCTGAGATCAGAACCACATTCCCAGAGATACAGACAGTAGAGTCTGTACTGTACTACAGGCTGTACTGGACTGACTTGCCCGTCCTCTTGATTAGTTATTACCTGAGATCAAGAGTATCAGACAGTAGAGTCTGAGACACTCTTGGGTCTCCTGCTGTTTCACATTAATCACCTTGTTGACGTTGTATTGCAGCGCCATTGTAATGGATGACGCAGTGGACCAGAGTCTCGCTCTCCAACATTGTTTGATTGTCTGTTGCAGATGTCTCCACGGAGGACATCGCTGAGCTGAGGAGCCCAGGGAACGCGGCGCCCACTCGGACACGCAGAGAGAGAGAGAGCCGCACGCGGACTCCACGGCACGCGCACAGACAGGCGTCCGCGCGAACATTGCCACACAGAGCCAGGCCCGTGCGCGCGATCACCCACATGCGTGCCGCGTCTCCCTTTTCCTGGGCACGGCGCCATGCCTGACCGGGATAGCGCGTACCTGTCAGGCGGGGGGGGGGGCGCGGGCGGCGGCTCGGGCAGCGAGGAAGGGGGCAGTGGGGGAGGGGGCGCGGGGGGGGCGGCAGGAGGGGGAGCCGGGGCGGGGGGAGGGTCTGGGCCGGCAGGGGTGGGGTCCGTGGGGGGCGGGGCCGGGGGCGGGTTAGGGGGCGGGGGGATGGGCGGGGGGAGCGCGCTGGGCAACGGCAGCACCTGCGGCAGCGGGGGGCCCGGCGGGGGCCTGGGGGCGGGGCCCGGCTTGGACGACGTCTGCCGGGACTTCCTGCGCAACGTGTGCAAGAGGGGGAAGCGCTGCCGGTTCCGGCACCCCGACTTCAGCGAGGTGCCGGACCTGGGGGTGCAGAAGAACGAGTTCATCTTCTGCCACGACCATCAGAACAAGGAGTGCGTGCGCCCCAACTGCCGCTTCGTGCACGGCTCCAAGGAGGACGAGGACTACTACAAGAAGACCGGGGAGCTGCCCCTCAGGCTGCGGGGCAAGGTGGCCGCGGGGCTGGGGCTCTCGCCCACCGACCTGCCGCTGAGCCGCGGCGAGGTGCCCATCTGCCGGGACTTCCTGAAGGGCGAGTGCCAGCGCGGCAGCAAGTGCAAGTTCAGGCACGTCAAGAAGGACTACGAGTACGAGGCGGCCCGCGGCGGCGCCGGGGGGCTGGGGGTGGGCGGGATGGGGATGGGGATGGGGATCGGGGGTGGCGGGCTGGTCGGGGGGGCGGGGGGGGCCGGCGGGGGGATCTCGGGGCTTGTGGGCGGGGGAGGGGGCGGCGGCGGGGGGGGCCTGCTGAGTGTTGGGGGCGGGCTCAGTCTGGGGGGCTCGAGGGACCCCGGAATGCCGGGGGTGGGGGGCGGCGGGGCAGGACTGTCGTTGGGAGCCCCTGGGCCCCGCAGGTTCGACCGCGGCCCCTGCTCGCTGTACGACCCCCTGTTCGAGGGGGGGCTCTTCGACCCCGGGCCCCTGGAGGACCCCGTGGACGCCGCGGTGCAGCTGAAGAGACGCAGGCTGGAGGGGCTGAGGCTGGCCGAAGGGGGTGGCGGTGGGTGTGCCGGGGGCCACTATGAGCTCGGGGTGCAGGCAGCCCCCCCGCCTCCCAGGCCCCTGGAGTACAGACTGCTGGAGGAGGAGAACGCGCTCCTGAGGAAGAGAGTGGAGGAGCTGAAGAAGCAGGTGAGAGAAGGGGGAGACTCACGGCTCGGGCCGAAAAGAAAGGGTGAGAGGGATCAGAAAAAGGAGGGACACGGAGGCAGCGAACACCCCCTCGAATTAACGTTTCCTCCGCTGACTCCTCGTCCGTCTTCCCCCCTCCCTCTCTCGCAGGTGTCGAACCTGATTGCCACCAATGAGGTGCTGCTGGAGCAGAACGCCCAGTTCCGCAGCCAGGCCAAGGTCATGACCCTGTCCTCTACGCCGGCGCCCTCAGAGCAGAACCTGGCGCCCCCCGTGGGCTCGGTGAGCTCCTACAACCACAGCATCGCGCAGACGCACACCACCCTGAGCAGCGCCGCCCTGCAGCCGCGCCCCGTGAGCCAGCAGGACCTGGTGGCCCCCGCCGCGGCGCCCCCAGCTCCCCCGAGCAATGCGGCCCCTCCCTCCGCGCCCCCGCCGCACCTCAACCCGGAGATCACCCCTCTCTCCGCCGCCCTGGCCCAGACCATCGCGCAGGGCATGGCGCCTCCTGTCTCCATGGCGCCCGTTGCGGTCTCCGTGGCGCCCGTGGCAGTTTCCATGGCGCAGCCCCTCCCTGGCATCACCATGAGCCACGCCACCACGCCCATGGTGTCCTACCCTATCGCCTCGCAGAGCATGCGCATCACCACGCTGCCCCACTGAGGCTCGCCCGCCTCCCTGGACAGGACAGCTGCTGCACGGGGGCCGGGCGTCCGGACGGAGAACTGAGAAGGAAGTCCTTCGAGTCTGGGAACTTTGTTGACCGGAAGAACTTTTTTTTAAATTGAGTTTTTTTTTTAATCGATGATACAATACTTGTAGCTAAAACAAAAATGTTGATGCGTTTCATAGAAAAACACAGAGCCTGATGGGCAGACTGCTCCCATACTGAGGGGTGTGTGTGTGTGTGACTGGATGGGGAGACTGTGCCTGGGGGTGTGTGTGTCTGACTGGATGGGGAGACTGTGTCTGGGGGTGTGTGTGTGTGACTGGATAGGGAGACTGTGTCTGGGGGTGTGTGTGTGTGTGTGTGTGACTGGATGGGGAGACTGTGGGGGTGTGTGTGTGACTGGATGGGGAGACTGTGGGGGTGTGTGTGTGACTGGATAGGGAGACTGTGTCTGGGGGTGTGTGTGTGTGTGACTGGATAGGGAGACTGTGTCTGGGGGTGTGTGTGTGTGTGACTGGATAGGGAGACTGTGTCTGGGGGTGTGTGTGTGTGTGACTGGATGGGGAGACTGTGTCTGGGGGTGTGTGTGTGTGTGACTGGATGGGGAGACTGTGTCTGGGGGTGTGTGTGTGTGTGACTGGATGGGGAGACTGTGTCTGGGGGTGTGTGTGTGTGTGACTGGATGGGGAGACTGTGTCTGGGGGTGTGTGTGTGTGTGACTGGATGGGGAGACTGTGTCTGGGGGTGTGTGTGTGTGTGACTGGATGGGGAGACTGTGTCTGGGGGTGTGTGTGTGTGTGACTGGATGGGGAGACTGTGTCTGGGGGTGTGTGTGTGTGTGACTGGATGGGGAGACTGTGTCTGGGGGTGTGTGTGTGTGTGACTGGATGGGGAGACTGTGTCTGGGGGTGTGTGTGTGTGTGACTGGATGGGGAGACTGTGTCTGGGGGTGTGTGTGTGAGTGACTGGATGGGGAGACTGTGTCTGGGGGTGTGTGTGTGAGTGACTGGATGGGGAGACTGTGTCTGGGGGTGTGTGTGTGAGTGACTGGATGGGGAGACTGTGTCTGGGGGTGTGTGTGTGACTGGATGGGGAGACTGGGGGTGTGTGTGTGTGACTGGATGGGGACATTGTGTCCTGGGGGGGGTGTGTGTGACTGGATGGTGTGGGGTGGGGGATAGATGGGGAGACTGTGTCTGGGGGTGTGTATGTGTGACTGGATGGGGACATTGTGTGTGTGTGTGACTGGATGGTGTGGGGTGGGGGATAGATGGGGAGGCTGTGTCTGGGGGGGGTGTTTGTGTGACTGGATGGAGAGACTGTGTCTGGGGGTGTGTGTGTGTGTGTGACTGGATGGTGTGGGGTGGGGGGTAGATGGGGAGGCTGTGTGGGTGCCTGGCTGGGAGATGTGCCAGCCAGAGTGTATGTAGCCTTCTGTCCGCGTGTCTCTGTTTTCCCTGAAGCGTGTGCTGTTCTGAGGAAAACCAGACCTGTAAATAAAAAGAACAAACATCAGGCAGCAAGTTTTTTTTCTAGTGATGCAGTGGGACCAGTATGTTAAGATATTTTGCACTAACATTACAAAGGCGTTCGAAGTAATAGTACTGTAAAACAGGCCTGTTGCAATACAGGACTACAGTGTTTGAACAACAGAAAAGCTCTGTTACAACAGGTTTAGGAACTAAAGTGGAAGTCTAACTTGTCTTATTTATAAAACAAATTAATCAAATGGCTTCAGCTCATCCCAAAGTCCCATCTGTAGTATAATGGAAAGTGCTAGTGCAGTTTCACACTATGAACACAAGAGGGCACTCATATATTTCTTATCTGGAGACTGCAGGTAGCGGTGCATTATAAACTACAATTGTATACGGGTTGGTAGCTGCGTCAGCATGCGCAGTCTGCAAAGGAACAAGTGTTTATTCCATGCTGAAAAGAGAAGAGAGAAAATGCAATGTTACACTTGAAAAAGGCTTCACAGCTGAAACATTGTGTTTTCTCTCTTCTCTTTTCAGCATGGAACAAACCTATCACTTGTTCCTTTGTATAATTGTATACTATGTGTATAATTGTGCAGTTTATCAGTACTGTACATTACCTGACCAATTCCTGCCCAGCAGCTTACTGACCTGTCTTTACTGTTGATTAATGTTACTAAACAGTCACTTATTTTTTATTGCCACTGACCGGCCTGTTGTGGCTGTAGAGTAGTATTGTCGAATCAGCAGGTTTAAAGGCCAGCTGGCCTTGTGACAGAACAGGGATAAGTTGATGTCTTTCCATGTTCAGGACATCAGTGTTCACAGAAACAGGACGGACCAGTGTACAGACACTCGCGACCAAAAGACAAATACACTTTTCTGTTCATCCCGCATTAACCTGCTGTTTGCTGATTCTGGAGTGTTTGTCTTTCTCGTTGCAGTGTCTCTACGCTTTAGTGAAAAGATGTCCTGCCATATGGAGGCAGCACCCTGGCCACGTCAGGGTTAGGGTTAGTAAGGCAGGGTTAATCCTACCCCTAACCCAGAGACCCGGGCAGCAGCTCAGTGTGAGCTGGGCTAGACCAAAGACTGACGGACCCTGCAGCTCTGGGCTCTGCAGTCGTGGTGCCGGACAGCCACGGTCTGGTGTTGGAGATCTCGGAGGATCAGCCAAAAGTACGTTCTGATTGGCTGTAGTTTAGGCAGAAAGAAGCAAGCTGATTATAGCTGAGCTGGGGAGAACCTGCAGCCTGACCGGCTGGCTGGGTCTGGGGATTGTGCTATGGACTAGTGGCGTTGCTGTCGTTGTTTTCACCAGCGTGAGGGACTGCAGTCAGGTGCTGAGCTCCGCTGCTGGCCCCCGGGCTGTGTTAACAGGCGGCGTGTTTACAGTGCAGCCGTGGAAAACAACAGCTGTCCCAGTTCTGAAATCTCCCTGCAGCACTTAGTTCATTAAACATTGAAACCGACAGAGACGGCCTTTCTCTTGTCTCTGCTCTCCTCTCTCCCCCTCCACCCCTCCCCTCCGCTCTCCTCTCTGTCCCCTGCCTGTGCCTCTGCCTCTGCCTTGCCTGCTCCAGTCCTGCTCCCTCTGGGACTCTGGCGGCTGCAGGGAGGTCTTGTCTAGGACTGCTGGTTGATTTGCAACACTCGTGCTCTGCAGGTCCAGATGGGTCTGTGGCACAGGACCCAGGATATGGGTCAGGCCAGGGAGCACAGGAGAGTGTGAAAGACGGGGGGAGAGAGAGGGAGAGCACAGTGCACGGACGGTATTTTGAGAAAAGCGAAGTGTGGGAGAGCGCAGAGAAAGCAGGACAAAGTTGCTGTGATACTGCTAAGAGTAGTCAATCAAATTCCTAGCATTCCTGAAGCTCGCCGTCACAGTGGAGGGAGAGTCGGAGCAGGACACTGTGACAGGACAGGAGCAGCGACAGGATAAAAGCTTTCGGTAAAAGTCTGTGCTTGAAGGCCACACTGGACTCGCCATGCACCTCGCACACACACTCACACCTCCCAGGAGCTCAAGGCCAGTCTGCCGCCCAGCCAGCCAATCACCCGTATCATGGCAACACTGGACCTTGGCAGTGTCACCAGAACAGTTGCTGGGCAAAAAGTCTGTCACCATGGAAACCCACTTGGAAGGGAAGGGTAAGGGAGATAAGAGGGTGAGGGTTTGGGGAGAGAGCGTTTTCATCACCCTTCCGTTCGTTTTCAGCGACCAGCTTTAGAGGGTTGCAGAGAACCAGATCCTCACCCAGAGGGCACAGGGCGCAAGGTGGGAACACACACAAGTGGGTGGGGGGAGGATTACAGACCCAGACCACCTGTCATGAACTGGGAGGAATGTCATCACAGAGGGAACGTGCTAACTCCACACAGACAGAGCCAGAACCCAGGACTCTGGGGCCACAGCAGAGTCCTTTCTTCATGTATATTACCCAGACCTCTGCTGCACAACATCCCAATTCTGCCCTTTCATAATACCTGGTTGTGGAGTCTCTAGACCAGCTCCTGTTACTGAATGAGACCAGACTTATGAAGTCCCAATTAATATGATTTTAGCCCCTGATAAATGAGGCACATAAACCTGCAGGGACTGGGGATCCTGCAGTCCAGGAAGGTCTAGCTTCACCCCTATGACTCCTGCAGGGCCTGACGCAGATGCTGAAATAGATGGGAGATGTTAATAGCTATAGGTCTGGGGGGGATTTGTCAGCCTCATCCGAAGCCCCACAGCAAGGAGAGAGTCCTCCCATTGTCAACAGTGCAGCTCCTGTGAGGCCTCCAGGCTGGGTGGATTCTGCTGCCTCTCTCTCTGTCTCTCAGCTTCCTGGTCCTCTCTATCTCCCCATCTGTGGCTTACCCTCTCTTCATGTTTTTCTTTCTCCTCCTTTCTCTCTCTCTCTCTCTCTGTCCTCTGTTACTCTCTAGCAGTTAATTCTTATCTTCTCTCCCCCCCCTGCGTCTGTTTCCAAGCCTCCTTTGTGGTCGTTTTCTCCAGTTCTGGAAATCTCTTCCTCGTCTGTCTGTGACTGTGGACGCTCTGGTCAGGTGTAGCTGGTCACGCAGACTTGAGTACTGCAGCCACATCTTCCGAAAACAGCTCTCGAGTGACACTGACTTCTTAGAAGTGAATACAGGAAGTCAATTGGGGAAGCATTTCACTGTTGCACAACAGTGGTTAACCACTCAGCCAAAGCCGCTAATCCTGCAATATGGACCAGCAGGGGTGCGGCCGCGGGAGACTTAAAACATTTTCTGTAGGAGCACTGAACATAATTAACTTTGGAAAATGCTTTAATCATTTTAAAAGGTCAATCTGATTAACCCGACCTGTGTATTCAGCTTTCTCCATTTTCAGTGATCAGAGCCAATGAATGTGGTTCAAAGCCAGTAACTAAGCACTTGGCTTGGACTAGAGCTCACAGACCCAGTGTTACCCCAGAACTGATTTAAAGCACAATTCTGATTCAAGGCATCTGAGTACAGGGTTCAAATTTAGAGAGGGGGGGTGCCCATGTCACTGGTTATGCCCCTCTGAACCAGCTCTAAGGCCTGCAGGCTTCCTTTCCTGAAAAGAGTCAGTCGGGTCAGCTGGCACCTCATCATTGTTAGCTAATCATACTGCAGATGAAGGCCTGAAAACGTAGAAATGTGCAATGAGGGCACTGTCACCACCAATGAAAGGCAGAACAGGCGCTACAGGAAAAAAAACAACCTTTAATCGTGTTTAAATAAATCTTACATGAATCATCGTTTACTCTCTCGAGGAAAGCCGTGTGCATTTATACAGCATTTTAATCGTAAGCATCCCCAGAGCAGTACATGAAGCATTTGCTGACCTGGCTTCATCAGAGATCAGATACAGAAGGAGAAGATGTTGTGGATCGAATGACCCTTGAAACACATTTCACCCCTCCCCCCTTTCCCTCCCCTCCCCCCAGATCAAGAACAGACACACAACACAAATGCCTTCTTGTTTACAGACAGGGCTGGGTTTCGGAGGATCCTGGCTCCTGAGCCTCTGCAGAGAGGCCGTGCGTTTACAGAACACAGCCAGGAAACCCCCGCATCGGCACAGCCTGGGGTCAGTGTCCAGTCTCTCCTGCCGCAGGGCTGTCGGACTGTCCGCTCAGCGCCGACCCCCGACGCCCCCGACCTGCAGCTGCTGGTCTGAAAGCAGTCCCTCTCTGAGCTGAGCACGATCCCAGACAGCTTCAGCCCTCAGATCACAACAGGGCTGACCTCCCAGCGGCTCTGGGGCTGGTCAGCCACTCAATTCAATTTCAATTCAAGTCAAGGTGCTTTATTCACATGACCGATGGGTACAATCAGTGTTGCCAAAGCAAATAAAAATAATAAAATTAACATGAAACAAAACAAAAATCAAATAAAATCTACAGACATTTACAATGTACATTCGCACACAAACAGATGGAGCATTACTGGGAGACAGGCTCACTGTTCCTCAGGCTGTGACAGGAGATCACGTACTGGGCTGCCAGTTCAACTGAGTTCCCTCCTCCTCCAGTCATTCACCCAGAAGCATTAATTCATGAAACCAATAACGCGGTCAGTGAGCATCTGAGATCTGGGTTGGAATGAGCCCAGGGGACCCTGAGGTGGAGTAACGCTTCAGTGTTTGTGTGGGGCGAATGAAGCACAACTCACTGGGGCTGAACACACAAATTACAGTCACTGCAGTCTACGCACACACACACTGGCTCTCTGTTAGTACACTTCTGAGGCATTTTAAATCTATCCATCCATTTTCTAACCTTTTCTTCAAATCCAGGGGTGCAGGACTTTGGACTGTAGCACAACTCTCACAAATGGGGGGATTAACATACAGATAGTAAGTACCTCAATAATTGAACCCAGGGCACCAGCATTAAGAGGCAGTTTACTAACTGCTACTAACCGTGCCACCCTAGCTTAAAAACACAGTATAAAACCGCTCTATGAACCAGTCACGGCGGGGTTTAGATCGATGACTCAAAATGGACGTGTTCTCAAATTTAAAGACGCGGTCACAAGTTCGCAAGAAGTGTAAAGGAAGTTAAAAAGATACCATGCGCACACACACCCAAAGCCACACCTCTGCACCATCAGAATAACGGGACTCTCTCTCTCTCTCTCGGCGGGTAGCGGGGCGGAGGAGAAAGGAAGAGACGTCGTTCAGCCCTGCCTACTGCTGTAGCGTCGCCTATCCCGCCGTCACTCCGGCTCAGTCTGAGCCGTCTGGCAGGCGGCTGTGGGTGGGCAGGGCAGCGTCTCTCTCCGCAGCGCAGGGCGTGTTGCAGCAGCTCCGGCGGCTGAAGAGCGAAAGGCGTAACTTTGGGCTTTTCGAGTTTGTTTTTATATTTTTGAGGGCTTTCAGGCGAAAGCGGGGCATTTTTACGCACGGCCCATCATTTCATCCTGATAAAACCGACGCGCCCGCGGCGGCTCGTTTAGCTGGGAGACGGGCAGAGCGTGGCAGCGTCTGCGCGGTCGACGAGCTCTACTCGGAGCCGCTCAGATTTTTGACCTCAAAACTGGTTTGTTTTTATTCGCAGAAGTAGCCTCGATACAACTGCTACTTTGAGCTGGCCTTTTTTCTTAACTTCAGTTTATTTTTCCGACTCTTTGGCTAAGTTTTTCCAGTTAAGTCTCCGGACCTTCACAGTCCGGGGCGCTGTACCGATACAAGCGGAACCAGCAGCGGCTCCGATCGGATCGGTTCGACCATGCGGACGGATTCAGGCTCTATCCCGATCCCGACCCCGGACGAGGTCCACGCCTTCGACCCGCCAGTCACCCCGGGGGCGGACGCCGTGTCGGTGCTGTGGTCCTTCGGTAAATGTCTGGGTGCCCTGATACCCGTCTACTTGGCGGGCTACTTCGGGTTCAGCATCATGATGGTGGTGTTCGGGCTGATGGTGTACACGGGCTGGAAGCTGACCCGGGAGGGCAAGGAGACCAGGCTGCGCTCCGCCATGTACCTGCTGGAGAACGAGGAGGAGATCACGGCCACCCGGGTCCTGCGGACCAAGAGAGAAATGCCAGCCTGGGTGAGCGAAGCGGTTGTTCCTTCCTGCGTGCTGCTCCGTACCTCCGTCAACCTCAGACACACACAGCTGCTTATCACACGCACACAGCTCAGACCCAGACGCCTAGAGGATTCACTACTGTGCCAACACACATGGTAAATTTACCTGTATACAGATGCAAGGCGCAGTATAAACCCCATGCCTTCTTTCTGTGATTGTCCTTCACGCACAAGCTGTACTCCACTGCGGCACTGCTGCCGGTTCCGTTCCAGTCCCTCGTAGTTACGTCATCGGGTCTCCAGTTACTGCGTCGCTGCGGAGCGTGCCAGATGTGTGTATACAGAGAGACACGTGCGAGCTTTCTGCTCAACGTCAGAACGCAGTTTTGCGTTTTGCCCTGTCACTGGAAAGTTGTTTATTTTTAAAAAAAAGGTCTCACACTGCAGGAGAGGAAGAGACTTTGTCTGCAGCGCTGTCCACTCATGCTAGCATTTTGAGCACTTATAGCCACACTGACCCACACTGCTGTCCTGACCCCCCACTGACCACCACTGAACTCCACACTGAGTCCCACACTGACACCCACACTGACACACACTAACACACACTGACCACTGCTGAACTCCACACTGAGCCCCACACTGACCCCCACACTGACACACACTGAGCCCCACTGAGCCCCACACTAACACACACTGACCACCGCTGAACTCCACACTGAGTCCCACACTGACCCCCACACTAACACACACTTACCCCCCACACTGACACACACTGAGCCCCACTGAGCCCCACACTGACACACACTGAGCCCCACACTGACACACACTGAGCCCCACACTAACACACACTAACCCCCCACACTGACACACACTGAGCCCCGCACTGATCCCCACACTGACACACACTGAGCCCCACACTGACACACACTGAGCCCCACACTGACACACACTGAGCCCACACTGACACACACTGAGACAGCGCGCTCCTCTGTCTCGGGGGGCTGGGCTGTGTGCTCACAGGGCAGCTGACAGAGCTGTGTGAGTAGCTCGCTGTTGCAGTCAGATCCGTCTCAGATCAGATCAGCGTTTTCCTTCCTTGGTGTGAAAATGTCAGTCAGCTCTCCTGTCTCCGTCTCCCCCCTCTCGCCCTTCTCCTTCAGGGGCTCACGTCCTGGGTGGGACAGCTGGGTTATTTCCTCCCTCTGCTTGCACTGTTACACTCCCTGCCCTATGACAGGCTTGTCGTTCTGAATGAGTGTCTTAACTGACTTATCTCATTAAATAAGGAACTGGATTAATTAGAAATAAACCCACTGACGCCCCTCCCCCTCCCATCTTCCTCCTCTGCCCCTCCCCTCCCTCTGTGTCCGTCCAACTCTGGCTATATTAGGCAATTCTCCAGCCCGTCTCCTGGGCCCGAGAGTGAGCCAGTGAGTCATTAGAGGAGAGAGAGGAATCAGAGCAGCGAGGAGACTCGCACTGAGATTGTAGATGAGACTGCAGTTCCTCAGTCCGTGTCTTGCCAGCGCAGAGTGCCAGTGGAGGCACTGATTTTGGTCCCGTTTCTGCTGGGAGTAATAATAATAATAATAATAATAATAATAATAATAATAATAATTAATTCTTTACACTTATTAGTGTTTTTCTGGACACTGCACTCAAAGTGCTTTACAGGTAATGGGGACTCCCCTCCACCACCAGTGTGCAGCCCCACCTGGATGATGCAACAGCAGCCATAGTGCACCAGTACCTCACCACACACCGGCTATCAGTGGGGAGGAGAGCAGAGTGATGAAGCCAGTTCAGAGATGGGGATTATTAGGAGACCATGATTGGTAAGGGCCAATGGGAAATTTGGACAGGACACCAGGATTACACACCTAATCTTTTTAAGAAATGCCCTGGGATTTTTAATGACCACAGAGAGTCAGGACCTCGGTTTTATGTCCCATCCAAAATACCTTATGGGCTGAAAAGGGACCTACCACTATCCTGGGGCATTAGAACCCACACAGACCACAGGGTGACCACCCCTCCTGGCCCCACTAACACCTCTCCCAGCAGCAGCCTTAGTTTTTCCCAGGAGGTCTCCCATCCGGGTGCTGACCAGGCTCACACCTGCTGAGCTTCAGTGGGCTGCTAGTTGTGAGCTGCAGGGTGACATGGCTGCTGGCCAAAACTGCTGTCGCCTCCTGTTCTGAGGCTCATGGATGAAGCAGAAAGCATCAGCAGTGCTCCCTGAGACAGACCAAGCTCTCCCCCTGAGTTGCCTTCTTCTCTGGGGCACTATATTACTCCTATTGTACAAATACTGCTCTGTGTGAGCGTCTGCGTCAGGACCTGCGGTGATATACACCAAAACGAGCTAATCCATTTTATGCATAGTGTTGTGTCTCACACCCACACATTCCATTACTTTCAAGTCTGCGGGTAAACCCAACCCATGAGTGTGTGTGGCCAGCGTTTCTGACTGGAGGCTTGAAGGAAACTGAAAGAAACAGCAAAGCTCTGTTTATTTCTCTCAAGTGTCTTCATGCTGTATTAAACAGCCGGAGACTGGGAAGGCTGTGCAGACATGCCCGCGCTCTGCTCTGAGAGTGCTAACAAGTGGCGCTGTGGTCCACACTGCCACATGAGTGCTGCTTCCTGTCTCTCTCTGCGGCCGGAAGCCCTGTGCTTCAGAGCAGGCGGAAACAGGGGAGCGTATCGTTCAGGGGGCAGCTAATGAATCATGCAGACGCTCCTGCGCAAGTATTCTACAGACAAATGCTCGGTTTCTCCTCGCAGGCTCTGCCCCGTCCCTGTCTCTCTCTGAGTGTCGAAGGCCCTGGCACTCTGCTGGTCAGGCCTGGGTGTGTCAGTGCGGTCCAGTGCCGAGGGCCAGTGTTTCGCAGGGGAAAGTGATACCTGTTTCCCTGACATCTGGCTTCCTACAGACAAACATGTCCACACACACACACAGGCAGGGGCATGCACACGCAGGTGTCGACACAGTCAGGCTTGCACACATACACACAAGTATGTACACACAAAAGCATGCACACAGGTACGTACACACGCAGGGACGTACACACAGACACGTACACGTACACACACAGGCACGGACACGTGTACACAGGTATGCACACACACAGGCATGGACACGCACAAGTATGTACATACATACAGGCGTGCACACATTCACACAGGCGTGCACACATTCACACAAGCATGTGCACGCACACTGACATGCACTGAAGTATGTGCACTCAGAAAGGTATGTACACATGCAGGCATGTACAAACTCGCAGGCCCTGTTTTCTTCTTTCGTCTGTCACGCTGTGGGCACGGGGCGAGACGGCGTGTTTCTGCTTCTGCTATTTCTCTCTCATCTCCCTCCCTCGCTCTCTGCTTCCAGTCCCAAGGTGCTGCACTGGTGTGCTGGACACCAGCACTGCTGCCAAACCTCTTTCACAGCTGCAGCCCACAAGGCCACGCGGTGCACAGCCCGACCTCAGAGAAACACTTGCACAACACAAACATCAACAATAAAGCAAACACACGAGCAGAGTCAAAGTCCACAAGATGTCGGCCTCAGGTACTCCTGTGGAAAGGAAAGGGTGGCTGGAACCCTTGGAGAAGGCTGGCCCAGTGGAGACTGGCATTCTAGAGGCTGGCATGGCTGTGGAGACTGGTGTAGTTATAAGATATAAGATCACTTTATTGGCCACATACAATTTCTTTTATTAGGAATTTGTCTTTTCGCATACCCCAACTTGCTCTCCAGGAGACACACAGACGGGGAGAGAAGCTTGGGGTCAGAGTGCAGGGTCAGCCATTTATAGGGCTCCCCTGGAGCAGTTGGGGTGAAGGGCCTTGCTCAGGGGCCCAACAGAGTAGGATTCCTCTGCCGGCTGCAGGATTTGAACCAGTAACCTTCCAGCCACAGGCGCAGATCCGTGTGGTTCAAGAGGCTGGTGTGATTCTGCAGACTGGCACTGTGGAGGCTGGCATTGCTGTGGACACTGGCATGGTGCTGGTGATTGGTGTGGCTGGGGAGACTGGCATGGATCTAGAGATTGGTGCTGTGGAGACTGGCATTCTGGAGACTGGTGGGGTTCTGGAGACTGGCGCCGTGGACACTGGCATGGATCTAGAAATTGGTGCTTTGGAGACTGGCATTCTGGGAACTATTGGTGTGGTTCTAGAGACTGGCACTGTGAACACTGCTGTGGTTCTTGAGACTGGTGCTGTGGAGGCTGGCATTGCTGTGGACGTTGGCATGGTGCTGGGGGTTGGTGGTGTTCTGGAGGCTGGTGCTGTGGAGACTGGTGTGGTTCTGGAGACAGGTGCTATGGAGACTTACATTCTGGAGACTGGTGTGGTTCTGCAGACTGGCGCTAGGGAAACTGGTATGGTTCTGCAGACTGGTGCTGTGGAGACTGGTGTGGTTCTGCAGACTGGCGCTGGGGAGACTGGTGTGGTTCTGCAGACTGGCGCTGGCGAAACTGGTGTGGTTCTGCAGACTGGCGCTGTGGAGACTGGTGTGGTTCTGCAGACTGGCGCTGGGGAGACTGGTGTGGTTCTGCAGACTGGCGCTGTGGAGACTGGTGTGGCTCAGACAGCTTGCATGCCTGCAGGACTTGGACAGCTTGCTACTCGCCGCCTCGTGACAGGGTGTCGGGGGTGTGTGGTAAGAGTGTGTTCGGGAGCTGTGCTGTTTCTGATGCCTGGAGCCTGATAGGGAGCTGAATTCTAGCAGAAACAGCTTACCCAGATAACAGATCTTTAGACCACGAGGCCCTGCTAACACGCACACTCACCAGCACTGCCAGTGGAGTACAGACCTTGTGTGTGGGAGTGTCTTTGGTAATGTTCTGAACTCCTCACACACTGAAAATAGGCCCAAAACAAAGGTTTGGTACATTTGCATTTAAACAAAGATGCCATTTTCACTCAGTCTGACTCCCACAGTCACACTGGAACACTGTCACACACACATGCACACAGTCACACAGGTACACTGTCACACACACAGGCACACTTGCACAAGGGTACACTGTCACACACACACACATGCACACAGTCACACAAGTACACTGTCACACACAGACATGCACACAGTCACATAAGTACACTGTCACACACACACATGCACACAGTCACACAGGTACACTGTCACACACACACATGCACACAGTCACACAGGTACACTGTCACACACACACATGCACACAGTCACACAGGTACACTGTCACACACACATGCACACAGTCACACAAGTACACTGTCACACACACACATGCACACAGTCACACAGGTACACTGTCACACACACACATGCACACAGTCACACAGGTACACTGTCACACACAGACATGCACACAGTCACACAAGTACACTGTCACACACACACATGCGCACAGTCACACAGGTACACTGTCACACACAGACATGCACACAGTCACACAGGTACACTGTCACACACACATGCACACAGTCACACAGGTACACTGTCACACACACACATGC
The DNA here is from genome assembly GCF_040954835.1 of Lepisosteus oculatus. Classification (NCBI taxonomy): domain Eukaryota; kingdom Metazoa; phylum Chordata; class Actinopteri; order Semionotiformes; family Lepisosteidae; genus Lepisosteus; species Lepisosteus oculatus. The sequence continues at coordinate 14,700,714 of NC_090696.1, forward strand.
ACACAGTCACACAGGTACACTGTTACACACACGCACATACACACAGTCACACTGGTACACTGTCACACACACACACTGTCACGCTGGTACACTGTTGCACACACACAGTCACACCGGTAAACTGTTGCACACACACGCAGTCACACCAGTACACTGTCCCACACACACATGCAGACAGTCACACAGGTAAATTGTCACACTCACGCACATGCACACAGTCACACTGGTACACTGTCGCACGCACACACACACTGTCATGCTGGTACACTGTTGCACACACACAGTCACACCGGTAAACTGTTGCACACACACGCAGTCACACCACTACACTGTCACACACACACATGCAAACAGTCCCACTGGTACACTGTCACACACACATACGCGCTGTCACACCAGTAAACATTCGCACACACACAGTCACACCAGTACACTGTCACACACACATGCACACAGCGGCACGGGGAACACTGTCACACATACATGCATGCAGTCACACTGGTGCATTCTTGCACACACACACAGTCTGCTGGACAAAATTGTCTGACTCTCTGTGTCTCTACAGGTTAGTTTCCCAGATGTGGAGAAAGCAGAGTGGCTGAACAAGGTAAGAATTCACGCTGCAGTGCGACAGTAGGCTGGTGACTGTGGGATTTTGATATCTGATAGATGACTTCCCTCTTGGTCCTCCCTCCCTGCATGAGCAGATCCTGCAGCAGGCCTGGCCCTTCCTCGGTCAGTATGTGGAGAAACTGCTTTTGGAGACAATCGCCCCCATTGTGCGAGCCTCTAGCCCTCACCTGCAGACTCTCAGCTTCACCAAGATCAACCTGGGGGAGAAGGTAATACTGATGCAAAGATGCAAACTGCACGCTAATTCACTACTTCACAGGTACTGCACATTGAATCACTACTGCACACCGATACACTGACTGCACAGGTACTGCACATCGATTCACTACCATACACCGGTTCACCGTTGCACACTGATTCACCTCTGCAAAGGTACTGAACTCTTATTCACTACTGCGCAGGTACTGCACATTGATTCACTACTGCACTCTGATAAACTTCTGCATGGGTGCTCCACATTGATTCAGTACTGCACACTGATTCACTACTGCACAGGTACTGCACATGGATTCACTAGTGCACACTTACTGCACAACCATTCGCTGCTGCACAGGTACTGGACACTGTTTCACTACTGTACACCAATTCACTGCTTCACGGGTACTGCACATTGATTCACTACTGCACCCTGCTGCAAAGTGATTTACTAGAGCACAGGTACTACGCACTGATTCACTACTGCACCCTGCTGGACACCAATTCACAACCGCACAGGTGCCGGACAGCGATTCACAACCGCATAGATGCACACCGCAGACACACAGCTCCAGTCCAGTGCTGAATGATGCTGTTGTGTTGGCAGGCTCTGAAGGTGGTGGGGGTGAAGGCTCACACTGAGAATGACAAGAGACAAGTGCTGCTGGACCTCTACCTTAGGTACTGGACAGATTTCTGTCCTTCTCTGTCTGTTTCTCTCACTCTGTCTCATTCTCTTTCTCCCTCCTCCCCTCACTCTCTGTTTCACCGTCTCTCTGTCCTGATGTCTTCCTGACAAGATCGGATTTCATATCCTTAAAGCTGTCTGCTCGTCTCTCTCCTGTCCCTTCTCTCTGTCCCTGCAGCTACGTTGGTGATGTGGAGATCAATGTGGAGATCAAGAAGTACTTCTGCAAAGCCGGAGTTAAAGGGATACAGGTGAGAGGGAACTGCCTGTCCGGACTCCGCCCTTGCGTGACCTCATGTGACCCCTCGTGACCCTGCGTGACCCCGCAAGGTCATGTCTCTGTGTGAACTCGCGGTTTGCTGATGGAGACATTGTCTCGTTTTCACATCCTGTTCATAGCTCATCCTTGTTGTCCCCGGTCTGTTTTAAACTGCGAGCAAACCCTGCCTGAGCTTTGCAGGGGCAGGGGCGAGGGAGAGCTGAGGTGCTGCAGGAGTATTTGTTGTCTCGTCTGAGAACCTTCATGTGGTGGCGTCAGTGTGACCGTCTCCCTGTCTGCCGTCTCCCGCTGTCCGTCTGTCTGCAGCTCCACGGGATGCTCCGCGTCATCCTGGAGCCGCTGATCGGAGACGTCCCGCTGGTGGGAGCCATCACCATGTTCTTCATTCGCCGCCCTGTGAGTCCCCTCGCCCGGCCGGTCAGTCTGCCCCTGTTCCAGCGTTCCCTGTCCGTTAATAATGTCCCTCTCCTGTCTGTCCCGGCCAGCGACTGGACATCAACTGGACTGGAATGACCAACCTGCTGGACATCCCTGGGTTGAAGTGAGTGGATTCTCTTCCCAGAAGTAACGTAATCAGTAGAGTAGTAAACCATTCTCTTGCGGTTTGTGCAAAACCATTTCATGTTGCAGTGCTGTTGAAACATCTCTGTAGTATTTGCCCTGCGTACCAGAGTGTCTGTACAGTGGTTACAGTCCATACAGCCCTCTGCTGTTTGTCTGGTGCATTACAGTGTGTGTTTTCAAACAGTGGTCCATTGTTGCAGTGCAATATAGTGTCTGCATATAGAGGTTTCTGATGTTTGACCCTGTGCAGTGTAGTTTTTTAGTGATTTAAAATCCTACGCAGTACAGAGTTTAAAAACTGCCCCCTAGCTTGCCCTGTGTGGCGCAGTCTAGTCTTTGTCCTCTGCAGTACAGTGTTTGTGTGTGAATAGTGCCCTCTGGTGCTTGTGTTCCTGACCCCCGTGTTTTAATACCATCCTCTGGTGGTTTTCCTGTGGAGAGCAATGTCTTTTTAACTACTGCCCCCTAGTGTTTATTCTGGATACAACAGTGTCTGCTTAATCAGCCTTCCCCCGGTTTGCGCCGCAGCTCTTTTTCGGACACCCTGATCATGGACGCCATCGCCTCCCACCTGGTCCTGCCCAACCGGCTCACGGTGCCCCTTGTGGCCAACCTGCACGTGGCCCAGCTGCGCTCCCCGCTGCCCAGGGTACGGACACCCCCTGCGCCCGCCACCCGGCTCGGTCTCGCGCCCCGGCGCTGCAGCTGCGGCGCTCTGAAGTTCACCCTGTCCCTCTCTGGTCCCCCGTCACCTCAGGGCATCGTGCGGATCCACCTGCTGGAGGCGGAGGCGCTGGCTGCCAAGGACACCAAGATCAAGGGGCTGGTGAAGGGCAAGTCGGACCCCTACGCCGTGGTCCGAGTGGGCACGCAGACCTTCACCTCCCGCACCATTGACGACGATCTCAACCCGCAGTGGAGAGAGCTGTACGAGGTGTGCTGGCCTGTTCGAGACTGGGGGGCTCGGCACACTCGTTAGGGGGTTTGCACGCTCACGTCCTCCTGTCTGCGTGTGTGACAGGTCATAGTACACGAGGTGCCGGGCCAGGAGCTGGAGCTGGAGGTGTTCGACAAAGACCCGGACCAGGACGACTTCCTGGGGAGGTAGGGCTCCCTCTGTCACTGCGTCTCACTCGCTCCCGTCGCCTCACTCTTTGTGGTGCCCGTCTCACTCTCGTGTTGCCTCACTCTTCATGGTGCTGCATCTCACTCTCTCGTGTCACCTCACTCTTCATGGTGCTGCCTCTCACTCTCTTGCGTCACCTCACTCTTCATGGTGCTCGTCTCACTCTCGTGTCGCCTCACTCTTCATGGTGCTGCCTCTCACTCTCTTGTGTCACCTCACTCTTCATGGTGCTTGTCTCACTCTCTCGTGTTGCCTCACTCTTCATGGTGCTGCCTCTCTCTCATGTCACCTCACTCTTCATGGTGCTGTGTCTCATTCTCTCGTGTCGCCTCACTCTTCATGGTGCTGCCTCTCACTCTCTTGTGTCACCTCACTCTTCATGGTGCTCGTCTCACTCTCTCGGTCGCCTCACTTTTCATGGTGCTGTGTGGAAATGCTCTCTCTCTGTCTCGCAGGATGAAGAGCGATCTGGGCTGTGTGAAACAGGCCCGTGTTCTGGATGATGTGAGTTGACGGACAGCGAAGTGTTAATGAAGACTTGACAGGCACCCTTCCCTGTGTTGTGAAAAGTGTGTGACAGTGTGTCAGTGTACAGTGTAGAGCTCCTATCCCTCAGTGTCAGTGTACAGTGAAGAGCTCCTATCCCTCAGTGTCAGTGTACAGTGTAGAGCTCCTATCCCTCAGTGTCAGTGTACAGTGAAGAGCTCCTTTCCCTCAGTGTCAGTGTACAGTGAAGAGCTCCTATCCCTCAGTGTCAGTGTACAGTGAAGAGCTCCTATCCCTCAGTGTCAGTGTACAGTGTAGAGCTCCTATCCCTCAGTGTCAGTGTACAGTGTAGAGCTCCTTTCCCTCAGTGTCAGTGTACAGTGAAGAGCTCCTATCCCTCAGTGTCAGTGTACAGTGTAGAGCTCCTATCCCTCAGTGTCAGTGTAGTGTAGAGCTCCTATCCCTCAGTGTCAGTGTACAGTGAAGAGCTCCTATCCCTCAGTGTCAGTGTACAGTGAAGAGCTCCTATCCCTCAGTGTCAGTGTACAGTGAAGAGCTCCTTTCCCTCAGTGTCAGTGTACAGTGAAGAGCTCCTATCCCTCAGTGTCAGTGTACAGTGAAGAGCTCCTATCCCTGAGTGTCAGTGTACAGTGAAGAGCTCCTATCCCTCAGTGTCAGTGTACAGTGTAGAGCTCCTATCCCTCAGTGTCAGTGTACAGTGAAGAGCTCCTATCCCTCAGTGTCAGTGTACAGTGAAGAGCTCCTATCCCTCAGTGTCAGTGTACAGTGTAGAGCTCCTATCCCTCAGTGTCAGTGTACAGTGAAGAGCTCCTATCCCCTAGTGTGTGAAGAGCTCAAGTCTCTCAGTGTGTCAGTGAAGAGCTCATCTCTCTTTCCCAGTGGTTCCCTCTCATGGACACGGAGACTGGTAGCGTCCACCTGCGGCTGGAGTGGCTCTCCCTGCTGCCCAGCGCGGACAAGCTGGACGAGGCAAGTGCCCTTCTGCCTCACCCTCACACCCATCGCCTTGTACACAACCTTCTAATCCCCTCTCTCCTGCTCCCCCCTCTCCCAGGTCCTCCAGAGGAATCGCTCTTTCTCCACTCAGAAGGCAGAGCCTCCCTCGGCAGCCATCTTGGCAGTGTACCTGGACCGTGCACAGGAACTTCCTGTGAGTCACACTTCCTGTCACCGTCATCTGTCTGCTTCCTGTGTGGCTGCTAAGGCCTGACAGAAGCCAGGAGACATCTGTACCGGTCTCTTTGTGTTCCGCTGTGTTGTTGTGTAGTTGCTTGTACTGTTTTGGCTAGCTCACAGGGTTGCGTGTAATGGTGTTCTTGTTGCTTCATTGGTCTGATAGACTAAGTGTTACGTTTAGTTCGGGGGGGTCGTGTGAGTGCTTGTGCAGTGATGTGTAGCTGTCCTGACCGTGCCTGTTTTTTTCAGTTGAAGAAGGGCAATAAGGACCCCAGCCCCATGGTGCAGCTGTCCGTGCAGGACACCACCCGCGAGAGCCGAGTGAGTTACCCCCAACACCCCACTATCTCCACACCCTGACAGCCAGGGAATCCATACACCAGTACAACAGCCACTCCTTAAATACCCTGACGCCCCAGTACTTCCAGTATCTCCAGTACTCTTTATAGTACAGCGTTTGTACCTCTCCACAGTTTAAATAACATGAGAAGGGTTACCGTGAGATCAGGCCCAGGGGCCCGTCTGTCCCGTTTGGCAGCTGGCACCTCATTGATCCCAGGATCTCATCCAGCCATTTCCAGACTGAAGCCAGGGTATCCCTCAGTATGCAGCTTGTTCCACACCCCCACCCCCGTGGAGAGGAGAAGGGTAACCTGTGACCCCCTCTCTCTGCCTGTGACAGACCTGTTACGGCACTCATAACCCCGTGTGGGAGGACGCCTTCGTCTTCTTCATCCAGGACCCCCGCAGACAGGACATTGACATACAGGTGAGTGATGATCACAAGCACCCTGCGTCCATTATCCACGCATCTGCCTCGGATCCACCCCGGATCCACCTCAGATTCACCCCGGATCTAACTGAGACAGGACACCATCCACCCATCTTCTAACTGTTGCATCCAAGTCACGGTTGCAGAGGAGCTGGATCCTTTCCGGCAAGCAATGAGCACAAGGCAGGGTACACCCTGGACAGGACTCCAGTCCATCACAAACCCACACGCTCACACTAGGGCCAGCTTTCCCAGAAGCCTTTTAAGCTGCCAGAATGTCTTTGGCCTGTGGGAGAAAACCTGGAGAAATGCACACAAACGCAGGGAGAACATACGAACTCCATGCGGATAGCACCGTACAAATTGAATCCAGGTGCGAGGCAGCAATGCTAACCAGTGCGCCAGCGTGCCACCAGTCCCTGTCATTTAGAGATGTGACTCAATATTCAGGGCGTCTGTAGAAAGAGGAAGGAAACAGGAGCACATTAATGGGAACATGCAAACTCCACACGGAAGGTGTGCAAATTCAGAATCACTTTTGAGGCAGCAACAGCACTAACCACCATGCCGCTGTACTGCTTAGTACTATATCAATTATAATACTGTGATTCTGATGTTTAGTACCAATAAGATAAGATATCACTTTCTAGGTCATATACAATTTCTTGTATTAAGAATTTGTCTTTTCACATACCCCAGCTCACTCTCCATGAGACACACGGACTGGGAGAGAACTTGGGGTCAGAAATTATTACGGCGCCCCTGAAGCAGTTGGGGTTAAGGGCCTTGCTCAGGGGCCCAACGGAGTAGGATTCCTCTGCCGGCTGCGGAATACAAACCGGGAACCTTCCAGCCACAGGCGCAGATCCTTAGCCATAAAGCCACTGCCCTGCCCTTTACTGCCACTGTGACTGCTGCAGCTGAAACAGAGATCTTTGGTAGTGAAAGATAGTAGTAGCAGTGATAGTAATTTTCCTCTCACACTGTTAATGGTGCTATCTACTACTTGTAAGAGTGACAGTAATTAAAATGTTGCTAACGACCACCTCTGCCTTCCCCTCCTCTCCTCCTCCTCCTTCTCCCCACCTCCTGTCTCTCCCCCCCCAGGTGAAGGATGATGACCGCTCCCTGACCTTGGGCAGCCTGTCCATCCCTCTTTCACGGCTGCTGACCGCTCCTGACCTCTCCTTGGATCAGTGGTTCCAGCTGGACAGCTCTGGGTCAGCCAGCCGCATTTATATGAACATCATCCTGAGGGTGAGCGAGAGAGAGACTGTACAGGCTCAGTGACCGCAGCCTGGCCATAGGAACTGGGCGACACAGGCAGACCCGGCTGCCCAGAGAGGACAGGCTGTGCTCCCACTGCCAGCGGGGAGAGACAGAGACAGAGGTGCACTTCCTACTGCACTGTGACAAATATTCTGGGATTAGACAAACATTCCTCCCTAAATTTACAAATCTAATCCCAGAATTCCCACACCTGCCAGAATCACAACAGGTCCCAATCCTACTGGGAGAGGGAGGAGGAAACTCAGCTGAACTGGCAGCCCAGTATGTGATCACCTGTCACAGCCTGGGGAACAGACAGGGGACTTTTTTCTCAATAATAATAATACAGTTTTTGATCTCCTGTCAGCCTGAGGAAAAGTGAGCCTGCCTCTCAATAATGCTTCGTATGTTTATATGTAAATATCTTAGATTTTGTCTTTATTGTAAATGTCTGTAGATTTTTGTTTTTAAGTTAATTGTGTTTGTTTTGCTTTGGCAACACTGATTTTACTCATTGGTCATGCCAATAAAGCATAATGAATTGAACTGAAAATTGAGTGCCCCCTGGTGACCATGCCCTGCTACTGCATCATCATGGGACAGGAAACTGGGCTACTGGCATTTTTCACGGACGTGTTCTCTCTCTTTTCTGCTTTTTCTGTCTTTGCCTTTCTGTTATCATTTAGTTTGATTTTAATATAAAGCCCTTTCCAATATTTCCTGACGAGAACAATGCCGCATGAAATCAATTGCACTGATTGATCGACATCTCTTCCTCTCTCTGCATCTCTCTCCACCTTGTCCCCCCCCCCTCAGATCCTCTGGCTGGATGACAATGTCTCCCCCAGCGCCCCTGTGTCGCCCCACCCCTCGGTGCCTGTGCCCATGCCAGCCCCCGGGGGGGCAGGGCAGGGTGAGGACGGGATGGGCTCAGTGGTGAACCCAGGTGGGGTCAGTGTCCCGCCCTCTGCCTCCGCCACTCTGCCCCAGCACACCAGCCCCGGTCCGAGCTTCGCCACCGAGGTGAGAGAGAGGGACTGCAGCAGCATGGGGTTAATTACTGTACCAGCTCGCAGCTCAGGATTAGTGTTCTTGCATTGCATTGTTATAATTTTTATAAATGCTTTATTATTATACTGCCGGCCTGGGCACTACACTGTCACACACTGAAAAACGCAGTCCAGCCTCACAGTGATGTGAAGCCAGCAGCCATGTCATCCTGCAGCTCACAACCGGCAGCCCACTGGAGCTCAGCAGGTGTGAGCCTGGTCAGTACCTGGATGAGAGACCTCCTGGGAAAAACGTTGCCGGAAGAGGTGTTAGTGGGGCCAGCAGGGGGCGCTCACCCTGTGGTCTGTGTCTGTCCTAATGCTCCAGTATAGTGACGGGGACACTATACTGTAAAAGGACACCGTCCTTCGGATGAGATGTAAAACCGAGGTCCTGACTCTCTGGTCATTAAAAATCCCAGGGCTTTTCTTGAAAAGAGTTCTACCCCAGCGTCCTTGCTAAATTTCCCCCCTGTTCTTTACCAATCGTGCACTGATAGCTGGTGTGTGGTGATTGCACTGGTGCTCTCTGGCTGCTGTTGCATCAGCCAGTGGTGGAGGAGAGTCCCCATTACCTGTGAAGCACTTTGAGTGAAGTGTCCAGAAAAGAGCTATATAAGTGTAAGCAATTATTATTATTGATGTGGTACTATAGCCGAGCGTTATGGAGTAGCTTGGCCAGGGTGCAGTAACACAGTTTGTCCCACAGGGGGTGCTGCGGATCCATCTTGTGGAGGCTCAGAACCTGATTGCCAAGGACAACTTCCTGGGCAGGGGCAAGAGCGACCCCTACGTGGTGATACGCACAGGGGGCATGACCTTCCGCAGCCGCGTGATCAAGGAGAATCTCAACCCCACCTGGAACGAGCTGTATGAGGTTCGTTATTGTCCTAGTTTCCCCCACTTGGATAGGGGTGTAGTGCTGAGAATTGCATGAACTGTCGTGTGGGAAGACGCCAGCACAGTAATTCTGATTGCCTGGCAGGTAATCCTGACTGAGGTCCCGGGGCAGGAGGTCCAGTTCGAGGTCTTTGATAAGGACTTGGATCAAGATGACTTCCTGGGCAGGTGAGGCGTGAGCATGGGATGGACTCGGTAAGGCAGGACACCTTACTTTCACAGTAGTGCGCCCCCTTGTGGCCATGCTGTGGAGGGTGGTTGCAGCTCTGTGGCAGTTACATAACAGAGTTCTCTGTGTGGACAGGCTGAAGATCAGTCTGAGAGACATCATTACATCCCAGTACATCGACGAGGTGAGAAGTGATGGTCTGTGTTTGTCTCTCCCTATGTCTGTCTGTTTGTGTTATTGACCCGTGTGTGTCCGGTGCTGACCCATGTGTGTGTGTGCATGGTGCTGACCCATGTGTGTGCGTGCTGCTGACCTGTGTGTGTGTTCTGTGCTGACCTGTGTGTGTGCTGACCCATGTGTGTGCGTGCTGCTGACCTGTGTGTGTGTTCTGTGCTGACCCGTGTGTGTGCTGACCCATGTGTGTGCGTGCTGCTGACCTGTGTGTGTGTTCTGTGCTGACCTGTGTGTGCTGCTGACCCGTGTGTGCTGCTGACCTGTGTGTGTGTTCTGTGCTGACCCGTGTGTGTGCTGACCCATGTGTGTGTGTGCTGCTGACCCGTGTGTGCTGCTGACCCATGTGTGTGTTCTGTGCTGACCCGTGTGTGCTGACCCATGTGTGTGTGTTCTGTGCTGACCCGTGTGTGCTGCTGACCCATGTGTGTGTTCTGTGCTGACCCGTGTGTGCTGACCCATGTGTGTGTGTGCTGCTGACCCGTGTGTGTGTTCTGTGCTGACCCGTGTGTGCTGACCCATGTGTGTGTGTGCTGCTGACCTGTGTGTGTGTTCTGTGCTGACCCGTGTGTGTGCTGACCCATGTGTGTGCGTGCTGCTGACCTGCGTGTGTGTTCTGTGCTGACCCGTGTGTGTGCTGACCCGTGTGTGTGCGTGCTGCTGACCTGTGTGTGTGTTCTGTGCTGACCCGTGTGTGTGCTGACCCGTGTGTGTGTTCTGTGCTGACCCGTGTGTGTGCTGTGTTCCAGTGGTTCACGCTGTCAGAGGTGAAGTCAGGGCGGCTGCACATGACCCTGGAATGGCTGCCCAGAGTGACAGACCCCGCCAGGCTGGATCAGGTGAGGCGTACAGACAGACAGCTGCAGCCCCTCCACCCCCCCTCGCCGTCTCTCTTCTCTCCCTGATTCCACCCGCCTCTCTCTGCCCAGGTCCTGCGGCTGCAGTCCAAGAGCTCCTATCAGAACAAGGTGGTGCCCGCGGCCGCGCTGCTGTCGGTGTTTGTGGATCGTGCCCACGCCCTGCCTGTGAGTCCGTCCGCGGGGCGCAGGGGGTCTCTGTGCTGCTGGGTGTAGTCACACAGCTGTTTGCCCCATTGCATGGCAGCTGTGAGCCTGATTCCTGTGGCAGGACTGTGGTCTGTTTGCTCTGTGCGATGGTTAACATTGTTGTAGTGGGTTGTGTTTGTGCAGTGACAGTGCGTTGGACTGTACAGCTGCAGTACTGGTGTGTGTGACTCTCTCTGTGCAGCTGAAGAAGAGTGGGAAGGAGCCAAAGGCAGGAGCAGAGCTGATTCTGCAGTCAAACTCCCACAGGACCAAGGTCAGTCATCACATTGCACTTTGGATTCATTAAATGAGACTTGACATGTTGATGAACAGTCTCAGTAATCATAATTATATCATAAAACCATAAACATACAAATTACATAGGTAACCATAACCATATTCAGAAAGTTCATTAGTTAGTGGTCTCCTGGTGTTGGAAAGACCTGTTTTTTTGCTGAATTTCCAGAGGGCCTGTGTATAGATCGGGGCGAATCTGTGGGGGGTTGAATTGGTTGAGGTCTTCAGGTGTTTTCCAGTGGCTGTCTCTCCCCAGGTGTGTGAGCGCTCCACCAGTCCGCTGTGGGAAGAGGCCTTCTCCTTCCTGGTTCATGACCCCCAGGAGGACATGCTGATTGTGAAGGTGAGAGAGCACCGTGCAGCGTGCAGCGTGCATGAGTGTGCTCATGTGTCAGGTTTGCTCCGTGTGTTAATCTGTACTCTCTCTCCCTAGCTCTCCCACAGCTGGGGGATGCCGCTGGGCTCTCTGGTCCTGCCTCTGCGGGAGATTCTGTTTGAACCAGACCTGGTGTTGGACCGATGGTTTAACCTGGATGGAGCAAAACCTGAGAGCCAGTTACTGCTGAGAGCTACAATGAAGGTAAGAGGCACAGAATCAGCCCTGCATGCAGTGAGAAGATTCACAAGTGCATCATCATCCCTGGAGAATATCACTGCATGCAGGTGTGCAACACTGCTTCATAGCTCGGTGCTGATGATGAGAGATGTACAGTAACTCTGTGTCATTGCTCAATGCTGATGATGGGTGATGTAACTCTACGTCGTTGCTCAGTGCTGATGATGAGTGATGTAACTCAGTCTCGTTGCTCAGTGCTGATGATGAGTGATGTAACTCAGTCTCGTTGCTCAGTGCTGATGATGAGTGATGTAACTCTACGTCGTTGCTCAGTGCTGATGATGCATGATGTAACTCGGTCTCGTTGCTCAGCGCTGATGATGAACAATGTAACTCTGCGTCATTGCTCTGTGCTGAGTATGTATGCTTTCTGTCTCCATGCAGATCCTGGATTCCCGAGTGACGGAGTGTGGACTAGGGGATCGGAGCGCACTTGACAAAGCCCCTGCTGGACTGGAGGGAGAGGTGCAGGAACAGCCCGTCCCCAGCCCAGAGAAACCAACCGCCAATCAGGATCTCCGACACCGATCAGTGCCTACGCAAGGGTGAGACATACGGAGACACATGTGTCATGCATTTGTTTGATTGATGTAGTTTTTTTGGGATAGGGACATAGCTCAGGACATGACCTTTACCTTGAACAGTGGGTCTGTTCTAGGAGAGAACGCTGACCTCCTTGGTGGGAGGTATCCTGGGATCTGGATTGTGGACAGGCGGAGGCAGGCAGTGTCTCACTCCCGGATGTGTGTGTGTTGTAGGGACGGGGAGCAGGGTCACGGTGCACCTGGCCAGGTGAAGCTGTCTCTGTCCTACTCCAGGGAGGAGAACCGGCTGGTCATCATCATTCACGCCTGCAGGTCTGTCTCCTTGCACTGATGCTGGGTCCATCTGCGAGCGTCTGTGTGTGTGTCTCTGTGCTGAACTGTCCATGTCCACACTGTCCAGGCTGTGTCTGTGCCCCTGGGTCTATATTCATGCTGTTCCCCTGTGTCTGTCCAGGCAGTTGGCAGCCTGTGCCAAGGACGGCTCAGACCCCTACATCTCCTTCAGCCTTCTGCCGGACAAGAACAAATCCACCAAGAGGAAGACCAGTGTGAAGAAGAGAGACCTCAACCCAGAGTACAACGAGAGGTCAGGGCGGGAGGCGGAGTTCTGTCCTCGTGTGCGTGATGTGCAGCTCTCAGGGTGTGGTTCTGACCCTCTCCCTCTCTCTCTCTCTGCAGGTTCGATTTTGAACTCTCCCTAGCGGAGTCTCAGAAGAGGAAGCTGGAGCTCTTTGTCAAGAACAGTGTTTCCTTCATGAGCCGAGAGAGGGAGCTTATTGGCAAGGTCTGAATGCCCTCCTGTCTGTCACCCCATCTGTCTGCCTACCTGTTTGCCCGGCTGTCACCTGTCTGCCTGTCTATCACCTGTCACCTGTCTGACCAGCTGTCACCTGTCTGCCTGTCTATCACCTGTCATCTGTCTGACCAGCTGTCACCTGTCTGCCTGTCTATCACCTGTCTGCCTGTCTGACCAGCTGTCACCTGTCTGCCTGTCTATCACCTGTCTGCCTGTCTATCACCTGTCACCTGTCTGACCAGCTGTCACCTGTCTGCCTGTCTATCACCTGTCTGCCTGTCTATCACCTGTCACCTGTCTGAACAGCTGTCACCTGTCTGCCTGTCTATCACCTGTCTGCCTGTCTGACCAGCTGTCACCTGTCTGCCTGTCTATCACCTGTCTGCCTGTCTATCACCTGTCACCTGTCTGCCCGGCTGTCACCTGTCTGCCTGTCTATCACCTGTCACCTGTCTGCCCAGCTGTCACCTGTCTGCCTGTCTATCACCTGTCACCTGTCTGCCCGGCTGTCACCTGTCTGCCTGTCTATCACCTGTCACCTGTCTGCCCAGCTGTCACCTGTCTGCCTGTCTATCACCTGTCACCTGTCTGTCCAGCTGTCACCTGTCTGCCTGTCTATCACCTGACACCTACCCGACCAGCTGTCACCCTGGCTATTACTGTACTGTGGTCTGTCTGTAGAACGCCTCTCCGTCTGTAACCCCTGGCGTGTGTCAGTCTGTGAGTGGGCGCAGTGATGCCAGCCCCTGTTCCCTTCCCTTCCAGGTCCAGATCGACCTGGCGCAGGTGGACCTGAGCGCAGGGGTCACGCAGTGGTGAGTAGGGCTCAGGGACAAGCTCCATCACGAGGCTGAATACAGCCCCTCACATTCCTGTCCAACAGGAAACTGTTGGCTTGAGCTGCTGTCTTCCTCCCACTGACTGTGTCTCTCTCCGACAGGTACGACCTGAAACAAGAGACTCACTAGATAACCAACAGCAACTGTGATTCAGCCTTGCCCAGCGATGCCTTTCCACCCCCCCACCCTCTCTCTCCTTCTCTCCTCCCCTTCTCTCCTTCTCTTCCGTGCCAAGAATGTTTTTAAAATGAATGATTAACAGTTGAATTGTACTGCTGTAGTGTGAGTACTGGTGAGGGGCAGACGAGAGAGGGAGACATCCCCAGCCCCTAGGAGACACAAACATGCCCTTCGGCCCTGCAGCCCAGCTCAGGTCCGACCCAGGGTCAGGAGCAGGCCCTCGAAGTCACGACTGCAGGGATTCGTCTCGCGAGACTTCTGCTAGCCCCCTTGAGCTGCTAGCCCCTTGAGACTCCTGCGGGAGGCAAGGGAAAGTATTGTCTCCACGGCTCTGTTCACCTTTCGCCATGCTTTTGCATTGCTCGGTGCCTGCCCACGATTCCGGCTTATGCCCTTTCTCACTGTGTCACGATATATATATCACGACAGCGCAGCCCCGTCACGGAAGACTGGAGTCCGGAAGTTTCTGTTCTGTTGGTTTTATCACAGGCTGTGTCTGCAGTCGGAGCTCCCCTTGCCCCTTTGCTGCTTTGGTTCGGCCCTGCGCCATGCTTGGTGGCCAGTGCCAAGGTGCCCCCTGGGCACGCCCCCAACGTCGCTCAGCCCCTCCCCTACCTATGGGCGTGTCCAGGGAGCAGGTTGCAGTCTCCCTGGATTAGGGACCAGCCAATCAGCCGCAGGGAGGGAGGGGCTTTTCTCCATGGCGATGGGGATCCTGGCTGTGACGCTCGAAGGGACTGGGACTGTTCTGGAGGCAAGGGTCTCCAGCAGTCTTTGCCCTGGAGAACAGGTGCATCAGCACAGGCACCTGTACAACTGGGAGAAGCTGCTCAATTCATCCAATTAAATCAGAGACAGTGACAAGGGAGGGGAGGAGCAGGGGAAGCGGAGTCCAGGGTTCGACTGGAGAGACAGCCTTCATTTTGCCTTACCAGAATATGCCTTTTTATTTTTTGAAAAGCCAAAGATGTTTCTTGAAATGTTATGCTGTAATATCTATTTTTTAATATTAGTACTGTTGCTTTTATTGTTTTGAGAGTGATTTGAACTGGTTCATTCCATTTTTTACTGCCCAGTTTTAACCCGTGTAGCTGTGTCCTCTGGGCTCTGTGTGAGAACTATGCCTTATTGTCGGGCGTTCTTTTGCTATGACACCAGGTCCCAGGTCTCCCGTATGGTTCCCACATTCCCACACATTCCCATACAGCCCCTCACAGCCCCTCACAACCCCTCACAGCTCCTCACAACCCCTCACAGCCCCTCAAAGCTCCTCAAAGCCCCTCATACAGCCCCCCACACCCCTCACAGCCACTCTCAGACCCTCATACAGCCCCTCACAGCTCCACACAACCCCTAACAGCCCCATGCACCCCTCACAGCCTCTCACAGTCCCACACAGCCCCACACAGCCCCACACAGCCCCACACAGTCCCACACAACCCCACACAGTCCCTCACAGCCCCACACAGCCTCTCACAGTCCCACACAGCCTCTCACAGCCCCACACAGCCCTACACAGTCCCTCACAGTCCCTCACAGTCCCACACAGCCCTTCACAGCCCTTCACAGCCCCTCACAGCCCCACACACAGCCCCACACAGACATCACGCCTTGCAGCATAATGAGGAGCTGTAGGTGTTCTGTCCCGATGATGTTGTAGCACTAATAAGAACAGTGCACTTGGCACATCCCTTGTGATCGCATTTCCTCTAGATCTGGCCTGATGTGTTCAGCTCAGAGGTCATGTGTATCTTGTTTCACCCACAATCTTGGATCTGCAAATGGGGTTGTTCTTAAGACACAAAGGGTTGAGATTTAGGACCTGGTGCAATCGTGCATAAATAAACTCCTGGTTAAATTATTGTCACTATTGAAGTGTACGTTCGTTTGGACTCTGTGTTGATGAAGAAACGGGAGGTATCTATACCTCTGCAGTGACAGTGCTGTGAAGTAGAGCCCGCCAGGTGTAGCTGATGTTTTAAAATAAAAAAATGTATGTATTTCTGCTTTTGTCCCTCCAACAATATCAGCCTTGAAGAAGGAGTGGATTAACGGCAGAGCAGAAAACAGAATGGGGACAGTGAGGCTGTGTGTGTATCAGACTAGTGTTACTGAATGAGACCAGGCTGCCCAGTGTAATTCAGTCTGTGGATGGGGCATCTGCCTTTGTGGAAGAGGGATTTCTGACAGACTGACTGTACAATCACAGTATTCAAATGCCACACAAAAGACCACCGGTGTCACTGTACCGCTTTCAATAAAACTATTTGCACTGCAACACACACTCTATCTGGGGTGGTCTCTGTCTGAGTTTCTGCTGTGCACTGTGCATGTTCACACACTGGGTAAGCAGAGAGATGTCCCTGGCTATTTAGAGATATATAGGAACAGAAACCTGGTTATAAATAGACAAGGTGCTTAAATGAGTGATCAATGCCAGTTATTTAAGGTTGGGAGTGGATATCAATTTGCTCTGTCTGTTTCATGGCCACAAGCTGCAAAACTATCTAAACTGTTCTGTTTGGGTATAAAACCGAAGCTGGCGGCGACAGACAGCTGTCTTTCTGTTACCGACGTTGCACGCTGACCAACAGGTGGACAAGAGGAGCTCCTCTATAAGCAACAAAGATGTTCCTGGTTTAGACACTCCTTCCTCTCTGCACTCTGAAACACACCCGACTAGTATGCATTCCTGTGACGGGTAAAGACTGCTTGCTTTTCCAAAGAGCACTGACAGTTCTGGCTCTGTAGTCCTGGCAGCTATTCTGTTCCTGTAGCTTGCTCCTGTGCTCTGCGCTCTGCGCTCTGTCACTGCAGCAGTTCCTTGTATCTTAACGTTTTTCAGCCTGTATTGATCAGCTGCAGGAACTGTCTGCTGCCCAGGAATGTAACAGCTCCCCCTGCGGCTGCATTAGCGAGGAAACTGGATGCGACAGCAGAAATTACGTCCTATTATTATTTAAGTATTGTAGACACCTAAGCTCCTCGGTACCAATATAGTTAAATATTGACGTGCGGTAAAAGCAACGCAACAGTCAAAAAATATTTTCAAGTGAACTTCTACTTAAACAAACCCCAACATGGTGTATTTGAGTTTTAATCGAAAGTTACGTTTCCCCTGAAGCGAAAGTTCGGTTCGCGCAGATAAGACAGCAGGACAGCGCCCCCTTTTGTCCGTTGTTGGAAGCTGCGGGACTCCTTCGCTGTTTCTCTTTCATTTTAGCCGAACCGAAAGTGAATGCCAGTCTGGGCGTAGAGCAGTCGGACTTCCACCGCCGAGTCAGAAAACGGTTCAAAAACAAATCTGTTTGATCTCTTATTGTGGACACCTAGTCTTAATTTGACTTTAGAAAGACACGCTGTGCTTTGCTCCGGCAGCAGAGAAGCAGTGTAGGATCTGATAGCTGGGCAGTGTCGAGGTCTTCATAAGGTAACAATTCACTTTATACTTCCTGTTTACATTCCACCAGTTCAGTGTTGTAGCGACGTTTTATATTTAATAATTTTATTTACTTTAGTATTCATTCAGTTTAGTTTGTCTTGTCTTTAGTTTGTCGAAATGTAAACACACAGGTGTTGTCGAAATTGTAATTGACGGAAGTGCCGAGTTCAAGGTGTGAAAGAGAAAGTGACTGGAGTTGATATAATCTTGTAAAATAGAGCATATACATTCTATAATTATTTTGCTTTGCTACACTAAGCTACAGTTTTCATATGTAGACGATTGTGGAGCTATAATGTGGCCGTAGTATAGACGAGTGTGGAGCTATAGTGTGTCCGTAGTGTAGACGAGTGTGGAGCTATAGTGTGTCCGTAGTGTAGACGAGTGTGGAGCTATAGTGTGACAGTAGTGTAGACGAATGTGGAGCTATAGTGTGGCAGTAGTGTAGACGAGTGTGGAGCTGTAGTGTGACAGTAGTGTAGATTAGTGTGGAGCTGTAGTGTGACAGTAGTGTAGACGACTTTGGAGCTATAGTGTGACAGAAGTGTACATGAGTGTGGAGCTATAGTGTGGCACAGTAGTGTAGATGAGCGTGGAGCTATGGTGTGACCATAGTGTAGACGAGTGTGGAACTATAGTGTGACAGTAGTGTAGACGAGTGTTTAGCTATAGTGTGGCAGTAGTGTAGACGAGTGTGGAGCTGTAGTGTGGCAGTAGTGTAGACTAGTGTGGAGCTATAGTGTGGCAGTAGTGTAGACGAGTGTGGAGCTATAGTGTGACAGTAGTGTAGACTAGTGTGGAGATATAGTGTGGCACTAGTGTACAAGACTGTGGAGTTATAGTGTGGCAGTAGTGTAGGTGCATGTGGAGCTATAGTGTGACAGTAGTGTAGACAAGTGTGGAGCTGTAGTGTGGCAGTAGTGTAGACTAGTGTGGAGCTATAGTGTGGCAGTAGTGTAGACGAGTGTGGAGCTATAGTGTGACAGTAGTGTAGACTAGTGTGGAGATATAGTGTGGCAGTAGTGTACAAGAGTGTGGAGTTATAGTGTGGCAGTAGTGTAGGTGCATGTGGAGCTATAGTGTGTCCGTAGTGTAGACGAGTGTTGAGCTATAGTGTGGCAGTAGTGTAGACGAGTGTGGAGCTATAGTGTGACCGTAGTGTAGACGAATGTGGAGCTGTCGTGTGGCAGTAGTGTAGATTAGTGTGGAGCTGTAGTGTGACAGTAGTGTAGACGACTTTGGAGCTATAGTGTGACAGAAGTGTACATGAGTGTGGAGCTATAGTGTGGCACAGTAGTGTAGATGAGCGTGGAGCTATGGTGTGACCATAGTGTAGACGAGTGTGGAACTATAGTGTGACAGTAGTGTAGACGAGTGTTTAGCTATAGTGTGGCAGTAGTGTAGACGAGTGTGGAGCTGTAGTGTGGCAGTAGTGTAGACTAGTGTGGAGCTATAGTGTGGCAGTAGTGTAGACGAGTGTGGAGCTATAGTGTGACAGTAGTGTAGACTAGTGTGGAGATATAGTGTGGCAGTAGTGTACAAGAGTGTGGAGTTATAGTGTGGCAGTAGTGTAGGTGCATGTGAAGCTATAGTGTGTCCGTAGTGTAGACGAGTGTTGAGCTATAGTGTGGCAGTAGTGTAGACGAGTGTGGAGCTATAGTGTGACCGTAGTGTAGACGAATGTGGAGCTGTCGTGTGGCAGTAGTGTAGATTAGTGTG
Source organism: Lepisosteus oculatus (assembly GCF_040954835.1). Lineage (NCBI taxonomy): Eukaryota > Metazoa > Chordata > Actinopteri > Semionotiformes > Lepisosteidae > Lepisosteus > Lepisosteus oculatus. Next base: position 14,719,753 of record NC_090696.1, read on the forward strand.
GAGCTGTAGTGTGACAGTAGTGTAGACGACTTTGGAGCTATAGTGTGACAGAAGTGTACATGAGTGTGGAGCTATAGTGTGGCACAGTAGTGTAGATGAGCGTGGAGCTATGGTGTGACCATAGTGTAGACGAGTGTGGAACTATAGTGTGACAGTAGTGTAGACGAGTGTTTAGCTATAGTGTGGCAGTAGTGTAGACGAGTGTGGAGCTGTAGTGTGGCAGTAGTGTAGACTAGTGTGGAGCTATAGTGTGGCAGTAGTGTAGACGAGTGTGGAGCTATAGTGTGACAGTAGTGTAGACTAGTGTGGAGATATAGTGTGGCAGTAGTGTACAAGAGTGTGGAGTTATAGTGTGGCAGTAGTGTAGGTGCATGTGGAGCTGTAGTGTGGCAGTAGTGTAGACTAGTGTGGAGCTATAGTGTGGCAGTAGTGTAGACGAGTGTGGAGTTATAGTGTGGCAGTAGTGTAGATGAATGTGGAGCTATGGTGTGACCATAGTGTAGACGAGTGTGGAACTATAGTGTGACTGTGGTGTAGACTAGTGTGGAGCTGTAGTGTGGCAGTAGTGTAGACGAGTGTGGAGCTATAGTGTGGCAGTAGTGTAGACGAGTGTGGAGCTATAGTGTGGCACTAACAGGGGATGGATTTCTGGACTCTGGACCAGAGAGTTGTGGGTTTGAATCCCAGCTGGGATGTTGCAGTTGTTTGTTTGAGCGGGGTGATTCAGTCAAGCTGCACGCTGTCTTTTGGACTCTGGAACTGTTGTTTTACATGGTGGACTGGATTTTCAGTGCAGAGGTCCAGTAGCTTCTGCGAGACACAGAAGAGGCTGTTTGTGCGGCCCTGTGACAGATTCAGACTGGACAGAGTGTTTTTAGAGGGGTGAGTTACCACATCCTGAGACTGCTGGAGTTGAGTACCGCGCTTTCTTAACTAGGAGGAAAGAGGCATGATTAAGACAGAGACTTGGGGGAGGAAAAAAACCTCGAATCACAGGGCGTAATGTATTGTTTTTGTAAAAATTTAGGAAGCCACTTCCTGAGTGACACTGGTGAAGTCAGTCAGAGCCGCAGAGCCATACAGCTGAAGGCCAGCGCCATGGCAACAGCCAGCGGAGAGATTCATGGGACAGAAAATGGGGAGGAGCCCATGGAGACGGTAAGAGCCATAGACCTGACAAACGGGATTCTGACACTCGCATGTCAGTCACTCTCCGCTTTATAGTAAAGATATCGCCCCTACTCCCTGTCCTGCTCTGTCTGCTCCCTGTCCTGCTCTGTCTGCTCCCTGTCCTGCTCTGTCTGCTCCCTGTCCTGCTCTGTCTGCACCCTGTCCTGCTTTGTCTGCACCCTCTGCTCCTGTCTGCTCCCTGTCCTGCTCTGTCTGCTCCCTGTCCTGCTCTGTCTGCACCCTGTCCTGCTCTGTCTGCACCCTCTGCTCCTGTCTGCTCCCTGTCCTGCTCTGTCTGCACCCTGTCCTGCTCTGTCTGCACCCTCTGCCCCTGTCTGCACCCTGTCCTGCTCTGTCTGCACCCTGTCCTGCTCTGTCTGCTCCCTGTCCTGCTCTGTCTGCACCCTCTGCTCCTGTCTGCACCCTATCCTGCAGTGTCTGCACCCTCTGCTCCTGTCTGCTCCCTGTCCTGCTCCTGTCTGCACCCTGTCCTGCTCCTGTCTGCACCCTCTGCTCCTGTCTGCTGGGTCACAGGCTGCAGATCTCACTGTGCTGGGTTTCTTTTACAGGATTACAGCCCACTGACAGAGCAGCCAGCTCCACTGCCTGTCCCGACAGCTCCGCTCTGGATCTCTGTGGACTTTCTAACTAAAGAGAGGCCTACGAAAATAAAAATACAGAAGATGCTGCAGAGCTTCTTTAACAAAAAAATAAAATGTGAAATAACAACAATGCAGCTGGTGGAGGGTACCCCACATTATGAGCTGCAGATATCACCCCCATTTGGTGAGACAGTAGTAACTGCATGCTATTCCTTGTGTCTACATACCAGGCCTATTGATAAGATCACTTTATTGTCCATATACAATTTCTTGCATAAGGAATTTGTCTTTTCACATACCCCAGCTTGCTATCCAGGAGACACAGACACACAGACAGGGAGAGAAGCTTGGGGTCAGAGCGCAGGGTCAGCCATTTATACAGCACCCCTGGAGCAGTTGGGGTTAAGGGCCTTTCTCAGGGGCCCAATCGTCTGCCAGCCACGGGATTTGAACCAGCAACCTTCCAGCCACAGGTGCAGAGCCTTAGCCACAGAGCCACCGCATTGCCTCCTATAATGATCTTTATGTTGATCTGCTTTTGCATTTCATGAGGTCCCATAGTTGCTATTGGTCGTTCTTGCAGACTGGGGTCCCCACGCCCCATTTTAACATCAGTGTTTCCAAACACATATACTGAGAGAACCAGTAGGATTTGTTCTAGTTTGAATGCCCGACTAACACTGTAGGCAGATTATATGCACAACATCAGTGACAAATCCCTTCCTGAAACTCTAAAGAGAAACATCATGAGAGTGTAAGTCTTAATTCCCTTTTGAATGGTTTCTCCCCAGCTTTGAGGGAGAAAAACAGACGTGTAAGGTCTGCAAATGAATTTGTCTCACCAGCTCTGGCTGACCAGGCCCATAGGCCCTAGGCCCCTGAGACTCCCTGCTGGCCTGTTCCACCTGGACCCTTGCCATCCAGCTTGCCTGGACCCTGCAGGACGGGTGTCTGACCACAGACCCCCAATACTGAGGCCGTCTCTCCATGAAAGAGCCCTGGAGTTTAGTTTAGGTTGCAGTGTGAGTGAATCTCGTCTCTCGTCTCGTCTCGTTTCTTACAGCTGTGCCAAGGCTGCTGGAGAACAGATTCTTGGAGCTGGAGAAAGACAAAATGAAAGTGAGAGTTCACTTCTTAGAGTCCCGGTCACAGCTTGGAGCCCCACCTCAGAGCCCCACCACCACACCGATACAGGTCTGTGCTGCAGGCTCCTGCTGGGCCCGGTTCTGTCGGTCCTAAAGCATGTCTCCCCCGAGTGTGTCCCCCCCAGCACACGCCCAGCTTTGGTCCAGCGATCGGCCAGGTCGTCCAGCCCCTCACTACAACCAGCTGTGCTGGTCCTTTCTTGGTTTTTTAATGTTTCCAATGTCCGTTTTCTTATCCAGTTGTAGAAGTAACTCCACATCCCCTGAAATAGAGATTGATTTGTTTTTCCAAAAATGGTTTGATTGTGCAAATGGAGACGTCAGTTAGGGAGTCAATACCGTGGCGGAGAGTTCAACTGACACAAGTGCCTGGTCTTTTTTTAAAAAAAATCTTTTTTTATTTTTTTTAAATATTAAAGCTCTCTCTATAGAAACCTTGTCTTTCTTGGAAATGTGCAGACCTTTGAACTTTGCGCCAGGTTCCTGATGTGCAGTTTATGAACTCCAGGTTAATGTTTTTTTAATGAAGAATTTTCTCAAGTAATACAGACGATATTCAGAGATGCTTTGCTGCGCTCTTACAGCTGGGTTTTTTTCTCAAAGTGCTGGTCCCAAGGGAGCCCTGAGTGACTCCCTGGGATTCGCAGACTTGCAGTCTCTGTCCTTCCTCAGCGCAGAGAGCTCGCTGAACAAATTACTGTACTCCCTTCCGTTATTGTCCCAGACAGGAAATTTGCTTTTCAAAGCAGCTAAAAGACGGAACACAATACATAATTAACACAAACGTAAACCTTTTAACAGATAGGAAACACACATGCATTAGATGAGAAAAACAAGAGAGCAGGTTAAAAAATCTTCACCGTTTAGAAAAAAACAAGGCAATGGGTCATCAGCATGTGGGAGAGGTGCAGAAGAGACATGCATGATGAAAAAAACAAAGAAAAACCTCCAGTCATTTGTCCAAACTAAGCAAATTAAGCTGGTGGTCAATCCCAGGAAGGATTGAACTGCTGTGCATCCGAAGTCTGAGCTCCGTGCTTGTCCGTGTGTCTTCCAGGAGCAGATCCCAGTGAGAGTGACGGTGCAGGCAGATCTCACAGGGCTTGGCGCGCAGGCAGCAGAGCGTCTTCTGCTGTTGTATGGGAAAGGGAGCCCTTCTCCGCGTGAATTCACCATGACGGGCTCCTTCGAGGAGGTGGCCAAGTTCCACCGGGCATTCTGCGAGTGCCTTCCGAATTCCCAGAGGGCCCCCCGAGAACCCGAGGGGGCAGAGAGCGGGCCAGCCAGGGCCCCACTGGGGCTGCTTAATGGGGACCCTGGTCCCAGTGCTACAGACACGGCAGAACCAGGTGTGCCAGGGAGCAAGGCGCCCATCCCTGTGCCCCTGCTGCATTTTGACTACGTCAGCAAGGCCTACAAGGATGAGATTCAGAAGATCGAGCGAGAGAACAAGGTGGCGATCACCCCCAACGTCTCGGTGTCAATCGATCCAGCAGGAGGCAGTGAAGGCAAGGCCACAGTGGAGAGAGCCGAGAAAGAGTTCATCAGCCTCTTCCAGGACGTGGCGTCCCACGCGTCTTGTGTCCAGATCCCCCAGCCCAGCCTGGATCACGTGGCCGAGGCGCAGAGAGAAGAGGCCAGGCTGGTTCTGAGCGTCACTGCGAAGGGCTGCCAGGTGATCGGACCTGCAAGGAGTCTGGCCAAGGCCCGGATGGGTGGAGGGGCAACAACAAGTTTCAGATCTGGTGTGGAGTCGGTGCCGGAGCTGGAGATAAAGAGCCAGGACCCTCTGGTGGACCAGGGCCTGGAGATACACCAGACTTACTTTCACTTCATCCGTTGTCTGTTTATAAATCAGGTGGCGGCTATCCAGCAGAAATATGGAGTGATAATTAGGGCACAAGACCTGGATGACTCTGCAATGACATTGAAGGTGAAAGTTGAGCCTGGGGAAGGCAGAGCAAACCTGCAGTCTCACGCTCTCCGTGCGTTCATACAGCTCTACCAGAAAGTGGCCACCAAGATCATGGGCTGCACACTGCAGGACCCCAAAGACACAGAGAAGGCCAAGACAGTCTTCAGAGAAATCTGTGCTCGCCACCCTCTTGTGATTGATGTGGAAGCACCTGGCCACTGGAAGCTGATCGGTTTTCCAGAGCACCTGAGTCCCGTGGTGACAGAGATCGAAGCCAAGCTGGGGGGTCCTGTCTTCACAGAGGGGGCGAGACTGCGGAGTGGGCCCTTGGGCTCGGGGCCCTCAGCCAGGCCTGAAGGGGCCACTGGAGGCCAAGACCACAGTACAGAAGACCAGGAGGACACCTGCCCAATCTGCATGGACTCCTTCCATAGTCCAGAGACGCTGAGATGCAAGCACCGGTTCTGCAAGGAGTGCCTGGAGAAGTCAGTGGAGGCCATGGGCCCCACCTGTCCCATCTGCAAGGACGTGTTCGGGCGGGTGGAGGGGAACCAGCCTGATGGCAGCATGGTTTGGAACATACAGCCATTTTCTCTACCAGGATACCCAAGCTTCAACACAATTGAGATTCACTACTCGATTCCCAATGGGAAACAAACGGTAAGAGCCTGGTTTCTGTCTTGCAGTTAGGCAGCTCGGCCTGGCTTCCTGCCGCAGGGTATTCCAGCATGGGGCTCAGTAGAAGCCAGTGGAACACTGATCAGGGGTGGTATCTTTCCCTTGAGGTTGCAGGCAGTGTGATTTCGCGCGTGTTAAAAAACGTTTTCCCATGAACTATTTAAATAGCTCTTTTTTCCCGCCAAAACCCACTGCGGTGTCGCGACACTCTGGGTGAGATGGCCTTCTGAGTCACGGTGCTGTGGGCAGTCCACCCTGAGCTGGCAGCTGATGCCCCGCTGACTGTGTGGCAAACATCAGTGTCACCCATAAGCAAGGGGTGTGTGGTGGAACTGACCCTTTGGTGGGGGAGTACCCTAGCTCTCTGAGCACTGACACCCCCTGTTGCAGGTGGCGTGTCCTCTAAATTTGTTGACCATTTCTATGTGGCAGCCAAAGATCTGCTGCCTTCCAGGGAGCTCACGGTGTGAATCACTGGCTCTGCAGTACATTTCTAAACCGCGGCTTTGAAGAAAGAAAATGAAGTTTAATTGATTGATTCTCCGTGTGGCTGAAAGGCACTGCTGTGGGCTCGATGTTATCTTTCCGATGTCGGATGTGATTTCAGGACAAGCATCCCAACCCAGGCAGGCTTTTCCATGGAGCAGAGAGAACAGCGTACCTGCCTGACAGCCCTGAGGGCCGTGATGTGCTGATGCTGCTGAAGAAGGCCTTCGATCAGAAGCTGATCTTCACAGTGGGCACGTCCAGGACCACAGGAGCAGCGGACGTCGTCACCTGGAACGACATCCATCACAAGACCAACACCGGTGGAGGCCCGCAGGCGTGAGTGATCCTGGATTCACGTTCCTCCCCTGTAAACTCACCTGCATACAGAGCTGCAGTCCAGCTCGGATGCCCAAACCAAGGGGAGCAGATCTTCACTTGGCTCCAAAGCCTCTGAGCTCCCTTCACTTGCCCAGCGGCTGCCCGTGTCTGTGGACACCTGGGTCCCCAGCAGCTGCTGAACAGGAGGCCCTGACAACATTCTGGGGTTTGTGGGGTTGGGGTAATGTGTACAGCAATCACAACAACAGTCTTTATACTAACGGCGATAATAATAAAAGCTACCTGCACCCAGAGGTAAATACAGTATGTTCTGCTAAAGTGAAACCTCAATGGCTGCTTATTGCTCTTTCAGAGTGGTACAGTGCCCTGAAATAAATAATAACAATTCCTTACACTTACTGTATATACTGTAGCTCTTTCCTAGACACTGGAGTCAAAGTGCTTCACAGGTAATGGGGACTCTCCTCCACCACCTGGATGATGTGACAGCAGCCATAGTGCACCAGTACCTCACCACACACCAGCACTCAGTGAGGAGGAGAGCAGTGATGAGGCCTGAACTGGCTCCTAATAATGGGGATTATTAGGAGGCCATGATTAGTAAAGGTCAGGGAGAAATTTGCCCATAACACCAGAGTAACACCCCTAATCTTTTCGAGAAATGCTTGGGATTTTTAATGACCACAGAGGGTGAGGTTTTCCATCGTATCCGAAGGTCGATGCCTAGGACCCACAGAGACTACAGATGAGCACCTCCTGCTGGCCCCACTAACACCTCTTCCAGCAGCAACCTTAGTTTTTCCCAGGAGGTCTCCCATCCAGGTACTGACCAGGATCACACCTGCTTCAGTGGGCTGCCAGTTGTGTGTTGCAGGGTGATAATGGCTGCTGGTGGAATACTGCTAACACAGTACGTTACACAGTGCAAGAGGAGAAACAAGGAGTATTGGTAAAGGCTAAGTCTCTTGGCAGGTTTAGATGCCTGGAGGGACGTGGTTCAAGCCCTCTGGCCTCAGCCACAGCCTCACTGCGTCTCCCTATATGATGAGCCTTGCTGTTCTCCTGGTCCGTCTGAGTATTCAGCTGGAGTGTGTCTGTGTCCTGTGCAGGTTTGGCTATCCTGATCCAGACTACCTGAAGAGAGTGAAGGAGGAACTCAAGGACAAAGGAGTCCAGTAAGGAGAGAGGAGATCAGACAGCAGTACAGAAAACAGACCGATGGCCTGAGGCAACAGTACACCTGCAGTAATGAGAAAACTAGTTTTATTCGGCCAATGCTTCTGCCAGCTCCTGTGGGTACCTCCTGTCCAGATAAAGTTGTGCAGCAGGAGAGAGGTGGAGCTGCACTGGCAGAGTTTCCTCCATGAACAATCCCCTGGCTCAACCATCGAGGGTCTGGCTGTGTGCTGTTGTGGGGGTTCAGGTGTGTGTGAGGTCAGCTCTGCTCTTTGCTTTTTTTCCTGGCAACCCAGCATCAGTGCTACTTTACTGTGCAAAATAAAAAAAATCTTTCACATGTCATCAGAGCTCTTTCACTGTGAAAAGTTATCGATGTAGGTTAGTGTCCTGTCTTCCTCTTGTGTGAGTGTGAGGATTGGACACAGCCAGCTGTGGAGTCGGTCCTCATGTTGTTCACTGCACTGCTCAGATTATAGTTAGAGTTTGTATATTGAGTTAATAGCAGAAGTCACACAGGAATAAAACCTTTCCTTTTACATGTGTCATATATAGATTGCAGAAACCACAACAGGACTTCCTTCAGACTGCAGAAGGGTTCAACTTTATTTTCTCAGTAATGACCGTTCGTGCTCCAGGTGAGGTCAGAGATTAAAAGCATCGTCGCTGTGCGAGGATGCAGGCTGGGGCCTGCAGTGGGCTCAGTGCACACAGTGCCCCTGTGCGCCCCGCCCCCCTCCCGTTAGAAAAGCCCTTTGCTCTTCTTGAGGCAGAGCTGTTTCCAGTGGGGCAGACCGTCAAACTCGTCCCGGGAGATTCCCATGACCGCGACGAAGTCCTCATCCGAGAGGTGCTTCTGCGGAGAGAGGAGAGGGAGGCGAGAGCTCAGTGGCAGGGTGTTGGGGTGGCAGGGTGTTGGGGTGTAGGGTAGTCGGAGTGTCAGGGTGTTGGGGTGGCACAGTGTGGGGGTGTCGGAATGTAGGGGTGTTGGGGTGGCATAGTGTGGGAGTGTGGGAGTGTAGGGGTGTTGGGGTGTCAGAGTGTGGGGGTGTTGGGGTGTCGGATTGTGGGGGTGTTGGAGTGTGGGGGTGTTGGGGTGTCGGATTGTGGGGGTGTTGGAGTGTGGGGGTGTTGGGGTGTCGGAGTGTCAGGGTGTGGGGGTGTGGGAAAGCTCTATCTGATTGCTTGCTGCTGCCCCGAGCCTGCAGTCCCAGAGCAGGACCCTTGAGCGGTGACTCAGAACTGGAGGCAGGCAGTTCCTGACTCAGCTCTGCCCAGGCTTACTTTACTGGAGTCCTCTAAGTCAGGGGTCAGGGATTAGAGACGGGGCCTAGGGCTTGGGGACTGGGACAAGGGTCAGGGATCAGGGAGAGGGCTCAGGGACAGGGGGAGGGGTCAGGGACAGGGAGAGGGGTCAGGGGTCACAGTCGGGGGCAGAGGGGGTACAGTTGCGCCCTACCTCCTTCAAGGCGGGGTCCACGCCCTCCGGCAGCTCATGTGCCTGTTTGTTGAGCAGCTCCTTGGGAGAGAATTTTTCGTAAGACTTGGGGGCCTCATCTGGGGCCGCAGAGCTTCCGTTCAGATCCTGGGGGGTGCACAGAAGAGACCACTTACTTCCCAGAGTCCAGCTCCCTTCGGCCCATTCATCTCAATGCTCTCCGGTGATCTGTTTTAGTTTCCATGTTTCTCCCTCACTATGTGAATTAGGGATGGCACGCTGGGGTCGGCGCTGGGGCCCTGGGTCCTGTCTGCGTGGAGTTTGTATGGGTCTCCTCCACATGCTCCTGTTTCCTCACACAGTAGTGGTGGGGTTAATTGGTTTCTGGGAAAGCCCGTTTGTGAGTGTGTGTGTCTGTGTCATTGTGTGCCCTGCGATGGACTGGCATCCTGACCAGATTGTACCCCCAGTTGTGCCCGTTGCTTGCCAGGATAAGCTCCAGCTCTCCCACAACCCTGAATCGGCTGAAGTGGTTAGAAAATGGAGGGATGGGTCTGTAAATAAAGAGCTGACTGGCAGACTTGATGACCTGTCCTGCAGCGAAATCTGGGTGAACTGCTGTTTCTCACCACCAGAAGGCGCTGTGACCACACTCCCCTGCCTCCCAGTGTGTTTTACACTGACGATGTGCTCTGTTGACGTCAATCGCCCCTCACTGAGGACACCCTGCATCTTCCTTACCGCCGCAAGCCTGGTGAAAGAGGCAGCGTCGCCCAGCTCCTTCTTCAGCTCCTCATAGGTCTTTCCTCCCTGTGAGGGAAACAGCAGCTGAGGAGTTAAACAGCCGTGGCGGGCAGGAGAGCCGGAGACAGGAGATGAAGCAGAGCAGTAAAGACAGGGTCTTGGGGGCACTCACACTCCACTTGTTGGGGTCCCAGGCGGTGAACCAGCCAGTGAAGGTTGGAGGCTCGAAACCCTGCTTGATGAGTAGGATGGGGGTGTCAGGGTCACGCCCCCCAGGGTGAGTGAGCAGGTACTCCTGACATGTGACCACCGCCTGCTCGCGCTCAGTCTTGTTCGCCGAGTTGCCCACCCAGAGGAACACCTGTGCAGGGCACCCAGACGCACATCACTGCTGCTGACACCAGCACATCACAGCATAGACACACACACATCACAGCACAGACACACACATCGCAGACACACATCACAGCACAGACACACACACATCACAGTACAGACACACACATCACAGACCCACATCACAGTAGAGACACATGCATCACAGACACACATCACTGCTGCTGACACCAGCACATCACAGTACAGACACACACATCGCAGACACACATCACAGCACAGACACACGCATCACAGACACACATCACAGTAGAGACACATGCATCACAGACACACATCACTGCTGCTGACACCAGCACATCACAGCACAGACACACACATCGCAGACACACATCACAGCACAGACACACGCATCACAGACACACATCACAGTAGAGACACATGCATCACAGACACACATCACTGCTGCTGACACCAGCACATCACAGTACAGACACACGCATCACAGACACAGACGCATCACAGACACACGCATCACAGACACACATCACTGCTGCTGACACCAGCACATCACAGTACAGACACACACATCGCAGACACACATCACAGCACAGACACACGCATCACAGACACACATCACAGTAGAGACACATGCATCACAGACACACATCACTGCTGCTGACACCAGCACATCACAGTACAGACGCACACATGGCAGACACACATCACAGCACAGACACACACATCACAGACACACATCACAGTAGAGACACATGCATCACAGACACACATCACTGCTGCTGACACCAGCACATCACAGTACAGACACACGCATCACAGACACACATGCATCACAGACACACGCATCACAGACACACATCACTGCTGCTGACACCAGCACATCACAGTACAGACACACACATCGCAGACACACATCACAGCACAGACACACGCATCACAGACACACATCACTGCTGCTGACACCAGCACATCACAGTACAGACACACACGCATCACAGACACACATCACAGAACAGACATACACATCACAGCACAAACACACACACACACATCACAGTACAGACATACAAAAACATCACAGTACAGACAAACATATCAGAGCACAGAAGCAGGCACATTACTGAACAGATGCACACACATCGCATACACATCACAGGACAGACACACACTGTGATCACTCCATGACTGCACTACTATAATACTGACCCATTAGAAAATAGCATAAATGAACTAAACCTTAACATGACATCATATACAGGGCCTTTCATCTTACTTGGTCCCAGGTGTCCAGAAGCATGACATCATCCTCGCTGAGGTCATCCTGTGTGAACTGTGTCACCTCAGTGGCAATGAAGCGACCAGTCTTATTGGATAATTCAAAGAGGCGGGGCTGGTGATCTGGAACTTCCTGCTGTAGCCTGCCAATAAGAGAGGGAGTTGCAGTTTAAAGCTTTCCGATGACTTCACAAACTGTGGAGCAAATGCAGGGTAATTATCAATATTGACAGCTGTTACTGGCGTAATTCCAGGATTGACAACTTCCCCTGGGGTTATTCTCATGTTTTACAGCTGCCCCTTGGGGTAATTCCCATGATTGACAGCTGCCCTTGGGGTAGTTCGCATGATTGACGGCTGTCCCTGGGGTAAGTCTCATGATTGACGGCTGCCCCTGGGTTAATGCCCATGATTGACAGCTGCTCCTGGGGTAGTTCTCATGATGGACGGCTGGCCCTGGGGTAGTTCTCATGATTGACAGCTGCTCCTGGGGTAGTTCTCATGATGGATGGCTGGCCCTGGGGTAGTTCTCATGATTGACAGCTGGCCCTGAAGGAGGGGGTCTGACCTCTTGTCGTTGGCGTAGGGTGTCTTTCCACCCAGCTGCTCCCAGAACTCGGCAGGCTCCAAGCCCTCAGCCACAATCTCCTCGGACCCTTTACCAATCAGCACGCTCAGCTTCTTCGCCATCTCTCGCTCGTCCCCGCTGGAGCCCTGCAGCGCGAGACACAGCCCTGAGGCCTGGCTCCACACTCCCCTGCTTCCTCACAGGTGTGGGCAGGTCCCCCTCCCACACCCCACCTTCCAGCTTTCTCCTCCTCCAACAGGTCACTTCTTGTATTCTCCTTAACCTCTGCCTCCTCTCTGCTCCTGTCTCTACCCTTCACCTGCTGTCTGCCTCCTGTCTCTGCCCTTCACCTCCTCTCTGCTCCTGTCTCTCCCTTTCACCTCCTCTCTGCCTCGTCTCTACCCTTCACCTCCTCTCTGCTCCTATCTCTACCCTTCACCTCCTATCTGCCTCATCTCTACCCTTCACCTCCTCTCTATCTCCTGTCTCTACCCTTCACCTCCTCTCTGCCTCGTCTCTACCCTTCACCTCCTCTCTAACTCCTGTCTCTATCCTTCACCTCCTCTCTGCTCCTGTCTCTACCCTTCACCTGCTGTCTGCCTCCTGTCTCTACTCTTCACCTCCTCTCTGCTCCTGTCTCTCCCCTTCACCTCCTATCTGCCTCGTCTCTACCCTTCACCTTTTCTCTATCTCCTGTCTCTACCCTTCACCTCCTCTTCGCCTCGTCTCTACCCTTCACCTCCTCTCTAACTCCTGTCTCTATTCTTCACCTCCTCTCTGCTCCTGTCTCTCCCCCTCACCTGCTGTCTGCCTCCTGCTGTCTGCCTCCTGTCTCTGCCCTTCACCTCCTCTCTGCCTCCTGTCTCTACCCTTCACCTCCTCTCTGCTCCTGTCTCTACCCTTCACCTCCTCTCTCCTTTACCTTTCCACACCACACAAAGTAGCCCGCCTGGTGCTGCAGCAGGAAGACATCGTTGGAGTTGAGGGAGGCGGCCAGTGCCGGCACCTCGATGGCCTTGGTGTTGGACGGCTCGGTGCCGCGGACCTGCAGCAGTCGGACGGGCGGCTCGGGGTCCGTAATGCCCCTCCGGGAGGTGCCGCCCTGGAGCAGAGGTCACGGGGGCAAAGGTGAACGCTGGCACACAGTATCGAGTACTGCAGACTTGCCAAACCCCACATTCCTCCGCCATCAGATCCGTGATGCTTTGATCTCCTGCTTCCTTCACAAATCCGCTCATACGACAGTATGAATCATCCGAATAATATTTATACACAGCGGGCAGGAAAGCTGAAGCTCACCTCGAAGATGACCATCCTGCCCTTGAAGATGGACATGAAGTGGCGCGGCTCCTTGCCCATGGTGACGCGCACCTGGACCGGTTTCCCGCCGTACTTTTGGTCCAGACTGACGGCCTGGTAGGCCGAGGCGGCGATCTCGTCCTGGGAGGCGTGACGACCCTGAGTGGAGGTGAAAGGTCAAAGGTGCCGCCAGTGAAGCCGACGCTGGAGTCTGTTGAAATGGAAGACAGCAACTCGGCCGAAGCGCCAAGAGCACCTTCCAGTCCCAGCACAGGGGAGGCTAGCTGGTTCTAGCAATACCACTGATAAATTAGAGAGGTACAGCTACTCCACAGCTCTCTGGTCCCGAGTTTGATTCCAGACTAGGACATCTTCTGTGTGGAGTTTGGATGATCTCCCTGTTTCCTCATGGGTGTTCTGGTTTCCACCCACCTTCCAAAGACATGCAGTCCAGTTAAATTGCTCAATGTGTGTGTTTGTGCTGTGTGTCCTGACACACACCCTGAACAGGACAACAGCCCATCACAGGACACACATACCCTGGACAGGACACCAGCTCATCACACCACACATACACCCTGGACAGGACAACAGCCCATCACAGGACACCAGCCCATCACAGGACACATACACCCTGGACAGGACACCAGCCCATCACACCACACATACACCCTCGACAGGACAACAGCCCATCACAGGACACACACACCCTGGACAGGACACCAGCCCATCACAGGACACACACACCCTGGACAGGACACCAGCCCATCACACCACACATACACCCTCGACAGGACAACAGCCCATCACAGGACACCAGCCCATCACAGGACACATACACCCTGGACAGGACAACAACTCATCACAGGACACACACACCCTGGACAGGACACCAGCCCATCACACTGAAACACCTCACACAAGTTACCCCTTCTTTCAAAAGGGGATTGAACAGGAGCTTCTGGAGAAAACTATCTGCACTGCACAGTCTGGAATTGAAGCCAGGACCTGGACATGAATCTGCTGTGCTGTGACACTACAGTGCAGGCCATTCATATATAGCACACAGAAATAACTGAACTGTTTTCTGCAAACACACAGGTTTGAAGGACTGTTCACTAAGCAAGATCACATCTTGCGGTGGCTTTATGGCTAAGGATCTGCGCCTGTAGCTGGAAGGTTGCCAGTTCAAATCCCGTGGCCAGCAGAGTAATCCTACTTCGTTGGGCCCCTGAGCAAGGCCCTTAACCCCAACTGCTCTATGGATGCCATATAAATGTCTGACCCTGTGCTCTGACCCCAGGTTTTCTTTCTCTGTCTGTGTGTCTCATGGAGAGCAAGCTGGGGTATGTGAAAAGACAAATTACTTATACAAGAAATTGTATATGACCAATAAAGTGATCTTATCTTATCTGTCTGAATGCCTGCCTGCAGTTCCCAGGCTGTCCAGCAGGTGACAGCAGCAGCCTCACCTGCCAGAAGTAGAGCAGGTAGCACTTCCTGTTGTTGACCTCATAAGTGTACAGCACCAGGTAGCAGTCGCCTCCGTAGAAGAAGCCGTAGGACTTGGGGTCAACGGGGGCCAGCTCCACATTCTCAATCCTCCACACCTGCAGAGGGCGACACAGATCGGTGTAGCTTCTGCTTCCTGTTGCTGGAGTTAGCACACCTCCCTACACACCTGGCTTATGGCCATGGGATCAGTCAAGACCAGGTAGTGTGGATCTTAGTTTAGCGTCTCATCTGAAAGACAGCGCCTTCTACAGCCCGGTGTCCCTGGTCACCAGACTGGGTATGAATTTCACCAAACCACTGGTTTGGAAACTCAGGCACAGAAGGAAGAGCGCCACCTGGTGGTCTGCATGAATCCCGGCTCTGTTTTCGACCTCAGAGTCCATGGCTCACACAGGAAGGAAGCGATTATTATTAAAGTCATGGGTGCTGCATAGTTTTGCATAACATTACTTGACCAAACACTAATACCAGACTGTGTCCAGTCTAGCTCCAGTGCAGATGATCCATTTCATTTTCTATATTCAGATGAATCTATTTTCAGATAGAAGGGACTGACTCCTCCTCTGCTGTCTTCACTGAGCTGCACTGGTTACTGGACTGGGCAGCTGAGGAGCTGCTGGTGAGCCCGTGTCACTGCTGGGGGAGCTCACCTCCACCTGGCCCGAGCCATCGTCCACCATGCGCTCCTGAGCCGAGATCTCCGGCTTGGCGTGCATGAGGGTGGCGTCAAACTTCTCCTGGGACACCTTGGCTGGGGGAGACAGGAGGGCAAGGGATCGATCAACTTGTACCCATCCAACCGTCAACAGGAGCGGGTGAAGGTTCAGTCCACGCCGAGAGGAAAGGAACAGAGACACAACGTTTCGGCTGTG
This sequence comes from Lepisosteus oculatus, assembly GCF_040954835.1. Classification (NCBI taxonomy): domain Eukaryota; kingdom Metazoa; phylum Chordata; class Actinopteri; order Semionotiformes; family Lepisosteidae; genus Lepisosteus; species Lepisosteus oculatus. Next base: position 14,735,335 of record NC_090696.1, read on the forward strand.
GAGCTTCTCCAGGTGTGAGGGAGAGAGGCAAACGGGCAGTTAATGCAGCACAGGAGAGCAGAAGAGAGGGTAGTTGAGAGACGTGAAGTCAAAACCTGCACATGAATAGAGAAGAAATTCTAACAGAGAATAAAATATTCTCTATTCTAATGGAGCATAGACATTTCTCTATTCAGTTCCAGGTTTTGGCTTCACACCTGTCTTCCAGTTCTCCCAGAGTGCTGACACTCCTCCACTCCCTGCTCAGTTTCCCTCTGTCCCTCACACCTGGAGAAGCTCCACAGCCGAAACGTTGTGTCTCTGTCCCTTTCCTCCGAGCGTGGAATGAACCTTCACCTGCTCCTGTGCAGCCAGTGCACGCTGGCAGAGCTACCAGCTTCAAGTCCTCAGCGGGTCAGCCAGCCAGCCCGTAGCTCGTGAGCCTGCCAGCTGAGGCTCGTTCGCTGAGGGCTAGCGTGCAGCTCTGGCGTGTGAGCTGATCCTGCTCCCTTCTTCAGCCGAGCCGCCGGGCGGTCATGCTGCAGCTCCCGCTAGGCGGCCTGTTATTTGTAAGACTGCTCTCAAGATGAGTACCGCCTCCGGGCTGGACCCAGCTTGCAGCTTAAATCAGAACACGACTGTGGGCGCCGGTACCCCCAGACCACAGCAGGACCCCCTCGGGAAACACAAGCTGCCAGGTCGGGGGTGGCGGAGGGCCACGGATCCAGGCTCTCAGGACTCACCCACTCTGCCCACGCTGTAGGTCCTCCCCATGCCCACCGTCTGCTCCCTGACCACCCAGCTCTGGAACAGCTGCTTGAACAGTGCGGACTCAGCGCCGTCGTTCACCGTCTCCACGTTGGTGGTGACCGGGTAGTGTTTCATCTTGATGAAATCCTGCGGAGCAGAGGCGACACCCTCAGTCCAGCAGGGCTCGCAGCTCTACCTTCAGACCTGGGGGAGAGGGGCTGCACTGGCTCACTTCACTGAGTACTGAACTCATTTGCACCCTGCGCTGAGATACAGAGGCTTCTCGGTGTACCTGAGCCACTCCATCCAAACTGGCACCTTAGATAAAATCATGATCTGCTTCCTAGGATGATGGGTCAGTTTAGAAGAGGTGCCACTGCCCAATAATTAGAGTCTAGAAAAATGCTAACTGTAATAGTGATTCCTTGCATTTCTGTAATGCTTTTCAGCTCAGCCCTCAATAAACGAGCTCAGAGCCTTCCTTCTGACGCAAGGACCCAGTCGTATTCCCCTGCGCGGGACACACACCATAGCGCGCGCCATGGCGGTCTGCCGCTCTGCCTTGTTCGCCCGTTTGCCCTTCCACACGAAGATCTTCACACCGCCCTGGTCCAGGATGTAGCAGTCCTGCAAAACACAAGGTGGCAGTCAAGAGCGGAGCCCGGCCGCAGGGCTCGGGGGGTTGTGCTTGTCAGGCTGGGGCGTCATCAGCTCGGTGACCCCTCTCTCAGTGTGTCGCACACTCACATCGTGGTTCAGCAGGTCCTGGACCAGTGGCCTTGTTGCAACCTCGGTGACCTTCATCTGACCCTGAGCATCAGACACGCTGCGGGAACAGGACAGGGAGGATCATGGGATCACAGGACATTATTGACATACAAACAGACACAGAGGCTGTAGGCACAGACTGACATGGAGACACAGACTGACACACAGAGAAAGACATGAAAGGACAGGTAGACACACAGAGACACAGGCTAACACACAGAGACAGAAACACAGACTGACACACAGAGACAGAGACACAGGCTGACACACAAAGACAGACATGAAAGGATAGATAGACACACAGAGACAGAGACACAGGCTGACACACAGAGACAGACATGAAAGGATAGATAGACACACAGAGACAGAGACACAGGCTGACACACAGAGACAGACATGAAAGGATAGATAGACACACAGAGACAGAGACACAGGCTGACGTGGAGACAGACTTGGAGACAGACAGACACAGACTGACACACAAAGGCACAGACACAGACTGACACATAGAGACACAGGTTGACACACAGAGACACAGGCTGATGTGTTGGTCACTGACAGTCACTGTTACAGTAACTTTCTAACAGACTGACGTGGAGACAGACAGACAAACAGAGACAGAGACACAGACACCCAGACACACAGGCTGACATGGAAACACATAGAGACAGAGGCTGACATGGAGACAGACTGACACACAGAGACAGGCTAATGTGGAGACTGACACAAAGAGACACAGGTTGACATGGAAACACAGGTTGACATGGAGTCAGACTGACACAAAGAGACACAGGTTGACATGGAAATACATAGAGACAGAGGCTGACATGGAGACAGACTGACACACAGACACACAGGAGACAGCTGACACACGCAGGCCCTCAGCCTGAACTCACTGGTACAGGGTGACGTTGGCTTTCTGCTGCTGGTCGGCCTGTTCGTCCGGCTCCCCTCTGCCCAGCTCCAGCGTCCGCTGGCCCAGAATCCCAGTCAGGATCTCCAGCAGCTCCGGCGAGTCCTGCTCTGCATCGCCCTCAATCACCCCGATCTCCGCACGGCCCCCCCGCTCCCGATCCCGAATATCCCTGGCCAGCAACATTCCCTGCAGGAGACAAGCAAGAGGACACACCCCGCAGGTCTGATTACACAGCAGTCTGATCCAGTCCAGGTTTCACCAGTTCCAGGAAACTGCATGCAAGGGGACAATAAGCTCTAGAGGTTTTAAAACAAAGTGCCCTATTGTTTGCTCAGTAGCATTGAACGTTATATTCCACATCAGGATTGTAAGTCCAGTGAGAACAACGAGCCCTCCAGCAGCTAAACCCTGGGTTTCTTAGAGTGCATCTTCCACCACCCTAGTTCTGATTCAAGTCTCATTGTAAGCCAGAGGCCACAATTAACAAAACAGGACAGTCATGTGGTAAACAACACCGCTAAGACAAGTTTGGGGTGATGGCTGTACAGTATGTGATTCAAAGTCAGAACGGTCAGTGGAAGACATCAGTATGAGGTCTTCCTCTCTCTGCACTGTCTCTCTGTGCATGTGGACTGTGAAGACTGTGTCAGTGTGCACATGGTGTGTCCAGAGATACTGTCCAGTGCTCAGTAATCAGTGTTGTCCACTGTCCAGTGTCCAGCACCTTGAGCCTCTCCTGCTGGTTGCTCTCAGGACCATTCCACTGGATGATGGTCTTGCCGTTGTCCAGGAGGAAGACATCTCCCAGGTTGAAACTCTTCCAGTCCATCTCCACCTGCAGAGACCCAGTAATTTCAATTCTAGATGCTTTACTGGCATGACCGATGAGTACAATCAGTGTTATCAAAGCAAAACAAATACCATTATCATTAAAAAATCTACAGACATTTACAATAAAGACACATCATACAATATTTACATATATTGTAGACATATGGGGCATTATTGAGAGACAGGCTCACATACTGGGCTGCCAGTTCAACTGTATCATTGCTGCACAGGATGTCCCACTGTATGCAGGACACACCCACCATGTGGTCCTCCTGTCACTCACAAGCCACGCCCACAGTAAAACACCCCACTGTAGCCAGTACACTTATACACGTCTGTGTGTGTGTGTGAGCTCTGTCAGTGTGTGTGTGTGTGTGAGCTCTGTCAGTCTGTGTGTGGCAGCCCTGTCAGTGTGTGTGAGCTCTGTGTGTGCGTGTGAGCTCTGTCAGTGTGTGTGAGTGGGACCTGTCAGTGTGTGTGTGAACTCTGTCAGTGTGTGTGTGAGCTGTCAGTGTGTGTGTGAGCTCTGTCTGTGTGTGTGTGTGTGTGTGTGAGCTCTAAGTGTGTGTGTGAGCTGTCAGTGTGTGTGTGAGCTCTGTCAGTGTGTGTGTGTGGGTGTGTGTGTGTGTGTGAGCTGTCAGTGTGAGAGCCAGGCTGATGCACCTCTTTGGCAGTCACCCTCCTCTTTCCCTTCACGTGCAGCAGCCTCTTGATGTCGTAGCTGTTGGTCTCCATGTGTTTCATCCCTGATGCCACGCCCCCCTTCTTATAGCTGCAGAGCAAGCCAGACAGACAGATGGGTGGACAGAGCCAGTAGGAGGGACAGCACTCTCTCACTCCGCCCTGCAGCCCCAGGTACGTGATGGAGCGATCTGACACTCAAGCACTCGGTCAACTCAAACCCTTCCAGGTGGAACAGAAGATGCAGCTGTCACTCGGGACACCACCTCCTTGAGCACCACCAGGGATGCCTGTCCCTCTTTATAACCCTCTGGGCCTGCAGTGTCAGGGCAGGGGGTACAGTAAAGCACACTGCAAGGCTGCTCTTCCTCAGAACCGGGCCTGTTAAAGCTCAGCGCTTCCCTGACACAGCTGGGCAGCTGGATCCAGGCTCTGGGCACCCCAGTGGGGACTCACATGACGCCCTGCTTGAAGTAGCCCCTGAAGGTGTCCGACTCGTGGCCCTGGACCTCCCGGTGCTGGACGGGCCTCCCGCCCAGGAACTCGTCCAGCTGGGTGATGTAGATGGCGGCGGCCCCCTGCTCGTCCTGCGTGGATTCGGACCCGATCCAGTAGTGGGCGTGGTAGGACACCGTGGTGCCGCAGCGCTGCGTCTGAGAGAAACACACACGTCGGGCGACAAGAGACTGGGCTCAAGCCCCTCTGCTGGCGGGTTCCGGGACCCACACATGCAGCACGCTGGAGAGCAGTACAGGTTAGAAGCTTGATGTTGAAACTCCACCTCCGACCAGCGAACACACACACCGTGTGGAGAGGAAAATCGGATTATAGTTCGAAAAGTGTTCACGTCTTTTCTCCTGTCCAGCACACAACAGAGCAGTACTCCTCATCGGCTGTACCCCTGGACTTCGAACAAGTGCGTGAACTTAATGATAAGACTGATTCATGTAACTGCTCCTTTATTATTTAATCAAGGGTTTAGTTAATCCTCAGATCAGTTCGCTACGGAATACGACAGAGCAAGGCAGGCCAAGTGGCCTCCGCTCAGTTGTAGTCGTACTGTATGTTCTAATTTATGTTTACGTGCATAATTGGCAGTTTAATTAAACACCATAAAAACGAATGTAATAATCTGCTTACTCACAGACAGCAGGATGTAACAATCTCCTTCGTAGAAGCTGCCGTGGAACTTCTCCTGCACCAGCACCAGTTCCATCTTCTGCAACACAAAGAGGGGGGAGACGAGCTGAGCAGGGCTGGAGGAAAATCGGCTGAACTGGCCCTCCAGGCAGCAGCGCGGAGCAGGGCTGAGGATTCCGGGTTCAAATCCCAGGTGGGACACAGCTGCTGTGCCCTTGAGCTGGGTGTGCCGCTCGGGTGGCTCCAGTTAAATGCCCAGCTGTGTAAACGGACACTCATGTGCGTCTCTTTGGATAAAAACTTCAGCCAAAAGATGACCAATGAATCTCCAGAGAGATGACAGGGCAGCTCATTGGAGAGCTGATTCAAGATCTAACCGTAAATGATCAGGATCTGATGCTTCGGAGAAACTACAAGATACTTAAATAGACATCTGGAAGATAAAACCAAAGTGGGAGTGTTTGAAGGAAACTGAAAATGAACTGTGGAGCTGCCCTGCCCTCGGAAGAGGCAGCACAGGTTCTCCTGGAGAATGGGCAATAATACACACAGTCCAGGGAGACGCGGTGGATTAGGCTACAGCCAAGGAGCTGTGGAGCCTGTCGCTGCCCCCCTGTGGGCTCAGGAATACCGCGCTCAGGCCGGGGAAGAGCATCATAGGCTTACATCGCACGCACAGCACACAAAACAGGGGAAAGGGAAAGGGTTTTTAAAAGCCTTAGATCTGGGTTTTAAAGGGCCCCAGAACAAGGATTGGGCAACTTTTCCTCTGCTTGCTGAAACGATGAGTTATGCCATGTAAGACTTATATTAAAGACATGAAAGATTAAAAACAGAAGGAAGGTGTCTGTATTCCATTTTTTAGTGTGGTCCATTCTAGAAAAGTGGGTGCTGTGATTTAGGGCGACACACTCGTCGTGCCCTGACGAGGCTCAGAGACAGCCCCGCTCACCACGAGTGGGGGAGACTCAGCGGTACCTCGATCCTCCAGACGATGATCCCAGGCGTGTGGGTGACGGCGCGGAACGTGTACTCCATCCTGCCCGCGGTCTTCCTCGGCTTTCCTGTGGGCTGAAACACCACCATCATCATCATCACAGCTGCTTCAGCAGACGGCTCCGGCCCCCCACAGGGCAGCTCCCAGGTCGACAGGTGCCTGTGCAGCCACACGGGGGCGCTGTCGTGCAGCATGGGGTGAGAACCCAGGGCTGGCCCACTGCACATTCCCGCCTCGGGAGCAGGGAAGGTCTGAAACTCGCTGGCCCAAACCAGTCACAGACCCAGGGAGGAACACGCTGTCCTGCTAAGGACACTTCGCCCTGTCTTACAGGAACAACGTGCACAGGACCCTCCAGGGAGATCTGCCCTTCAGCTCCAGAGCTTCAAGCCCCGCCTGCCCTGAGTTACAGCTGCCCCCGAACGACAGAATACCTTCGCACAAAGCTCTTGGCACCTCCACAGCAGTCAGGAGACAACAGATAACAGGTAACAGGTAAAACCCACAAGCTCATCTCAGGCATTCAGTCAAGGTCCTTTACTGCGTCCTGGGATCTTTGGGTTCTGGTACCAATCACACTTACAAACCTGGAATCTTCCCTGTCCGGCTCAAACACAAGCACCATCCCGCTCCCGAAACCATTATCCCACTCCTGTCCTCGTTCCTGCTTCCCAGCCTCAACCCAAACTTCGAGCTGAGAGCCTACAGGAATCCCGGCCGAGGGTCGGCTCCTACCTCAGTGCAGCGAGCTGGTCAGTCGGCGATGTCCGGCGATGTCCGGCTGTAGGGCTCAGGCGAGATCGAGACTCACTGGACCGACCTGCTGCGGGGAAAGGAGCACGAGGATCTGCTGCCTTCGCTCCAGCGCGCACCAGCCCAGCCCAGCCCAGTCCTATTTGACTGAGTTTGCATGTTTCGAGCGTCGCTGCCTCCTCCCTTCGATCCCTCCTCCGAAAGGGAAAGGCCTTTGACCGCCAGAGGCAAATGAAGACAGAACTATTACAGACTCGCATGCAAAGGAGAGGCCGGGGGGGGGCGATCTCAGGAGCTGACCGCCCCAGGGGGTGGACAGGCTTGGGGGGCCGCCGGACGTCGATTTCAGGAACGCACCCCATCCCGCCTGGGGCCCAAACAGAGCTCTCGGCATTGCCTGCATCCTTCCTGCCGAAAGGATATCTCAGCAGCTGCATTACCGCAGTGATCTGTTGATTTAGGAAAGAAATCTCGCTCCAGAGACACGAGCCCCCTGACATCTCCTCTAGCAGTAATGTGATGCCACAACCAGCCCTGAGGGGGTTAACTGAGCTGCTCCTGGTTTTGCATCCAGGGACAGATAGAGACTCAGATCCTGCCTGATGAGCAGCGAAGGAGAACTCTTTCCGATGAAACGAAATGAATCTCTCGCTGTGTTCGTACACCGCTGGCAAGACAGACAAAACATGTACGTACAGGGAAGGCCCACTCGAGAACCATCTTTCCAGTTCCTTACGAGACCCAGCGATGGGGAATACATCCCTTTGTGAAGAGAGGGCCGTTCACCATGCCTACCCTGATGACGACGGACACTGACAGTCGCTGTCTTAGCCCGTTCGCTTTCTAAACAAGGTTCTGTGCTTTCTGCACCTCTGGCGTGGGCACCCGCGGGCCGGCTGGGAGCAGCCAGGCAGGGCTGGAGAGGGCCTGGCTTTCTCATTGCAATTCAGCGGGGAGTCTGCATGTGAAAACCCCCCGAGCCAGAGAGCAGGATGTGCTGCCCTGGGGCCTGTGGGGAGAGCAAACATTTTCTCTAAACAGAATGCAAATCCCCTGGGGCTTGTTTGTCCTGTGATGTTTGACTGCCAAATAGGCCTCAATGGCGGCGATAGGGACTCCAACAGGGAAGGAGAGAGCAAAGCAGATAAGACCGACTCTTGAGGGAAGGAGAAATTTGGAGAATTTGATGTGTGCCTCTGAGTGCACGGCTGGGAGGGCCTCACTGCGTCTGCTCCAGATGCACAGGGGTTCGACTGACAGGAGCAGCTGAGACAGGGGCTCGACTGACAGGAGCAGCTCAGACAGGGGTTCGACTGACAGGGGTTCGACTGACAGGCGCAGCTCAGACAGGGGTTCAACTGACAGGAGCAGTTCAGACGGGTTCGACTGACAGGAGCAGCTCAGACAGGGGTTCGACTGACAGGAGCAGCTGAGACAGGGGCTCGACTGACAGGAGCAGCTCAGACAGGGGTTCGACTGACAGGAGCAGCTCAGACAGGGGTTCAACAGACAGGAGCAGCAGCTCAGACAGGGTTTCGACTGACAGGAGCAGCTGAGACAGGGGTTCAACTGACAGGAGCAGCTCAAACAGGGGTTCGACTGACAGGCGCAGCTCAGACAGGGGTTCGACTGACAGGAGCAGCAGCTCAGACAGGGGTTCGACTGACAGGAGCAGCTCAAACAGGGGTTCAACTGACAGGCGCAGCCCAGACAGGGGTTCGACTGACAGGAGCAGCAGCCCAGACAGGGGTTCGACTGACAGGAGCAGCAGCTCAGACAGGGGTTCGACTGACAGGAGCAGCAGCTCAGACAGGGGTTCGACTGACAGGAGCAGCAGCTCAGACAGGGGTTTGACTGACAGGAGCAGCTCAGACAGGGGTTTGACTGACAGGAGCAGCTCAGACAGGTTTCGACTGACAGGAGCAGCTGAGACAGGGGTTCGACTGACAGGAGCAGCTCAAACAGGGGTTCGACTGACAGGCGCAGCTCAGACAGGGGTTCGACTGACAGGAGCAGCAGCTCAGACAGGGGTTCGACTGACAGGAGCAGCTCAAACAGGGGTTCAACTGACAGGCGCAGCCCAGACAGGGGTTCGACTGACAGGAGCAGGAGCCCAGACAGGGGTTCGACTGACAGGAGCAGCAGCTCAGACAGGGGTTCGACTGACAGGAGCAGCTCAGACGGGTTCGACTGACAGGAGCAGCTCAGACGGGTTCGACTGACAGGAGCAGCAGCTGAGACAGGGGTTCGACTGACAGGAGCAGCTCAGACAGGGGTTCGACTGACAGGAGGCTCCAGTACTACTGCAGACCTCCAATATGCTGTGTACTTTGCTGTATACCTTCAGTTTCAGGAAATGAAAAATCATCACACGGTGTCCCAAGGGACTCAATAAAAAAACCTCAGCTAGAGATAACAACCCAAACTCTCCAGCGGTCTCAATGCCATCTCTGTTCCTGCGGTTATCTGCCTCCCATCCACTTTGATTAGCATCTCCACACAGGCAGCAGGAACACTCCTGCCAGAGAGCCTTGTACCCCTTACTGACCCTCCCTCCCAGGCAGACACTGGTCGGGCTTGATCGAGAACCGGGGAACGGACAGAAAGAGTGCAGGGTGCCAACTGTACAGGGGGAGTGCTCAAATAGGGGTGCAGGAAATAGGGGAGCACTACAGCGATCTCCTTGTATTGTAACCTCTCCTCTTCCTCGTTGATCCCAGCCATGTGAACTCTGGTTCTCCAATAGTTCAGTTAGCAGGGCATAGCAAACTAAGGGGGTTAGGAAACTGTCAAAACAAGACAAGGACAATTCAGAAAGATTGAGGAAAAACTTCTGCTGTGTAGAAAATGCAAATGTGGGAGACCACCTGGCAGGTGACTACAAGCAGGTAAGTGTGGGGTGTTATATGCCAGGAACAACAAACAAATTAAAAAATGTAAAAAGCTGAGCTTAGAAAACTGTTTGCGAAAAAGACCTCAGTGTTTGTGTGGAGAAACCCTCCAGGCAACATGGAGAAGCAGTAAACCCAGCGAAGGATGCGAGGATGGTCTCTGCGGAGGGCAGAGAGCAAGCCTGCCACGAGCCAACCCGCTCGCTATCACAGCTTTCCGAGGAAACAGAAGTGGCGATTTGAATACTGCTTTACTCGGCCACAATGTAAATCGGCTCACGGCAGTTCTCGCACTCTCGCTGCCTTATAAAGGCACAGCTTTCCCCAGGGGACGTGCAGGAGTCTGCCTGGCCATGCCCCAGGCTCCCTGGCCATGAGGCCGGACAGCCTGGGCAGTGCAGCTGTATTCCAGCGCAGGGTATTGATCTAGCCACGGCTCCACCCACTTCATTGACCCGTAATTGTTTAATTGCTTAACGAGCCACAGAACCAAGCCCTGGCCCAGCTCTTTTCCCAGAATGCTCTCCCCTTCTTCCCTCCACAGCTGACCACAGCCCCTGCAGCCCTAAGGCTCAGACACCCAGACAGGGTGCTGCCACAACTGCAGGACCCCCGGACTCCCACTGCACGGCTGCACAGTCCATTCCAGGTATTACTCACTGCTACACAGAAACCAGCAGCAGATCAGTGACCAGAAACATCAACCTTATTACAATGTGGATGCTTGTGCAAAGGAGTACAAAGTTAAATATTAAAACAGAGATACAGTGCGATTACCTGCAGTGTACTTCCCTCCTAGAAGCGCACACAAAGAGATAACCTTCCTTTTAATAAGCTTCCCATATACGCCAGCAGCACAACGCAGGCACCATGAAATATCAGGAACCAAAAAACTGCACAGGATCCAAATTACCTGCAATATTTCCTGAGCGTCTGGAAAGCAGCCGAAGTGAGAAAGGTAGATCAATAAGACAATGGCAGAGCCGTCGAGTCCAAGAGATGAGGAGCCAGTAACACCAGCAAACTTGGTACCATTTTGCCAGTCGAGGAGCAGCGCGATGCCCCCTCCTCTTCCTCGCCCGCTGAGGGACAGAACCAGAGATCGGACCGCAGGCAGAACCCCCTCACCCAGGAATCACAGCAACACGCCAGGCGCGATTTCAGAAAGAAACCTTTTATTGGACTTTTTTTTCTTGCTTTACAAAAGTTTCCAAAAATACAATATGGATATCTTAGGAATCATTTCAAGCGTTTGAAGACTTCTGTTTTATAAAAACAAAGTTGTTGTTGGTACAAAGTTTTTAAAAACCCGAACGGTATCTTGCCCCCCTCACACCAGTTCTGCCCATGACCCTCAGCGATCGAACGCTGTTTGGCAACAGGGCCCAGCTGTGGACCTCACCCTCGTGTTTTGGATCGGGCCACTGAACAGACTGTTAGAAGGACGATGAAGATCAACAGCGAGGAATGTTCCTAAAAGAAGAAACCGAACGTACACAACACCCCCTGGGAATGAGGGTTCCAGACCACCGCCACACCCTGGCCCGGAAATTCCAAACTTGTTACCTTTCCCAGGGGGAAATTTGCATAGGAAAACGTGTGGGGAATTCACACACACACACAGAACGTTTGTTTTGGCTTAATCTGTACGATCTGCATCAACAGCTCTGCAGCTGGTACAGTCTGGACTGGACCAGACTGCTGTGCAATGGGAGTGTGAAACCACTGTACAGTCTGAACTGGACCAGACTGCTGTGCAATGGGAGTGTGAAACCACTGTACAGTCTGGACTGGACCAGACCGCTGTGCAATGGGAGTGTGAAACCACTGTAAAGCCTGGACTGGACCAGACTGCTGTGCAATGGGAGTGTGAAACCACTGTAAAGCCTGGACTGGACCAGACTGCTGTGCAATGGGAGTCTACAGTCCAGTTGCTCAGCTAATTCTTAATTTTGCAGAAATCTAGGTTTTTTTTTGCACAAATGACTGAAAGCAGCAAAAAAAAGGCTTAAAGGTTTTTCCCCATGGGGAATGTGATCATGTTTGCTCCTTGTCGGGCTCGAAGATATACTTCCAATATTATTTATGAGCTCCTGACAACTTAAAGAGATTTCACACCTCGAAACACCCCAGGCACTTCTGCACTTCATCCGAGCAGTCACCTGATATCAGACCTGATACAGAAAGATGTTTCAGAATGGCTGTCCATAAAAAGTGATAATTAACAAAAAAATTGAGAAACTTGAGCATCCAATTATACTCCCAGTGCAGAGCTCTCTGAGCCAGTCTAGGACTGACACTGCCGTCAGTGAACCTCCCAGTGCAGAGCAGGCTGTGATGAAAACAGCAGAGAAGTGTATGAGTGCCTGTACCCACAGCCCTGCAAATAATGGGTGTCCAGAAGGCATGAGCTTAGGTGGCAAGTCAGACAGTGACTGGTGAGACAGGTAAGGCCTGGTACCTCAATGTCTGGCCCCCTGATCTAAAACAACCCCTACTGCCAAGCCAGCCACTTCCCAGCAAGTGCCAGGAGAACGGCTGTTATCCCTGAGATATCCGAAAATGGGGAACAGCCCCCCATCCCCCCCAAAGAAACTGATCAGGGCTTAGCCCTGTCCCCGTGCCCCGCAGAATGGCACTCTTCTCAGTACCATACAGGAGATCACACTTTGACAACTCTGTGCATCACAGACAGGCGGCACAGTGCTCCACCAGCCTCTTCACTCTGCTGGAACTAGAGAAACTGGAACACAGCAGCCGCCATGCCGGCTCTCCGCGCGCATGAGAGAGCCTCACAGCGATCATAACGGGATTCCCGCTGTCATGACATCTGCATTCTTGGGGTAAACATCCGACTTCTGCCTGCATGGCTGCTGCAGACCCTGAGTGTGACACATGCAAATCAGAGCTTCACTCCATAGAGGCATCTGCGTGGAAGTGTGCTCCATTTTGGCCTCGGTGTTGTGCAATTCTGGTACGGCACATGTATACAATGGGATCAGGCCTCCATTTCTAAGGCACTGCAATTCCTCAGATCACCACCAGAGGGTGATCAGCTCACACTCAAAAATTAAAGACCTCCATTTTGAGAAAATAAGGCAACTGGATTTCTTTGCACTTTGTGTGTTCATATGCAAATACATAAAACAGGCCTAAATAAAACTCAACAGACTTGAGTGAAAACACTTTGCTCCCAGGTTACCCCTACACCAACCCCACTACTTTAATAACCAATACTTGTTTGTGTGAAGAAAATTGCATTTACCTTTTCTTCGCATAATGACTTGGGTCTCTAGAATACAAGCTAAACCCTTTTTGCTGTAAAGGGAAATAAGCACCCAGCAGCTGATTGTTCCTACAGATCACAGCTCCCTGTCTCACAGCAATCAGCTGCAATACTGTACGCGAGGGGCTCCCTGCCCCAGAGTACTTTATTTCATATTGTCCATTTGAAGTCTCCTCTAAAGTTTGCTCTCAGCTGTTAACAAAGCAAATGAGATTTGCAACTGAACCCCTTACTAATTAGCGCATTGTAGGGACTGCCCTCACTCCAGTGCCCTGCCCGAACCGAACCAAGCGGACTGGAGCAGAAGGAAAAACACTGATAGTTTGGGAGGGTCTGATACATAACCACTCCCATTGTGGGCGTGTCTCATACAGAGCCACTCCCACTCTGGATGACTCGACACACGGTCAGCCCCACTGTGGGTGTGGCTAATGCATGACCACACCCACGGCACGTCTTTAGTCAGAAATAAGACAGCGACTTCTTAATTTTGTCAAGCAAGCTAAGAAGAGACTGCGTAATGTTCTGTGTGCTGAAGCTGTTGGGAAATAATGCACTTCCAGGGGATTTTGAAATCCAAGACTGAGCAATAGCATATCAATTACAGGCACAAGTATCAATTACAGGCATAAGAGGGCATCTGGAATTAAAAAAAAAAAAACAGAATTGAGACGCAGGGATTCCAAGACTGAGACCCACTGCTACAGCTCGAGTACTGCCTGCCCAGTGTACCAGACACCCATCCCAAGGGCAGTACTAGAGCTTCAGCTCCACAGTCAAAGTAGCTGAAGATTCAAGTTAATGATCAGACACCTGTTAAACTGCGATCACAGCTAGTTTGATTTTCAGATCCAAGAAATTAACCAAAATTGAGAACTCTTTCACAGAGAGAGAGAGAGATCGGAAACAGTGGCTCAGGAGATTGACCTGCTTCAGGTTTAACAAAGAGCTGCAGAGCTCTGGGATTGGATACAGTATTCGAACCCTGCGACCCTCCTTGCAGTAAATGGGCATAGACAGGTGTATGGGGTTTAAGTACGAGAAATACATTCTTTTCTTCTGTACAAGGGCACTGCAGCTAAAGGGTAAAGCCTCAAGCAGGTACACTGCTGTGCAATTGCCCCATGATATCTGTAATGCTTTTCCAGGATTGCTAATGCTTTCACAGAGAACAAACAGGGAGAGAGAGTCTCACGCCACCCTTAGTGTTTTCCAGATGAGCATTTTAAAAAAGCACCCTACCGCCCACTACACACCAGGGGCACTGCTGCCCTGAGTCCAAACGCCTGTCTTTGCTAAGCACAGTGTAGTTCAGGACTAGGCTCTCAAGAGAAAGCAGGAATTCTCTTTCAACAAGGGGCTTCAGATGAAAGGACTGGTCTTCGGGGGGAGAGGGGAGAGACAGAACTGCGCCCCTTGAAAACAGTCTGATAAAGGCCGTGTGGTTGTCAAACGCCGTGTAAACTCAGTGCAGTCTGGCTTATGTCAGGGCTGACTGGGTGTCCATGGGGGCAGAAGCACAGCTGGTCCTCACTCTCATACGATTTCAAACAGCAGGAAGCCCTATGCCCAGGAAGGGATCTCCGCACATGCCGCTCTGTGATCAGCTGCTCTCGCCTGTGCGGAAGGCATGCTGGGACTGGTCAACCAGCAGAAAGATCCTCCTTCAGACACACGGACGTTAGTGCACTGGGACTTCAGCCATGACATGACGACCCAGGAGTCACCGCTGGAAACAGAACACCTGTTCTCAAGAGTGAAAAACTCTTCACTACGCAAAGAGTGGCGGTGGAGGGGAGTCTGGAGCTGTTTAATTCCGCTCTGTGGGACCCTCCAGCATATGGGTGGACCAGACTCTGGGATCTGCTCACAGGCTGGAATGTAGTTCCTCTTTTATATAGCATCTCTCATCTGCTGAACAGTCACAGCCAGTGCTGGTCACAAGTCATTGCATGCGGCACAACTGGAAACACTTTGGCAGACAGAAAACCTTGCCTCTGGCTGGCCAGGATGGCACACTCCTAAATACTGAACCGCCCTGCACAGTGGGCCCGCTGGCTGCAGGGGAGAGCGGCATAGCTCATCCATTCCCCACGCTGCTCTCGAAACGCGACACAAAGGCCACATGTTCACAGGCATAAAAAACACACACCGAGAGCTTGTATAAAAACCACAAGAAGGCTATAAAAAAAGAGAAAAGCCTTCTTGCGAAAGAAAGATTCTGGAATTCTGAAAGGCACAGCGATGGGCAGTCAGAGCAGAGCTGCCTCCTGCGCAACAGGGCAGCTCCCGCTCGAGAAGAGGCCATCTTGAACGCTCCCTGAAGGTTCCCGCCCGGAGCGGGGCTCGTTTCTCCTCCAGAAGGCGTGGCGTCCTGCTCCGAGCTCCGCTCCAATCCCGGCAGGGCCTGCCCCAGCACAGCGCTCGCTCCTGGGGAGCTGAAGACATCGGCGGCAGGTGTGCGTTTCTCTCTGTGTCATGGGAGAACTCCCACTGGAGGGGGGGGGGGCGGGGGGGTGATGTCTTGGCAGGGCGTGGCTGCAGGTCCGAGGACTGGCCAGAAGGTGGCGCCGTGCCGCGCACAAGGGGGTGGGGTGGTCAGGGGGCCCGCAGCTGCCCCAGGCCCGTGTACACATCCTCCGCCTGACTCAGCTCTTCGAACACAGGGATGAGGTTGAGTAGCTCCGAGTCCTCGGAGTCGTCAAACCAGGACACCACAGGCACCTGGGGGGGACAGACAGCCGTGTACCTCTGGGGAACCAGCTGCGAGCACGCGCGGGTTCGAGGACAGGACAGCACAGGGCGTGCAGGGAGAGTTACAGGCGCCGTGGGCAGAGGGGCAGTGACACACACAGCATCACCCCGCAGGGCACAGGCCAGGGCCAGGAGGACGCCATGGTGGGGTGAAGGATTTCGGGGGTCAGGAGGGGGTACTCACTGTACTCTCGGGGTGGAAGATGGAGGATTTCGGGGGTCAGGAGGGGGTGCTCACTGTACTCTCGGGGTGGAAGATGGAGGATTTCGGGGCTCAGGAGGGGGTACTCACTGTACTCTCGGGGTGGAAGATGGAGGATTTCGGGGCTCAGGAGGGGGTACTCACTGTACTCTCGGGGTGGTAGATGGAGGATTTCGGGGCTCAGGAGGGGGTACTCACTGTACTCTCGGGGTGGAAGATGGAGGATTTCGGGGGTCAGGAGGGGGTACTCACTGTACTCTCGGGGTGGAAGACGGAGGATTTCGGGGGTCAGGAGGGGGTGCTCACTGTACTCTCGGGGTGGAAGACAGAGGATTTCGGGGGTCAGGAGGGGGTGCTCACTGTACTCTCGGGGTGGAAGACGGAGGAGGGGGTACTCACTGCGTTCTCGGGGTGGAAGATGTAGGAGGCGGGCGAGTTGTCCAGGATCAGTGTCTTGCTCAGCTCGCGGCCCAGCCGGCTCAGGTCCTTGACGTAGCAGCCCTGGTGGAAGACGCAGGACTCCCGGAACAGCCGGGTCCGGAACACACGCCGCTGGTCCAGCAGGTCAGTGACGGGGTCGGCGTACTGCAGGGGGGCAGGGTGCGTCAGGAGTCACGAGCACGGAGGCGAGCAGACTGGACACACTACAGCAAGAGCACGTGTCAGCGTGTGCGTGTGCGTGTGCCTGTGGGTCACATGGTTTCGTGCTGTACTACACTCTAACCCTTGACCAGCCCGTGACACCCCCAGACCACCCCTGTCTCAACACCTTGACTACGTCACATCATATGTCAGGACACAAGGGGAACCTACATGGAAGTGCATTAAAATCCAAGAACAGGAGGCACTTCCTTACACAAAGAGTTGTGGGAGCGTGGAACTAGCAGAAGCAGGGAAGCTGCTGTTCGTGTGCAGGTCTGAAGCAAGTCTGAAAAACAGGGTGCCGGAGGACCGCGGCCAGGAGGCCCGGAGGACTGGACTGCGATGTGTTTTGTGCCGCCCCGAGGGCCTGGCGCGGTCTTCGCTCATGTACCTTGGCCAGGCTGGCGGTGAACAGGATGCACTCGAACAGCTCGCCCATCCTTTGCAAGAACTCGTCCACGTGCGGCCTCTTCAGGACGTACACCTGAAACACGGCAACAAGTCAGCCTGGCGGAAAACACATCCCTGCCCCTCTTTCTCAGGGAGTGTGAAATAGAGAGGACGCCCCATTAGCACCCCGGCCTTCACTAATCATGGCCTCCTAAGAATCCTCATCTATGAACTGGCTTCATCGCTCTGTAAAGCACTTTGAGTGGAGTGTCCAGAAAAGCACTAAGTGGAAGGAATTATTATTACTACACACACCCCCCCCCACCTCAGTGGTCTCCTGTGTGCCCCTCTCACTAACCTAATGCAAGGTGGGAGCTCTTCCAGTGGGACCAGTAGGGGGCGCTCACCCTGCGGTCTGTGTGGGTCCTAATGCCCCGGTATACCGATGTGAACACTGTACTGTAAAAAGGCGCCGTCCTTCGGAGGAGACATAAAACCGAGGTCCCGATTTTCTGTAGTCAATAAAAATCCCAGGGCGATTTTCGAAAAGATTAGGGGCGTTACCCTGGCTTCCTGGCCAAATTTCCCATGGGTCTTTACCAGTCATGGCCTCCTAATAATCCCCATCTCTGAACTGGCTTCATCACTCTGCTCTCCTCCCCACTGAGAGCTGGTGTGTGGGGAGTGTACTGGTTTCTCTGGCTGCCACTGCATCACCCAGGTGGTGGAGGGGATCCCCATTACATGTAAAGCGCTTTCAGTGGAGTGTCCAGAAAAGTGCCATACAAGTGTAAGGATATTATTCCTATTCCTGTCATTGTTCCAGTTACTGTTACTGCACTGGGCTCCTGTCCTGCTGCCTGCTCTTCCCATCCGTGCTCTTCTCGACTCCGCCGTCAGCAGCCGCCTCCTGAAACAAGTAATCAAGAATAGGCCGCAGTGCCAGGATCCAGCCTATCCTGGATTACTTGAACCACGGAGCAGCTAGGGATCCCAGTGTTCTCCCGGCCTGGGGGGCGCACCAGGAACGCTCCTCTTCCCAGTCTGCCGTGTCTTCGGACTGGGCGCGGCCCCAGCCTGCCCATCCCGGCACAGCGCCGCCGGCTGCAGACTGCTCCTCCTTGGCGGGACTCTGAACCCCCCCCCCCGTGGGGGCAGAGCGCCCTCAGCCTGCCTCGTACCTGCGCCCGTCACCACACAGGCGTGAGCGACCGCTCCCCGACTCTCTCACCTGGTGGGTGGTCCCCTCGATCTCCACTGGCACCACGAAGTCCGCGTTGCTGATGGGCTGCAAGACACCAGGCCAGAATGTCACAAAGGCGGAAACACAGGGGGTGGGCCCAAGGTCTCAACCCCCCGACACCCCACGGTCTCAGTCCCTCGACCGGTATGTGACACCCCCGGACACCCCACGGTCTCAGTCCCTCGACCGGTAGGTGACACCCCCCGACACCCCACGGTCTCAGTCCCTCGACCGGTAGGTGACACCCCCCGACACCCCACGGTCTCAGTCCCTCGACCGGTAGGTGACACCCCCCGACACCCCACGGTCTCAGTCCCTCGACCGGTATGTGACACCCCCTGACACCCCACGGTCTCAGTCCCTTGACTATGTCAAAATGGAGGACACAAGGGGAACCTATGTGGAAGTTTATTAAAATCCAAGAATTTGCTGACACAAAGTGTTGTGGGAGTGTGGAACTAGCTACCCGGCGATATTGACGCTGAAAAGCTGGATTCTCTCAGGAGAGAGGCCAGATGAGATCAACTGGCTAAGGCAGACAGGCGGCTCAGAGGGGCCCAAGGGCTGCGCTCGTGTGTAACAGTTCTCTTGTCCTCATACCAGTCTCTCTGCCAGCTGCGCATTGCTCACTGTCCTTGCCCATGATGCCCAAAGCACAGGGTGAATAACTGAAAACTTCTACATGATGAAAAACCCTACTGTACCTCCCCGCAGAGCCAAGACCATGAATATCAGTTTCACAAGGGTGCGACACTTCACTCATTTTAATGGTATGAGTCCGTTTCAAGGAAGCTTTTATAACCCATTCCCTCACCCTGTGTTTGCGATCCTGACACTGCACAGTCACCCTACTGCCCTTTCACCTCTGACCTCTGACCTGTCCGCCCCCCACCCGCAAACACGGGAGGGGCCCCGAGGTGCCGCGGCCTCACCTTGAAGGAGCTGTGCACCAGCGTCTCGTCCAGGTCGATCACCACACACATCTTGCCCTGGTCCTGAGGGGTCACCTCGGGCAGCAGGCAGGGCCCGGGAATCTGCCGGAGAGGGGAGGGAGAAGCTCTGGGATCCAGGCGGGACTGGATCTGTTCCCAGCCGGAGAAATCCCAGAGTGTCCTGGACTGGCCTATCCTACACTTCCAGCAAGACCTGGTACACCTCTGGCATGTGTGTTTATTGCGTGGGAAGTGTTACATGTTGTCAGCTGTTCTACATGTGCAATAGAGGGCAACGTTTCTCTTGTTTTTTGTAATTGAATAAGGTGCAACGTTTTTCTTTTCTTCTGGGACACTAGCAGATTCGGGTTCGAGTGGTCATGTAAGTTCTGTCCCTCCGGTCACAGCTCTGCCAAAGGTCAGCTCAGGGTCCAGCCCTCTCAGCTCTCCAGGACGGTCAAGACCAGTGAGAAGCCGCTGTGCTTTTAGACTGAGGGGCGTCAATACCGTCCCCACAAACTCTGCCCACTGTAGCGGCTGGTGTGGATTCGGGCCCCAGCGACACCCGCCCCTGAGGCTCCGCTCACGAAACAAGAGCAGGGCCCCCAGCGACGGGGGCGGGCTGGGGGGTCCTGTCCGGTGTCTCCTTCACGGGATGGGACACAAGGCGGCTCAGTAACACACAGGACGTCCGGGGCAGAGCTGGGGAGCCTCTTGCTAACAAGCCCTGGGGCTGCCCAGCCAGAGATCAAGCCTCGCACAAGGACACTGCTCTGATCTGTCAGCCCCCCTCTTCAGGGGAGGGGGCAGCTCGGGGGTCCTGACCTACACCTCCCGCTTGGCTGAACTGCCCTACTTGAAAAGGAACTACAAGGCATACAGAAATACAAAGGACAACTGATCTCAAGGCTGATCGTGTTTCAGATTCATCCAAGGAAAACTGGTCAATCAAGTAACGCTCTTCCGCTCAAAAACGCACCCGGCATCCTCCTCGCCAACATGGCGGTCACCAGAGCGACCGTTACCTTGGCAACCGGCCCGTTCTCCTCCGCCTGCGGCAGGGTACCCTGGGCCTGGGGCAGTGGCGGCACATCCTGGGCTCTGAGGCAGCAGAAGAGAGCGCTGAAGATATTCCGGCTCCGGGGCTTCTTGGGGGAAGACCTCTTCACCTGGCCTGGGGACACAGACAGCAGGGGACGCGTCAGGCCAGCCGGAGCTGGAGACCGGCTGGCCGCTGGAGGGCGCCAGTTCTGCGCAGACGGACGCGAGAAGATCGACATCATCTTAAGGGCCTGGCGTCGCAGCCTCAGTCCGCCCGCTCACAAACCGGCTCAGGTAAAACCAGAAGCGGATCAAACTGCTGTGGAACACGGAGTCCAATCCCTCCTTCGGGGCAATGTGCCAAATATACCGTGACTAAAACTAAAACAAGTCACTGCACACACAACAGAAGAAGTCTTAACACAAAAGAAAGAGAAACGGGGAAGCCTGAGGAGAGGCATGTCCAGCCCTGCAGTGGACCGGGCAGCCCACAGACAATAACCCAGCAGCACTGGGTGTCCAGCACACAGACCACACTGGGAGCCCCGGAGCCCCGCTGTCCGAGGGGCTACTCAAGGGGACGCGCTCCCCCCCTGTGTGCCCCTGGGAGACGTCAGCAGTCAAGAGTGATCCAGCTCATTAACCAACGAATGACCACACAGAGTCAACGACTCTATCGCACCCAGCAGCCCCCAGCTCCCCCCCGACCCCAGCACTGAACACCTGCCGGAGCGAGGACCACGCCCACCCGCAGCGGGGTGTGTGGGAGCCAGGCCCCGCAGGACGCAGCCACACGCGCCAGGCGAGCGTGTGTGTGTGTGTGTGCGCGTGCTCATGTGCCTCCTGGCCTCAAGCCTGGCGAGAAGAGCTCTGCTTGACCCGTCTCCTCAAACTCGGCCGACGGCAGGATGTTCGCTATTTTACCGTTTGATTTTGCCTTTGGATTTTAAACGGCCTCTCTCAGATTTCCAGCCACAGCTGGAGGCGAGCCAACCCGAAGCGCCCTCTCGACAGCCCGCGCAGCCCGGGCAGGGGCAGCGGAGAAGCCGAAGCGCTCGCCCTGCCAGGCCACTACCATTCCAGAGGCACCGGAAACAGCTCAACCACCGCGGACAGCAGCCGCCAGCCGGGGGAACGAATCAAACACTGCCGACACGCCGGCTGGCGGCGCCCTGCCAGCCGGACCCCGAGTCCGGCGGAACACCAGAGCCACTCTCATCCCCGTCGTGATGCCTTCGGGTCCCGAAGAGCCGCCCCCGGATACTGGCGGGTGAGCCAATTCGCTTTCAAAATACACACGATCAAAGCGCCCTGCGCTTCAGGAAGAAACGACAAAAATAACCGTACAACAGCTCTTCAGAAACGCACTCTGCTTGTGAATGACTCTCCAGCAGGAGCAGCGATCGATTCCTGCAGAGAGCCCGGCGCTCCCCCTGGTGACTCTGTTCACACCAGCAGCCCGAGAGGGGGAGAGACACTCCTCCACCGGGGAGCCCACACCTCCTGCCTGTGCACGCAGAGCTCTTTTCAGCGCCAACAGCCCAGCTAGGGAGCCGGGACGCCCCCCTTGTTCTGACTGAGTGACCTCTCTGGGCTCTCCAGCACCGGCCACAGCAGAGCGCATCGACCCCCGGGACCGCCACGCAGGGCCTGACGCGGACGCACACTCAGAGACGTTGGGAAAACCGAAGCCCCGGATGGCGGATGGCTCTGAGGGCTGCACTGGGCGGCGGGGCTCGGCTGACCCATCCGAACCCTAAAACTCCTCAGAAACCGCTCCGGCGTTCGTGGATATTAACCAGCCCCACCAAGCTGCTGCAGGAGGCGGAGACGGCACCCAGGGACAGCCGAGAGCTGCACCGCGCCGGTGAAACAGCTGCCCCCGATGCGAATGTTTTCGCATTTTTAGCAGCAGCCCGTTGTCTGATCACAGGGGGTGATCGGGTCAGCCCAGTCCATCACTGGAGTACAGCTCCCCTCTGCTGTGGACATTTCTACAACTGTCTGTCTCAGGAAGGCTGGAAGAATCGCTAAGGACAACAATCACCCTGGTTTCTCATTCGTCTCCCCCCTTCCCTCTGGTAAGCCTCACAGGAGCATAAAGGCACAATGCGTTTTTGAAGTTGTGTGTGATTTAACTTGTTGTTGCTGCTGCTGTTCTGTGTTTAGGTTTTTGGCGATTCCTTTAACGTCTTTGTATTGGAGCCTGCGTGCAAATCTGCATTTCAATACACTGATGCGTATGACAATACACTGAACTTAACTTTGACTTTGAACGCAAGTAAAAAAGCCGCAACAGAAGTAGTAGTGCATTTGGACAAGAGCTAATCACCATTCCCAAAATTCACTGAGACCGCTCCGCTTAACACCCGTTCTGACCAGGCTGCTGTCTAACGCCATCAGTGCACAAACACTGTTGATTTCTTTTTCTCACAACGGACCTTAAGAGAAACGAACAAGTCAGAGGTTGTGCTGGCGTCTCTAAACTGTGTGTCCCGGTATCCCTGCTCCCAGAACACCGGCAAGCGGAGTTCTTCTCACATTCTCTCCACCTTTCTCCACACACTCACCCCGACACCGGCAGAACACACTTCATTTAAATTACCAACAAATTAGACATTTCACTTCTGGTATATAAATGCACAAAACAACTCCTGTGTTCCAAATGCGTGGCATGGTCTCAAAAAACAAGCCAAAACTTCAGACTTTTACCTGCCTGGTGGTGAGGGATCTCAGTTCTGTCCACCACGGGCTCCAGGTGAAGCCTGGCGTGTGAGTGATGGGCTCAGACACCACACGGACACCTGACCTGGACAGTCACAGCCCAGAGAGCCATCGCCGCGGCGGTCAGCGGCCCTGCCCACACCCCGGACTCACAGCACTCACAGGACCGGTCAGCAGCGCTGACATACCGCACACACGCCTCAAAACTGCACCTCCACCACACCGCACACACACCTCAAGACTGCACCTCCACCACACCGCACACACGCCTCAAGACTGCACCTCCACCACACCGCACACACGCCTCAAGACTGCACCTCCACCACACCGCACACACACCTCAAGACTGCACCTCCACCACACCGCACACACCTCAAAACTGCACCTCCACCACACCGCACACACCTCAAGACTGCACCTCCACCACATCGCACACACACCTCAAGACCGTATACCACGGTATATCATGGTCTGCGTGGTATACAGGCTTGAGGTGTCTGTGCACTGTGGTGGAGATATACCATATAGACCATATCTACACTGCACAGACACATCAAGACTGTACACTATACAGACCATATCTACACTGCACTGCACAGACACATCAAGCCTGTACACTATACAGACCATATCTACACTCCACTGCACAGACACATCAAGCCTGTACACTATACAGACCATATCTACACTGCACAGACACATCAAGACTGTACTCTCAACTTTTACACTTAAAAGAAAATCATTCACAAGCAAAATAATAGATGGCAAGCAGCACTGTTTTAAAAAGGCAATATTGTAACAGCTATATTTTCAAAACACTGGACAAAACGAAAATTGCAGCAAATAAATTTCCCTGGAATCATAAAGGCAGTAAGAAGAAGAATACTTTCAATGAGAGGCCATTCAGCAATCGCAATGTACTGCACAGATCCGTCAACAGTGCACAGCACAAGAACATCAACCCTGTGCTGCACAGATCCGTCAACTCTATACAGCACAAGAACATCAACCCTGTGCTGCACAAGAACATCTACACTGTGCAGCACAGATCCCTCAACACTGTACAGCACAATAACTTCTACACTGTAGCGCACAGATCCCTCAACACTGTACAGCACAAGAACTTCTACACTGTAGCGCACAGATCCCTCAACACTGTACAGCACAAGAACTTTCTACACTGTAGCGCACAGATCCCTCAACACTGTACAGCACAAGAACTTTCTACACTGTAGCGCACAGATCCCTCAACACTGTACAGCACAAGAACTTTCTACACTGTAGCGCACAGATCCCTCAACACTGTACAGCACAAGAACTTTCTACACTGTAGCGCACAGATCCCTCAACACTGTACAGCACAATAACTTTCTACACTGTAGCGCACAGATCCCTCAACACTGTACAGCACAATAACTTTCTACACTGTAGCGCACAGATCCCTCAACACTGTACAGCACAATAACTTTCTACACTGTAGCGCACAGATCCCTCAACACTGTACAGCACAAGAACTTTCTACACTGTAGCGCACAGATCCCTCAACACTGTACAGCACAAGAACTTTCTACACTGTAGCGCACAGATCCCTCAACACGGTACAGCACAAGAACTTTCTACACTGTAGCGCACAGATCCCTCAACACTGTACAGCACAAGAACTTTCTACACTGTAGCGCACAGATCCCTCAACACTGTACAGCACAATAACTTTCTACACTGTAGCGCACAGATCCCTCAACACTGTACAGCACAATAACTTTCTACACTGTAGCGCACAGATCCCTCAACACTGTACAGCACAAGAACTTTCTACACTGTAGCGCACAGATCCCTCAACACTGTACAGCACAAGAACTTTCTACACTGTAGCGCACAGATCCCTCAACACGGTACAGCACAAGAACTTTCTACACTGTAGCGCACAGATCCCTCAACACGGTACAGCACAAGAACTTTCTACACTGTAGCGCACAGATCCCTCAACACGGTACAGCACAAGAACACCGATACTATAGTAGTTAAAGTCACTATCGCGCACTCACAGCCCGCCCCTTATTTCCCTTCACTGGCCTCGAGACAGGCTCCAAGTGCACGAGCGCGGCGGTACTTTCCGGCCGCTCTCGTGCCCAGTGACGCCGCCGCGCGCTTGGTGCCCCCGCGGCTGCCCCGAGCGGAACGGGTCGCTCCTGCAGCCTTGGGGGGGGGGGGGGGGGGGCGCGACCCCCGTGTCAGAGAGAAGAATGAAGGTCCCATTTCCGGGTCACGGGACATTCCGCTCCTCCGAGTTTATCAGTCTGTCAACACTCACGCAGGACTCGTGCTGTGCTGTGCAAACACACGCGCTTAGTAACGAGTACTACGGCTTTTGTTTCACTTACTGTAGACTTTTCACCGCTCATTAACACCCGCTGCTCGTATCTTCTTTAAATACGATGAATTCACTATATTCACTGATCCCGCCTCATGCGTTCTGCGCCGCTCATATTCCACAGCGCAGTGTCTGGGATGTAAGCAGTGGGTTAAATAAATTATATCAACAGATAATCCTGTTAGCAGACCTCTGGAGTTCTGCACAGATGCTGATATCCACGCCTTGCTGCTGAATGAAGAAAGCGGACTTTCCCTCCCAGTTGGAAATTGACATTTTAAACACGAGCCCCCGGGGTTCGGGCTGGGGCTCGAGGACAGGGGTCCCCCCTCAGTCCCGAGGGGGCGCCGTGGGGCGAAGGGAAACGCGCGAAGTGGACCCAGTAACCGATGCAGCGGAAGGTAAGTTTCTGGAGCTGCTGTCCCGCAGGTGTCGGGAGAAACCGCCCAGCACAGGCCGCACGTCACCTCCACCAACCAGCACGAAACCCACCCGAGACGCGGCACGCGACCCGGGTCACCCGCCCCCCCCCCCCGAGGAAGAAAAAACAACAACTTCCAGCGCAGAAAAGGCTCCCCCGCGCACGGGGTACTGCGAGTGGAAGCGTGGAAAGATTCACGCCCACTGTCCTGCGAATTAACGGACACGGACGGGGCACGGCGCTGGGGGGGCTCTCCGGGCTGCGGTCTAGAGCAGGAGGTGAAACAAAAACATTGCAATTAAAAATACTTGCCGTGACAGCCGGGGGGGTGTGGATGAGGGGAGGAGGGAGGGGGTCGACCACACGTGATTCTAAAAAAAAAAACACCACACGCCTCCACGCCAGGGAGGACTGGGCTGGAGGGCGGCGGGCGGGCTGGCGCGTTTTTTCTCTGCAAAGTTTTCCCCGACTCCGTTCTGCACACAAACACCCCACGGCAAACACGAGTGGCGCCTTACCTGGCTTCGACGGCAGAGCAGAGTCCCCTCGCTGCGCTTGCGTGATGATCGAGCTTTCCATCTAACGAGCCCGCGGCGCTGCCCCCGTCGCTCCTCCGGATCAGACCCGCTCCCCCGGCAGGTGAGCGCTCGGCCGCCGCCCCGGCTCCCTCCGGTCCCGCTGCGCTCCCTGCTCGCGTGTCCCCGTCCCCCGCGCGGAGGGGCAGGGGGGGCGGGCTGTCCTGCGGCTCGGTCGCTAGGGGCTGGTCCCCGGTCCCTCGGCGTGTGCGCGGCTGCCCGGCGCCCAGCGCTGTCTCTGCGAGCGGCGGTGTTGCTCCAACATGGAGACTCAGCCCGGAGGAGCAAAACAACCGAGGAAATGGGGCAAGGGGGCGGGCGCGGCGGTTTCAAGCCGCCCTTACTACGGATAAACAACCCCCTGGATCGGGCGTTTGCCGACGAGAAAACGGGAAAGGGACCCCGGGAACACCCCCCTTTTGCCCCCCAGGAAGAGGGCCCCTGGGGTCCTTTCGGGTGAAAAGTGCGGTTTAAGGGACCTTTCGAGCTTTGTTTTTGCCTTTTCGGGCACCCTGAGGGAAGCCTTGAAACCGCTCGCCGGCTCCGATTGGCTGCGCGCTGCAGGGGGCGGGGCTCGGCGGCATTCCCCCCCCCCTCCTCCTGTGCACGCGCCGTGCTGAACACATTCCAGCGCGCGAGAGCGGGGGGACCCGCAGAGAGTCCCGCGACTTCAAACCGGTGGAAGCGAGCGTGTTGTGGGGGGGCGGTTTCCAAACTGCGCTGGTCAGCGCCTCAGGAAAAATATCGTTTCACTTTTCATCGTATCTGACCAAAGGGGCTGGCGAGAGGAGGAGAGGGGGGGGGACGTTTTAAACGGCTGATTTATGAAACATCGTTTCGGTACACCACACGGTATTGGCAGGTTTCGTTAGAGTAGACTTATGAACGGAGCTGATGGGAACCATTAACACAGCTTCGAGTCTGAATAGCGGCACAGGACAGTGCGGTGGCGCTGGCGAACACCATTTTGAGTGTGCGGCCGCCGAGGACAAAGGGAGACTGTGCAGAGCGCTCTGCTGTCTGCCGTCCTGCCCCGCCGGGCTGGGGCTGCACGGACACGCAGCCGAGTGGTCCAGTGTGGCTCACAGGCATGGCGTTTTACCGTTTGTAAACCCCAGATTGCCAACGTTTCAAATATAGGAGAAGGGACGAAATGTGTTTTGCAGATGAACCGCCACTGTGAGAAAGCGAACTCCCGAGAATGTTATTTTGAATCGAGTGGAAAACGTCTGGAAGGATCTAGGGAGAGCGGCACTGGCACTCAGTGTGGATTTAGGTGTTGATGTTTGTTGTTGGAGCGGACGTAGAAATCGTCTTTTTAGAAATCCTTTTCAAACTTCAAGTTTTAATATTAACTCCTATCGGTTAATACTAGTGTTGTTGCCGTCAAGATGAAAATACGCCCTCTGGTTATATTAGTACGGCTGGTTTTCAGGCTTGTCCGGTGTTCGCCTGACGCCCTCTCGCGCGTGGCGGACGGGCTCACGGGCGCTGGATGTGACACGGGGGGAGATAGAAACGGTTCAACATGGGCCAGGGGAACTGGGAACAACTCCACCCCCACCTCACCCACGCCTTCATTAGAGGAGTCATTGTATTAATTAGTTCAGATTAAGGGATACCCTGGGGTTTCTGAAGAACTTGCTTTCCTGCTGTCTGCACCTCACACAGCATGTAGCAGGTGTGTACGGGACTAGTTTTACTGAGAACATTTTAACCCTACATCCTGGGAAGCCACTGTTCAATGCATAAGTTAAAAACTATCCTTCCTGTCCTTTATTCATGCTCATGTCTTGCAGATACACGTGTGACAGGTAAAGAAATATAATCAGCAGCTGTCTTGCCCTGCAGCTCACATCTGACAACTCACTGGAGCTCAGCAGGTGTGAGCCTGCTCAGTACCTGGATGGGAGACCTCCTGGGAAAAACTAAGGATGCTGCTGGAAGAGGTGTTAGTGGGGCCAGCAGGGGGCGCTCACCCTGCGGTCTGTGTGGGTCCTAATGCCCTATTATAGTGACAGAGACACTATACTGTAGAAAGGCGCTGTCTTTTCGTAAGATGTAAAACTGAGGTCCCGACTCCCTGTGGTCATTAAAAATCCCGGGCGTTTCTCGAAAACAGTAGGGGTGTTAGTATCCTGGCCAAATTTCCCATTGGCCCTTACCAATCATGGCCTCCTAATCCCGTCTCTGAACTGGCTTCATCACTCTGCTCTCCTCCCCACTGAGAGCTGGTGTGTGGGGAGGTACTGGTGCACTATGGCTGCTGTCACATCATCCAGGTGGTGGAGGAGACTCTTTACCTGTTACCATTACCTGTTAAGGGCTTTGAGTGGAGTGTCCAGAAAAGCGCTATATACGTGTAAAGAATTATTATTATTATTATTAAAGATCTTTCTGTAAAGCCATCAAACACAGGTGACAGGTGAATGGACAAGTCTTCTTCCAGCTGAATTCTGATACCCCAGATACCTCTGACACCTCAAACAGCAGCGCCCACACGCACTGCCCCCCGTGTCTGAGCTCCCAGGAGCGTCTCCTCTGCCGGTGCCTGGCACCAGTGCCTTCCCAGCACTCCTCAGAAGGACCGTTCACCTCAGCCAACACGCATTCATCTCAGACTGGCAAATAACTCGGACTCGGAAGCTAACGTCTAAAAAACAAAACAAAACCTTCATGTCACTGCTGCTGCTGGGACCTGGAACTTATCAGACTGCTGTACTATAGAAGTCTCATCTATATCCCTGCATTGCACAGCAGTCTGCTCCTGGCCAGGTGTTACAGTGTCGTGGACCAGACTCCCAGTGCACAGCGGTCTCGTCCAGTCCAGGTGTTACAGTGTCATGGACCAGACTCCCAGTGCACAGCGGTCTCGTCCAGCCCAGGTGTTACAGTGTCATGGACCAGACTCCCAGTGCACAGTAGTCTGACTCATGTTGAGTGGATGTGTAACATTGATGTGCAGAATCAAAATACTGAGGAATAAGTGAATTCCTATAGTATTTCTGCTTCAGCTGCACAGTCTGCAAGAGAACATCGCAGCAGGAGAAGCATGGAGTGACTCTGTGCAGAGGAGGTCACATGGTGGGGGGTGGGGAGGGGTGGGCACGTCTTTGCACAAATGGTTGCTGGAGTGTGGAACAAAAACCCAACCATGTGGTTGGAGCCAATACTTTGGCTTCTTCCAAAAAACGATGGTTTGTGATGCTTGGGTGGATTAGCAGACAGCAGGCAGGTGAGCTAGAGGGGTCAGGTGGCCTTTTATCGTTTGTCACGTTTCTCATGTGGCTGTCGGCCTGCCTGAGAGCTGAGCCTGCAGCGTGGGTCTGGCTGGGTGGCTTGATGTTCCTGTTGCCAGTACCGAAGCTGGTGCGACTCTCCCTGCCTGTCCCGCGAGTCCCTTGTCTCGAGTGTGTGTGTCCCGTGCTGATCTCTACCTGCCCCTTGTCTGGAGCGCAGGATGTGGCGAGCTGCCCGGCCATGTCGTCGAAGCCGATGCCCTGGCTCCCTTCAGGAAATGGCCGGACGAGTTCCTGGGATCAATTACTGGACAAAGAAAAAAAGGCCAAGGAGCTGGATAGGCTGGAAGGCCGCCTCTCGGTTGTAACCTTTCCCATTTCCTTACGTTCCCACCCAGCTCCTTGCATCCTGCTCATCCCTATGGAGACAACACAGAAAAACAGGCTCTCTCTGTAGCGCATTCCGCACGACAGTCCAGTCACCCCGCCTCCTCCAGCCCACGCTGCACGGGGGGGGTGTAACCTCAGCGGACGCGGCGGCTGGGTCTGCAGAGCAGGCAGGCAGCAGCACACATGCGCCCGGAGACAGGGGCGGGAGGGGCCGAGGAGGGACTCCTGGCTCCCGATTGGCTGACTCTGCGGAATGCCTGGTAACCTCCGCTGCAGGTCACATGGTCCCTGGGGGCTCTGGCACGCAGAGGGACAGGTCCGGCTGGAGCCTCCTGCAGCAGCAAGCGGGGCTGCAGTGAGGGCCAGTCCGCAGCCTGGCGCTGTGGGGCGCCGCAGAGCAGCTCAGAGCCGTGCAGACTCTATGTAACAGTGGGCTCGGGGTACCTTCAGTGGGCTGGCTGAAGTCCTCCCTGGACGAGCATAACGTGCTCCGTAAAGTGCCCCCTTTATTACCGACGTGGTGGAGCCATTTCTCCCTCTCGCCTGCTGTGTGGGGGTCCTCCTGTCTGTGGACAGTTCCTTGCTCCAGGGCAGGGCATCGTGGGTACCGCGGTGCGGGACAGGGGTACCAGGGCTGAATCGTCATAGAAACGGGGGCTACTCTGTAAATGATCTGTACCTCGCCCTGGCTCTGTCACAAACGCTGCACTGTCGCCCTCGCTGCCTCGCTCTCTCTTCCTTCCCCCACTGGTCAGTGTTCCTTCGATTGCGTCTCGTTTCCCGACGCCCTCCTCCCCGGCTCCCGTCTGCTCTGCCTCTGCCCACGACCCCGGGATCCCCTCTTCCTCCCTGGTCCTCGGGGGTCGGGGGGCGCGAGGCGGGCGTGGCCGTGATCTGCGAGGTGCCCAGGCTCTGCCTCCGGCTCCCAGTGGCTCTTCGGTTCTGGAAGCTCCCCAAGGCAGCTCCCTGAGCGATCGCACAGGGCCGGCAGCTCCTTCCCGACTGTCGGGGCTCTGAGGGGACACCTCCGCATCTCTGATAAAGGGGGAGATCACCGAGATCCTTGGGATCTCAGAGAGATGGCGCTTGGGGCCTGTGCTCCAGGGGGTGGTGAGCTACCTATTCATGATCCGGCTCTGCACCGCAGTGTCCTTGCAGGGCCTGACACAGACGGTCACACAGAAGGTCTGGTGTTTAAAACCCAGAAAGAGTGGATCAGAATATAATAAGAGTAAGGGTATTATTATTATTATAGTAGGACAGTGTGTGTACAGTGTGGGTGCCTGGATGGCTCTGTTGGCAGAGCTGTACAGTTTTCCTATGCAAATCTACAGGTATCAAACCAGCACAGCAAGTCAGTTCTTTCTTGATATAAAAATGCACAAGTTCACAGATATCTGAAGGCAGACGAGAGTCCCACCGAGACTAATCCCAACACACCTGCTGACAGGACCACGGATCAGGTGTCTGATCTACTGGTGGAGAGTGGGAGAATTGTACTGGCATGTTTTTTTTTTCTTCCTTGATTGGATTTTAAAAAGAGTAAAAAAAAAAAAAAAATCAGCTCCATTTCAGGCCCCAGTGGTGGGGAAGAGAGGCAGAGAGCAGGGAGAGCTCAGTGGAGACGGGGACAGACAGATGGGCCCTTGCCCACAGCTGGTGCTTATGTAAGTCAGCCAGGGCGAGGGGGGGTGGGGTCATGTGACTTTCAGGAAGCGGACTCCCCCGGCCCTGCCCCTGACTGGCCTCCGCGGAGCCTCGCTTCCAGGAAAGGGGCCTTCTGGGCAGGCGGAGGGGCCCGCAACAGGGAGACTCATTGAGAAAAACACCACCACGGAGCATGGAGACCGGGCCGCCCTGCAGCGCGCGCCCCCCGTACCCTCTGTACCCCCGCCCCCACCACGCCAGCCCCCCTCCCCCGAGAGAGGCTGGCGGAGCCCAGAAACCTCGGTGTGGGCAAATTCAGGACAGGGAAGAATCTCTGCCATTTTCAAATGAGCAGATGTGATGCAGAGAGGATCCAGCTGCAGACTAGAACCACAGCCCCCCCCAACATCTTAAATCAATTCACCAGTATATCTTCAACTGCTGTGCACTGAGCTGAGTAAGTGCTCAATAAATGACTTATTACATGAGTTCATAACCTTAATATCTGCAACATGAGTAATCAAGTTAACAGCCACAGTTCTGGCTGTCGCTGTGGGGACTGGGGGAGTTTCCCAGGAAGTGCTGACAGTGCGTGAGACCACAGACACCATATCACTGCCAGACTGCACAGTGCACTGCAGATACTACACACTTCAATACAGACACACCTCCCTGCAGACACTGCACACACTACACACTGCAATACAGACACTTCTACCTGCAGACACTGCACACTGTGCATTAAAGACACACCTTACTGCAGACACTACACACTACATTACAGACACTACTGACTCCAGACACTGCATACTACATTACAGACAGTGCACTGCAAACCGTAAACACTGCACATTACAGACACCATTCACTGGAGACAATACCCACTGTACATTACAGACACAATTCTCACTAAAGTCTCTGCTCATTGTACACTGCACACTACAGACTCTACTCACTGTGCACTGCAGACACTGCACACTACAGACTCTACTCACTGTGCACTGCAGACACTGCACACTACAGACTCTACTCACTGTGCACTGCAGACACTGCACACTACAGACTCTACTCACTGTGCACTGCAGACACTGCATACTACAGACTCTACTCACTGTGCACTGCAGACACTGCACACTACAGACTCTACTCACAGCGCACTGCAGACACTGCACACTAGACTACTCACTGCGCCCAGCAGACACTGCACACTACAGATTCTACTCACTGCACACTGCACACTACAGACTCTACTCACTGTGCACTGCAGACACTGCACACTACAGACTCTACTCACTGTGCACTGCAGACACTGCACACTAGACTACTCACTGCGCCCAGCAGACACTGCACACTACAGATTCTACTCACTGTGCACTGCAGACACTGCACACTACAGATTCTACTCACTGCACACTGCACACTACAGACTCTACTCACAGCGCACTGCAGACACTGCACACTACAGACTCTACTCACTGTGCACTGCAGACGCTGCACACTACAGACTCTACTCACTGTGCACTGCAGACACTGCACACTACAGACTCTACTCACTGTGCACTGCAGACGCTGCACACTACAGACTCTACTCACTGTGCACTGCAGACGCTGCACACTACAGACTCTACTCACTGTGCACTGCAGACGCTGCACACTACAGACTCTACTCACAGCGCACTGCAGACACTGCACACTAGACTACTCACTGCGCCCAGCAGACACTGCACACTACAGACTCTACTCACTGTGCACTGCAGACACTGCACACTACAGACTCTACTCACTGCACACTGCAGACACTGCACACTAGACTACTCACTGCGCCCAGCAGACACTGCACACTACAGACTCTACTCACTGTGCACTGCAGACACTGCACACTACAGACTCTACTCACTGTGCACTGCAGACACTGCACACTACAGACTCTACTCACAGCGCACTGCAGACACTGCACACTACAGACTCTACTCACTGTGCACTGCAGACACTGCACACTACAGACTCTACTCACAGCGCACTGCAGACACTGCACACTACAGACTCTACTCACTGTGCACTGCAGACACTGCACACTACAGACTCTACTCACTGTGCACTGCAGACACTGCACACTACAGACTCTACTCACAGCGCACTGCAGACACTGCACACTACAGACTCTACTCACTGTGCACTGCAGACACTGCACACTACAGACTCTACTCACTGTGCACTGCAGACACTGCACACTACAGACTCTACTCACTGTGCACTGCAGACACTGCACACTACAGACTCTACTCACAGCGCACTGCAGACACTGCACACTACAGACTCTACTCACAGCGCACTGCAGACACTGCACACTAGACTACTCACTGCGCCCAGCAGACACTGCACACTACAGACTCTACTCACTGTGCACTGCAGACACTGCACACTACAGACTCTACTCACAGCGCACTGCAGACACTGCACACTACAGACTCTACTCACTGTGCACTGCAGACACTGCACACTACAGACTCTACTCACTGTGCACTGCAGACACTGCACACTACAGACTCTACTCACTGTGCACTGCAGACACTGCACACTACAGACTCTACTCACAGCGCACTGCAGACACTGCACACTACAGACTCTACTCACTGTACACTGCAGACACTGCACACTACAGACTACACGCTGTGCACTACAGACTCTACTCACTGTGCACTGCAGACACTGCACACTACAGATTCTACTCACTGCACACTGCACACTACAGACTCTACTCACAGCGCACTGCAGACGCTGCACACTACAGACTCTACTCACTGTGCACTGCAGACACTGCACACTACAGACTACACGCTGTGCACTACAGACTCTACTCACTGTGCACTGCAGACACTGCACACTACAGATTCTACTCACTGCACACTGCACACTACAGACTCTACTCACAGCGCACTGCAGACGCTGCACACTACAGACTCTACTCACTGTGCACTGCAGACACTGCACACTAGACTACTCACTGCGCCCAGCAGACACTGCACACTACAGACTCTACTCACTGTACACTGCACACTACAGACTCTACTCACTGCAGACTCTATTCCCTGCACACTGCAGACACTGCACACTACAGACTCTGCACACTGCAGACTCTATTCCCTGCACACTGCAGACACTGCACACTACAGACTCTACGCGCTGTGGACTGCAGACACTGCACACTACAGACTCTATGCGCTGTGCACTGCAGACACTGCACACTGCAGACGTTGATTGCTGGAGCAGTCCACACTGTACCAGAGATATACTTTAAATTCCATATTGCAGACACACCGCACAACCCGCATTAAAAATCGATCTCTGGATCAGAGAAAACTCCAGTTTCAAACGAAATTCTTAAGAAAGCTTATGGAAACAGATCATTATCGGAAACCGTTGTACAGCAGCTGATCCTCTCCGGGTTTACCGACTCCTACGACGCTGTGTGTGCAACCCTGCAGGCTGTGCCGGAGATTTCAAGGCTGTTACCTTATTTTCAGCTATTATGCACAGACAGCTGTGTGGAGTTAAACCCGTTGTGTGAAATGTTATCTTTCTATTGCATCACGGCAGCTTGTTTTTGTCCATTTAATTTTAAAATATTTAGTTTGCATATCAAATTATACAATGATTCAAAGTCATTGTTTTTTTATTTCCTGCATACATATTGCTTTCGCAGAGTGATGTAGGGAAAATTTTGGTGATGCTTCTTTTTGTTGTTTTGTTGGGCTGGACTCCACCGTAAAAGAGATTTTATAATAACAAAGCTTGAAAAAAATGAAAAACCACTGACGGCAACAGCGCCTTTAGCCTGGCCCGCCCTCTGGTGGCCGCAAGGAGAAACACAGCCGGACTCGCGCACTGTCACGGGACCCGCGGAAAAAAAAAGTGCTCGCTCTGCAGAGGGAGCGCGCCGCTGATCGTGCAAAGGGGAACGGGAGACACAGGTACTGTAATCGTACGCCGTGGCGTTTAAGTGTGATTTGTGTCATTTACAGCAGACACCACACGCCAGGGGAAGCGGTGCTTACGAGCGCTTGTCGCTTTATAGTCAGGTTCTACTGCATTCAAAGTCGTATACGTAGTAGAAATGCAAAGTGCTATGTAGTAATATGATGTATGTGATTTATAGCGTATTGGCTTTTCGACGAGACTTCATTCTCCACGATACAAGCTACAGACGATGCTCTCCTAGTTACGTCACAAGGCACAGCGGTTATGTCACAAACACCGGCCAGGGCACGTGGTGCGCCATGAGCGTCAGACCCAGCTAGCTGGTTCACCAGACCCGGGCTGCTCACAGCTCCGCAGAGTAGGAGAACAACGCCTTGCCGAGGTAATCTGTGGTTTTAACGCGGTTCTGTTAAATCTCCGGCCCCGAGCCCTGTTACAGTATTTCCCGTGGCTCTCCCGGGAACGGCTAGCGGTGTCCTTCACACGGCTCTGGTTAAGGTTGCAGTGAGTCTCTACGACTCGC
This sequence comes from Lepisosteus oculatus, assembly GCF_040954835.1. Lineage (NCBI taxonomy): Eukaryota > Metazoa > Chordata > Actinopteri > Semionotiformes > Lepisosteidae > Lepisosteus > Lepisosteus oculatus. Next base: position 14,771,399 of record NC_090696.1, read on the forward strand.
TTGCTCTCAAGCAGCGGTTTCAGACGAGAGCTCCGGTGCGTCTGGCTTGGTGTTTTGGAGAGATACCGGTTTAGGCGGATCTGGGTCTGCAGTGTTGAACCAGCGGCTGCGAGTGGGACAGTGCTGCGTCTCTCTCCGGGTCCGAGGAGCCCAGTGCGGGCTGCGCCTCTGTACGCCCTGCGGGTCGAGTCTCCGGTCTGGATGCGCCGCCGATCACCACCAGAGTAACACCGGAGCCTCCCGACTTGTCTTTAATGTTCAAGAACCGAAACAGGGTCGCAAATGAGACTTCGGACATCTTGATTATCCTATCAGAACTGCTGGTGCGAGCCTGGAAATATGTGTGTGGGCAGTTCTGCGACTACAGCCGCGGTAGGACGGTGTCCGAGTGGCGGCGGTGTAGAACTCCGGTGTAGACTCTTCTCTGCGGCCCGGGAGAGATCCGTCTCAGTTTCGTGTCTGGTTGTCAGGCAGAGCCCCAGCTGGGGTTGGAATGAGGGAAGTGTGCTTCAGTGTAACCCCGGACAGCACCCCGAGAGCAGAGCGTACCTAACCCAGCCTGTGCCCTTCCTCTCTCCTCTCTCCTCTCCAGGGATGTCCTGGTCTTCAGACAGCGAGAGCCAGACCTCCAAGCTTGTGAGGAAGTCCAGGGACGCGCCTTTCGTCCCCATCGGTGAGACAGAGCAAGGCCTGGTCCTGTGTGTGTTCAGGGAGGGTGTCTCTGGTCCTGCGGTGCTCTGTGTGTGTTCATGGAGGGTGTCTCTGGTCCTGCGGTGCTGTGTGTGTTCAGGGAGGGTGTCTCTGGTCCTGCGGTGCTCTGTGTGTGTTCAGGGAGGGTGTGCAGTGCTCTGTGTGTGTTCAGGGAAGGTGTCTCTGGTCCTGCGGTGCTCTGTGTGTGTTCAGGGAGGTGCCTCTGGTCCTGCGGTGCTCTGTGTGTGTTCAGGGAGGGTGTGCAGTGCTCTGTGTGTGTTCAGGGAAGGTGTCCCTGGTCCTGTGGTACTCTGTGTGTGTTCAGGGAGGGTGTGCAGTGCTCTGTGTGTGTTCAGGAAGGGTGTCTCTGGTCCTGCAGTGCTCTGTGTGTTCAGGGAGTGTGTCTCTGGTCCTGTGGTGCTCTGTGCCCAGGCCCTGTGTGTGTTCAGGGAGCGTATTATTCTTGTACTTGGGAGATACTGAGAGCTCACACTCCACACAAGACCACAGCACTTTGTACATCATAATACACCACCTGTAACACACCATGAACTGAGCCAGGTGCCCAGGCTACTGAGCCAGCTCTGAGGACTGAGGGCCCTGGCTCGGTTCTGTGCTACCAGCCTTGTACTGGGTGTCCCCGGGCCTGGGCTCTAGCGGTTCCGAGCCCGATATGAGATGTTGCAACTGTGCTGCCGTGGTGACGGACTCTGACCCCTGACCTCTGACCCCTGACCCCCGGGGGTGGTGTGGGATCTCCATGTGTGGCTGACTGCGTGTGTCCTCTCCAGGCATGGCGGGCTTCGCGGGAGTGGTGGCGTACGGGCTGTACCGGCTGAAGTCTCGGGGCAGCATGAAGATGTCCGTCCACCTGATCCACATGCGAGTGGCCGCGCAGGGCTTCGTGGTGGGCGCCGTGACGCTGGGTGAGTGGGGTGGGGGGTAAAGTCTGTACTGCGAGACAAACGGCTGTGGGTGAGCCCCTCGCCATCTCTCCCTCCCTGCTCCCGCGCTCTGCGGAGGGCCTGTTACACATGCCAGGGTGTCGTTGCCTTCCCCTGTGCCTCGGGGCTGCTGGGAGCTGCAGCGGGCAGCTGGAGCAGATTCCGCCCTTTTCTGAATCATTTCTACAGATCGCCCCCTCCTGTTCACTGTCGGTCTGTCGGACGATGGGACGATGCCCGCCTTGGCATTCCCAGGAAAACCTGCATGAAGTAACTAAGGGGCCTCAGGGAGCTGGGAGCCCCCCGCCCACCCCTGACCTCTCCGCAGTGCCCCTGCTGCCCAGGCCTGAGCGCTGCCCTCTCTCCGCAGGGGTGATCTACTCCATGTACAAGGAGTACCTGGCGCCACGGGATCCCAGCCAGTCCAGTAAGTGAGAGGGGCTGCCGCTCCGCCTGGCCTCACCAACTCCGCGGAGATGCGCTGCGTTCCACCAGCAGACCAGCACCATTTCCAGCGGTTACATCAGACTGCTTGTCTGCTCTCTGTGAACTTGTCCATTGTGAACTCGCCCTGAGGCCTTGTCAAGGCTGACTCCCAATGCACAGCCTTCTGATCCACACCAGGTTTTACTGTTGTATTCAGACTCCCAGTGCACTGCAGTCTGATCCACTCCAGGTTTTACTGTGTTGTCATCAGACTCCCAGTGCACTGCAGTCTGATCCACTCCAGGTTTTACTGTGTTGTCATTAGACTCCCAGTGCACTGCAGTCTGATCCACTCCAGGTTTTACTGTGTTGTCATCAGACTCCCAGTGCACTGCAGTCTGATCCACTCCAGGTTTTACTGTGTTGTCATCAGACTCCCATTGCACTGCAGTCTGATCCACTCCAGGTTTTACTGTGTTGTCATCAGACTCCCAGTGCACTGCAGTCTGATCCACTCCAGGTTTTACTGTGTTGTCATCAGACTCCCAGTGCACTGCAGTCTGATCCACTCCAGGTTTTCCTGTGTTGTATTCAGACTCCCAGTGCACTGCAGTCTGATTCACTCCAGGTTTTACTGTGTTGTCATCAGACTCCCAGTGCACTGCAGTCTGATCCACTCCAGGTTTTCCTGTGTTGTATTCAGACTCCCAGTGCACTGCAGTCTGATCCACTCCAGGTTTTACTGTGTTGTCATCAGACTCCCAGTGCACTGCAGTCTGATCCACTCCAGGTTTTCCTGTGTTGTATTCAGACTCCCAGTGCACTGCAGTCTGATCCACTCCAGGTTTTACTGTGTTGTCATCAGACTCCCAGTGCACTGCAGTCTGATCCACTCCAGGTTTTACTGTTGTATTCAGACTCCCAGTGCACTGCAGTCTGATCCACTCCAGGTTTTACTGTTGTATTCAGACTCCCAGTGCACTGCAGTCTGATCCACTCCAGGTTTTCCTGTGTTGTATTCAGACTCCCAGTGCACTGCAGTCTAAAAATCGCTTGACATGCTGTGGTATAAAAACCACCACCAGGTGCTGGAGATCTCCTGCTTGTTAATTTGTTTTTGTGTACAGGTTAATCTGTCCAGACAAATGTGTTCAGTTAAAAATTGTACAGAATTTACAATTTTGCTTTTCTATTTCATCAGTACACCTTTTACAGTCATGTTACAACTTTTAAGTACCGGACATGGATCATACTGCTCTGCTGTGGGAGTCTGTTATTCACTTGGTTTCATCTCACATTGAGATAACTTTACTAACAGCAGGCTGGATATAAGGAAATAGTCAAGAATAGAGAATTAGCTATTTATCTGTGGAGAACAGTCAACAGATGGCTTACTTCACAAACGAAAATAATAATGTGACTATAAATTAAACTAATTTATTTGACACTTAAAAGTTTTTCTTTTTTCCGTTTACAAAAATGGGTTGAGATACCAAGACACAGTCAGGATAGCATTCCTGGTGTTGCGAGGCTGGGTTCACTCTATAACAGGTTCACTGCGGCACACCATGGTAAAAACAGCATGAATATACAGTCGGGCTGAAGGAGGGGTGGTGAGGAAACCATGATGCAGACAATAGTGTAAACATGAGGGGGAGTCTGTTGGATCACCATGCTTTACAGCAGTAAGGTGTTATAAAAGCCTGTCTGGGCTTTGACCTTTGACCCCATGAGCAGGTCACATGACCTACACCACCACAGTGTACAGGATGACGGGTCTGGAGTGGCTGGGCCACCACACAGGGCGTCACTCACCCTTCTAGCCTGGGCACCTCAGTGCATACCCTGCTAATGCCCAGGACCGCAATCACGTCCCTGGTCTCTCGCCTGGACCGGCTCGTACCGAGGTAATCGGGTCATGTACCGTCTTCTGTGAGAGCCAGCAGGACAACATACAGCCTTCAGCAGCACAAAGGACCTGGGCACCTCTGAACCATTCAATAAATACAATCATGGATATTTAGTTACTGAAATGATGTTTTGATTAATTAGCCCTGGCACTGCAGAGGACTAGTGAAGGGTCAGGAGTAGCAGGGACACGAGCTGGACGTGCTCCCAGTCTACAGGTCACCCCCTGAGCCCAGGGCTCTCGAACGTCACCGTTTCAGTAGCGAGACGCCTGCAGCTGTCTGTTCGTCTCGCCCCACGCCGGCGCCACTCCTCAGCGTTCCCCATGGGACAGGAAGACTCGGGAGAGGCTTCGGCCCAGAGAGGCCCGCCAACTGGCCGAGGAGGGAGGTGGCTTGGTGCACAGTGTGAGCCTGGCTCTTGAAAGCGCAGCTGCAGCTCCCATCCAGGGCAGGGCAGGGCTAAGGCACTTGACTGTAATTACAGCAGCCGACCCCGCGGTGGCGCTGGCGGGCCCAGTCAGGGCTTGTGGTTCTCAAGGCTGCTACACTGGCAACCATTTAAAATGGACATTAAAAGGAATGTTTTAGTTGTAGTATTGCTCCCACTTTGTTAAAAAAATATACCTAAAAAGGAAATAAAAAGATGTGTAAGGTAAAAAGGATTCTCAAGAGCAGCGGTTTTCCCGTTGTCGTCGGCCAACAGGTGCCTCTCCGGAGACGACTGAAATCCGGGCGAGGGCCAGCCCCGAGGTCACCCCCAGCGCGCTCCCGTTACCGCTCCGCGCACGCCTGGCCGTCCATGTTGTTCAGGAGGTAGAGGTCGGTGTGCACGGTCAAGCCCACGCGGAACTGCGGGGGGAGAGGGGACAGAGTTACACAGGGCGGGCTGGACTGGGGCGGCGGGGTGGCCAGCGCCCGACGCAGAAGGAAACCCCCACGCAGGAGTGCGCGCAGCCCAGGGCCACCGTGTGGTCCCACCTGCTGAAGCAGGATGCCGCATAAGGACGGGAGAGGTCAAGGATCTGGGGACGGGACCCTGTTGGGAAGAGTCTACAGAGACAGTGGGCAGATCTGCAGCTCTGCGGCCTGGGGTTTCCCTCTGGGTCAGGATTTGACCTTTGACTTTCCCACCGGAGGATCCTGCTGAATCTTGAGCCCAATTACAGCCTGGGGCTATCAGAGTGGGAACCGAGCTCTTGACCAAGTCAGGCGATCACAGCGGTCATTAACGCACATCTGTTAGATTGATGTGCCTCTTGACCACACAGGACCTCAGCCAAGGGCCTGAACACCTCTGATAACCCCTCCCCTGCTCTGGCAGAGATAACGAAACGTTTTTATTCATACAGCTCATTACCGACCCGGGGGAATCAATCAAGAAAATTAACGGCCAATCACAGCCAGATTAAGAGCTGATTGCTACTGGTCACGAACAGGTGAGGCCTGCGAGGGGCACGGTGCTCTCACAAGCACGTCCAGTCAGCGTTCAGATTTCTGTGTCGGGGGAAGGGGGGGTGCAGGGCTTTGTCATTTCCATCTGCAGTCTAACCAGACCCTCCCTGATCAGCAGTGAAATGTTTCAGTTCTTAAAGCCTTTGGGATTTGTGTTCCAGAGGTCAGCTCCGTGTCTGGATACAACAGGCTCCTGCCAGTCCAGGTCCTGTTTTCCTAACAGGTAGGTCTGGAGCAGTTGTGGCTCCTGTGGTGAATACGTGGAACAGAACAGATTCTGCTCTGGTTGCTATGTTTTAGTTTTCTGAATTCCCAATTCCTGGATTCCTGGCTGGGGCGAAGATGAGGTCTCTGCAGTAGCATTCCTCCTGACCTTCTGAAACCCCACAGTGCTGGAAGATGGCTGGGGACAGGGAAGCCTGGACTCAGCTGGGAGTTTGTTCGAAGGCAGTGCAGGGCTGCCGGGGGCAGGGGTTTGACAGAGGTACGGCACACCCCCGACTCAAAAGTCCTGGCGGCTCACTTTGCTGGTTTGCCTACAGAACAGATGACCACTCCCACTGGAGGAGGTTAGGGACATTAGAGAGTGACCACACCCTGCCTGACCACATCTCCATGAGGGGGTCTACAGTCTGAGCACCTGCCTAGTTGTGCGTTACATCCAGCCTGGGGCAGGTCTGCAGGAAAAAGGAGCTGACCACAGTCTGGGCAAAGCCCCGTCTTCAGGAAGCCTCACTCTGACCCTGGGAATGTAGGCTACAGCAGATGGAAAGGTACCAACGCCGTGCAAGACGAGATCAGGGGGTTATTTTTGGAAAGGAGGGCAAGGTTTGTTTAATCAGTGGAATTTGTAAGTGTCTGCTGGGAAGTTAATACAATTTTTGTGATTAAACATCCTGCGATCTACCTGTTCAGTGGGTGACAGCTTAGTCTGTAGACATGGCAAAGGGCACCACAGCCGCTGGTGGCAGGCTCCCCGCCCAGCAGCGCCCCCTGCGGGTTAGCGCGAGGCACAGCTTCCTTACAGAGCAGGGCTGCCTCACGCTCGGCCCAGACAGCTTGTAATGCAGAGATGAGAGGACATGACTCACAGCACGCCACCATTACCACCGACATCCGTACAACAGATCTGTCCCTGGCCCGGCCCACTGCGCCTGTGGATCCGTACGGACTCGGAGCCCAGACTGGCAGAACCACGGTGTGGCCAGCTGTGAGTCTGGGACAGGAACCAGGAACCAGGGCATGACACAGGGGAGAGTGCACAGCCCCCGGAGGACACCCTGGCAGGCCACAAGGGGGCACTATACAGACGGGAAACTGTCTAATGAATAGTGCCTCGGGGCTGGAGTGGGCGGGTGACAAACTCTAAGTCAGTAAATCACTTGAGTGGCCAGCGGTGGCCCTCAGCCTGTGAGCGGCGTGGTGCTCTCTGCTGAGACACTCCAGTCCGCTGACCGCTGACCGCCGTCTGAGACACTGCTACTGCGGGATCGAGGCACTGCGGCTCATTTCATCCACGTGTCCTCAAGCGATGCAGAGAGGCCCCGCGGGCGATACTGTCCGTCAGAACACGGACACCCTAGAAACACACAGACCGCGCTCCCCCACAGCGGCTCTTCTCCTCGGCACAGCGCCCCCTGCTGTCCACAACAGGGCAGCCCATGAGTGACACCCAGGGCTTTCTGCCAGGCTGCAGGGGGACACGTCGGGCGGAGATCACTCAAGAGGGTGGTTTCTGGGCTACAGGCAGGGGGCAGGGGGCAGGGGGCAGGGGGGCATCTGGCCACTCCCTGGGGGGGGGGGGGGGGATACCACATGGCCACACAGCACAGCAGAAACAGACACACCGGTTCAATGCACACACTGGTGTTCTTTATTTGTGTACAGTCGTCATCCAGAAGTAAGAAAATCACTGTACAGGAGCTTATCTGTGCTGATTGGGTTATTATAAAATTATCTTTCTTCTCCCAAGTGGGCTGTTCGGTCGATTTTAATTTTAACACTGGTTACAGGCATCGACTGCACCCTATGATCAGGGCAGCCGACATGACACATCATACAGGATCACACATGATCGAGAACCATGGTGGACACACTGTACGTGTCCACACGATAAAAAAAACATTGATACAGATTAAAATCCCATGATTAAAATGAAGCTGACCAGCCTGAATGCTGTCACATTCATAGAACATACTCCCATTTTATTCCTATTGCAACCTGCTCCATCGCAATCTATCCCACTGCCAAAACCCCACCCATCCCAGTCCCATCTCTGCCATTCCTCCCCATCTCTCCAGTACATTCCTGCTCGCACTCATTTAAACAAATAAGAACTCTGCACACGTGCACATCCAAAGAGGCACATGTGCCTTTAAGGGTGCCAATTTCATACCCTGTCTTCATTAGTGTTTTACATTTGACTTTAAACCTGGTTTGAACGGACTAATAACTCAGTTTGAACCCACCACAAACACAATTGAACACTGAGCTGTAACCCCCAAGTCTGAGTACTGCTCAGGAAGGGGAGGAGAACACAACTGAAGACCTAATTAGGTTAGCTGGACATTGCTGAGTCCTCCACTATACCACAATGTTTTGCAAGAAGACAAGACCACTGGAAGCATAGGATTTCGCTGCCAGCGTTAACACACCAGCACCACAGTAGTGTCCCAATTCCTCTTTTGCACAGGGAACACTGAGGCTGGTCTGCTCACACCACTGGGTCACACTGTTCCTGAGCGACCCAGTACACAGCGCCTACACACACACACAGGTGAGCTGTTACCCTAATACCACACCTTTGAAATTAAATATTGACTTCCTGTGTGAGGACCTACGTTTGGGCCTGCAAGACACAGATGGCCAAGCTGATCTCAGAGGTAGAGACTGAATGAATCCACACGATCTTTTACAGTCGTGTTGTCCAGACAGGCTGCTCAGTTCTCCAGAAAAACCTTTTAAACCCTGTAAAATCGTACAGAACATGCACAGCTCCAGCAGAGGGAAGCCAGGAAGAGGCACCATCAGCCCCCACTCAAAAGCTCATGCAGAAATGTATCTTAATATTGTCAACTCAGCTTAAACACTAGAGACATGTTTCTCTTACTTCGTGCCTATGGAATGTGTGGCCTTACCAGCACTGAAACAATATTAAAACTCCCAGCAATAAAACAATGTCAGCTGTAACTGATGTGCTTTGATTGTCTTTCAAAATCTTAATCATACCAACGGACAAAGAAAAAAAAATACTGTGCAATACGAGTACAAAACCCGTCAAAGTGCTGTCAGACCATCTGCATCAAAGGGACAGATCTCCAGTGAAATACATTTCAAATACTAGAATATGACACACAGGAAGGCTGATGGATCATTTCCACAGCAGCAGAGTGCAGGAAGCCTGAGGACACAGGCAGGGAGGGAGACGGCTCTGACACGAGCCGTTTAAAGCTCTGCAGTTACCCCGGGCTGCCACCAGGGGGCCCGGGGTAACTGCCAAGAAAACTAAGCTTCCTGCTAGGAGGCTCCATGGAGGAGATCCGAGAGAACTAAACCAAAATTCACAACGTGAGAGCATGCAGACAGCTGTGTGGGCAGAGGAACGCCACATAAAAGGACAAAAAAACTGCTATTTCACATCAAACCAGAAGCCCCTGAGTTGAATATCTTATCGGCGGGAATACTGTGTTTTCATTAACTGGCGTCTCCCAGATCCGGGTTTGGGCAGACAGGGAGCTGGTCCAGACTTCTGATCTGACCGAACCACAACACGAACACCCGATTTAAAATGATCTAGGGGCTACAGAGAGGGGCAACGGAGAATTATTCGTGAGGACAACAAATAAGCAACAGTGTCAGCTAGGCTGCAGGAGTGGGGTTCCGTCTCCACCAGAGCCCAGGGTCCGAGCTGGGGAGGAGCCTTGAACCCCCTTCCCATTCCCAGAAGGCTACCGTGTTGCTGGTTTGTTGTGTTTCACCCTTATCGATGGAGCATATTACAGACTTAACGACTCACAATTAAATGTCTCCTGATTGTCAGTTATCCCTGACCTGTACAGCTGATGGGGACCCTTGTTCAAGCAACCCCTCTCCCCAAATTAAAAAAACAAAACACTCAGACTGAAGTGTAGTTAATATAAACCCCACAAATCAATTAAGGATTCTCAACCAGGCATCTGGGAACCCCAGGGGATCTTCAGAGATGTCTAGAGACTGTAAAAAAACAACCCACTGCAGTCTGGCAGAGAAATCCGCTCTGATTGAGGACCTCTTCGCCTGCAGTCTAGCAGTGAAATCTGCTCTACTCTGACTAAGGAGTTGTTCACCCACAACTCTTCCTGCAGCACAGCTTGTAATCACTGCAGACGCCAGCTAGAGGTTCTGTATAGTTTGAGGGATTTTGTTCAAATAGGGCCCCCTAGCCTGAAAGGGATGAAACCCCCCTGAAACAAAATAATTTCAATTAAAAAATGCTAAAAGCAGACACTTGGCTGAGAAATACAGTGTTGGAGAGAGCCCTGCCGGGCCCATTCCTTCAGTCGAGCACACAGCCTACACCCCATCAAATAAAAACGCAGCCCTAAAACCTGCTTCTGGCAGGCACACAGGCCGTGCCAACCCATAACACCACCTTGAGCCTTCTCCTGTTCCAGCTCCAGCTGATCAAGAACGCCCCTATTCCGAGGAAGAGCTCAGGAAGGGACCCAGCTGGGAGAGCTGAGACTAGAACTGAACCCAGGACAGGGGCATCCAGGGCCTGGCAGGCTGGCAAGGCGGCGACACAAACAGGTCAAAATTAAATCACCGATTTGACGGGAGTCCTGGGTGTTCCCGTCACAAGCCTTGACAACAGAGCTAACTTGGAAAGTTAAACATGTAGGGAAAATCATGACCAGGGCCCATTTTATGGAGGCTACAAGCAAGAGCTAACTCTCCTGCAGACCGAAGATCAGCCCAAAGGGTGCAATTGTGTGTATGGGGGGGTGGAGCTGATGAAAACAGGCTGAGCCCCACCCCACCACACAAAGCATCCTTTATCCCAGCAGCCTCGGAGAGATCCGGCGCCCCCCTGGTCCGAGCCCGGCAGCCCGCCACGGTGCAGGTTAAGCGTCTGACTCGGACGGCTCCTCGATAAGGACCCCTGGCATGTTCCTTACCCTGCTGCCCACGTCCAGACACTTCACTCCCAGCACGATCAGGCACTGCCAGGCCTGCAGGGAACAGAAACCAACACAGGCCGCTGTGATTCAGGAGGAGAACATGCACGACACTCGGACACCTCCACATGCAGCATCACAGGACACAGGACACGTGTGTGCATGCTGATCACAGCAGTACGCACCAACACAGACACGCCACACACGTGTGCACTGATCACAGCAACACACATACCACAAGCACGTATCTGCTGATCACAGCAACATGCGCCAACACAGACATGCCACATGTGCACCTGCTGATCACAGTAACACACAGCACAGACACGCCACACACATGTGCACCTGCTGATCAATGCAACACACACCAACACAGACAGGCCACAGCTTGATAAAGATCTGGGGAAGCCGTAAACTCCACAGGGGGAAGAGCGATGAAGGCCAGCGCACTGCACTGGGGCCTTGACTCACTCACCAGGTAGCCCACGAAGACCAGGTAAGCCACGGACAGCAGGGCAGCCAGGACGTACAGCAGCACGCTGCCCAGGCCGGTCACATACACCACCACAAAATACATGTTGATGGCGCAGACCACCAGGATCAGCAGCCCGCCACCGATCTTCCACGCGCTGGGGGGGGGAGACAGATGTCATGCCAGACTTAACAAACAAAAGTTCATCACAGTGGGGCAGTGCTGCTATAGTGCTCAGAAATGTCTGTAAATACTCTCACAGATACAGCGGGAGTTTTCCGTTTGTCACCCGGTCTGGGCCGGGGTGCCCCAGGATGCACTGCGGGCAGGCGGGCGAGCTGGTCTTACTCACAGGCCGTTGGTGAAGTCGCTCATGACGGAGGTCAGGCTGGTGAAGGTGAGGATGGGGATCAGGGCGAAGGGCAGCTGTGAGCGACACAGGGGGACAGACGGAAGTTAGACTCTCAGCCAGCGGCCCTCTGCCGTGACCGACTCGTGCGCAGGCCTTGTGGGGGGTACTACTGCACACATGGACACATAAGACCCATATAATTAAAAGTGTAAGATTGGGGCTCCCCTGGAGCTGGGCTACAGTCGGTACCCCGATGGACTGGGGCCTCCCTGGAGCTGGGCCACAGTCGGTACCCCAATGGACTGGGGCCCCCCTGGAGCAGGGCCACAGTCAGAAACCTCATGGAGTACAAGCAGTGGACAACTGTGTGCTCTGCTTTGTGTTCCTTTGTAATCTGCTGTTAATTCATCGACAGTGTGAGGGTCTCGGGGTGTCACTCTCTCACTCCACCTCTGACCTGCACCCAGCCTTGGTCCCCCCTCACCTGCAAACTCTGCAGCACGTTGAGGAAGTCGTTCATGCCAGTCAGGTGCTGCACGTCCTGGAAGATGGCCACCAGCAAGGTGGGTGTAATGGCGATGGAGCGGGTCAGCAGGACCCGGGCGAAGCGAGACCAGCGCAGGTTCAGGAAGCCCTGAGCAAGGCAGAGAGAGAGGGGGGGCGTGAGTGCGAGAGAGAGAGACACTGCTTGTTCACAGCGCAGACCCCCAACATCCCAAATCCCAGTCAAGCCCCGTGAGGTCCTGCTCATCAGAACTCAAGAGGTCCTGCAAGGAAGGAGGCCTTTCGGCTGGACTGAGACCCGGCGCCCTGCATGTTTCCACCCGGTGAGAAGAGGTCACGACCCCTGGGTGGGGTGTCCCCTCTCCTCGCGTCCCCCCAGAACTCACCTCCATGACGAACTGCCCCGAATACGTCCCTGTCATAGTGGAGCTCTGCCCTGCCGCCAGGATCCCCACGGCCCAGATGTAGAGTGCTGCCGGCCCGAAGAAGCAGCCCAGAACCACGCCCTGCGCAGCAGACACACAGAGCCATGGGGAATCAGTGCCCATCCGCATCACACTGGGGCGGAGACACCTTCCTCCGTATGCAGGCCAGATCAGAGCAGGAGAGTGTTTCACAGCTCAACACAGCTTTTCCCCTTCAGTCCCCACGCCCCACTCTCAAAGCCCCCCGCGCCACTCTCTCGATCCCTCGATCCCCCCATCTCTCAATGCCCCCCGCCCTGCTCTCAATCCGCATCCTGACCCTCCAGAGGACTGCAACCAGCCTGTCCCCCCTCTCCTCCCGGACCCCGGAGTGCTCACCCCCTTGTAGATGTCCACTTGCAGCGTCTGGTTGTTGCTGGGGAAGAGGCCGGAGTGCGGGCTGCTGTGGTTGACGCACATGTCGTGCTGCAAGAGGGGAGACAGATCAGAGACCGTGAGGGTGATGCTGTCCAGTCTCCTCACAGGACCCCACCCAGGAGACTGGGCAAACTGTTCCCACTGTCCAGTCTCACTGGACCCCATCCAGGACACTGGGCAAACTGTTCCCCACTGTCCAGTCTCACTGGACCCCATCCAGGACACTGGGCAAACTGTTCCCCACTGTCCAGTCTCACCGAACCCCACCCAGGACACTGGGCAAACTGTTCCCACTGTCCAGTCTCACTGGACCCCATCCAGGACACTGGGCAAACTGTTCCCACTGTCCAGTCTCACAGGACCCCACCCAGGACACTGGGCAAAAGGCTCCCACTGTCCAGTCCATACAGTTTCCACCCGTCCCTGAATCATGGTGCCAGTACCAAACCTGTACTACACTTCACTGAAGAGACCCAGACGGACAGGACTGTCCTTCCCTCTGCAGCTCAGCAGGGTGACCAGCAGTGTTCCCCCAGAGCCTGGCTCCTGCTGCCTTGAGGCTAGGGGCGCGCTCACGGCCCAGCTCCCAGTGCCCAGCACCCAGCACCCAGCACCCAGCACCCAGCACCCAGCACCCAGCACCCAGCACCCAGCACCCAGCACCCAGGCGCAGATGAGGGCACGCCCGCTCACCACTTGCTGGTTGGTCTGCCCGTAGAAGGCCTCGGCGAAGACGGTCACGACAAAGACGTTGATGAGGAAGGAGACGAAGAGCGCGATGCACGACTCGATGAAGAAGTACTTATTGGCCTCTTTGACCTCCTTCTTGTTGGCGCGGTTGACCTGTCTCGACTGCAGAGAGAAGGCAGAGAAGGGTTGGTGTCCTGTCGCTGTTGCAGTTGTAGTTAACTGTTGCCGTGCTTCAGCAATGCTGTAATGGATCAGTTAAGCCAACAAAGCCCTCGGGACTGAGGAACAGAATTCTGAAGAAACCTGAAGAAACACGGACAGCCGAGTGCCTGTCAATGTGCAAAGTTTCTGTGAGTTCTGCTTCACTAGTGCATTTCTAACAGAGTGCTACTGTAGTTGGAGAAGAGTGCACCCACCCCCCCCGGCGCCCCAGACCCCCCCCGCCACCAGCAGCCCCTGGGGTCCCGGTACCTTGACCAGCGCCGAGTGCAAGTAGATGTTGTGCGGCATGATGACCGCGCCGACAATGCCCACCGCCTGCTCCATCTGCACAGGGCCGCAGTCCTTGCAGTAGGGCAGGAACATGCCTTTCAGCAGCTCGCCCTGGTCCGGCTTCACCATTACGTACTGCAGTGACACACAGGCACGAGCAATCACAGAGTGCCCAGAGGCGGAAACACGCGTATCAAGGGCCTGCCAGGGAGAAAGGCAGCTCGGACACAGCCGATCAGGGAGAAAGAGGTCCTGGCAATCCAATCGGGCATCTCCCAGCCAGCCAGCTAGCTCATAAGTCAATCAAGTCCAACAGTATTGAAGTGGGACAGCCTAACAAAAGGCACTTCAGAGACAGCCAGCCAGATCCAGCTGAGACACAAACCACAGCCTGTTGTGCCAATCAGAAAGCTCAGAGAGGACAAGGTACAGGGCAGTTACCTCGTATCCAAAAGTAAGGCCCATGATCGTGATGAGGAACCCAAAGAAGGCTTCCAGTTTCCTCAGGCCTGGGGGGGAGACAAAAAGCATAACACACAGGAGCTCATTATAATAAATATAGCAGACTCCTGTTTTACGTAAAATATTTGAATGGGAATTTGTGTATACATACACGGTGACAAAAATGAAAAAAAACAAATAATGAGGGAAATTTCACAAATTCAAATCTGGCTCCACACGCCCCTGAGCTTTGATTTGGGAAGTTGTTACAGAGCCTATAGCACGCCAGTGCTTTCTTTATTGTGCGGCATCACCCTCAATATGGTTCGCAAATCGAATACAAGTACAAAGAGGAAAGAAACAAGCATGGAGGGGAAAGGCAAGTCAAGAAAAGTGCCGGATTTGAAGTTAAATACTGAGATTTTGAACAAGTGAAGGGGTGGGATGACGATGACCAGTTTAGCGTGGATGAATGGCAAGAATGAATCTTCAATTCGTTCTTTATTTTTATAAAATTTTAGTTGTCTTATGCTGTGTCCTGTTTCATTGTTTTCATAACACTTTAAACTGCCCACATACACATGCTAATACACTTCCAATTCAGTTCACTTGTCTAGGGGAGGGGAACAGGAGGGTCCGATTATATGCGATTTGGGGTATAGTTAACCTAACTACGGGGCAAAATGAGAATCTACTGTATTAACTAGACAGATGCGAGGATCCAGATGAAAAATCAGTGTCTGTATGTTTCGGAATCAATCATTCCACTGTGAGCGAGTGTGAGCTGCTGTCGCCACATGGCTGCAGACTGTGGAGATCATGTGTCTCCCCATGTCCCACAACAAGCAGGCCGGCCTGCGGAGAGACAGACGTACCGTACTTGTCCAAGAAGAGGAAGACGAAGGTGTCGATGATGGTGATGAGAACGCCACCCCACAGAGGAATCCTGAAGAGACAGGAGAGCGACAACACGATGAGACTACAGGACACACACACAGGCACACGTGCACACACCAGAACCAAGACTTCAGAGCATGCACACAACACATTGAGAACACCCTTCCAAGAACTTCATAATTCCTTACACTTATGTAGCACTTTTCTGGACTCCACTCAAAGTGCTTTAAAGGTAATAGGTAATCCCACTACCACCACCTATGCGCAGCACGCACCTGGATGATACGACGGCAGCACAGTATGCTCACCACACATCAACAGTAAGGAGGAGAGCAGGGTGATGAAGCGAATTCATAGATCAGGATTATTAGGAGGTCATGATTGGTAAAGGCCAATGGAAAATTTGGCCAGCCCGTACTCTTTTTGAGAAACGGGGATTTTTAATGATAAAGGAGAGTCGGGACTTCCTTTATGTCTCATCCAAAGGACAGTGTCTTTTCAACAAAAGAGTGTCCCCGTCCCTAGACCGGGACATTAGGACAAACACAGACCCCAGGGTGAGCGCCCTCCGCTGGCCCCACTGTCACCTCTTCCAGCAGCAACCTTAGCTTTCCCAGGAGGTCTCCCATCCAGGTGTTGCCCAGACTCGCACCTGCTGAGCTTCAGTGGGCTGCAAGATGTGAGGTGCAGGGTGATCTAGCTACTGGAAGCTGCTGGCAACGTCCTGTAACCTCTTGCTGGGAGTGTCTTTATCAGGCACCGGACTGTCTGACCAGGCACGAGCACCACCCTACCTGCCGACCGAGAGCAGGTTGAAAGCGATGGCGCAGCCGATGACCTCCTGCATGTCCGAGCCGATGATCGCCAGCTCCACCATCAGCCACAGCAGGATCCTCGGCACCTGGGGGACAGGACCGCGTCTCCGTAAGAGAGAGGAGACTCATGCTGGGGCAGTGGCCATAGGAACCAGGGGGAGAGGGGGAAGGAGAGAAAGACCAAGAGACACCAGAGACAAAGACTGACCGCTTGACAGCAGAGACACGGGCGAGCACAGGGACAGCAGAGACACAGGCGGACAGAGGGACAGTGGCAATCATGGACAGACAGTGAGGTAGTGGCAATCATGGATGGACAGTGGGTCACCAGAGAAGGACAGATAACGGAATAGAGGAAATCACAGACAGACAGTGGGACAGTGGAAATCACAGGTGGAAGACAGGATACTGGAGAACATGGATGGAAGGCGGGACATAGACAGTGGGACAGTAGACAGAGCTATCTGATTGAGTGACCGGAGAGGAAGGGGGAGACTTACAGTGGGGTACTGGCGGTAGCACACCTCCGCCAGGTGCATGCCAGTGACCACCCCCAGCCGCGCGGCCAGCCTCTGCAGCAGCAGCCCGATGATGGTGGCACCCAGGAGCACCCACAGCAGCTGAGGGAAGAAAGATCAGTCTGGGCACAGACAACACACAACACAGCCCCCAACACACAGAGTCGTCTGGGCACAGACAACACACAACACAGCCCCCAACACACAGAGTCACCTGGGCACAGACACACTAAAATACACAACACAACCCCCAGCACACAGAGTCACCTGGACACAGACACACTAAAATACACAACACAACCCCCAGCACACAGAGTCACCTGGACACAGACACACTAAAATACACAACACAACCCCCAGCACACAGAGTCGTCTGGGCACAGACTGTACAAACACACAACACAGCCCCCAACACACAGAGTCGTCTGGGCACAGATTGTACAAACACACAACACAGCCCCCGACACACAGAGTCATCTGGACACAAACACACTAAAATACACAACACGGCCCCAAACACACAGAGTCACCTGGACACAGACACACTAAAATACACAACACAGCCCCAAACACACAGAGTCACCTGGACACAGACACACTAAAATACACAACACAACCCCCAACACACAGAGTCGTCTGGGCACAGACTGTACAAACACACAACACAGCCCCCGACACACAGAGTCGTCTGGGCACAGACTGTACAAAGACACAACACAGCCCCCGACACACAGAGTCGTCTGGGCACAGACTGTACAAACACACAACACAGCCCCCGACACACAGAGTCATCTGGACACAGACACACTAAAATACACAACACAGCCCCAAACACACAGAGTCACCTGGACACAGACACACTAAAATACACAACACAACCCCCAACACACAGAGTCGTCTGGGCACAGACTGTACAAACACACAACACAGCCCCCGACACACAGAGTCACCTGGACACAGACACACTAAAATACACAACACAACCCCCAACCCACAGAGTCGTCTGGGCACAGACTGTAAAAACACACAACACAGCCTCCGACATACAGAGCATGTGGGCACAGACTTTGTACAAACACACAACACAATGACTGTGGTTTGAGGCCTTAACAATTTGAATCAGGTTCTGGTGCATTTGGTAAATATTTCGGTGCAGCAGTAGCCTATGCAAGCATCACCCTAACAACACTACAGATCCTCACAACCCCACCAAGGAGAGTAAGGTCACATGACAGGATCCGCCCTGCCAGCTTTAAATTGAATCTGGATCAATTTGCTTGATGCGTCTGACACCACCCGGTGCCCGACTGCCTGGTGCACAGCGATACCTTGAACCCAGCCTTGGCTCCTGACTGCAGGTCCGATTCGATGTTCCCTGGGTCCAGGTAGGCGATGCTCATCAGGAAGCCCGGCCCGGTGAACGCCCACAGCTTCCGAAAACTGAACACGCCAGCCTGCACACAGAGAGAGAGGGAGAGGAAGGGGGAGTTATTGGCAACTGCCACGAAGCAACAGTCCAGACACTGGGTCAGGGTGCCTCAGACAGGGTGGATTATTACAACGGTCTCTGTAGGGTCAGGCTTATCTGCAGTGCGCTGCCCTCACACTACTACCACAGACAACACTGGAGACAACAACACCACCTAGCTCCCACCAATAAACTGCAGCAGCTGTTCCTTTGCAGCTATATCAACTCGTCTATATAACAACTCACAACTGGCAGCCCACTGGAGCTCAGCAGCTGTGAGCCTGGCCAGTACCTGGGGAGACCTCCTGGGAAAAACGAAGGATGCTGCTGGAAGAGGTGTTAGTGGGGCCAGCAGGTGGTCTGTGTGGCCCAGTATAGTGATGGGGACATTATACTGTAAAAAAAGAGGCACCATCCTTCACATAAGACATAAAACCGAGGTCATTAAAAATCTTAGGGTGTTCTCAAAAAGAGCAGGGGTGTACCCCAGTGACCTAGCCAGATCACCCCTACCTACCTGGCCTTTACCAATCATGTCTTCCTAATAGCTCAGGTGGGGAGCTGCGTCAGCATGCGTAGGCTGCAAAGGAACAAGTAATATGTTTATTCCATGCTGAAAAAAAGAAAGAGAACAACTTTTCGGCCTTGGAGTCTTCTTCAGGTGGCTCCACGGCCGAAACGTTGTGCATTCTTTCCTCTTCTTTTCAGCATGGAATAAACATTTTACTTATGTCTTCCTAATAATCCCTATCTATGAACTGGCTTCACCACTCTGTATTCCTCCCCACAGATAGCTGGTGTGTGGTTGAGCCTACTGGCACACTATGGCGGTCGTTGCATCATCCAAGTGAGGGCTACACGTTGGTGGTGGTAGGGGGATTCCCCATTACCTGTAAAGCACTTTGAGTGGAGTGTCCAGAAAGGCACTATATAAGTGTAAAGAATGATTATTAAACACCCCATCCTGTCCCAGGGTTTCCTGCAGTCCACCTGCCTTGGTATCCTCGGGGATGGGCACCTTCTCCTCGAAGTAGGTGGTGAAGGGCTCATCATCCTGCTCATTGGCGGCCGGGGGGGAGACAGCGTTGTACTGCGTCTGCACCATCGCAGCCTCCCTGTTCTCCTGGGAACTGGGCTCTGAAAGGCAGGACAAACAGGGGATCAAGACTCCAGAGACTGACCGGGAAAACTAGGATGACATCTGGGAAATGTGGCAAACTTCTCTTCTTGATCCTTCAAGCACATGGCTCAGACCATCAGTCCGTCACGCTCACTAAATCCGTTCTGGGTTTTACCAGCTGCAGGGAGCTGCTGCGGAACCAAGAGCTAAAGAACATTCCGAGGGGACAGGAGAACAAGAGGAGGGAAAGGAGGAGAGGGGGCAGGAGAACGGGAGAGAAGAGTGGAGGGGACAGGAGAACGGGAGAGGGGACAGTTGTACAGGAGGATGGAAAGGAGGAGAGGAGGACTTGTGGGGACAGGAGAACAGAAGAGGCGAGGGGGCAGGAGTAGAACAGGAGAGAAAGGAAGAGAGGGAACTTGGGAACAGGAGGAGGGAAAGGAGAAAAGGGGACAGGAGAACAGGAGAGAAGAGGAGGCAGGAGAACTGGAGAAGTGAGGGGGCAGGAGAACAGGAAGAGAGAAAGGAGGAGAGGGGACAGGAGAACAGGAGAAGCAGAGGACAGGAGAACAGAAGAGGAGAGGGGACAGGAGGAGAGGAAACAGGAGAGGCAGGAGGGAAAGGAGGACAACGCTCTGCAGCAGTACTCACGCAGCCTGGAGTGCTCACACACCCCTGAGCTCTGGACGGTCATGTGGCTCTGCTGTGTGGAAACAGCTCTGCTCTAAGCCCGCTCTCCCTGCAGCTCTGCCTGTGTCCTGCTCTCAGGACTGCCTCCCTATTTATTTCACAACTACTTCCTCTTTCCACATTTACATAACACTGACAGGGCATTACTAACGACTCCCGGGCAAGTGACTGGGCAGCCGCTCTGCGAAGAGAAGCGCGGTACAGCCCAGTGGAACGTGGTACCAGCAAGGTGAAGCGGAGGCACAAGCAAAGTTAATGCCCACATTAAGCGACAGACGTCTTGGAAAGAAGGCTCCAATCCCACAGTGCTCCGACCCACTCCAGGTTTTTCAGCTGCAGGACTCGGGTATAGAATTAAACCTAGGGGCTGGAGATCTCCCACATGTGGGCTGAACATATATTCAAACAGCAAGGGGAGATTCTCTCTCATTTCTCCTGTTCTGCTTCTTCTGTAGATCTTGTACGAGGTAACAGAGCCTGAAGCAGTGTCTCTATTCCACAGGCCAGTCCTGCTCAGGGGCTGTGTGCCAGTGTCTCTCTCCCATAGGCCAGTCCTGCTCAGGGGCTGTGTGCCAGTGTCTCTCTCTCACACAGACCAGTGCAGCTCAGGGGCTGTGAGCCAGTGTCTCTCTCTCACACAGGCCAGTCCTGCTCAGGGGCTGTGAGCCAGTGTCTCTCTCTCACACAGGCCAGTCCTGCTCAGGGGCTGTGAGCCAGGGTCTCTCTCACACAGACCAGTGCAGCTCAGGGGCTGTGTGCCAGTGTCTCTCTCTCACACAGACCAGTGCAGCTCAGGGGCTGTGTGCCAGTGTCTCTCTCTCACACAGGCCAGTGTAGCTCAGGGGCTGTGTGCCAGTGTCTCTCTCTCTCTCACACAGACCAGTGCAGCACAGGGGCTGTGAGCCAGGGTCTCTCTCACACAGACCAGTGTAGCTCAGGGGCTGTGTGCCAGTGTCTCTCTCTCACACAGGCCAGTGTAGCTCAGGGGCTGTGTGCCAGTGTCTCTCTCTCACACAGGCCAGTGTAGCTCAGGGGCTGTGTGCCAGTGTCTCTCTCTCTCACAGGCCAGTGCTGTAGGACAGAGTGTTCTGTTTTCTGCTCTGTAGAATTGCACAAGCTCTAGCATGACCCTGCTGTTTGTGCTGCGTGACGTTAACCCCTTGTTCGCAGGAAATCGCAGATCTTGGACAGGACCAGAGACACAGCAAGGCTCTGCGATCCAGCGGGACACTCGGACCCAGAAGGAACTTGTGTGGGGTCCAGTCTTTCACCTCTCCCAGGCCTCACCTGGCTGCAGGACACCCAGGAGCCCGTGGCAGGACTCACACGGAGAGTACAGGAGCCCCCCTCCCTCCCCAGCAGACTCGAACCCACGACCCTCTGAAGACACACCCAGAGTGCCGAACTCTGAGCTCACGTCGGGAGGTACGCCCCTGAACACTTACCTTCCTGAATGGAGGGCTCATGGCTCGTGGGCATGGTGCCAGCCGCCGCTGGGGGCAGAGGAGGAATGTGGAAGCTCTCGGGGGGAGAAACCGTACCTGGGGGAGGCAAGAGAGACGGCGATGACCATGGCGTCAGTCCTGCAGAACACAACCCAGGCGCTAACTCTTATCTCTTCTCCCCTGACACAGAGCCTAGCGCCCCAGTGTCTCAGCTGGGCAGTGGGCAGAGAGATCCCCACTCCCCCCCCTGCACTGGGCCAGCAGCGGCAGACCGACCACCCCTCTCAGCTGCTGGACAAGCGACCGGACGAGCCCACCTCTCCGCCTGGGTGTGCGGGAGCGCGGTGTCTGCAGCCGGCGGTATTTCTCATGTGCAGCCGTGTCCCAGACACACAGACGCACAGGGCCTGCTGGAGCGCACAGCCTCCGGCCTTGAGAAGGGGTCACGGGACGCCCGAGCGGGGAGCACAGCGCTCAGCCCCCCCCTCCCAGAACAGCTACACAAGCAGAGGAGTGGAAGCTGGTCAGGGCACATACTGTAGACGCAGCTGTTTCAGACCACAACAAGCAAAGTCACATCCCTTTTTCTCCTGGCCCCTTCAAAACAGAGGCTAGCTGACACTTAGGAAAGGGCAGAGAATGAGGTAAAAATGGAAAAAAAGCCCTGAGCCAGCATGACTCGGCAGAACCCGCCGCCTCGTGGCCCCGAGGCTGTGAGATAAACAGCTCCAGCCCGCGCTGCTCCGCTCCTCCTCACAATGCGGGGAGATGGAGGCCTCTTGCCCAGCCTGGACACAGGAGCAGAGTGGACATCTGCCTGCAGCTCTCTCGCCAAGACAGTGTCAGCAGTAACAGCCTGTTACTTCATAACTGTGGCTAAGGATCTGCGCCTGTGGCTGGAAGGTTGCTGGTTCAAATCCCGCAGAGGAATCCTACTCCGTTGGGCTCCTGAGCAAGGCCCTTAACCCCAGCTGCTCCAGGGGTGTTGTACAATGGCTGACCCTGCGCTCTGACCCCAAGCTTCTCTCTCTGTCTGTGTGTCTCATGGAGAGCAAGCTGGGGTATGTGAAAAGACAAATTCCTAATGTAAGAATTTGTATATGGCCAATAAAGAGATCTTATATATATATAGCACTCCACTGAAATCAGCTGACACACACACGGAACCAGTACAGTGAACACCATGTCCTCTGGAGTCTGCAGATCAGACACACACACAGAAACGGCACAGTGAACACCATGTCCTCTGGAGTCTGCAGATCAGACACACACACAGAAACGGCACAGTGAACACCATGTCCTCTGGAGTCTGCAGATCAGACACACACACAGAAACGGCACAGTGAACACCATGTCCTCTGGAGTCTGCAGATCAGACACACACACAGAAACGGCACAGTGAACACCATGTCCTCTGGAGTCTGCAGATCAGACACACACACAGAAACGGCACAGTGAACACCATGTCCACTGGAGTCTGCAGACCAGACACACACACAGAATCAGCACAGTGAACACCATGTCCACTGGAGTCTGCAGGCACACACACACACAGAGAATCAGCACAGTAAACACCATGTCCACTGGAGTCTGCAGACCAGACACACACACAGAATCAGCACAGTGAACACCATGTCCAGAAACAGCACAGTGAACACCATGTCCACTGGAGTCTGCACACACACGGAAACAGCACAGTGAACACCAAGACTACTGGAGACTGCAGACACACACACAGCACAGGACAGGTGACCCATATGTCACAGGTCATGAAATCAGCACACATTGGAAACTGAACTGAAATTGACCACATGAGACTGCCTGCAAGAGGCCCAATATAGAATAATTAACAAAAAATAATTTCAGGTTTACAGTTTCACATGCACTCAGTTTAGTGGGCACAAGTATTTGTCAATGGGGAAAAAAATTGCACAATTTGATTGTTTTTGCGCACACAAGCCATTATGAATTAGAGGTAACATTGGCCATAGGTCCCAGGACACTGAGCACCCCTGACCCCACAACCCTCATTGCACAGCTCCCCAGCAACCCCACAGTGTCCAGACTGAACTGGAACTCTCAAGACCACCTGAAAGAGACTGACACAGCAGTAAATGCCCCACCTTCACAGAGCTGTAATTAAATACTCAACACCAACAGCCAGTACTGAACACAGCAGTCAGCATTCTACAACCACAGAGCTGTAAATAAATACTCCACAGTACCCAGCACTGAACAGTGGTCTGTGTCCCAGTCACAGATCTTTAATAAAATACTCAACACCACCAGAAAGAAACTTAACACAGCAGTCAGTGCCTGGCAGTAACAGAGCTGTAGTTAAACACTCACCACCACCATAGTCACAAAACTGTAATTAAATACTCAAAATCATCACCCAACGCTGAACGCAGCAGTCAGTGAGCCTATTTCACAGAGCTGTAATTAAATACTCAACACCAACAGCCAGTACTGAACACAGCAGTCAGCATTCTACAACCACAGAGCTGTAAATAAATACTCCACAGTACCCAGCACTGAATAGTGGTCTGTGTCCCAGTCACAGATCTTTAATAAAATACTCAACACCACCAGAAAGAAACTTAACACAGCAGTCAGTGCCTGGCAGTAACAGAGCTGTAGTTAAACACTCACCACCACCATAGTCACAAAACTGTAATTAAATACTCAAAATCATCACCCAACGCTGAACGCAGCAGTCAGTGAGCCTATTTCACAGAGCTGTAATTAAATACTCAACACCACCAGACATGGCCTGAGCACCGTGGTCAGCGTCCAATGTCACAGAGCTGACATTAAACCTGGACGTCCCCGTTCACTGCCTGAACCCAGTGGTTAGTGTTCCACAGTCACAGAACTGTAATTAAATACTCAACACTACCAGGCAGGGCCTGAACACAGCAGTTAGTTCCCCACTTTCACAAGGCTATAACTACTCATTACCACCAGCTAGCACTGGACACAGTGGTATGTGTACTGCAGTTATAGAACTGTAATTACTCACCGCCACCACCCAGTACTGAACACAGCAGTCAGTACCCCTATATTACAGAGCTATAATTACTCATCACCACCAGCCAGTACTGAACACAGCAGTCAGTGTCCCAATGTCACAGACCTGTAATTGCTCAACACCAACAACCAGTACTGAACACAGTGGTGTCCCACATTCACAGGCCTGTAATTAAACACTGAACACAGTGGTGTCCCACATTCACAGGCCTGTAATTAAACACTGAACACAGCAGTCACAGAGTTCCTGTATAATTAAGCACTCAAGGCTACCAGAGCAGGAGGCAGCAGCCGCAGCAGGCCAGCTGTACTTACTGTGGCGGGAGACCAGGCCGGACAGAGCCAGGAGCCCCAGCAGACTGGTGAGCCTGAGAGCGGGAGAGAGGAGTGCTGTGCGCAGACTGTGGCGCAGGGAGCAGAGGACCCCCTCCTCTCTCTCTCATATCTGCAGCTCGCAGCTCGCCCTGCCCCTCCCCTCCCCAACGGCTGCCGAGCCCCACTGTCACACCCTCCTGCTTGCCGGGGACACCCCCCAGGACACAAAGCCACCCAGCGCAAAATGACACAGAAACACACCGCAAGACAGCACCTGTATTCGCCCTTCGAGCCAGCCCCTCCGCGTGTGACTGCAGGCAGCAGGAGCCCCTGAAACTCAGCTCTCGAGCCGCTTCAGGGTCAGCACCAGCAGCAGCAGACTCGTGACAACCGGAGCAAAATCCCCTCTGTGCTGCAGCGCTGCTCAGAGCAAAGCCTTAATACGCCCCCCCTGCCCTGATCCCTGCCCCCCCCTCCCGACACATCGCCCCCTCCTGCCCCCCCAGCACTGCTCCCTCCTGCCCCCCTGACACATTGCCCCCTCCTGCCCTCCCTGCCCTGCTTCCTCCTGCCCCCCTGACACATTGCCCCCTCCTGCCCCCCCAACCACTGCCCCCTCCTGCCCTGCTTCCTCCTGCCCCCACATCGCCCTCTCCTGCCCCCCCGCACTGCTCCCTGCCCCCCGCCCCGACACATCGCCCTCTCCTGCCCCCACATCGCTCTCGATCGGAGCCCGGTTCAGCACGGAGCGCCTGATGACAACCTGCAGACTCGAGGACGCCTCACTCCTGCCGAGAGGAGCAGGAGAGATCCCCAGGTGCCGGGATTCCCAGACGCGGGAGGGATAAAGACACTGGGGGAACTCGGGATGCTGGGAGGTACAGACCTGAAAGAGCCGCCCGCCCCCTGTCTTCAAAGCCCCGATCCTGGAGAGCACAGCCCCGGGATTAGGAGCTCCGTTCGGAACGCCCAGTCTCGCCTCGGGAAGGGGATCAGGACAGCAGGGAACACCCACAGTCCTGGAGCTGTCTCTTCAGGTTTACACCACCAACAGCACTGAGCCTCGGGACCACCCAGACTGCTCCCCACACGCACACACAGACACACACCGCCACCGCACACAGAGCTCTTTGCCCCAGTACCGCACTACAGTAGGAAACACTCTGGATGGACTGTCCTCCCCTGGCCGGACGCAGTGCAGCCGGGACCAGCCCATCCACTGGCGGGACGGAAGTAGCAGGAAAGGTTGAACCTGGGAGTCAAACTCACGTTTCCAGCTTTATCGGGGAAAACGCAACCAGCGGGTTCTGCTGCGGCACGCACACACCCCTCAGCGCTGGCGTGTCACCATTGAGATTACAGCAGCGAGACGGCTCTAGGCTCCAGGCAGGAGACGTGCCATTATTCACAATAAAGCACCATAATAAAGCCAAAGAAACTACAGCCTTTAGGAAGCCTAGAGTATAACAATTAAAGATAAAAACAATGGAAAGAGAGAACCTTGATGAGCATATTCCAAGGTAATGGGTTATCTGAATATTTTTCAACTTAATGCACTCTGGTGCTGTTCAAGGATAAAGAAAGAACAAAACTGCACAACCGCACTTCTTCAGACCCCCAGCTTCATGTTTTCCCTTTACTACAGCGACACAAGCAGGGCCTCAAGAGCTGCCCAAGGATCAGATCCCTTTTCCCAGCAGAGATCACGAGAAACTGGAGGGAGAGACGGGTGAGGTGCAAGAGAGGAGAGGGAGACAGGAGATAGGAAGAGAGAAAGAAAAGCAGGGGAGCGACAGAGAGACGGCATAGGAGTGAGAGAGGAGAGAGAGAGAGAGAAAAGTGACAGGAGAGGAGAGAGGAGTGAGTGAGGAGAGGGACGGGAGACAGAAAAGTGAGGTGGGACTGAGGGAGTGAGAGGAACTCCAGCCTCCTTAGGTAACCCAGAATAGCCCCTGAACACTTTCAGAAACAAACAGCATCTGAGATCAGAACAGCCCTGTGTGCTCCCCAGTGTGAGCAAGGTTTTCAACATTGGTTTCTTGGGACTTAAAGTCTTAACAGAAACCTAATCCCCCCCCGACCTTTCCCAGTCCCAAGGTCCTGACAGACGCTGGCTTGGGCCTCTTCCAGGCAGTTTCACAGCCACCCTGGGGCTCCGGCCCAGGGGAGGGAGACCAGGGGAACAAGCACAGCTCTCTGCCCAAAGACGAGCCAAACTAATCGGATGTCTTCAGCCTGAACCGACACAAGAACCACTCCGCACAACTGGAAACTGCATAAAGTGCATTTATTACAAAGAACAAGATGTTGTACTTTATACAAAAGGTGGTGGGAGTGTGGAACAAGCTGCCCAGCCATGTGCTTGAATCGAGTACCCTGGCACCTTTTCGGAAAAAGCTGGATAAGATCCTCCAGTCAGGACAGGGGGCACTTCTTTACACAAAGGGTGGTGGGAGTGTGGAACAAGCTGCCCAGCCATGTCGCTGAAGGTGATGCCCTGGCTTCTTTCAAGAAGCTTCAGCGTGAGATCAATTAGCTACTACCGACCCGACGAGCCAGACGGGTACAAGGGTCCTCTCTCCCTCATGACCTTTCTCCTGTTCTAATGAATCACTCTTTCCTCCTTCACGAGGACAGGAGACTCATCACCTCGTGGCCACAGCTCAGCTGCTGGGACTGCAGCGTGGACTGGTCCCGAAGGCTGGCCACCTGCAGCTGACCGGGTCGGTGATGGGGACACACACTCTCACCCCATTCGCCCCCCAGCCCACAGCTCCTCCTGGGGCGCGGAGAAGCACAATCGCTTCCCTCTGCTATTACAACGCATTCACTGGGAAAGGACGGACTACGGGACCGTACAACACAGTGGGGAAACCCAGGGCCGGGCAGGATCGCCGGCGAAATGGGGTCCACCCTGCCACAGTTCCTGCACATCGCCACTGTTCTTGGCTAATATGGGTACAACCGGCCTGCAACATCACCGCATGACTCCCGATGAGAGCTGCGGGTCTGCCCGCCCGCATGTCAAGCGACGGCGCCAGAGATACCAGAGATTGCAATCTGCACCTGCTTGCTTTGCCATTCGAAGGGCCCCCACCTGCACGCGAGCCCAGCTGACTGTGACGTCAGCGCCTGACCGGCCGCTTCGCCGGCCGGCGGAAGAAAAGCTTCAGAGCCCCTCCACGAACCCCACAGCGGTCCACACGTCCACACGTCCACACGAAACCGGCAGGCCGCTTCAGAAGTCGCCCCTTCTACCTTCCCGATAACGACCAACTTACTGCGTTTTTAAAACCCCAGCTCCGTCGCCAGTAAAACTTCACACATGGAAACAAGCCGACCAATAATCAAAATCGCATTTTAGAGGGCTCCTCCCGCGAGTTACATTCACCCTGACGTGCCGCCGCACCAGTGTGAAGTCTGGGCAGTTTTCAGGACTGTGTCGCACGTATAGATTTATTCACGGACACTCGTCCAGGTTACCTCTGACAAAGGTTAATCCAGAACTGGCCCACGAAAACTCGCTTATCTGAGGTACACTCATTAAATAAACAACAACAACAACCCCTCGCACAGTCTCGACCAAGCAACAACAGAAAACCGCTTACCTTTGTTGTCCGAGCATCAATTAATGGGTATTTAAAAACTCTTTTTTTAATAATTTAAAAATAAATAAGACAGGACACATGACAACACGCAGACACCCGCAATGACATGTTAACTCGTAGAACCCTCCCCCCTCGCTCTTCTCATTGGCCGCCGGCTCTTTAATCGATTCACTGGGTGGCTCGTGAAGGTGTCAATCACGCATAGAGTAAGAGTAACACGGGACAGAGAAACTCCACACATTGGGGAGGTCTGCTGCCTCCCAGCGGCCGGAGGAAGAACTTCACAGTTATGAAAAAGCATTGCTCGTGTCCCAGTATGTGACAACACGTACATCAGCAGTGTGAGGGGACGTTACGGGGTAAAAAAAAGATCAACAAGTGAAGAAACAAAGAGACAGATTAAAAACGCGGAAAAGAAGAAAAAATCAACAGCAATTAAACAGGGAAGATAAAAACTGATCGAACTAAAGCCCGAAAAAACAAGTTTGTAGGAGTTACCCGGAGCGAGCTCCAGAGCTTTAGAGCAAGACGCCTATACCTGCACGTCGATATTTAACTATTTGGTTATTTTTTTAATCTATCACGTAAATCTAATAGAAGAAATTCCCATTTACAATGAAGACCTAGAAAACGGAATGTAATATCCAGTATATTAAAATACAGTATACACAAATCGTAAAATGGTTACAACTGAGACAAACTCTTGAAACAGTACAGCTGTACACAAGAATATACTAATCCCAATGTAAGTAGTATTAACATGAAAAATCTTAACATGCCGCAAAATCCTGTACGTACAGAATACACGTATAACATATATAAGTAAGAAAACCCGTATCATGTCTCTCGGTATATCTTTAAATTGTTTTCAACTCTCCCAACCCGGGCTTACAGACTTGCAGTTATTTAATCAATACATATTCGGTAATTAATTGAGTAAATTCTACTGCACCAGAGAAAACCGCAGGGTCAGAGTTTAGCTAGTGTGTGCTTAGTTTAACTTAGCTTAGTTACTCAGATTCAAATAATGCTTGTCAAATGCATGTGCTGTGCTTTATAATATTCCTCCCAATCGAAACAATAAATACACCGAAAATGACGAACAATTTCTAATGCAGTGCGGCGGGGTTCTTGAACAAACGCGACGTTTTTACACGTTCTCACATGTTCTCACTGTGAGATTCTTTTTAATATCTTATTTTTAGTCGAAGACAACAAACGCTTGTTTTGAGTTTACTTAATTTTTTAACCCAGGTAGCGCCTTTTCATTCTCCTGCTCCACCGGAAGCGCTCGATGGATTAATTTGGTCCCCCTGGATCAGGAGTATCCTGGCGCACTGACTCTCACCCCGGGAGTGTCTGCCGGGTCTGGGTCCGTGACGGGTGGGAATCGCGGGTGTACGGGACTGGTTCATTCCCAGTGTAGTCTCAACTGCCTGATCGTGGGCCGCTAGCCCGCCACCTGCTGGCCGCCTGTCTGCGCGCTGGCGGGATTGTGGTGGAAAAGCGAACTAAACGGGCGCGCCGGTCGACCGGAGCTGCTGTCCGGCACCGTTGCGTCTCACCTGGACGAAAGATGGCGAAGATCTTCGTATTGCCGAGCCGCCTCATGTCTCATATATCTTATACCTCCAGCTCCCGCCGCTGCCCGGGGTCACAGGGGCTGCCTGCAAGCCATTTCGTCCGACAATGACATGTACACAGGTCTCGGCGGAGTTTATTGTGCTATTGATTGCTTTTAAGGTGTCGCTCGGGTTTTGTAAACGCAAATAGCGGGTTATTGTCCGTAAATTTCGTTTGTCTCACCGGTGCTTACGGGTTTTCGCCTTCACCCCCTTCCAGAGGAACAGCCCGGCACCGAAACGACAAGAGGGAGTCTGAGCTCTCTGAGGGCTATAACTCGGGGGTGGGGGGTGAACAGGGGTAAAGTCCCGCCTCCAGCAGGCAGGTGAGCTGTTGGCACCGTGCAGCCTCGCCGTCTGGTCATGGCGCAACAGCTGAGCTCCATTCACAAAAAGGGAAGACCAGGAGATGTCGTATATAGGGCCCTTATTTGGAAAAAAGAAAGTTTTCTAAGAGTTTAATACACTCAGGGGTTGCATTAATAATAATAATAATAATAATAATAAACTTTATTTTATACAGCACCTTTAAACGTGGCTTCTCAAAGCGCTTTACAGGATGACAACAACAATAAATAAAAAGAATACACAAGATAAAACACAATTACAATATATAGAGGAGAGCGTGGATGGTGGTACTAAGAAAAGCCAGCAGCCATATCACCCTGCAACTCACAACTGGCAGTCCACTGAAGCTAAACAGGTGTGAGCCTGGTCAGTACCTGGATGGAGACCTCCTGGGAAAGCTAAGGTTGCTGCTGGAAGAGGTGTTAGTGGGGCCAGCAGGGGGCGCTCACCCTGCAGTCTGTGTGGGTCCTAATGCCCCAGTATAGTGACGGGGACACTATACTGTAAACAGGCGCCGTCCTTCGGATGAGTCGTAAAACCGAGGTCCTTTAAAAAGTCATTAAAAATCCCAGGGTGTTTCTCGAAAAGAGTAGGGGTGTAACCCGGCGTCCTGGCCAAATTTCCCATTGGCCCTTACCAGTCATGGCCTCCTAATAATCCCCATCTCTGAACTGGCTTCATCACTCTGCTGTCCTCCCCACTGATAGCTGATGTGTGGTGAGCATTCTGGCGCACTATGGCTGCCGTTGCATCATCCAGATGGGGCTGCACACTGGTGGTGGTGGAGGGGAGTCCTCATTACCTGTAAAGCGCTTTGAGTGGAGTGTCCAGAAAAGCGCTATATAAGTGTAAGCTATTATTATTATTATAAAAGCAGAGGGGTGAAGAATGGAATTAAGTAAAGGCTTTTCTGAAGAAGAGGGTTTTAAATCTGGATTTGAAGGAGTTTAGAGAAGGCGACTCTCTGATATCCTTGGGGAGAGAGTTCCAGAGCTTGGGGGTGTAACAGGAGAAGGCCCTGTCACCCATACAATGTAGACGGGCTTGGGGGACAGTAAGGAGAGCAGAATTAGAAGAGCGAAGGTTGCGAGGTGGGGAGTAGGGCGATAATAGTTCAGACAGGTACTGAGGTGCCAAGACATGCAGATTTTAAAGTCTACACGGAATTTGACCGGAAGCCAGTGCAAGGACTCCAGGATAGGAGTAATGTGAACACTTGCACTAGACCTGGTCAGGATTCTGGCTGCTGAAATTTGGACATACTGCAGTTTGTTCAAAGTAGATTTAGATACCCCAGCAAGTAGAGCATTACAGTAGTCAATTCAAGAGAACACAAATGTGTTGATCAGCTTTTCAGCCACAGTTAATGATAGCATAGGGCGTAGTCTAGCGATATTTCTAAGGTGAAAAAAAGATGTTTGGACAGTATGCTGCACATGTGGGTCAAATGTTAAGCCAGAATCAAATATATGAGAGAATATTATGAGAGGGAGCCATTCCAGGAGAAGAGTTAACCACACCACGTCCACGGTTTTGTTTGCCTTTTATTATAATGTGATTTCTTGGACATGAAACAATTTTGCTTGTACAAAGTGCTAGCGGTGTCGTTCTTTATATGTTGTTATGAGGCCCGCTGTCCAAACATCACAGCCAGCGTTAGCTACTCCACAGGCGGAAGGAAGCTGCATTCTGACTCCCACTGCACAGCAGCTCGATCCGTGTCGGGTTCCACGCACTGCTGGGCTCTGGTGCGACCTGCCAGCCGAAGTGACCTCCGGGCCGGCTCGGACTGCTGTGCAACGGGAGTGCTTCTGCTACAATACACAAGGCCAGCACGCCTGGCGCACACAGGTTCGAGCACGTCCACATGGGTACTTCCAAGGGCAACAAATGAAAGCCTACCGGAATGATCTGGGGGTAACTGGGTAATTATCCAACCACAGCAAACCTCATTTGGAGCAAAGGTGTAATTAGCCCTGTCCTGTCTGAGTCACCGGCGCAGGGAGAGGAGACCAGAGCTCACGCTCACAGCTGTCTGCGTGTCCTGGTTCAGAAGGAACACAGGTCAGAGGTCAGAAGGAGGGCGTTCTCAGTGTGAGTCCTGTGCCCAGCCAGCAGGAATCGGGAGCCCGTCACTGCTGTGGTGATGATGGTCTGATTACTGGACATGCTGTGACCTCAGACAAGATGGACACAGATAG
The DNA here is from genome assembly GCF_040954835.1 of Lepisosteus oculatus. NCBI lineage: Eukaryota > Metazoa > Chordata > Actinopteri > Semionotiformes > Lepisosteidae > Lepisosteus > Lepisosteus oculatus. The sequence continues at coordinate 14,803,847 of NC_090696.1, forward strand.
CGAGTCTCAGGCTGTCGCGGTCTACTCTCCTCCAAACAGAGCCCTCTCCGTCTCTCTCAGCTGCTGCAGGATTTCCGCGATGCAGGGGTTGGCCGCCTCCTCCTGGGGCCAGTAAAGCGCCCCCTGATTCTCTGTTGGGGGTCCGCCCCCCGTGCGGGTCTGAAGGGACGGGGGGCGCTCCTTCAGTGGAGTGGGCCAATCAGGGTCGTGCTGCTGTGGCCCGGGGTCCAAAGCTTCAGTCGTCACGGCAGCCAGCGGGGTTGACGGAGCCCGCGCGTGTCGGCCAGGCGATCCCAGGCTCTTCTCGTTGTCACGCTCCCCGGCCCCTCCTGCGCTGACCGGCTCCCCTGGTTTCCCATCAGCCCCAGTGCTGCTGCTCTCCTGCTCCCTGTCATCATTCCCCCTCGGCTCCCCCTCAAGATCCGCACCCCCCTCACCCTCGTTAGCCTCATGGCTGAACACCCCACTTTCTCCCTGCCTTCCCTCCTCCTGGGCCAGCTCTTCCTCAGCACCTCCTCTGCCTCGAGTGGTGTCCACACACCCTGCTCCCGCCTCACTGCTGTCCCTTACAGCCCCTCGCAAGCCCCCCTCCTCTTCTCCATCAGGGTGCCTCTTGCTGTGGTGACTCTCCCCCTCTCTGGGCACCCCAGCTTCCTCTCCCCCTCCTAGCCCTGTTTCAGTGGGCCCCAGATCTCCGCTCTCCTCCTCATCCTCCTCCTGCCCACTCTTCATCTCAAACACATCAGGCTCCGGTTCTCCAGGACTTCCCAGCTGCTCTCTCTCTGGATCCCAGACACTCCCTCCTAGACCAGACCCCTCATTCGGAGACTCTTTCTCACCCACTACTCCTACACCCCCTCCCATTTCCCCATCCATCTCCCCAGTTCTGCTCCCCACACGTGCCTCTGGCTCCCCAAAACTTCCATCCTCCTTCCCCTCCTCCCTGCCAAAGGACGCTGGCTGACCCATGATCACAGTGTCCCGGGAGGTGTGACTGTCGGAGCTGCTGCAGGACAGCGCGTCGGCTTCCTCGGCCCTTATTTTTATCTGCTCCCCCAGACTGTCCTGCAGACTCTCCCACAGAGCTCCTTGAAACCCTTCCGGCAATCCCTCCCCTGGGCTCCCAGATAGCTCTGCCCCCAGCTCATTTCGAAGCTCCTCCTTCAGGCTACCTAGTAACCTCTTCCCCAGACTCCACTGTAGCCCCTCCCCTACATCCCCCTGTAGCCACGCCCCCATATCCCTCTGTAGTCTCTCCCCCATATCATTCTGTAGCCCCTCCCCCATATCACTCTTAAGATCCTCCCCCACATCAATCTGAAGCCCCTCCCCTACACCCCCCTGTAGCCCCTCCCCTATATCCCACTGTAGCCTCTCCCCCATATCACTCTTAAGAACCTCCCCCACATCCCACTGTAGCCCTTCCCCCACATCGATCTGTAGCCCCTCCCCCATATCACTATTTAGCCCCTCCTCCACATCAATACGTGGCCCCTCCCCCATACCGCCCTGTAGCTCCTCCCCCCTCCTGGAGATTTCCAGAGATCCCATCTCTTCTGACATGCCAGTCTCATCTGGTCCTCGAACCTCTGTGCTTTGAGAGCCTTGAGGTCCTGACTCTTCGCTTCTAGCCCCAAAAGAAGACACCTCAGAATCGTCCACCTCTTTTCCCATCCTCTCTCCACGCTCCCAGTGCTCTGCCCACTCCTCTTCCTCCTCGGTTTCCGAATCGGGGGCGGTATGCCTGCGAATGCGGAAGACTGCCTCTCTGAGGGTCTTGGGGTAAGGAGACCACTTCCTGGGTAGGGGAGGAGGAGGAGGATGGGGCAGGAGGCAAGAGCGAAGCACCCTCCCCTGGAAATGGGTGTCAGGGCTGTGGCACCTGGCAGCAGAAGGAGAGAGGGAGGGAGACTGGGAGGGAGACAGGGAAGGAGACAGGGGTGGAGACAGGGAGGGAGACTGGTAAGGAGACTGGGAGGGAGACTGGTAAGGAGACTGGGAGGGAGACAGGGATGGAGACTGGGAAGGAGACAAGGATGGAGACTGGGAAGGAGACAGGGAGGGAGACTGGGAAGGAGACTGGGAAAGAGACAGGGAAGGAGACTGGGAAGGAGACAGGGAGGGAGACTGGGAAGGAGACTGGGAAGGAGACAGGGAGGGAGACAGGGAGGGAGACTGGGAAGGAGAGAGGGAGGGTGAATGGGATTGAGGGGAGCCAGGCATTGGGCAGGGAGGGTTACTAGGACAGGAAGAGAAGGGGAGAAGAGGAGAGTGAGAGAGACGGGGAGTGGGAGAGGAGGAGTGAATCTCCTCTGGGTTGAGCAGAGGAAGAGCTAAGGACTCTCTCTTGCAGACAGTCTTTTTGTCCTGGGGTAGTTCCTGCGTTTCTTCCAGTGAAAGGCATGTGTATCTGAGAGGCGCTTCTCTGTTGTCTGTCTCTGCTGTCTCCAGACCACACATACTGTCCTCTGTCTCTGCTGTCTCCAACCCAGAGTCACTATCCCCTCTTCCTGCTGTTTCCAAAGCAGAGACACTGTCCTCTGTCTCTGCTGTCTCCAAACCAGAGACACTATCCCCTGTCTCTACTGTTGCTAATCCAGAGACACAGTCCCCTCTTTCTGCTGTTTCCAAACTGGACACACTGTCCTCTGTCTCTGCTGGTGCTAAACCAGATACACTGTCCCGTGTCTCTGCTGTCTCCAAACCAGAGACACTGTCCTCTCCCTTCACAAATCTGCTGGAGCTTCTGTGCAGCTGGATCTCAGCTGTGAACAGACAGGCGTCCTGCCCTGACACTTCCACTGTCTGCTCAGCCTCCCTGGTGTCAGCCTGGCCCAAGTCATTGACAGGCGGCTGGACACCAGGCTGCTCTATGGCGTCCAACCACATGGGTTTGCTTGTTAACGGCTCTCTCTCGGAAATCGGGCAGGGGACACCCCCCAGCTCGGACCCTGAATCCTGGAGGGGGATTCCCAAGATCCTCACGGCTCGCTCTTCCAAAGTTTCATTGGCAGGGATCCGCGGACCAGTGGGGAGGGGACTGAGAACTTCCCTTGGCCCTCTGTCAGTGGATTCCTGCAGGCGTCGTGTTCTGGGAGTCTCCCTGTGCTCATTGCTCAAAGTGTGGTTTGGCAGCAGATCAGACCACTGGGGCCCCCTGCTGGGCGAAGGGTCTCCTGTCTCTCCTCCGCCAGTGGTTGGACTGTGGCTCAGAGCAGCAGCCTTTGACTCAGGCTGACCAGGGCAATGGCTGCTGTCTGTACAGGGCTCTGTGTCAGCAGGCGCCGCGGAGCTGTACTTGACATGCTCTTTTTGGGGTGGAACGATGAATTCAGCCCGGACTACAACACAGGTGGCGTCAATGACCAGGAATCCGTTTCTGATGGGGGTGCTGTCAGGTTCTCGCTCTGTGTTCTCCCCTCGGTCTGACACCTGCCCTTCCCCATGTCCTGCCCTGCTCTCGCTGGGATTATCGATCGGGGCTTTGCCAGCTTCCAGGCAGGAATCCCTCACTGTTTTGCTGCGATCTGAACAGCGCTTGCTTGGGGATTTGCCCTTTGCACAGCTGTATATGTTCTGACTTTTGTCTCCCTGGCTTGGAAAATGAGTCTGATCTTTGCTGTCTGCGCTGTAGTAATCGCTCCTGACTTTTCCTGGCTTTCCCGCTACCTTCTGGTCTCCTGTCCCTCCCTGCAGGGAAGGAGAATTCCGGGGCTGGGCCAGGCGGCTGGGCTCTCTCCAGAGGGGGAACCAGGGCCGGTCCGGACCGTCGGCCTGCTGTCCTCTTGTCCTGGGGGCTGAGGGCGTGCCATCTTCGCTGACATCCACCCCTGTCATGACAGCTCTCTTCCTCTCCCTGCCTCTCCGCCGCGGCACAGTCTGGAATTTTAGATCCCAGCTGTCTGTCGGGACTCCGGGCTCCCTCTGGATGGCTCGGAGCAGCTCGTGCTGTTGGGCGCCTGCTGGCCAGGTGTCCGTCAGAGCCGGGCCGGGCTGGGGACTGGAGCTGCTGCCAAGCCCCAGAGGAGGCGAACGAGCCTGGGGGAAGGTACCCCCCGTGAAACTGGGGTCCGGCCCTGCGCGAGCTCTGTCTCTGCTGTGGGAAGCTCTCTCACTCTTTTCCTGCCCTGCCCTCCCCAGAGATCCCACCCCAGTGCCCCCCCGACTGGGCGGGGCTGAGGATCCGGGTCTCGGAAGAGAAAAGGATTTTGAGGCTTCTGGGAAGGATGCAGAGTCCCCCGGCTGGGACACCAGGCAGAACACGGTCTCCCTTGGGCTCTTCCTCTTCGTCTTGGTCTTAGTGGTGCCGGAGACTTCTGGTTCCCCCGCCCCTGGCCTGCCCCCCACCTGTGCGTTTCTGGGGTGCTCTGCCTGGGTGGCGCCCCCTAGCGGTGGTTTAGGGTGTGCGCTGGACCCTCCCCAGGTGCTGTACCCAATCTGCTCACGCCAGCTTTCAAGACCCGGTCTCTCTGTTTTCTTTCTCTCTGTCCGTTCCTCCCCTGCCTCGCTCTCCCTCTCGCTCCTGCAGGTCCCAGGAGGGGGGCTGGCAGGGCCGTGGGGGTGCTGCTCCCACTCCGATGGGGGTCTGTCTATTCCGGGATGCCCGGGTCTCTTCACTTCCCTTTTCTCTGCCTGCTCCTGTTGCCGCACTGTCCTGTGGGGGGAGCTGTAGGGTGGCGGTGGCACGTAAGAAGGGGGCTGGCCAAACAGCCTCTGGCCAAGCCGCCCGGGCTGGTTCTCTTTGCTCTGCGGCCCCCTGTGGCGCTGCAGGCTCTGGGGCCGAGGCAGGCTGAGGTAGGGGTTCACTGTCCTCTGTTCCTCTGGATAAACCCCCCGGCGCAGGGATGCAGGAGGACCAGCACTGGGCACCCCCTGGCGCAGTGGCCCACCCTCCCTGGCACCCCACTGCGACCACCTCCCGCTCTCCTGCCCCCCCCACGCTTGGGGCCCCCAGGAGCCCGCCTCCTGGTGCCGCTTCCTGGGCAGAGAGTGCCAGTAGCGGGCGGCCCAGGCCTCCAGCTGCCGGTAGCTGTCGCTCTGGCTCCTCCGCTCCACCCTGCGCAGGCTTGGGCTGCACGGCCCCCTCCGCTGTCCCGACCCCTCTCTCTGCACCCCGCTCTCTGCCTCACGCTCCCGGGTCACTCCCTCCAGCAGCCCCCACTTCCTCTCCCGCCCCGGCACCTCGGCCTTCCTGGGGTCTCCAGGCTGACGGTCCAGGGTGAAGGGCCAGCGGGGAGGGAGGGGGCAGGCTGCCCAGTTGGTGTAGTCCTGCAGGACTCCCCCTCTTCGTGATCCTGGGATGGTCCAGGAGCTGAAAGCTGGCAGCCCATCAGGCTCCAGCTGGAATCTCTCCTCTGGGCATCTGGAACAACAGAGCAGCTCTGAGACAGATGCTCTCCTGCTCAGAACCCTGGCCACTTCCTGTAGGGCCCAGGCCACTTCCTGTAGGGCCCAGGCCACTTCCTACAGGGCCCAAGCCACTTCCTGTAGGGCCCAGTCCACTTCCTACAGGGCCCTGGCCACTTATTGCAGAGCCCAAGCCATTTAATGGGGCACTGTGTATGTGGGGTATGAGTGTGTGTGTAGTGGGATATGAGCGTGTGGGGAGGTGAGTGTGTATAGTGGGATATGAGCGTGTGGGGAGGTGAGTGTGTGTGGAGTGGGGTATGAGTATGTGGGGAGGTGAGTGTGTGTGGAGTGGGATATGAGCATGTGGGGAGGTGAGTGTGTGTGGAGTGGGGTATGAGTGTGTGTAGAGTGAGGTATGAGCGTGTGTGGAATGAGTGTGTGTGTAATGTCAGTGTGTGTGTGTGTAGTGGGGCATGAGTGTGTGTAGTGGGACAAATGTGTATTTGTAGTAGGGTTTGGGTGTGAGTGTGTGTGGGGGTGAAGGTGTTTGGAGTGGGGTATGAGTGTGTATGTGTGGAGTGGGGAGTGAGTGTGTGTAGATTGGGGTTTGAGTGTGTGTGGGGGTGAGTGTGTGTGGAGTGTGATAAAAGTGTGTATGTGTAGTGAATGTGTATGGGGAGTGAGTGTGTGTGGAGTGGGGTATGAGTATGCGGGGAGGTGAGTGTGTGTGGAGTGGGGTAAGAGTGTGTACATGTGAGTGTGTGTGGGGTGTGAGTGTGTGTGGAGTGGGGTAAGAGTTTGTGTGTGGGGTGAGTGAGTGTGTGTGGAGTGGGGTATGAGTATGTGGGGTGTGAGTGTGTGTGGAGTGGGGTAAGAGTGTGTGTGTGGGGTGTGAGTGTGTGTGGAGTGGGGTATGAGTGTGTGTGGAGCGGGGTGTCTGCGTGTGGGGATGCTGTGAGTGGAAATATCACAGTTGTGACACAGCAGGCAGAAGAGTGCAGCAGCCATAGCCACACCTGACCTTGGTACAGCTTGGCTCTGTGTGCATGCAGGGCCTCACACAGACGCTCACTTAGGAAGCGGATGTTTACACAAGGAGTGGCACTGCTGTCATAAACTCATAAACCAGACTGCAGCGGCACTGATTTCTTGTGGTGCTCAGCAAAACCGCTGCACAGGGGCTGTGGTGAACTGATCAGCCGAAAGCACTAAAAGCACCCTGACCCTGCAGGTCAGTGCAGACAATCTGCTCCATCAGCTAAGATAGCAAAGTCCAGTGTGTTTATAGAGCTGGAGGAGGAACAATGAATCTCTCTCTCCCGTACTGGTCTCTCTGCCTCTTGCACGCAGCGCGTTCACGGCGTGGATACTCACCCGTATCGCCCCACTTCTACCCCGAATCTGGGGTCCCAGGCCTGCTGCCCCTCCGGGCCTGTCCAGAACTCCATCACTCAGGGGTCCAGAAGTGATGTGGAACTCGAGAGCCCAAACGAATCTAGAACACACTTCAACACAGCACGGAAACACTAACCTGGAGCTCCCCGCCCACAGACCCCGAGCAGTCTGTGTGGTCACTGCTCTGCTGGGAGACATTGCCACGCTGGGACTCAGACTTACAGTAGTGATGCAGGGATTAAGTATTTTATTCATATCAAATTTTATTTATATTACTATTAGTGTTCATAATAATATTAATGACAATGTTATGTTAGTAATAATTAAACAGCCTCTCCAGCTCTCACTCTCCGTGACACTGGGCAGATTTGGCTGCACATGATAATTTGCAAAGCCCTTACCTTCCCTAACGCGCCCCAACACGGCCTCAAGAGCATCACACGGACCTGGAGGCCAGGAGCCGCAGGTCTGTCTGCTCCAGACGCTGTCCTGCTGTCCTGCTGCCTCGCCGGGCTGATCAGACTGTCTGGACTTGCGCTGAGCCGCAAAGGCTTTTAAACCAAGAGGCAGGCCACCCCCCCTCAGCTGCAAATACCCTCCCGTCAGACTTTCGGGAACGTCCCCTCGTCAGCTTCGACACTTCTAATTAAAACAAGCAGCCAGGAATTCTTTAATTAAGTTCATATTTAGTAGGTGTCAAACACACACTGGTCCACACCAACTCCCCCTGAGAGAGGCGGAGATGAAAAACCACCGACACACACTCACACACACAATCACACACTCACAATACACACATACACAATCTCTCACTCTCCCTCACACACTCACAATATTTCACACGCTCTCTCACACACATGAACTCTCACACTCACTCTCACACACACAATCAAACACTCACAATATTTCACACACTCTCTCACACACATGATCTCGCACACTCACTCTCACACACACAATCACACACTCACAATATTTCACACACTCTCTCACACTTATAATATTTCACATACATTAACAATCTCTCACACAATCTCTCTCTCCCACTCTCCCTCTCACACACACACAGTCAAATACACACTCTCTCACAAACACGCAGTCAGATACACTCTCTCTCACACACACACACAGTCAAATACACACACTCTCTCTCACAAACACACTCTCGTAGTGATCAAAAACAACAGCAGCCCCCCAGAGCTGACCTCAGCACTCTGCCACCATTGTCTGGGGTTGTTGCACTCAGCCTCGTCTCTTTGTGCTGCTGCCCAGACGGGACGCCACTCTGCACCCCACTGCGGGGACACAGAGAGAGCCCTTGCAATATCAGGGTGCTGGCCAAAACATTCACGAGTTGAGCTTGAAAGTTGTGTTTTTTGCTGCTCAGCTGCTGTCCTACTGTTAGTGCAGTGGCCGGTGCTTTAGAAATTAAGGGTCACACAGCGGTCAGTTAGTCCAGGAGCTGGGCTCTGTCTTTTACCGTAGTTCTTCAGCGGAACAAACAGGATTTATTCTCTGAACAGAAACTCCCTACATCAGCAGGGAGAGACTGAATTCCTTTCTGAATGCATGGTCAAGGGAATGTGGAATTGTGAGTAACTGGGCAGCAGAGTTTGGATTCTTGTCAGAGCAATAGGGCAGGGGCGTGTGGAGTTGGGAGTAATGGGGCAACAATATGTGTTTTCAGGTGGGAGTAATGAGGTAGGAGAGAGTGGTTTGTGAATAATTGGGCAGGAGAGTGTGGAATCCTATTAGAGTGTAGATTCCTGTTGGGGTAATGGAGCAAGAAAGTGTGGATTCCTTCTGGAGTAACAGGGCAGGAGAGTGTAGATCCGTGTTGGAGTACCAGGGCAGGAGAGTGTGGATCCCTGTTGAAGTAATGGGTCAGGAGAGTGTGGATCCCTGTTGAAGTAATGGGTCAGGAGAGTGTGGATCCCTGTTGAAGTAACGGGTCAGGAGAGTGTGGATCTCTGTTGGAGTAACTGGGCAGTTGAGTGTAGATTCCTGTTGGAGTAACGGGGCAGGAGAGTGTGGATTCCTATTGGAGTAACTGGGCAGGAGAGTGTGGATTCCTATTGGAGTAATGGGGCAGGAGAGTGTGGATTCCTGTTGAAGTAACTGGGTAGGAGAGTGTGGATTCCTGTTGGAGTAACAGGGCAGGAGAGTGTGGATCTCTGTTGGAGTAACTGGCAGGAGAGTGTAGATTCCTGTTGGAGTAACGGGGCAGGAGAGTGTGGATCCCTGTTGGAGTAACTGGGCAGGAGAGTGTAGATTCCTATTGGAGTAACAGGGTGGGGGAGTGTGGATTCCTATTGGAGTAACAGGGCAGGAGAGTGTGGATTCCTATTGGAGTAACGGGGCAGGAGAGTGTGGATTCCTATTGGAGTAACGGGGCAGGAGAGTGTGGATTCCTATTGGAGTAACGGGGCAGGAGAGTCTGGATCTCTGTTGGAGTAACTGGGCAGGAGAGTGTGGATTCTTATTGGAGTAACAGGGCAGGAGAGTGTGGATCTCTGTTGGAGTAACTGGGCAGGAGAGTGTAGATTCCTGTGGGAGTAACAGGGCAGGAGAATGTGGATTCCTGTTGGAGTTACAGGGCAGGAGAATGTGGATTCCTGTTGGAGTAACAGGGCAGGAGAGTGTGGATTCATGTTGGAGTAACAGGGCAGGAAAGTGTGGATTCCTATTGGAGTAACAGGACAGGATACTGTGGATTCCTGTGGGAGTAACAGGACAGGAGAGTGTAGATTGCTTTTGGAAAAATGGGGCAGGAGAGTGTTGATTCCTGATGGGGTAAAGGGGCAAGAAAGCATGGATTCCTTCTGGAGTAACAGGGCAGGAGAGTGTAGATCCCTGTTGGAGTACCAGGGCAGGAGAGTGTGGATCCCTGTTGAAGTAATGGGTCAGGAGAGTGTGGATCCCTGTTGAAGTAACGGGGCAGGAGAGTGTGGATTCCTGTAGGAGTAACGGGGCAAGAGAGTGTGGATCCCTTGTGGAGTAACAGGGCAAGAGAGTATGGACATGGGATCCATTGGGATTCTCTAATGTTTTGGTCCGTAAGAACATGTGCAGTTATCACACGTGAGCTCCTTGCCTTTGTAGCCAGTGTGAAACCCAATGACACAGCTCCAGGCTCAATGACACAGCACCAGGGTCCAACTCTGTTTTGAGCAGTTTATTACCAGCTTACCTGACACCCTGACCAGGGCAGCTGACACTGTAGAAAGAAACAGTTACAAAGCTTATATCAAAACTTTAGAAAAAGACTGAAGTGTGCAGACAGAAAGAAACGGATAAAAACCTTCTAAAAAAGCCACATGAAAGTGTAGCAGAAAGATAGGCATGAGGTGTGTGAATGTCTCAGTCCAGTGGGGCTTCTGTGTCAGAAGAGGTGCCCAGCTCTGTTGTCCCAGCATGCCCCACAGAGCCCTGTCTCTCTCTCGGTGTCCCAGTGCACCCCACAGAGCCCCGTCTCTCTCTCTCTCTCTCAGTGTCCCAGCGCCCCACAGAGCCCCCTCTCTCAGTGTCCCAGCGCCCCACAGCGCCCCGTCTCTCTCTCTCTCAGTGTCCCAGCGCCCCACAGCTCCCTGTCTCTCTCAGTGTCCCAGAGCCCCCTCTCTCTCTCTCAGTGTCCCAGCGCCCCACAGAGCCCCCTCTCTCTCAGTGTCCCAGCGCCCCGTCTCTCTCAGTGTCCCAGAGCCCCGTCTCTCTCTCTCAGTGTCCCAGAGCCCCGTCTCTCTCCCTCAGTGTCCCAGCGCCCCGCAGCGTGCCGCGGTAGATGCTGATATTGAGCTGGTCGTCGTGGTGCAGCAGCTCGGTGTGGAAGCTCCCGGGCAGCAGCTCTGTTAAGAACTCCGGCGTGCCGTGCTCCTGCCGCAGCTCGGACGCCAGGTACAGCACTGCCCCCTGCTGGCACAGGTGGCGCAGCGTGGCCAGCAGCAGCGGGTAGGTGTCCCGCGCGTACACGATGTCTGCCCCCAGGACGAGGTCCCAGTCGGAGGGGAAGTGGGCGTGGTCGAGCCCCCAGCTGAGCGCGCGGACCGAGGGGGGGTGGGGCCAGCAGGGGGAGGGCTGGTTGGCCGAGACGTTGCGCTGCAGCTGGGGGAGAGCGTGGGGGAGGTCCGTCAGCGTCACTGCCGCACCTGCAGGGGGCGAAACACGGCTCGTGAGGGACTGGTCAGGGTTCGAGTAGGGGTCAGACTGGGGACAGGGAGAGGGGTCGGGCTGGGGTCAGGGAGAGAGGGGTGTGGTCTGGGTTGGTTCGAGGGAGACAGTAGGGGTCAGGCTGGGGTCAGGAAGAGAGGGGTGTGGTCTGGGTTCGAGGGAGACAGTAGGGGTCAGGCTGGGGTCAGGGAGAGGGGTCAGACTGGGGTCAGGGAGAGGGGTGTGGTCTGTGTTCAAGGGAGACAGTAGGGGTCAGGCTGGGGTCATGGAGAAGAGGGGTTTGGTCTGGGTTCGAGGGAGACAGTAGGGGTCAGGCTGGGGTCAGGGAGGAGAGGGGTGTGGTCTGGGTTCGAGGGAGACAGTAGGGGTCAGGCTGGGGTCAGGGAGGAGAGGGGTTTGGTCTGGGTTCAAGGGAGACAGTAGGGGTCAGGCTGGGGTCAGGGAGAGGGGTCAGGCTGGGGTCAGGGAGAGAGGGGTGTGGTCTGGGTTCGAGGGAGACAGTAGGGGTCAGGCTGGGGTCAGGGAGAGGGGTCGGGCTGGGGTCAGGGAGAGAGGGGTGTGGTCTGGGTTCGAGGGAGACAGTAGGGGTCAGGCTGGGGTCAGGGAGAGGGGTCAGACTGGGGACAGGGAGAGGGGTCGGGCTGGGGTCAGGGAGAGGGGTCGGGCTGGGGTCAGGGAGAGAGGGATGTGGTCTGGGTTCGAGGGAGACAGTAGGGGTCAGGCTGGGGTCAGGGAGAGGGGTGTGGTCTGGGTTCGAGGGAGACAGTAGGAGTCAGGCTGGGGTCATGGAGAAGAGGGGTTTGGTCTGGGTTCGAGGGAGACAGTAGGGGTCAGGCTGGGGTCAGGGAGGAGAGGGGTTTGGTCTGGGTTCGAGGGAGACAGTAGGGGTCAGGCTGGGGTCAGGGAGGAGAGGGGTTTGGTCTGGGTTCGAGGGAGACAGTAGGGGTCAGGCTGGGGTCAGGGAGGAGAGGGGTGTGGTCTGGGTTCGAGGGAGACAGTAGGGGTCAGGGAGAGGGGTGTGGTCTGGGTTCGAGGGAGACAGTAGGGGTCAGGCTGGGGTCAGGGAGGAGAGGGGTTTGGTCTGGGTTCAAGGGAGACAGTAGGGGTCAGGCTGGGGTCAGGGATAGGGGTGTGGTCTGGGTTCGAGGGAGACAGTAGGGGTCAGGCTGGGGTCAGGGATAGGGGTGTGGTCTGGGTTCGAGGGAGACAGTAGGGGTCAGGCTGGGGTCAGGGATAGGGGTGTGGTCTGGGTTCGAGGGAGACAGTAGGGGTCAGGCTGCGGTCAGGGAGGAGAGGGGTGTGGTCTGGGTTCGAGGGAGACAGTAGGGGTCAGGGAGAGGGGTGTGGTCTGGGTTCGAGGGAGACAGTAGGGGTCAGGCTGGGGTCAGGGAGGAGAGGGGTTTGGTCTGGGTTCAAGGGAGACAGTAGGGGTCAGGCTGGGGTCAGGGATAGGGGTGTGGTCTGGGTTCGAGGGAGACAGTAGGGGTCAGGCTGGGGTCAGGGAGGAGAGGGGTTTGGTCTGGGTTCAAGGGAGACAGTAGGGGTCAGGCTGGGGTCAGGGATAGGGGTGTGGTCTGGGTTCGAGGGAGACAGTAGGGGTCAGGCTGGGATCAGGGATAGGGGTGTGGTCTGGGTTCGGGGGAGACAGTAGGGGTCAGGCTGGGGTCAGGGATAGGGGTGTGGTCTGGGTTCGAGGGAGACAGTAGGGGTCAGGCTGGGGTCAGGGATAGGGGTGTGGTCTGGGTTCGAGGGAGACAGTAGGGGTCAGGCTGCGGTCAGGGAGGAGAGGGGTAAGGGCTCGAGAAAGGTCAGAGTTGGGGTTCAGGCAGGCACAGTGAGTTGTATTACCCAGACGAGCAGCCAGGATGCCCACAATGCCAGTCCCCGATCCGAGCTCAATCACACGCCTCCCGGCAAAGTCGAACTGCTGCTCCTCGAAGTACCGGCACAGACAGAGAGCCTGGGCAGAGACAGACCAGGAACAGGCTCAGCTCAGGCATCGACTGCAAGCAAGCAGACGTGCCACACACGCCCCCTACCGGCAGACCGGGCTAAAGCAGGCGGCCGTCCCCGGGAACACCGCACTGCCCTGCGCGAACTTCCATCTCGGGATGAAACGGTATTCCCACGGTCCAACATGCAAACCCGCAGGAAAAGCGAGAAACCAATACAGTCATTTCATCCAGGTTAACTTTAAAGGAGCCGTTTTTCAGTGCCAGCGTCCCCAGTTGCCCCCCACTCACCGCCTCCCAGACCGGAGCGGCCACGCCGAGGCTGGCGCTGAACTCCTGGCAGATCCGCAGCTCCTGCCCGCTGAAGCGGTACGCCCGCTCCTCCGAGAACGAGTCCGAGAACAGGCGGCAGTCCGCCGGGAACAGGTCGTCGTGCTCCTCCTCGACACTCATCGCCGTTACAGTTAAAATACAACAGAGTTTAAAAACAGATTAAAACGAGGGCAGGGCGGCCGCCCCGTCACAGCCTCGGGAGGCGAGAGGCGCAGCCAACATCTGGGCGAGCGGGCGCTGAACTGGGCTTCTCTCGGCTGCCCCGGGTGGAGCCGGGCCCCTCTCAGCCCGCTCGCACGGTCCGGGTCGGCAGGGCTGAGCGCGAGCCAGCAGGGTCCGCTTCTCACGCGGCGAGCACGCGCGCCCTCGGCACACCGGCGGCAGCGAGCGCCACGTAGGAAGAAGCGGAGGGGCGGTTTGGTTACATGTTGATGACGTCGTTTTCAACAGCGGGGTTTGTAGTTCCTTAGCCCAGTGCCCCCGCTGCTTCCCATATTTTGAAAATCTTTGCTACGTCGCGACAGGCAGCCCATGAAAACTACGCATTGGGAAGTACTCTGAGGATCTCGAACTATTCGAATGAGAGACAAACATCTTAATTCAACATACACACTCCGATATTGTACTGACACTTCGGAGCTCTAACAAGAATGCTCTTGCCAAACGCGGACCACAGTTAGACCGTAGGACCCTTTCCGTCATCCCAGTTGTGCGTACGGCACGAGTGCGTACAGCAGCTAATCCGTGAGCTTCTGCAGTTCATCCTTCTAGGAAACGCGCGGTACGCTACTACTCTGCAGTATCGGAATTGCCCAGCAGATGGCGCCAGTGTTCGTACGAACACCGTATCGCTGTTTCTTTAATAGAACAACACGGCGTTTCCAGATCACAGATACGCAGCCTGGTCCTACAAGAAATGTCGCAGACTGACCTACACAAACCAGGCAGGAGCGAGGCGTCTGGCGGGTGAACGTACAGAAGGCGACAGGTCCGGACAGTGTTCCCGGACGGGTCCTTCCGTCCTGTGCCGACCAGTTGGCCACGGTTTTTACAGATATTTTTAATATTTCACTTCCCGTGAAATATTTAATCTTCCGTTCCCGTGTGTTTCATGAAAACCACCATTAAACCAGTGCCAAAGAGAAATACTGCGACCTATTATAATGATTACAGAGCGGTAGCGCTCACATCGGCCGTAATGAAATGCTTGGAAAGGCTGGTCATGAGGCACAGTAACACTATTGTACCCGAGTGCACAGGCCCCCTGCAGTTTGCATACCGGCGTAACAGGCCCACTGGCCACGCTGGTTCCCTGGCTCTTCACACTGCCCTGGCTCGTTCGGATGACAAAGACACACGTCAGAACGGTATTCATTGATTCCAACTGTGCCTTTAAATCTGTAGTTCCATCCAGACTAGACAGGAAGCTTAATGTCCTGGGTATCAGCCCCTCTCTATGCAGCTGGATTATGGGGGCATAGGTGGCTCTGTGGCTAAAGATCTGCGCCTGTGGCTGGAAGGTTGCTGGTTTGTATCCTGCGGAGGCTACTCCGTTGGGCCCCTGAGCAAGGCCCTTAACCCCAACTGCTCCAGGGGAGCTGTACAATGGCTGATCCTGTGCTCTGACCCCCAGCTTCTCTCCACGTCTGTGTGTCTCATGGAGAGCAAGTTGGGGTATGTGAAAAGACCAATTCCTAATGTAAGAAATTGTATATGGCTAATAAAGTGATCTCTCTTATCTATGGTTTTCCTGACTGGCAGCCCTCAGACTGTGAGGGTCGATGGAAAGCTTTCTTCCTCGATATAGGAGCTGGGTGCTTAGCCACCTGCTGTTCTCCTTGTGGAGCCACCATCGCCTGGCCAGACACAGCTCCAACTCCATCTACGAGTGCCTTGACAATAATCTCTCCCTCAACGCCATCAAAACCAAAGAGCTGCTCAGCGAGTCTAGAAAGCAGGGTGGGGACCACACCCCTATTCATGTCAGTGGGGTGGCTGTAGAGATTCGAGTTCCTGGGTGCCTTCATTACTAATGATTAAACGTGGTCCCAGCATGTAACTGGAGCTACAAAGAAGGTACAACAGCGCCCTTACTTCCTCCGACAGGTGGAAAAAATTAGCCTGTCTTCAGCTGTCCTTACTACATTTCACAGGTGCGCTGCTGAGAGTGTGCTCATGTGTGGCATCACTGTGTGGTCTGGCAGCAGCTCGTTGTCTGATCACAGGGGGTGGTCAGGTCAGCCCAGTCCATCACTGGAGTACAGCTCCCCTCTGCTGTGGACATTTCTACAACTGGCTGTCTCAGGAAGGCTGGAAGAATCGCTAAGGACAACAATCACCCTGGTTTCTCGTTTTTCTCCCCCCTTCCCTCTGGTAAGCCTCACAGGAGCATAAAGGGATGAACCTCCAGATTCAGAGACGGTTTCTTCCCGCAGGCTGTCAGATTACTGAACTCTTCCCCTGGCTCTGGCTCACACTGATGTGTTTTTTCCCCTCTCACACTGCTTGTGCTGACTTGCTTGTTTTAAAGTTGTGTGTTATTTAAGCTGTGGTTGCTGCTGCTGCTGTTCTGAGTTTGTGTTCTGGTGATCCCTCAATGTCTTTGCATCGGGGCCTACATGTAATTAAGCAGTTCACTGCACGTGCGCAAACGACAGACTGAGCTGACCCTAACCTGCAGGAGTGGCACAGAACGGAGGCGTCTGGGACGAGCTGTGCTTCCATGTTGCTGAGCCCGACACCCTGGTATCTTCAACACAGGGTTGGGCAAGATCCTCCAGTCAACTAACTACCAGCAACACAATGAGCTATAAAGGCCAAATGACCTCCTCCCAGTTGGACTCCCTCTCGTTTCCAGTTAAAGCTGCTCTCTTACGTTATCGGTAGGGGTCTAGGTATCGGCTCGGGTGAGCACGTGCTGTACCGTTTCACATGTTGCTCCTAACTCCAGGTGCAGGAGTAACAGAGCGCTTTCAGGGCTGGACAGAGGTCAGTCCACCAGCTAGCTCAAGGTCCAGTCGGGCTCTGAGGGCCCCAGGGGTCCTGCAGGAGTGAACTCTGACCCCGCGCGTGCCATGTGCAGGCTGGTGAGGTCCTGGAAGGGGGAGCTGGTCGGGGGGGAGTTTCCTGGAACAGCCCTGTCCTGCCCGGAGCGGGATGGGGACCGGGATTCTGGGTAGCGGGGCTCGGCTGGACGGGGGGCAGCGCTGGGAGGGGGGGGGTCGGCCAGCTCTGCTGACTCAGCGCGGGACGCGCTGGCCCGGCCCCAGCTCGGCGGCCGTGAAACGCCCCGCAGCGACTGCTGGACACTGGACTGCCCTGTTCCACTTGGCCTCGTTCCCGGGCCAGACTCCCCCGCCTTCGCCTCCCCCTGCCGCGTGGACCCGGGGCCAAGGCTGTACACAAAACAGCACGCCGCTCCCTGCCCTGGTCCCCGAGGAAAACAGCACCGCCGGCGGCCCAGCGAGGCCAGCCTGGGCCAGGCCTGGGTCTGCACAGCTGCTCTCAAAACCAACTCGATACTCCTAGGTCAAACACATTCGTACAGGTGAACAGCACCAGCCGGCCACTGCTTCTGCTGTCTGTAACATTCTTTTTCACCAGGAGCCTCTGAGCCTGATGAAAAAGACCGAGGGGTCTTCTTGACCCGTCGATTACGTCTTCTGGACAGCGTGGGGCAGCATTTAAAAAGGCAAACCCACGTCAGGACAGACAGTGATGAAGTGTAGGATTTAGAGAGATGTATAACACACTATCGAGGGCTGATTTCGAGGGCTGTGTACGACGCTGGTCACCACACGCTTGACAAGAGACTGCTGCTCTGGAATCCGTGCAGAGAAGAGCAACCAGATACACAGGCTGAAGGAGCTGAACCTTTTTAGTCTTGAACAGAGAAGATTACAAGAGGAGGCGGTTCAAGTTTTCGCAATCCTCAAAGGGCACTGACCATCCTCAAACCTGAGGACACAAGTGGAAAGTGCACAAGTGTGTTTAGAAAAGTGCAAAGGGGAAGAGCATTGAACATTTAAAGCAGGAGACACGTCTTTACGTAAAGGGCTGTGGGAGTGTGGAACAAGCTACTCAGCGATGTCTATGAAGATGACACTCTGACTGTTTTTTTCGAGAAATGGGTGGATTTTGGGGCCAATTAACTAACTATCAAACGGGCTACAAGGGCCAAACAGTCTCGTCCCATTTGTATCCGATCAGCTGTAGATCGCAGCAGGCCATGCTCCAGGCGTGGGCTGTCACCTGGGAGGTCGTGAGTAATCACACGGCCCAGTCCGGCACCTGCAGTGTCCAGCTCTGGCTCTGCGCTGTCGACCTGCACGCTGTTGGCCCAACTTTCCTGCTTCAGCCACACAGGAGCACCACGGCGTGGATCTGGGCCCTGTACTGAAATCACAGTGAGCTTACATTGATGGACTTTCCTGTCCAACCCTGCGGATCTGTCTGGCATCATGCTCTCGGGCTCAGAAAAGCTCTGCGTTAATATTAACCAGAGACTCCAGGGGCGTCTGAACTGGGATGCCCTCCTTTCTAGTAGTAAAGGGAACTTTCCAAGAGCTGCTCAATGCCACACGCCTCCGCGCTCCAACATCTACACAACATTTACAGGTTGTTGGAGCCTGCAGCAGAGACTCCTGGGAGTGATCCAGTGAGGAATTATGGGCCGAATCCCACTGGAGCTGGAAGGCTGTGCTCACTCACATCAGGGCCTTCATGTTCAAGAACTATACAGTTCACGGACCTTTTCGCCGGAGCAGTGCAGACTTCACCCACCTTCAGCTCATACCTCTGACTTTACATAATTCCTGGCACGCGGCTTCGTGGGCAGACCTTGGTCCCAGCGTGGACTTGTTTTCAGAGCGCAGGCTGGCAGGGTACAGTAAACAGGTACTGGTGCCAAGCTCTGAGGCATGCTGTCCGTCCTGCCCTCTACCCCAGCTGGCAGTGCTGCTCTTCTCTCTTACGAGGTGGCATCAGAACGGCACAGGGATCCTGTGCTACAGTGGCACAGCACTCCACACTCAGACTGTGTGAGTGTGTGTGTGTGTGTGTGTGTGTGTGGAGTCAGTTTTGAGTCAGTATAGCGTGTGTGTGTGGAGTCAGTATGGTGTGTGTGAGTGTGGTGTGTGTGGAGTCAGTGAGGTGTGTGTGTGTGGAATCAGGGCAGTGTGTGTGTAGGGGGAGTCAGGTCAGTGTTTGTGTGTGGAGTCAGTGCAGCGTGTGTGTGTGTGTGTGTGTGTGTGTGTGTGTGTGTGTGTGTGTGTGGAGTCAGTATGGTGTGTGTGTGTGGAATCAGGGCAGTGTGTGTGTGTGTAGGGGGAGTCAGGTCAGTGTTTGTGTGTGGAGTCAGAGCAGCGTGTGTGTGTGCGTGTGTGTGTGCGTGCGTGCGTGCGTGCGTGCGTGCGTGTGTGTGACTGGGCCAGTGAGAGAGTCTGGACAGCTGACTCAGCACTGAAGGGCTCTCAGTTGGTGGCTGGCAGGGTGGGGCTGGGCTGGCCAGCTCAGGTCCTGGCACGTGGGGAGACCAGAGTGATGACAGCGCAGTTCCCACTCCGGGTCAGACCTGCTGCTGGCTCGTGCATCCCACTGACCCCCGGGACAGGCGGCCGGCCGACAAGCCGGAAGAAATCAGGGATGAAAGGCTGAGGCTCCACGAGGAACGTATTCACCATTGTTGTTACACTTGGCTTCAAGCAGGTCACTGACCTGAGGATCTCAGCCATGTGTTTCAGACAAAACAGCCGTGACCCCAGCAGGTACTGTATCAGGTGACCACAGGCGAGAGGGACGCTGTCAAACTGCGCAGGAGTTTAAAAAGCCCCTGCTTCCACTATTATACTAAAGTGAGTACTGTGGCTCTGCCAAAGACAATGAGGTATAATAAATAAAAACCTGTATATTTTAATTAATATTGTCTTATTGCTAGCATCAAGAGAACAAACAGACAAAGTCTCACATTAAGAAAAAACATATGTGCAACAAAATAAATCACCTGTCCTAGTTGTACATATTGAGGTCACTTGGTCTGATAACATAAATAAGCAGCATCAAATCGCAGCAGCTGTAGTTTTTACAGGTAAAGAGTTTGAATGGAAACTTTTAAGGTACGTGTTGAATCTCATATACAGTAGGTACACACACAGCTCCATCGGTCTCATCTCTGATATCAACAAAGAAGCTTTAATTAAGCAAAAGGTTTTTTTTCTTAATTAAAAAAGGTTGAACGCAAACCACATGAGAAAGTGGGGTCCCCAGCAGCAGGACTGGGGACCGCAAGTTCAAGCCTGCTGCAGTCTCCAGGACCTCTGTCCAACCCTCTGCTCTTCATGTATTAAAAGTCAAGCAAGTCGAGCTCCAGTTCCCTCTGTGATTGCAGGCAGGACTAGTGCTGAGGCCCCCACAGCAGCAGAGTCAGCAGAGAGACTGGGCCACCACCTTCGACAAACAGCGCCCCACCTGCCCGACCGCCGCTAACGCCACAGAGCGTCGGTAGATTCGCGCTCAGCGCAGAGCTTTCTGGGACATCGCCCTGAAATTCTTTATTACAAGCGAGGCTCAGTGGTGAAAAAAAGTCACGCCCGCATTCTCGGCCCTGGATCGACAGCGAGAGAGCTCAGGAACCTCAGCTCTGCTGTCCGAGACCTGAGGTGCAGCTCCTGTCTAGTAGGCAGATGGTCAGCTCCCGCCTAAAGGTCAGGTGGTCAGGTGGTCAGCTCCTGTCAGCTTGTCTGGCGGGCAGGGGTCAGCTCACACCTAGTAGGCAGGTGGTCAGCTCCTGTCTATTAGTCAGGTGGTCAGCTCCTGCCTAATGGTCAGGTAGTCAGGCGGTCAGCTCCTGTCTAGCGGTCAGGTAATCAGGTTCTCTGCTGGTGCCTAGCGGTCAGGCGGTCAGCTCCTGTCTAGCGGTCAGGTAATCAGGTTCTCTGCTGGTGCCTAGCGGTCAGGCGGTCAGCTCCTGTCTAGCGGTCAGGTAATCAGGTTCTCTGCTGGTGCCTAGCGGTCAGGCGGTCAGCTCCTGTCTAGCGGTCAGGTAATCAGGTTCTCTGCTGGTGCCTAGCAGTCAGGTGGTCAGCTCCTGCCTAATGGTCAGGTGGTCAGGTGGTCAGCTCCTGCCTAATGGTCAGGTGGTCAGGCGGTCAGCTCCTGTCTAGCGGTCAGGCCCTATTGCACTCTGACCCCTCAGGTGAGCCCCGTCCTCGTGGGGCCCTCAGATCCTGGGGCTCAGGTTCCGTCCTGCCCCCCAGTTCAGGTGGGGAATCCTGGGTCTTCCTCGGCCCTTCACCCCCGGCGCCCTCATCTCTCGATGAACTGCAGGCTGATGTGGCTCTGTGGCACCAGCAGGGTTCTGGTCATGGGCCGGACCTCGCCGCCCTCCGGGTCAGGCTTCACCTCGAACCGGGTCAGAATCTGAGGGGAGGGGAGGAGAGACCTGTCACCACTGGTGAGGCTTAGTAAGGAGCCTGGGGAAAAGCAGCTTTAAAAAGGCAGTTACAATGATCGTTGTAGTCTGTGTATAGTTACTATTTTATGCTATTACCTCTTAAGCACTATTTTCTTAATTCTTTTAACAAAATGACCCCTTGCAGAAGCAACCTGGACCTATTACACAGTAAGAGAGCCCTGGCCCCTGACCAGCTCAGTAGCGCCCCCTGCAGGGCGGCGCTGGACTGCCTCTCACCCGCGCCAGCGCCAGGTACAGCTCCAGCTCCGCGATGCGGCGCCCGATGCAGCTGCGCTTGCCCACGCCGAAGGGGACGGACGCGTAGGGGTGGTGACCCTCCTCGCGGCTCAGCCAGCGCTCGGGCCAGAACCGGGCCGGGCTGGAGAAGAACCGCGGGTCGCGCGATGTGGCGAAGTGGCACAGAGTGATGAGGGTCTGGGGGGGGGGGGGAGAGAGGAAAGGTCATCAGGGGTCTCGTCAGAGAGAGCCGCTCATCCACACTGCAAGAGAGGCGCTGTCACACCGCACGGACGTCATCCTAACACTCAGGAACACAGGATCCGGCACACGAGAGGAACAACCGGCCTGTCTGGCCTGTTTGGTAGTTGACCGAACCCAGGATCTTATCCTGACGTTTCTTTAAAGAAGCCATATCAGCTCCAACAACGTGGCTGGAAGATTGTTCCACACTCCCACCACTCTTTGTGTAAAGGGGTGCCTCCTGTTTGCAGGTACAAATGCACTTCCCTGTAGTTTCTACTTGTGCCCTCCAGCTGGACTCTCACTGTCCGTGCTGAAGAAGTCTACTGGCTTTGACTTTGTTGATGTCTTTGAGGATTTTGACTTTGTGCTTGAAGCGCTTTGAGAAGCCACTTCTAAAGGAGAATTATAAGATAAATATTACTTAATATTACTTATATCGCATTCCCCCATTGGTCTTCACTGTTCAAGGCTGCAAGGTCTGCTTGCACACTGGGCGAAGGGAGGGATCGGCTGCTCACCTTCTTCGGGATGAGGTATCCTCCCACCTGGATGTCTCGGTCTGCGATGACCCTGGCGTTGGCAGGAATCACTGGGTACAGCCTGGAACCGAGAGGGGGTGTGAACGGGGCAGCGGCAGAGAAAACGAGGGAACGAGACTCAGAGAGAGAGCTGGCTGCCCAGAGAGGACAGGCTGTGCTCCCACTGCCAGCGGGGAGAGACAGAGACAGAGGTGCACTTCCTACTGCACTGTGACAGATACTCTGGGATTAGAGAAACATTCTTCCCCTAAATTCAGAAATCTAGTCCCAGAGTTCCCACACCTGCCAGAGTCAGAACAGCTCCCAATCCCACTGGGAGAGGGGGAAGGGAACTCAGTTGAACTGGCAGCCCAGTATTTGATCTCCTGTCACAGCCTGAGGAACAGTGAGTCTGTCTCCCAATAATGCTCCATCTGTCTACAGTATATGTCAATATTTGATTATATGTCTTTGTTGTAAATACCTGTAATATGTCTGTAGATTTCAGTTTACTTTTATTTTTGTTTTGTTTAATGTTAATTTTATTATTTTTATTTGCTTTGGCAACTCTGATTGTACACATCGGTCATGCTAATAGAGCACCTTGAATTGAATTGAATTGATAGAACAAGAGAGAGAATGAGGGAATGAGACTTGGAGAGAGAGAGAGAACGAGGGAGCCGATGGAACGCGACTCGGAGAGAGAGAATGAGGGAACGAGACTCGGACAGAGAGAAAGGCACAGGTCAGTGCCTCACCTGAGTACCTCCTTCACCACGG
Organism: Lepisosteus oculatus; assembly: GCF_040954835.1. Lineage (NCBI taxonomy): Eukaryota > Metazoa > Chordata > Actinopteri > Semionotiformes > Lepisosteidae > Lepisosteus > Lepisosteus oculatus. The sequence goes on from NC_090696.1 coordinate 14,826,271, forward strand.
CCTTCATCAGAGGCATCTGGGCCACGTCCACAGCCCCTGGCACCTCCCGGCCACCCAGGACCCCCTCCACCTCCCTCCTCAGAGCACTCTGCACCCCAGGGTGACGAGACAGCTCGTACAGAGCCCAGGACAGCGTGCTGGAGATCTGAGGCCACAGAGACATGGGGAGGTTGATCCAGTTTCTCTGGACAGTACTGGACACTCAGTCCTCTGGGTTGTTAATACAGTTTCTCTGGACAGTACTGGACACTCTGACCTCTGGGAGGGGGTATTATTCCAGGTGTTGTGGACAGTACTGGACACTCTGACCTCTGGGAGGGGGTATTATTCCAGGTGTTGTGGACAGTACTGGACACTCTGACCTCTGGGAGGGGGTATTATTCCAGGTGTTGTGGACAGTACTGGACACTCTGACCTCTGGGAGGGGGTATTATTCCAGGTGTTCTGGACAGTACTGGACACTCTGACCTCTGGGAGGGGGTATTATTCCAGGTGTTGTGGACAGTACTGGACACTCTGACCTCTGGGAGGGGGTATTATTCCAGGTGTTCTGGACAGTACTGGACACTCTGACCTCTGGGAGGGGGTATTATTCCAGGTGTTCTGGACAGTACTGGACACTCTGACCTCTGGGAGGGGGTATTATTCCAGGTGTTCTGGACAGTACTGGACACTCTGACCTCTGGGAGGGGGTATTATTCCAGGTGTTCTGGACAGTACTGGACACTCTGACCTCTGGGAGGGGGTATTATTCCAGGTGTTCTGGACAGTACTGGACACTCTGACCTCTGGGAGGGGGTATTATTCCAGGTGTTGTGGAAGGGCGCTCTGGTGCCCCCGGAGGGGTGGGCACTGCTCACCGTGTCCACTCCGGCCAGCAGCAGCTCGGTCACGTTGCCGTACACCTGCTTCATGGGGACGCCCTGCTGGGACAGGTAGTAGGTCAGGTATCGGCCCTCCGGAGTCTCGCCCCGCGCCACGCGGGCCCCCTCCTCCGCCAGCCGCTGGTCAATGTGCCCCTTCGCTGAGAGAGAGAGAGAGGGGGGGAGGTGGGCATCAGTACCAGCGCCACAAGCAGCCACGTGGGCCAAGACTGGACCGGGCCCGGGCCTGGTCATCTCTACTCACCAAACTCAAACATGTAGTCCCAGCACTGGCAGAAGGTGCGCCAGGGCTTGGGGAAGAGGCGGTGCAGCCAGCGTGGCATCGCCATGGTGAGCAGCGTCATGACGAACATGGTGTTGATGGCCTGGATGAAGCGCTCCGTCTCCGGGGGAACCTGGGGCTCCAGGCAGCCGATCCGGGACTCGAACAGCACCGAGGAGATGCCTGTGGAGAAACGTCAGCTCCTGATCCGTCGGCACATTCCGGCAGGGCGGGGCCGAGCAGGACGGGGGGTCTAATGGGCCAGCAGTGACTTACTCGGCCGGCTGAAACAATTCGGGATCAGCTGGGACTGGGGCTCTGGAAACGGGGCGGGATCAGCTCTCAGTGCAGCCGGAGGGGGCAGGTCAGGACGCACCCCTCTTTGAACCCTGCACTACAGACACTCCTTGTGCCTTTGACCCCTACTGAGGGGGGTCTGCAGGGCAGGAGCCTCTGGCGGGGCTGAAGGAGCCAGTGCCAAGCAGGCCTGTAGAGTAGGAGAATGTCTCTCGCACAATTCAGTGCTGGTGCGCTTCGTGGTGGACTGTCTCCATGTGCTTGCGATCCTCAGCAGCACTGACACTCTGCCTTGACTGTGCTGTGCCAGGCCTCCCTCTTTAGTCACATGACGCAGGCCCAGTAAAAAGATGCACCCCTCCTTGCTCACAGCTCTCGGAAGATACTGTTCCCTTTCAAAAAAAGTGTAGCTCTTCACACCCCCCACCCCTACCACGTGGTGCCCCATTTTATACCGGTGCTCACCCTCCAGCCCGAAGCGGTAGAACTCGCTGGCCACATCCTTGACGACGCCCTGGGCGTTCTGCCGGCGGCTGAACTGCAGCTTGGCGATGAGGTCCGTCACCACGCTGTTCAGCGTGTCGCCGTACGCCTCCACCGCGCGCGGGCGCAGCATGTGCTTGCCCAGCAGGCTGCGGATCGCCTGCCACTCCTCCCCCTCCCTGTGCGGGCAGACGGACAGAGGGTCAGGGGTCGGGGGTCAGGGGTCAGAGTGAGCAGAATGTAAAAGCAGCTGCCGGGGAGTCCGAGCTCCAGTCCCCCGAGTGCCTCTGGTTTTCATTCCTCAGGAGCATAACTAAACTAATTATGCATTTGAATGGGACCAATTAGCCCTCTTCCCAGGAGTGAAGGAGCTGGTGTAAGGAGACTGAGAAGTCCCACTTGCCTGTGGCTGTGGAAGACGGGGCATGTTATTGGTTAACGGGCTACTCAGGAAAGGGAAAAGGGGAACAGGTGCGTTTGGAAGTGAAAACTGCAACCCAGGTGTGCTGGTGAAACCCATTCTATGGGATCCTTGCGGACACAGCTGGGGGTTCGGCAGTCGATGTGCTACGGAGCAGCTAAAACAAGCATGTCACTCTGATGCTCTTCACTACCAACACAACTACGAGAGAATGGCCCAGAGTGCATTCTGGCACCTGACGGGTTTACCGCCTTCCTGCGCCTTCACTTCCTGCGGCTTGACGTCCCCTAACCCCCCCCCAGGCCTCGGCCGTGTCAAACACCACGCGTGAGGGAAAGACTGAGTGACATAAGCGCCGCGGAGCGTCTCCGCCACCGCAGTCCTGACTCACGTCCTGTGCACTGCTTGGCCAACCCCCCCAGGCAGAGAGCGGCTCTGCTGAGTCACCATCCTGCTCTCTCTTACTCATCTCGTTCCCTCTTCGCCATCATGACTTTCTCTTCCTTCTCCGCTGCTGTTGTGAAAATCCTACCCAGAATCAGAGGAAATCACCTATTTTCTGAAGGCAGATTACTGTAACAGACAGGAAAGGCAGAGGCGCTGACGTAATCAGATTGGGACAGCAGCATTGCCACCAAGTAGCCTGATCTCATCATCAGAAGCTCAACAGGGCTGGTCCTGGTCAGCACTTGGATGGGAGACCTCCAGTACTACCCAGGTTGCTACTGTTAGTGGTGTTGGGGGACCAGTAGGGGGTGCTTTTCTCCCTGGACCAGAGTTTCCAAACCACAAAGGACACTGGGCTGTGGGTTTAAGCTGAGGCCCTGACCGTTCAGCCAGTAAAGATCCCAGGGCTGTTTGGTCTGGCTGAATCCCACTCCAGTGCACTCTGGCACAGCTGCAATTCTGCATTGGAATAGGTGGGTCCAGTCCTACGTGTAAAAGACTTTGGAGTCCCTTGGGATTAAAACTGCTATGTATCTGAATAAGATAGATAGATAGCTCAGGTGGGTAGCTGCGTCAGCATGCGTAGGCTGCAAAGGAACAAGTAATAGGATTATTCCATGCTGAAGAAGGCTCCACGGGCGAAACGTGTTTTCTATCTTCTTTTTATCAGCATGGAATAAACCTATTACTTGTTCCTAGAAAGATAGATACTTTATTGTATCTTATTATTAATAAGATACATATAATAATATTATTCTTATTGTACCTTATTATTAATGATTTCCTGCCGGCGCTCAGGAGAGCAGAGGACAGAATCTGAGAGAGCGAGCGGGGGGGTCGGACTCACGCAGTCAGCAGTCCGTAGGCGTGTCCGCGCAGCTGTCGGTAGTCCTTCCAGGAAGAGAGGTCGGACCGGATCGGGTGCTGCCCCTCCTGCCGCAGGACCTGTTCGATCAGCGCGGGCTCGGCCACGTGGACCGTCAGGATCGGTCCGAAACTGGCCTTCCACACGGGACCGTAGCGAGCGCGGCCTTCCACCTGCAGCCAGAGGAGTTACTGATCAGCCCTCCAAAAAACACAAACTGCGGAAGACCAACAGCTGTCCGGCAGCCCACGCTGCAGAGCGCGCGCGGTCACTCAGCTCTGAACAACAAACACTCCATCTGGCCCACCACCTGCACCCTGAAGCAGGGCAGGACACTCCATCCAGCAGCAGGAGCACCTGCTTGGACTGACTGGATCAACACACAAGTGCTTTGTGGACCTTCGAAGCTCTGGGCAGAGCACACTGGCAATAATTAAGGATAACTAATAATTAGGGATAAGCTGGATCACAGACACAGTGAAAGCTGCTAGACTCGGCAGATCCTGCTCTCTACTGGGCTGGCAGTCGGCTGGCACGTGCCCAGGGGTGGCCTGTCCCTTGGCAGCAGGTGGGATCTGGTACGCAGCCCAGGAGCATCACCACAGCATGACTCACCCTGACCTGTTTTAACCATTTATTCGCTTGGGTGATGCCTTTATCACAGGCGACCTCGAAAAGGTTACAATTATCAAATCGCAGCACGTAATGTAAATATGTGTATCTATTGTCTGTATACACACCAGGTGTGACAGTGGATGACACTATATTACATCAGCATGTGGAGGTGAGGTGTGTAGGCTGCTGATGTCATTGTCGCGAATCATGATGTCATGAAGCTGCACTGCCAGTCCTGCACACACGGCCTCTCACACACACCCTGTGCACGCTCACACTGCACGTGCACCACCCTGCTCACACTCACACAGCACACAGCCTCTCACACCCTGGTCACACTCAGACTGCACATGCACCCTGCTCACACTCACACTGTGCACACAGCCTCTCCCACACAGCGCACACTTACACAACGCACACACTCACACTGTGCACACACTCACACTGTGCACACAGCCTCTCCCACACAGCGCACACACTCACACTGTGCACACAGCTTCTCCCACACAGCGCAGACACTCACACAGCGCAGACACTCACACTGTGCACACACTCACACTGTGCACACAGCTTCTCACTCCCTGCACACAATCACACTGCACACACTTACACTGCACACACAGCCTCTCACACCCTGAGCACACACAATGCACACACTCACACTGCACACACGGCCTCTCACACCCTGTTCACACTCACACTGCACATGCACCCTGTGCACACTCACACTGTGCACACAGCCTCTCTTACCCTGCACACATTCACACTACGCACACAGCCCCTCACACCCTGCACACACTCACACTACGCACACAGCCCCTCACACCCTGCACACATTCACACTACGCACACAGCCTCTCACACCTTGCAGACACACTGTGCACACTCAGCCTCCTTTATTCAGTTGTAATTACACATACCACACTTTACAAGAGTCAAATAAGTTTTTCTACAAGCCCTACTAAGCCTGTAATTAAGAACTGGCATTACTGTACCTCTTGCTTTGGTGATGGATACTGTGTGAAAGTAAAGAGGTAATGAAGTAGAATCATTTAATTATCCACCTCATCCATATCACACACTGAAGCCCAGGTGAAATGCTGCTGTCGTAGAAAAGTGCCTTGAATTCACAGGAATCGCAATGTAAACCACATAGAGACAAATTCTAAATCATTATGCTGGTACTAGGAAAGGACTTAAAAATCATCTTTATCACGACTGTTAAAAACTTCAATGACATGAAGGTGCAGACTTGAGTTTTTTGTCCCTGTCATAAACTAACCCCCATGTGGACAGTGCTGCAGGCACCTGGAACACCTCAACACCTCCATCCCAGTGCTCAGCAGCCAGGTTTCCCTTTAATCCAATACCGCCTGTTTGACAACCAGGCTTTGCCATCCAGTACAGACTGTCTGACAACCAGGCATTATAAGCCAATATTGACTGTCTGATAACCTGGAATTATTGACTAACACAGACTACCGACTGACAACCAGGCATTGCAATCCAATACTAACTGTCTGACAACTACGCATTATTGACTAATATCAATTGTCTTACAACCGGTCATTATAAACCAATACTGATCGTCTGACAACCAGGCATTATTGACTAATAATATCAAATGTCTGGCAACCAGACATTGTAATCAAATATCGACTGCATTATTGACTAATACCGACTACCAACTAACAACCAGGCATTATAATCCAATACCGACTGTCTGGCAACTACGCATTATTGACTAGTACCGACTATCTGACAACAAGGCATTGTAATCCAATACCGACTGTCTGACAACTAGGCATTATTGACTAATACTGACTGTCTGACAACCAGGCATTGCAATCCATTACAGACTCTGGTACAAACAGGCATTATAATCCAATACTGACTGTCTGACAAACTGGCAAAATTATCCAACACCGACTGTCTAACAACCAGCCAATCTGCAGCAGAAGATAGTAATGGTTTCTGGGTATATGATATTATCTATGACTTCACTAAGATGCAAACAACTATTACGTATAACGTAACTCTCAGAGATTCGAATTCTATTGCACATTCACGAGAAACACTTCTCTGGTGGACCGTGGCTGCCAGCACACACCTGCGGAGGAGAGGGCTCCGTATGTTTCCAGCCTCTTACGGCAGGAGTGCTTGAGCCCCCCCCCGCGCTGGCAGGTGGTAGACAGGAGCGCTGCGGAGGGTCAGTCTCAAGGCCATGGCTTGTGCGGTGGACAGCGGTATCGATTCCTCTGAACAGCAGATTACGGCTGCTGTTGAGAAGGTTTGTTTGTCTGGCGCAATCTAGCTGTAACCTTTCAGATCTGGATTCTGAAAACCAGTATGTTTTTTTTTTCCTGCTGTTTTGGGAAATCCCTCTTAACTTATTCAGTATCGCTCACAATAAAACAGCCCAGATGTGTGAAATCGGGCGCGCATGTCTTTCAAATTATTTTAACGTAGAATTCATATTTTGTAACACAAAATCACCCCAGCCCAGCCAGCAGGTAACACATAGATATATCATATTAGCTACTGTCCGTTCAAAATAGTACAAATTTGTTTTTCTGGCATCATTATAAAAAATTACAACATAAATTGGACAGACGTTAAACACGAACTCGTCGAGTGTCTTCAGGTTAGGTGTCCGTGACTCTGTGAGCGAAGGGCTCTCACCTGCAGCTCGTGCAGCCGGGACAGACCCCCCCGGGCGAAGAGGTCCCACGCGAAGCTGAAGCCGGAGGGTCCCGGCATCTCTTGGAGGGTCTTGAGCGCCCGATCCTGCCTCGGCAGGGACACCCTGCTCTCCCACACGCTATCCAGCCACCTCACCACCGGAGAGGCGCTCCGAGCGGTCCCTTTGAGAGCCTGCAGCATCTTCTTGGGCGGATGTCAGAAAACTTGGGAAGCTGTTCAAAACAGAATTCCTGTCCCCCCACTTCGGCTGCAGCTACTATTTATATTTTACCGGCACGCCGGTTCTAGATCACGCCCCCTTCCACATTATTCATCAGGCCTACCCATCACAAGGTGCCGCCAGACACGCGGCAGCGGGACCTAACCCGGGGGGGGCGGGGAACGTTCGGAAGGTGTGTCCAATCAGAACGCAGACGCGGAGCCCGTCCCCCCTCTCTGTGGGCGGGGCCCCGAGAGGGGGCGGGGCCAGCGATCAGCTGGAGGGACTGAGCAGCAGGGCTGGGGCGGGAGCCGTGTCGCGCTTAAAAACTTCAGGAACCTCTCACGTCATCCATCCTACCTGTACCCGCCCCTGAGAGGGAGAGCACACTCTCACCTGCTCACAGCGCAGGAGACGGCCTTTCGCTTTTACGACCTTTTAGGACAGTATATTTAGGGACAGTGGGAGCCAGGTGTAAGAGGCAGTGCGGAGAGGATGAACGCGCAGCGCGGTTAGGGTTCACCTGAAGTAACAGCCTCTTCCGAAACAACATTTTTAATCGCGCTGTTCCTGCTGGACTCAACTGATTCATTCTCTGTGTAGTATTATTTCTTCCCTTTTTCTTTCTTTCTGTCCGTCCGTACACCAACACCGCTGCTGTAAAACAAGTTGCCCCTCGGGGATAATAGACACTCTCTTTCATTACGCATGTGATATGGCATCATAATCTCATTCTTACATGAAATTACAGCTGTCCGTATGGGAAACTCTGGTCAGAGTGAAACTCCTCGCTCTCGGTTACGGCTCCTGAGCAGAAACACGTCCGAGGCCCGGAGACACGTCAGGCGGCGGGGCCGTGAGTCAGGCCGCCACTCGGACCCTGCTGGGAAATTGCAGCAGTCCGGGCTCCTGCGCCATGACGCGCGCAGCAGAGCGCACTTCCCCGGCAGGATGTTCCCTGAAAGGCCAAACTTTCGCTATGATGGACGAGTCGTGAGGTCATGCGACAATGAGCGCCCGAGAATTTGGGTTAAACCAAAGAAGGCCGCCTATTGAGGAGATTAATCCATAACCCCTGGACGAGACCGGGGTTAGCGCCGAATTGAAATTAAACCGGTGTGTTGCCTGCAAAATATCAGTGCGTTGGGATTCAGGGCCGGCCCATGTAAAGACATACGAACATAAATCCATCCGCGTGCAATATTCGATAGCAGTGACACTGTAAAAGATCACCCTGAAGATGCTGTCTATGGCCCCACTCCCGCTAGCGGTTCTCCTTCGAGACCGCAGTTTGCGCCAGTAAGGGGTTAACCGCAGCGCGGATGACTGGAAAGGTTTGCTGACTCAGGCGACAGCTCGTGGGATCGGCCTTTGAACTCCCAGAACAAAACACAGTCGACAGAGAGCTAGTCCGGGGCTCCTGACCCAGTTCCAACTCGCACACTGTTGATGGGTAATTTTCTCCTGGGTGTTCAGCATTAATGTTTGAGCTGGGTTCCTGGAAGGCAGCCCAGACTCGCGCTGCCCCGAACACACCTGTACGCAGACCCTGGCACGCGTGTCCAAAACACCTCCCCACGGAACAATAACCTCTACCACAGCGAAACATCTGGTCTGCCGCGAGTCGGCGTTCTCAAAGGACCCCCGTTAAGAGTTATTAATTTGTCGGGCTCACTGAAAACCGAGTGTCAGCGTTCGTTTTGTTCTGATACCCATTCCAGGAGGCCAGCGCTCGGCTGTTTTCCCGGGGGGGTAAATTCGCCACTGGGCGTGTTGCCAGACAGCTACTGTAAATAATTCCCGTCAATGCAGAGATTAGCCCTGGGTTGACGGGTCGGGGAGGGGGCGAGACTAGAGTGTCTAGAATAACCATTTTTATTAAAATATATATAAATCCATCTCCAGAATGACATGGCCCACGCCCTCACCCGTTTCACAGATTTTAGAGATCTTTAAAATTGGCATTCTCCTTGCCAAAACGCTGTCTTTCTTACCCTCCCCACCCCTCCTCCTAAACAAAACGCCTTTATTGAAAAGACTATCTCCTTTTCACACGTAGTCAACGAGGAGCCTAGAGATGTCATGAACTGTCTTCAGGTAATTTCACCGCGGTCCCGAGGCTCCGGTTTCTCGCGCGGCGCAGCAATTATGTCGGAAACAAAGGGGTGACGTCACGAAGCCGTCTGAGGGTCTGCGAGTCTCTGCGAGAGCGGAAGTTGAGGTGTCACACTTAAGGATTGAGAGAGGCGTTTCCACGACGATTTATTATTCTTGAATTCACGGAGGTCTAATAAATGTAACGGGAAAGCGTCCTTTGTCTTGATTTGGGGGTAATGGCCAAGAAAAGGCGAGATTTGTTTTTTTTTCAGCGCGACAGAGAGATGTTCTTCACCATGGGGGGGGGGGGGGGCAGACCCCCCGATAGGCTCGCACGCATCCCGGTGTGGCTCGTCCGACAGCAGCCGCGTGCGTGGGTAAAGTCCGCGGGAGAGTATCTCGGGGTTATCTGCCTGTCGTGGATCATTCCGGCTTTTGAAACTGCAGGCTCCCCTTCCCAGTAGTCGGTACAGAATTAGAACGACCAGCACAGCGCGCTCAAACACCCTAGTCCTCTCGCTTTATCTAACAGAAAGCACCTTTCGCCCATTTCAGATTAGGTCGGCCGAGCTGTGTGGTGCAATGCCCAGGTCTCACAGAATCCCTTGAGCCTTAAACCCATTACCCATCATCCTCAACAGAGGGGCCAGCGTCTGTGCAGAGCCCTGCAGCACAAGGTTCACTTCAGGAGGAAAGGGCAGTGGAACCCATCAGGTGTGTCTGCCGGCCACAGAGCCCTGTGTACAGTCCTCCAGACGCGTGGGAGCATTGCCCAGTTTCATCTTTACTTTAGTCTCCCCAGAGTCCTGTTCCTACAAATCGTGTGGATTTAAGGCAGACTCGTCCCCTGCCTGTGTTTGGGAGAGCAGAACAGGCCCAACAGGGCTGGGAGGTCACGCGAGTCACATGTCGCCACCGGTCCTGGACGTTTCCCACAATCCATCTGAAACAGAGTGATGCAGCAGGACACAAAGGTATTTTGTCATTTGTGTTCAGGCCAGTCCCGCCCCGCTTTAACTTTTATTGCAGGTTGAAAAGAGAAGATCGTTCAGTTCTGCATCAGCGGATAATAATAATTGCTTACACCTATATAGCACTTTCCTGGACACTCCACTCAAAGCGCTTTACCGGTAATGGGGACCCTTCCACCACCAGTGTGCAGCCCCACCTGGATGATGTGACGGCAGTCAAGAGTGCACCAGTACCTCCCCACACACCAGCTCTCAGTGGGGAGGAGAGCAGTGATGAAGCCAGTTCAGAGATGGGGATTATAAGGAAGCCATGATTGGTAAGGGACAATCCAGGGCTGCCATACTGTATAAATGGCTGACCCTGCGCTCTGACCCCCAGCTTCTCTCCCTGTTGTGCGTCTCATGGAGAGCAAGCTGGGGTATGTGAAAAGACACATTCCTTATACAAGAAAATGTATATGGCCAATAAAGTGATCTTATCTTATCTTAATTTGGCCAGGATGCTGGGGTAACACCCCTACTCTTTTTGAGAAATGCCCGGGGATTTTTAATAACCACAGAGAGTCAGGACCTCAGTTTTATGTCTCATCCGACACAACGATCTTGTAACATCTGCATTACTGCAGCTGTGAAGCCACAGCTGAGCCGGCTGGTTCTGGCCTAGGTCACAGTGTGGCCGAGGTCTGCCTGCTCCTGATCTCGGACATTCTCCAGTCCGACAACCTCGTCGACGACAAATTCAAAGACATGTGCCTGTGTTCTAGGGAAACATCTGTAAGCCGAGGGGCTGTCTGAAAACAGCGGCGTGCCTCAGTGGGTGAGAGGTCACTGTGACAGTGGGTTGTAGAGCAAAGGTCCGCTGGAGGGCAGAGGTCATCGTGACACACTCTGTCCCAGTCTGAAGCAGCCCTGGGCTCGTCCACCCCCTCCCTCTCGCTGGGAGACGTGTGGCATCACGGTAGACTAATGGCAAAAGGTCCTGGCTTTGCTCTGGTTTGAAAGACAGATACAGAGGAACCATCACGTAGCGATGCTTAGACACACGGCACAGCCCTGCCCTGAACTTTCCCCTCATTCCCAGCTCCCATGAGCCCTCCTCGCACCGCAGGGACTGCTGGGATGCCTGCTGGAAACGCTGTGCCGGGAATCACAGGAGGGGTCACCCCGTCTCTCTCGAGCCACACCCCCCCCCCCAACTGACCGCACTCTCCACAGCACAGCACACACTGGACCCAGCGGACTCTCACCAGCCAGGCACTCCTGCTCAGAGGCACCAATCCTCACATCCACGCAGCCCCTTTCTCTAAGCCAATTAAAATCAGCACATTTCAGCACATTTCGGTCAGCTGGAAAGATTACCCAAGTTTTATAACAACACCCAAGAAGTAAGTGTATTAAGAGGTTTATGGAGGGCTTTGGTTACAGTAAATTTGGATTTACGCACCTGAATGAGGGCGGACCTCCTTGTCCACGGGACGAGGAGGCTGGGACCCCCTGGGGAAGAGGAGCGACCAGGGGGCAGCTGCAGAGCTGGAGATGGGGAGGAGGAGGGAGGCGGAGAAGGGGGTTACTGTGCGTACAGGATTCAGAATGTTGTAGGTGAGGAAATAACGTCAGGACTGATTACAAATTACCGACAGCAGAGGCTGAGGTCATCCCTCGCAAAACGTCATTATAAACTTCATCTGATGAAGCCAGTGGCATTCTCAATTACGAGCCGACCGTGGTAACGGGGAGACCAGGGGAAGCTGCAGACGCAAGCTGACACTTGCCGTCTGCTGGGCAGGTCCCCGACTCCTCCAGCACGGCCGACTGGAGGTGTGAAGGTCTGAGTTAGCGATTGCAAGAGGGCTGAAGTTTGTTTTCTTTGTTTAGTTCAGTTGCAGGCTGACGCACAGGCCGAAGAAAGACAGCTCACCACAAGCTCTCCGCGCTCGGAGGAAAAGATTCAACACCGGGCCTGCGGGGCATCTGATGAGAACACGTCAGGAATACCTTCAACCCCAGTCTGAGCTCTAAATCCATTTCCTAATCCGTCACGGTGTTGGTTTTGATACTCTTTCCTTGACGACAGGTTCCAGGCAGAGGCGACGGCTTTTTTCCCCTCGTCAAGCAGTTCAGCTCAGGAAAGGGGAACGAGACTCGTCTTTGCTGCAGTCGAGTGGCTGGTTCGGGTGACCCTCCACGCCGCCGGAATGATAAGCAGACGCAAGATCCCGCGGGAGGGAAAGAAAATCCCACTTCCCAGAGCTCCCCTGTCCGGCCAGCCCAGCCCAGCCCCGTGTGGTATCATGGGTAACGTGATTAAGCCGCTGCCCTAACGAGGAGCAGGTTGCCGCCTGGCTTTCGATCTCCCCCTGTTCTGCAGCGTGTGCAGATGTCCGGCGCCGGGAGCCTTCCAGGCGCTTATAAACCTCACTGCGGTGAAAATGGAAGAGCCCAGTGGAATCCGGGTACAGCACAGCTTGCAGCTGGCGCAGGCATGTGGTACACAACACCCTGGGAACCGTTCGGAAAAATACCCTGCAGAATAACCGCCGGCGCTGGGAAACATCCCAGCTGGCGGAGATCTGGAAAGATGAACTGGATGACGAGGACTCGGCCAGACAGACCGCGCCAGACCGGATTGCTGGGGGGGGGGATTGGGGGCGCGGTCCTGCTGGATGAGCTATGGGTTCCCAGCCAACAGGCAAGCAGTGGGAAACGGCTCTGCTTCGCGCCACGCCTCTCCCACTGCTGGGGTGCCCGCGCCCCATCTCGCGGGCCGGCACCATGGCCTGCGGCTCCTCTCCTACCGGGGGGCGCAGAAGATGACAGCCCCCACCCTCCACGCACACTGTCCCCCCCTTAACCCTTTAATCCCCAGGCTGGAGGGCTGCGGCTCTGTTCGGGGCCTGTCAAGGATGGGCCCCTGTGCTCTTCAGAACGCAGACACGCCCTGCCAGCCGATTTTCCATTGTGCTGTTTACAGTCTCTTTCTCTCCGGAAAGCAGGGCGGAGTGGCAGTTGCTTTGCTTCCCCGTCAGCCAGGGACAGGATTTGCAGGAGACCATGAAGGCTGACATTCCCCAGCCCTGAGCGCAGGGCTTTTGAAAAACCGAAACACTGAGCAGCTCGTCTCCGGGAGCAGTGCCAGCGGATCTCACAAGGACAGGAAGAGGACAGGAGCACGTCTCTCCTCTCAGACCCCCATGTATCCTTCAGGGAAAGAAAGGAATTGAATCAGGAGGCTCTTTACACAAAGAGTGGTGGGAGCCTGGAACAAGCTACACAGCCATGTTGTTAAAGACATGTCGCTCAGCTACTTGCAACCAATGAGCTAGATGGGCTAAAAGGTCAATTTCAGAACGTTCCTGAATCCGGCTTCTAGTGTATATTTAACCGGAAATAGCAGGCTCAGAATCACAGTTAAGATAATACTTGTACTGAGGAGCTGGAGTGAAGGATGAGGCCAACTGATCACCCCGAATCCTAGCGTGGAGAACGAGCACCGGGCTCGAGAGGAGAGAGGGCAGGCGGGCTTGACCTGAGAGTCAGGCAGTGTGCGGACACAGAGCTCCCTCCTCCCGCTCTTAACTGGAAAAGGCTGTGTGGCATACTGCAACAGCGGACATGACTGCGAGCAGGAAGAGGAGGCATGCTTGTTTACCCAGCATCCTCTCACCCATCAGCCCTGCTCTCTCTCTCACACTCACACACACACACACACAATGAGCGGATTGTCTCGGCACGTCACATCAACAGAGCCCTCATTGTGCTGCAGAGAGAAACCGCTCCATTCAAAAATATCCAGCCCCGGCATGCGGGATCGTGTTGCGGCCTGCGCCTTCACGCCCCCGAGAAGCCACCTGCAGCGTTTCCGCAGCGAGTGACTCACCCTGCCTCCGCCCGCAGGCCCAGCGTTAGACATCACCATTAACCCTTCCTGCACGCCGAGCCAGGACCTGCTGCTTCCTGGCCAGGACTCCTGCTGACCTCTGCTAGCAACTGAATTAATAACCTGCTTCAGGCTCTTACACACACTCTCCCCGCCAGGCCCTGTAAGAGCGCACAATTCAAGTGACTTCGGTCAACACTTTTGTTGCCTGAAACATACATGGGAGTAGAGCACTAATACAGTCGTTAACCTGGTGCTGGTTGGGCTGTGCTAACATTTTATTATATGTTAAGAAAGAAAGTAAACTGTGGGCATAAACACAGTAAATGTGTAATTCACTGACAACAGCACTTGTATTACAAGTTTACAAAGAACCATTTGCAACACCTAAGCTGGAAGCCATACAGAAGCCTGGCTGGAACTCTTATCAGTTTAATTAAGGGCGGCTCTAAATTGTTTGTCCGGTGGGTACAAGAGTTATAATGGCTTTCTACCTCATTTATTTCACAACGGATCAAGCTGCTCGGCAATGCAGATACAGCCCAGGAGAACCAGTCTCGACTGCACCACACCGCCAGCAGGCGCAAGAAGTACTGGTGCCACAGGAGCACACGAGTCTAAACAGGCTTGGAGGTTTGGAAAAGAGACACGGCCCAGGGCAGTACTGCTGGTTACACCTCCAGGCATGCAAGAAAAAAATCAGTCACCACAGCAGCCCATTTCCTTTTACAAACACGCTTGCATACTCCAATCTTTTAAAGGCGCGAACGACCAACAGTGTTTGAAAATGTGCCACAGCGCAAGCGGAAACTGAAAATGCAGTGCATTGACACCTTACACAAAGAGTAGCAGGGGTGGGGCACACACCGCCCAGTCACATTGCTGTAGCTGGTTCCCCTGGGTCGGTCAAGCGGGTGGGCGAGATTCACAGGCCAATAAACTACTAGAAACCAAACACCCGCCAGGCGCTGAGGGGGTGCCATTCCCAAAACTCCAGTGTTTTTTGCAACTGACAGGAAACCCAGGGAACAGCCAGGCCACCGGGCCTTAAACAGTTAAAGCTGACAAGAACAACTGTAAACCAGTGTCTCCGCACTGGGACAATAGCCCCCTTTCATCTGAACCAGGTGCTTGGAATTGAGATGGAGGTTCTGAATGTGTAATTCAGAACTGTGAATTGTCTGAGAATGTCCCTGCGCTCCCTGCCTGACTCAGCACTCCTCTGCGCTGGCCTCAGCATCTGATCTCAGGAGGGAGATCAAACGAGAGGTGGGATGAGGGCCAAACCGCCGTTTCCTCTCTGGCTGTCGTGTCTGGACAGGGAAAAAAAAACCCTCCAAGCATTACAGACTCGGCAACAAAGTAAAACACCAAATCCCCCAAAAAACAGGCTCTGAGGGCAGGTCGCTGGAAAGTGTGCTGCATTGCTGGTCCTGAAACCAGGCACCACCGCAGGAGCAAAGCAGGAAGTGCCCCACTGCAGCCTGTCCAACCCGCACCGCCGCTGTGGCTGAAGACAGCACACCTGCAGGGGGCGCTATAGGGTTCGACACACCAGCCTGCAAGCTTCACGCTTGAGTAAGGGAGGACACTGCCCACCTAGACCGCAATAACAAAATTGAAAAACACTCCACTGCAGCACAGTAAGAAAAACTGACTATACCTCTTTAGTAACTGTGGTACCAAATCCACAGTGGTTATTATTCTTTAATCATTCTTTTTCAAAGGAGAGCTGGAACGATAAGAATGCTGTAACTGTTTTGCACTAACCACGCACCCATCTGAAACACACCCAGCCGAGATCTGGTAAGGCTGCAGAAGAAAAGCACCTACGTTTGGGACTTTCTCACATCACACTGCCTCATTTCGAGCAGAGTTCTGTTTTGGACACCATGCAACTGGCGCAGTGTTAGAACCTTGGAAAGAGCTCAGGGAAATGACACAGGCATGAGTACTGGTCTGAGGCAACTGTCACATACAGACACACTAATCTCATCAAGCTAGAACAAAGGTGACTACCACAGTTAGCACTGAAACAAGGAAAAGGAATCAGAACTGGAAACTAAAAGGCAATTAAACTGGAAAGTCAAAGGGAATTAATTCACGAGTAAGAACAGGAGACAGTCTTTCACACAAAGAGTTGGGTAGTCTGGAAAAGGGTTCCATGACAAACAATGACGGACAATCAAGATGGGTCGAGTCCTTACCAGTTCTTTTTCATAATAATTGTCATTATTTATTCAGCAAAAAAAAATCACAGTTACTGCTTAAGTTGTACACAGTGAAGTCAACTCCAGGGCCTGAGAATCTCTCGTGCAGCAGTGTTGTAGCACTGTCCCAGCGCACTGCTAGAACCTGGGGCTGAAGTCTCATGCCGCAGCGCCTAAAAATCTGAGGTGACATTGTGCATTAAGGACCCTAGCAACCTAAATAAACTCAGCACTGCATGTCCCAAGAAACCCCTTGCATGGACAATAAGGTAATTGATTGGGGGAAGAGGTTGGGGGTAATTATTCGGAATGAATCTGGCATAAATCACTAGATTTTAATTGTAAATGACACTTTTTGTAGTGACACCAGTGAGCCCCCTATCTCCCCACCACATGAAAGTGGGGGAATCCTTTTCTCCTGTGTGACCCCAGGTCGGTGTCAACTTGCCCCCGGAGGAGGGGTGTGTGTGCTCACCTCCACTGACTCAACGCAGAGCTGCAGATGAAGTCCCATCAGTGAACCAGCACGTTAAAAAATGACAGTAAAAAAATAACACCAAAGAATGTAGATAAATGAACTCTCGGGTTGACAGTTTTAGACTCTGATGTCAGATATCTCATTTCAAACTTCCATACTTCTGAGTTTCCCGAGGCTCAGTTTTCCGTAGATTTATGCTTTCCTGCAGACTGGGAACGGGTCAGCAGATCAGCTGCTCGATGCGTCTCCGAGTCCTCCGTTCTGCGGAAGACGGCCATGTAGTTTTTCCCACCATTTCGCTGGACCTTCTTCCCCTCCTCTGTACAGGTACCCAGGCGATCAATGATGACGTCATCAACCTGCAACAACAAAAACAGTCTGAGAGCCAAAAAACACCCTGGCCCAGAGAAGGCAAGGGTCCCAGGGTCAAGGATCAGAAGCTAAGTTTGGCCATGTTTGACTACTCTTTGTGTAACAAACTTTGTACGCTCTCAGACAGTAACAAACTTTGCATGCTCTCAGACTATCATCTCAAAAGCAACATCTCAGTACACACGGCTGTTTGACCCTCCACCACAGAGACAGGGATAGCAGTGAAACTCCCAATGCACGGCAGTCTGATCCTGTCCAGATTTTCACTAGTGGCCGGGCTCTTCTATGAGGCTTATGGAGTGAAGACTAACATTACTTAACTTGCACCTCGGTGTAGATTTCAGGACAGGAACATATTCCACACCAGCCAGGGTGCCAGCAGCTGGTTTAAGCAGGAGTGGCAGAGCCTGAACACGGATCAGCTGCTGTGTGAGGGGACTACGGCTGCGATCCCGGCGGGGTGACAGGAAGGAGACCTCCACACTCTTCTTTCTGCCCCCACCCGGTCAACAGGGACCCCCAGAAACTCTTACATGACTGTTCAGCACTAGGCGCCGCAGAGACACAGTGCAAGCCTCCGCGACCAGCCGAGAGCACTCCCCCTCCTCACCCCCACTCCAGGACTGTCAAAGCACTCCCCCTCCTCACCCCCACTCCAGGACTGTCAGAGCACTCCCCCTCCTCACCCCCACTCCAGGACTGTCAGAGCACTCCCCCTCCTCACCCCCACTCCAGGACTGTCAAAGCACTCCCCCTCCTCACCCCCACTCCAGGACTGTCAGAGCACTCCCCCTCCTCACCCCCACTCCAGGACTGTCAGAGCACTCCCCCTCCTCACCCCCACTCCAGGACTGTCAGAGCACTCCCCCTCCTCACCCCCACTCCAGGACTGTCAGAGCACTCCCCCTCCTCACCCCCACTCTAAGTGTGTGGGCGCACTCACCAGCTCCTCTGGGGTGACATGCTCGAACAGCGGGTGCTCCGTGAAGTGCTTCACCATCCAAAGGTGCACATCCTCCACGTCTGTGATCGTATACACCAGGCCCTGCAGACCACAACAGTACAGCATGTATCATCTCTGAACTGGCTTCATCACTTTGTTCTCCTCCCCACTGAGAGCTGGTGTGTGGTGAGTGTTCTGGCGCACTATGGCTGCTGTCACATCATCCAGGTGGGGCTGCACACTGGTGGTGGTGGAGGGGAGTCCCCATTACCTGTAAAGCGCTTTGAGTGGAGTGTCCAGAAAAGCGCTAATAAGTGTAAGCAATTGTTATTAATATTATTATTACTGGAAGGCCCAGCAGGAGGTGCTCTTCTCAGTCTAGGACTGGAGGGGGGAGTGGATGACGTGCAGGTTATCAGATGTGTCCATCACACAAAGTTCCTGCACGGCCAGCCCTTCGACTCCAACTGAGATGTACCGAGAATTATTTCAGTCACATAAGAGATGGCGCCGTCAGGTGGTCTGAGACTCATTCTCCAGCCTCTGACTGCGCGTGGTGCTTAATGCAAAAGACCAAAGCACAGCAGCAAATAAAGTTTCGTAAATCCAACTTGATTTATTTTCTACGGTAGGCAGAAATCAACTGTGTGAACTTCTATCATCTCACAGCCATTCTGAGGCATTACGTCATTTGCTGGTAGTTACAGTGGATCATGTTGGAAGCCAAATTAATAATTAAAATAATGTCATCATTTCATTCCATCAGATAAAAGTAAAACCTTGGCACGAATTTTGTTGGAAGCAGCAGAAAGAGACGGTTTCAGGTTCATTTCTGGCTAGCAGTGTAATTCCTTTTGGTGCTAGATCAAAGGATAAATCCAGCTGGCTTCCCGGGGCGGCTGTAGGAGCTCTCCTCAATCCAGCCAGGGCTGCCGGCCTGAGCTCGACAGCACCATGACCGCAGTTTGTGTTGCTAGCCTTGAAAGTCCCCTTCCTCACCCCTGCTCTCAGTGTGACAGGGCCCTCCTCCTCCTCACCCCCACTCGAAGAATCACTCCCCTTCCTCACCCCTGCTCTCAGTGTGACAGGGCCCTCCTCCTCCTCACCCCCACTCGAAGAATCACTCCCCTTCCTCACCCCTGCTCTCAGTACCAACAGGGCCCTCCTCCTCCTCACCCCCACTCAAGAATCATTCCCCTTCCTCACCCCTGCTCTCAGTGTGACAGGGCCCTCCTCCTCCTCACCCCCACTCGAAGAATCATTCCCCTTCCTCACCCCTGCTCTCAGTACCAACAGGGCCCTCCTCCTCCTCACCCCCACTCGAAGAATCACTCCCCTTCCTCACCCCTGCTCTCAGTACCAACAGGGCCCTCCTCCTCCTCACCCCCACTCGAAGAATCACTCCCCTTCCTCACCCCTGCTCTCAGTACCAACAGGGCCCTCCTCCTCCTCACCCCCACTCGAAGAATCACTCCCCTTCCTCACCCCTGCTCTCAGTACCAACAGGGCCCTCCTCCTCCTGACCCCCTCTTTCACCGTGGCGGCACACCCCCCCTCCTCACCCCCACTCTCAGTGTGTAGGCGTACTCTGCCAGCAGCGTGGGACTGATGATTCTCCACTTGTGTTTCGTCTTCTTGAAGTGGGGGTCCGGGAACAGGAAGAACATCTTGCTGAGCTGCGTGAGATGGAGAGGCAGGAGGGTTATTCTCCAGCGCAGGCCAGCGACTACAACTAAACGCTTGTTACTCAGCCTCAGGCTGGCAGCAGCTGCCAGGACGCAGAGCTGGTGCCTCAGCTTGAAGAGGCTGGCAGACCAGTTACTACTACTGACAGGCAGGTAAGGAACAAAGAGGAGGCTGACAGGCCCATAGGGTGAGCCCTGCTGACCTGGCCTTTGGTGAAGAAGTTCGGCAGATATTTCATGGCGTTGCTGCGGAGACAGGCAATGTTCTGGTACTGGCCCGGATGGGCAGCCCGCAGGCTTTGGATCCGGTCCCGCACATAATCTGACACCTTAACCCGGATCTCCAGACCCAGGATCAGCTTCTGAGGGAACAGCAGAGCGAGCTCCACTGCGGACAGACAGAGAAAGATATTGGTCATACAGACCCTCTGCACACAGACAGATGCTCGGCTATAGTGCTCCTTTGTGGGCACAGACACCTCTAGTCCTCCATGACTGCCTAACTGGGGTTACCGATAGCTCTCCCTTGTAGCTGACTTCTTAGCTGCCAGATTGAAAAAGGGGGAAAGTAACCGTGAGAGAGAGAGCTAAGACGCATGACAGCACGTCCTTCTCAGCCATTTTTGCGTTCTGATGTGCGAAGGTGGCTGCAGTGTGTAACAGGTTTACACAGAGCCTGACACTGAGGACGGATGCATGGCAACAACAGCACCTTATAGGACTAAAGAGTCCTCATTTGTAGGCCTTACCCAGAAGCCCTCCGTATCCACACCCAATGTCGGCAAACTCCACCCGTGCCTCCTCTCTCCTCTTCTCTGATTGGTCCGCCTCGTCGTCATGGCGATCTGACTGGGATGGCGGGCTGAAAAAGTCTGGGTAGAGCTCAGACCAGTCCATCTTGTCTGGGCACACTGGGCTGAAAAAAAAGAGGGAGGGACAGGGAGGTGGAGAATGAGAGGAATGGGGCAAGAAGGAGGGAGAGGTAGGGGATGTTGGCTGGAGTAACTGCATGATACTTGACTTATGCAAAGACACTATGTATCACACACAACGTCGCTTTTAAAAACAGTAGGAAACCCAGCAGACTGAGTTGCCCGAACTGAACATTGTTGGACCTATTTTCAAAGGGGTTTTCCAAGACCCAGACTACTACAGACTTGTAACCCTGTTGCCTCACTCCTTCTAAGATCAGGACAAAACTGGCAACAGTAAGGTATGATGAATGGATATGTTACACCATGGCTGAGAATGTATTTGCAGCTGTGGTTTGAGATTCACTGAAGGATGCTGATACTGTGGCTCACTCACTCAGTTCTGCCAAAAATGCTGGGTAGTGCTGGCCTGGATACGAACTCCCAAGTTATTCAGAACATGGTTCCAGAATAATTTACAAATCTGTAGACTGTGTTGTCCTTGTCCCTGTTTTTCTCCTTCAACATTAACAATCCCACTCTCGAGCTCTTACATCTCCCACTATGCTGAAGACAACATCTTATACTCAGCTGCACCTATTTAATTATCAGAAACTGAAGATCTGCAGCTTTGTTACTGCAAACTTCCGCCAGTGGTGTCTAAAATAAAGCTTTAACTTTACGTGGTTCAAAAAAGAACCAACGCACCCTATCAATTTACTTATCAGGATTTTTGCTTAATGTAAGTTCAGGTTATAGAATAGAGATATAAAGGCTTCAAGCTGGATATTGCATTTACTATCAAAACCCATAAAAAATCACAAGCTATTGCGAGTATTCTTGTTCGCACGTTCCTCCAGGCACACGCCAGCTCAGAAGTCCGGACTTGACATCTTGAACTATAGACCCTCTTACGCCATTCTGAACGTTTTCAGTTGTGGTTAAACCGGTTCTACCCAACACTTGCACTTAATAACACAGATCCGTCCTTTTATTGACATTGTATCGCTCTTTTTTCCCTTTCACCTCAGAGATTCATCTGTGCTACTATGGTGCAGCCTGTTGGCCAGGTAATTAATTCTCATTTTCATTTGTTCTAAAAAGTCTTTTAAAGTAAAGGGTTGTGCAGAGGATTGGTAGTGGTATTCATTCACAGCACTGGAACAGAAAAAAGTGAACGTGCTACTCCAGACACACACAGACAACCTAACAGTACTCACTAATCGAACGTGTGGTCCGCCATTGGATTAGAGTGCGCTCTCTGCCTATAATAGCGCTTCTGCGGCAGTGACGATGCCATCTTGCGATTGAACAATCTAGAAACGTTTGAATGAACACAAAACAGTAGTAGAAACTAGTACAGTTTACTCCGCTCCGCGGTACTATTCTAAATCTGCTGTTCCACGCTGTACGAGTTTACTTGAGCTGCTCGTCGCAAATATTCGACGTCATCAACCTCCGCCACCCAGCTGTGGCGAATCCTGAGGCATGGACTTGAAAATGTACAAGTCAAATTGTCTTGCTACAGCGTGATAATATAGCGGTGATGTAGTTGTATTCCTGATTTTGTGTGTGTGATTACTATTTTTTTTTAATACGAGAAGGCTAATTTAATGCGGGAAAGACTGAATGAGAAAATCTCTCAAATCACGCGATTAAAGCGAGGTTTATTAACCCTGGATCCAACAGCTCAACTATCGGCATCAGTGAGATGTCAGACCAGTTGTTCAGGCAGCAGCCTGCTCTGTCAGGGTCCGTCTATGCGATTTATACATTTAGATTTTAAAAATTAATGAAGTTCTACAGAACCAGTAAACGTGTTAATCTGGTGCTCTTGATTATCATGCTGAGTCAGTTCTTAAGATACAATCAATTTATTAGCCATATACAATTTCTTTCATTTAGGAATTCATATTTTCGCATACCCCAACTTGCTTTCCATGAGACACACAGACGGGGAGAGAAGCTTGGGGTCAGAGCGCAGGGTCAGTCAGTGTACAGCACCCCTGGAGCAGCTGGGGTTAAGGGCTTTGCTCAAGAGCCCAATGGAGTAGGATTCCTCTGCCGGCAACCTTCCAGCCACAGGCACAGATCCTTAGCCACAGAGCCACTGCTCCACCCTTCTTGAAGGTCTAGGTGAGTTTGAAGTGAGTTTAGAGCTCTAGTCCGTCATTTCCCAGATTTTCTCAGCTTTCCCTCAGGAATACTGGCAGCACAATCCCACTTTCAGCCAGAGTCCTGGGCTCAGGGACAGGGTGAGAAGGAAAGAAGAGGGCAGCCTCTTCCCTCTCACAGCCTCATACAGTGTGTCCTGGGTTGACTGTCCCATCCAAAGACACCACTGACTGTTATACAGGTTCTGGTTTAATTTAAGCAAAGTCTATTTTTATATGAATGACAGATTATTCCAATAAATTACCTGTTACTGCCAGTTTCTCTGTTTCTACCTACTAGACTCTGTTTCTACTTGCAACAGTAATCAGATCATCATCTAAAGCAATGCTTTTAATTGGTCCCAGAGCACCACTGGCTGAGTCAGACCATGTTGCCCTTTGGAATGACTGTTTCAAGTGAGAACAGGTTGAGACGGAGGCTTGATCCCTTCAGCCAGGGTGTCCGCCTGGTACCTGGGTGGGACGGCTCTGTCTAGTCTGGATTCTGGGACCGGACAGGCCAGGTGAGGGCTGGGGGCTTGCTTAACCCAGAAGCAGACTCCCGGGACGCGTCGAGGAAATAGCTGGGCCAGATGTCCCCTCGGGTTTGTCCCGTCCTCATGGTTAAGAGGGGAGCAGCCTGCGGGTCAGGCGCTCCCTGTGTTCTCCGCGCTCGGGAATCGGAGAGAGGGGTGGCGCCGGCCGCAGGTGGGGAGTTATTTTTAGCAGGCAGATGTCAGCCCAGCTGCTATTTGTGGCCCAAAGTCTAAAGTGTGTTGACACTGGGCTCGGCTGCGCTGTGGGACAGGGGGGTCATGTGTGCTCAGAGCTGGCGCTCAAGGCCGAGACCCTCCCTGCGTGCCTGCGCCCCTCAGTACGCCGTGTAACCTGTAACGGGACCTTCTGTGTCGGACCGTGGGAACAAGAAGCACGTCTCAATAAAAAGCCTGTTCAAGTCAACACCATCAACTCTGACTGAGCGCCAGGTGGGACAGACCAGACACCCCTCACTATTCATTTCACTGCCAGTGTGGCGTGTGGAGTATTGTCGCTATGCACAATTGGTTCCTAGGCTTCAAAGGCAGCCTGTCATTCACAGTTTGCTTTTACAGTGTGCTGGTCCAGGTGCACGTCTGCACACCAGATCATTTGCAGAGGCATCAGACCGATGCACCTGAACAGCACTGTCCTGGGAAGACAGAGGACAAGGAGCTGTGCTGCTCTCTGGCGCCACCTCCTGGTTGTACAACTCGCCCCTCACTTTTTGTGAGGAAAAACAGTAGGTCAAAGATGTGCAATCTGTTTGTGCCACAGACTGCTGACCTGTTCATGGCAGGTGGTCTGTCGTAGATTTTTGATTGCTGCTTTTTATAAGATTTAAAAAGCCAAAATCATCTCGGAACTGATACATGATGCAGAGGGATGGTCAGGACTAGCCTGACTACTACCAGCAGCCATATCTCTCTGCAGCTCACACCTGGCAGCGCCCTGACGCTCAGCAGGTGTGAGCCTGCTCAGTACCTGGATGGGAGACCTCCTGGGAAAAACTAAGGCTGCTGCTGGAAGAGGTGTTAGTGGGGCCAGCAGGGGGCGCTCACCCTGCGGTCCATGTGGGTCCTAATACCCCAGTATAGTGACGGGGACACTATACTGTAAACTTTGGATGAGACGTAAAACCGAGGTCCTGACTCTCTGTGGTCATTAAAAATCTTAGGGTGCTTCTCGAAAAGAGTAGGGGTGTAACCCCTAGCCACATTTCCCATTGGCCCTTAACAATCATAGCCTCCTAATAATCCCCATCTATGAATTGGCTTCATTTCTCTGTTCTCCTCTTCACTAATAGCTGATGTGTGGGGAGTGTTCTGGCGCACTATGGCTGCCATCGCATCATCCAGGTGGGGCTGCACATTGGTGGTGGAGGAGAGTCCCCATTACCTGTAAAGCGCTTTGAGTGGAGTGTCCAGAAAAGCGGTATATAATTGTAAGCAATTATTATTATTAATTACCCTAGACCTGTGGT
The DNA here is from genome assembly GCF_040954835.1 of Lepisosteus oculatus. Taxonomy (NCBI): domain Eukaryota; kingdom Metazoa; phylum Chordata; class Actinopteri; order Semionotiformes; family Lepisosteidae; genus Lepisosteus; species Lepisosteus oculatus. The sequence continues at coordinate 14,851,164 of NC_090696.1, forward strand.
TTGTCTTTGTGACTTCGTTGCCTTCTGATTTCCTTTTTGGTTGAGTTCCCATTGGTTACCAAAACCATTAATCTGAGCTATTAATTTCCACGCAGTTTTAAGATATTCCGCACTAAATTCAAGCAATTTTTAAGATTTTCATTTTTGTTGTTGCACTGCCCCCCTGTGGCCATCGTGCTGTACTACAACCTGCAGACCACTGGTGCGCTGGTGTCTAAACCCGGATCTAACCGAAAGGCACAAAGCTTCTTCAGCAGGAATATTAACAGGGCCTGATGCAAAAGGAACCTCCTGGATTGAGTTTTCCAATTTCAGTTCAGGAGACTCATTCACATTCCAGGTGTTTGACCTAACCAGACCGCTACCTAACCTCTCCTTCAGAATTGGGCAGAGTAATGTTTGGGGCTCTGAACCCTCAACTAGAAAGCTTGGGGCGATGCTGCTGTGGGTGTACCCTTGAGTAAGGCCAATCCCTCATCTGGCCCAGTAAGAGTTCTGCTGTATAAATGGGTATCCGGGTCAGCATTATACAGGAGAACCTGTCCTCAATTGACTTAAGTAAAGGGTTGAAAAGAGCAACATTACATTTACTAGCACCGAAACAGAAACATTAATTATAATAACAATAAACAACTCCTTGCATTTATAGTCAGTGTTTCATCCCAAAGGACATGTACAGATGGGGAGCCTCTTGATACACCACTGATACACCACCTTAGGACATTGGCTGGAAATTCTGGTCCATAGGGAAGAGCGCCCCCTGTGGGTCCTCCAGCAACACTTTCCTCAGCGCTCCCATCCCCTGTGGATCCGACTCCCTCCTTTTCCCACTTTCAGCCCTCAAAATCTGTGGGGTTTTAAAAATGTATCCAAAAAACACGTCGGTGCTGTGGAAGACCTCAGGGCAGGAAAGGAGGGAGACAGAGAGCGAGGGGAGAGGAGGAGGGCGGGCGAGGGAGGGAGAGAGAGAGAGAGAGAGAGCTGGGACAGACGGGGGAGGAGAGGAGAAAGAGGCTGTAGACTCAGGGTGGAGATTCACTGTGAAATGTACAGGTTTCTTTATTGCCGGGACAATGTGTCCGTTTGTAAAATTATTATCCGTTATTATTCAGCGTTTTTCTTTGAATATTTTATTGCACCCCAATCCCCCCCCTCCCCGCCCCACGTGTCCCCCCTGTCCCCCTCTCTGTGGAGGGCAGAAGCGGTCCCCGCTCGTCGACTGAAGGCCCTGCGCCGCCTGCCTGTGTGTCCGTCCGTCTCGCGGACTCCAGCCCGGGGCCCGGGGGCCGCGCTGGGGGGGGGCCGGAGAAGAGGGAGGGCCCGTGAATGTTTATTTCGTCGAAAGAATCCCTTATAAAATTAAAACCCTTTTTTTAAAAAAAAAAAGAAAGAAAAGCATGGAACTCATAGAAAAGAATGGCGATGCTCTGCGTGAATCTTGTCAGGGGGTGGGGCGGGGGGCCGCCGCCTGCTCCCCCCTCCTCCGGGAGCGCTGACGCCTGTGGAGCTGGAAAAGTTTTGGCCTTTCCTCCTCGGGCGCCGAACCGGCAGAGCCGAGCGTCAGGAGGGGGTCCCGCCAGCCGCCCGGCGCCCCCGCTCGGGGGTGGGCGCCTGCGGGTCCGCCAGTCCGCCCGCTGCTGCTCCTGCGCCCCCCCCCCCCGCAGGCCTCATACGGTGGTGACCCGCATGACGACCTCGCGGTTGGCCGTGGCGCCGATCCGGTGGTCGCTGGGCCTCAGCTGGCTGAGGATGTGCAGGATGGTGTAGCCGCAGTGGTGGTGCAGAATAGTCCTAACGCGCTGGCCCCGCCTCCCCCCGCGCTCCGCGCCGGCCGAGGCGTGCGGGCTGGTCCGTGACCCCCGGCCCCCGGCCTTGCCGGCCGTGCCGATGGGCTCTCCCAGGTCCTTGGATTTCTCGTAGTTCAGCACCTTCCACTGCTGGTTGACGGCCTGCCAGCGCTTGAAGATGCGGTAGACCGAGGAGCCCTCGTGGATGATCAGGCCTGCAGAGGCACACGCAGGGGGAGAGGGGCAGTGAGGCTGAGACCCCGAGTCTTGTTATACCAGGATGTAGCTGAGAGTGGCTCAGCGTAGGGTAGCCCAGTGCAGTGCTGTTCAGTACAGTATAGTCCAGTTCAGTACAGTACAATGTAGTGTAGGGCACCACTGTTCAGTACAGTGTGGTCTAGGGCAGTGCAGTACAGTACAGTATAGTTCAGTTCAGTACAGTGTAGTCTAGGGCAGTACTGTTCAGTACAGTGTGGTCCAGTTCAGTTCTGTTCAGTACAGTGTAGACTAGGTCAGCGCTGTCCAGTACAGTGTGGTCCAGATCAGTTCTGTTCAGTACAGTGTAGTCTAGGGCAGTACTGTTCAGTACAGTGTGGTCTAGGGCAGTGCAGTACAGTACAGTACAGTTCAGTGCAGTGTAGTCTAGGACAGTGCAGTTCAGTAAAGTGTAGTCTAGGGCAGTACTGTTCAGTACAGTGTAGTCTAGGGCAGTGCAGTACAGTATAGTTCAGTTCAGTACAGTACAATGTAGTCTAGGGCACCACTGTTCAGTACAATGTGGGCTAGGGCAGTACAGTTCAGTTCAGTGTAGTGTAGTCTAGGGCAGTGCAGTTCAGTACAGTGAAGTCTAGGGCAGTACTGTTCAGTACAGTGTAGTTTAGGGTAGCGTTGTCCAGTACAGTGTGGTTCAGTTCAGTTCTGTTCAGTACAGTGTAGTCTAGGGTAGTACTGTTCAGTACAGTGTGGTCCAGTTCAGTTCTGTTCAGTACAGTGTAGACTAGGTCAGCGCTGTCCAGTACAGTGTGGTCCAGATCAGTTCTGTTCAGTACAGTGTAGTCTAGGGTAGTACTGTTCAGTACAGTGTGGTCCAGTTCAGTTCTGTTCAGTACAGTGTAGACTAGGTCAGCGCTGTCCAGTACAGTGTGGTCCAGATCAGTTCTGTTCAGTACAGTGTAGTCTAGGGCAGTGCAGTTCTGTACAGTGTGGTCTAGTACAGTACTGTATAGTGTAATCTAGGGCAGTCCAGTGCAGTTCAGTACTGTATAGTCCAGTTCAGTACAGTACAGTGTAGTCTAGGGCAGTGCAGTTTGGTACACTGTTATTCAGTCCAATAAATGGGTATCCAGGTAAGCATTGTAAAGGAGAATCTGTGCTCAATTACAATCCAATGTCTTTCTGTGCAGTAGAGTCGAGTGCAGTGCAGTTCAGTACAGTACAGTGTTAATGAGTACAGTGATATTTAGTGCAGTAAAGTTCAGTGTTAATGAGTACAGTGTTATTCAGTACAGTGTAATTCAGTGCAGTACAGTTCAGTGTTTTTTTGTGTAGTCCAGTGCTGTTTGGTACAGTGTATTCAGTTCAGTGCAGTGTAGCCCAGTACAGTATTATTCAGTACAGTGTAGCCCCGTGGAGGGCACCTCAGTGCAGTATTATTTAGTGCAATGTAGTCCAGTTCAGTGCAGTGTTATTCAGTGCAGTGTAGCCCAGTGCACTGCAATTCAGTGCAGTGATATTCAATGTAGTGTAGTTCAGTGCAATGTTATTCAGTGCAGTGTTATTCAATTAAGTTCAGTGCTGTCTTATTCTGTGCAGTGCAGTTCAGTGCTGTCTTATTCAGTTCAGTTCAGTGCAGTATTATTCAGTTCAGTGCAGTGCAGTGTTATTCAATGCAGTGCAGTTCAGTGCAATATTATTCAGTTCAGTTCATTGCAGTATTATTCAGTGCAGGACAGTCAGAACAGTATTATTTATTTCAGTTCAGTGCAGTATTATTCAGTTCAGTGGTTTTATTCAGTACAGTTCAGTGCTGTGTTATTCAGTGAAGTGTAGGCCAGTGCAGTTCAGTATAATGTTATTCATTGCAGTGTTATTCAATGTGGTGCAGTTCAGTGCAGTATTATTCAGTGCAGTATTATTCATTTCAGTTCAGTGCAGTATTCAGTTCAGTGCTGTTATTCAGTGCAGTACAGTTCAGTGCAGTATTATTCAGTTCAGTGCTGTGTTATTCAGTACAGTTCAGTGCTGTGTTATTCAGTGCAGTGTAGCCCAGTGCAGTTCAGTGTAATGCTATTCAGTGCAGTGCAGTTCAGTGCAGTATTTTTCAGTGTAGTGTAGTGCAGTTCAGTGTAACTTAGCACAGAGCAGACAGTGTTTCCTCACCTATGCAGACGATGTCCATGAAGCCATACATGCCGTAGCAGATCTGGAAGAGCAGGTCCTGACGCTGCCACTTTGCAGAGGGGCTGAGGGACGACCAGATGAGCCAGGAGATGCTGGCAATGAGGAACAGGGAGCCCAGGATGATGGCCGCAATCTGCACCTTCTCAATCACTGTCAGCGAGATCGCCTGCCACTGGCGCAGAGAGAAACAGAGCAAGAGAGGGAGGGTGAGAGACAACAGACAGCTGCTTAATGAGGAACCTGAGTGGGGTCACAGCTTGGCATGTAGCCCCCCAGGCAAGGCGCCTGCTACACCTTTTGTCCCAGCTGGAAAAACTCCAGCCTGATTCTCCAAACCTGGAGTATGTTTCAGCAAATGTATATATCTAAAACGATATATATATTTTATTCCATGCTGTTTCCATTCTGTTTATTTTCTGTGCTTTTCTTGTGTAAACAAGAAGAAAAGCCCTGTTTTTAGATCAAGACAGCTTCTGCTTCCGAGCGGAACACACCGGGATACTCGGAGCTCTGGTGGTCCGGGTGCAGGTCTTGTCACCAGGAGGTTCCTGGCTTAAACCCAACAGACGCTACCCTCCCCCGGCCCACCCTCCGAGGCAATTCCTGTGCATCCGCCGAAGCCCCCCGGAGAGAGCAGCAGAGGGCTTTACCTGCAGGGGATTCTTGGTGCTGATGGCCAGGACCTGGTATTTGAAGTAGCAGAGCTCACAGCTCCAGGATCCCCGCTCGCTGATCCAGCGAATCAGGCAGGGCTGGTGGGTACAGCGGACCGAGCCGTCACACCGGCACGGGCTCAACAGCTCCCCCTGTGGGAGAGACAGAGCACAACGCCGCTGCTGTATTTACATCGCCGGAAGAGCACAGGCTCCACAGCTCCCCCTGCGGGAGAGAGGGAGAGAATACCGTACTCCTGCAGACGACGGTCAGCGAGAAGAAGTGAGGGTGTGAGAAGAAGGGGAGGACCTGTCCGGCGTGTCTGCGCATCGGCTGCGAGATCTGCCTTTCCTGCGCAGCCAGATGCGCAGCCGGGTGCCCAGATGTGCGCAGACAGGAATGGGCGTCTGTGGCGGAGCGCACCAGCTCCCTGACCTACTTTCTCTCGCTTCGCTCCTCTCCTCGGGTTTCTTTCGAGCTCAGACGAGCGCAGGAGAAGGGGGATCTGGGGCGTAGGCGAGCGATAGGGTCCTGCAGTAAAACTTTGTTCTGGTCCACCGAGTTGAGGGGAGAGGGGTAGGCAGCTGCATCTTGGTGCAGGAAGGAGGCATCGGCGAAGTTTCTTAAAAGCCCCCCGGGATAATGGCACTGTGGTACCAGCTATCAGAGGGAAGGGTGGGCAAGCTTAGTGGAATCACATCACAACTGTGTGCCTGGCGCGGAGCAGGAAGGACACAGGGACATGGGGAATTCAATTCGCTGTACAGCTGGGAGATGTGTTCAGAGCAATCACTGCTCTTTATGAAAAAAAACTGGCTCCCCTGTTCAAACCTACACACTCTCTCTGACCCCACGTGGGGCTCCTGGTCCTGCTTCTTTATTACGATGCCTGGCCCCTGCGCAGACTGCCGCCCGCCGAGAGAGACGGAGAGGGCCGCGTGGGCGACTGTGATTATCGGAGCGAGCAGCCGAGGCGCCGCGCATGGTGTGGAGATGTTTAAATCCAGCACCGACATGAGGCTCGTACAGCTCCATCGTCTGCTCCGTGTACTGTGTGCTCCGTGCTTTGGTTTCAAACAAACGTTTCTCACTCTTGCGCTTTTGTCAAGCAGTTCGATGTCTCGCCACGCGCACTAACGCACCTACCCGCAGAGTCAATCTCCCAGCATGCCTGAAGCCAGCAAGCGCTCTTCGTTGAGAGTTCGGCCTGACCTCTGACCTGGGTAATCTGTCAGCCCCCCACTGGAACTCATTAAGAGTTGCTCTCACCCCTGGGGCGGGCTACGGGCCTTGTCACGGGTCAGTACTGTAAACCCACTGGTTTCCCTCAGCTCGGCCACTTATTACATGAGCCAACACGTGTGCAAGAGCAAAAATAGATCAGGACACTTAACTCAGACTCTCAAGATGGAACAAAAGCTAGAAACAGCCTCAGTGTCTGCCAGCCGCCTCAGTCTGCCTCAGTGCCTCAGTTTGCCAGCCATTTCAGTCTCTCTCAGTGCGTCAGTCACTGCCAGCTGCCTCGGTCTCTCTCACAGCCTCAGTCACTGCCGTCTGCCTCAGTGCCTCAGTGTCTGCCAGCTGCCTCAGTCTCTCTCACAGCCTCAGTCACTGCCTGCTGCCTCAGTCTGCCTCAGTGCCTCAGTCACTGCCAGCTGCCTCAGTCTGCCTCAGTGCCTCAGTGTCTGCCAGCTGCCTCAGTCTCTCTCACAGCCTCAGTCACTGCCTGCTGCCTCAGTCTGCCTCAGTGCCTCCGTGTACTGTGTGCTCCGTGGTTTGGTTTCAAACAAACGTTTCTCACTCTTGCGCTTTTGTCAAGCAGTTCGATGTCTCGCCACGCGCACTAACGCACCTACCCGCAGAGTCAATCTCCCAGCATGCCTGAAGCCAGCAAGCGCTCTTCGTTGAGAGTTCGGCCTGACCTCTGACCTGGGTAATCTGTCAGCCCCCCACTGGAACTCATTAAGAGTTGCTCTCACCCCTGGGGCGGGCTACGGGCCTTGTCACGGGTCAGTACTGTAAACCGCCGCCTCAGTCTGCCTCAGTGCCTCAGTTTGCCAGCCATTTCAGTCTCTCTCAGTGCGTCAGTCACTGCCAGCTGCCTCGGTCTCTCTCACAGCCTCAGTCACTGCCGTCTGCCTCAGTGCCTCAGTGTCTGCCAGCTGCCTCAGTCTCTCTCACAGCCTCAGTCACTGCCTGCTGCCTCAGTCTGCCTCAGTGCCTCAGTCACTGCCAGCTGCCTCAGTCTGCCTCAGTGCCTCAGTGTCTGCCAGCTGCCTCAGTCTCTCTCACAGCCTCAGTCACTGCCTGCTGCCTCAGTCTGCCTCAGTGCCTCAGTCACTGCCACCTGCCTCAGTCTGCCTCAGTGCCTCAGTGTCTGCCAGCTGCCTCAGTCTGCCTCAGTGCCAGTGTCTGCCAACTGCCTCAGTCTCTCTCACAGCCTCAGTGACTCCATCTCAGAGTGTCACAGCCTCACTCTCTCTAGCTCACTGTGTCAAGAGGAATCAATAGCCCATCTACTTAATAAACTGACTCACTTGACAAGTTTCTAATTATCATTAATATTTTATGCCTCCTGACAAGGCAAGTAATTGTGTTTGTGGAAGTAATTGGGCCACAAGCAGAGAGAAAACGCAGGCACCTGTTGAGCTGCAAAGCTGCAGGATACGCTTCACACCCTACAGAAGAGATAAACACTGTGAAAGCATCCATCCACCAAGGCTGACAGGCAGCACACAGCAACATCATCATCAACACCAGGAATCCGAACTGTGACCGTCAGCCCGAACCGTAACGCCTTACAGCTCACAGCAGCTACATCTCAGGTAAAATACCTTGACATCCGCTCTGTGTCCTGTGTCTGTCCAGCTCTGCTCTGTGCCCTGTGGTGTCTGTCCAGCTCTGCTCTGTGCCCTGTGGTGTCTGTCCAGCCCTGCTGTGCGTCCTGTGATGTCTGTCCAGCTCTGCTCTGTGTCCTGTGTGTCCTGTGGTGTCTGTCCAGCTCTGCTCTGTGTCCTGTGTGTCCTGTGGTGTCTGTCCAGCTCTGCTATGTGTCCTTTGCTGTCTGTCTGTCCAGCTCTGCTCTGTGTCCTGTGTGTCCTGTGGTGTCTGTCCAGCTCTGCTCTGTGTCCTGTGTGTCCTGTGGTGTCTGTCCAGCTCTGCTCTGTGTCCTGTGTGTCCTGTGGTGTCTGTCCAGCCCTGCTGTGTGTCCTGTGATGTCTGTCCAGCTCTGCTCTGTGTCCTGTGTGTCCTGTGGTGTCTGTCCAGCTCTGCTATGTGTCCTTTGCTGTCTGTCTGTCCAGCTCTGCTCTGTGTCCTGTGTGTCCAGTGGTGTCTGTCCAGCTCTGCTCTGTGTCCTGTGTGTCCTGTGGTGTCTGTCCAGCTCTGCTCTGTGTCCTGTGTGTCCTGTGGTGTCTGTCCAGCTCTGCTCTGTGTCCTGTGATGTCTGTCCAGCTCTGCTCTGTGTCCTTTGTCTGTCCAGCCCCGCTCTGTGCCCTGTGAGTTCACACACTATGGAAGAGCTGAAGGAGTGCAGAAACACACTCTAATAGCAACCTGGGCTGCTCAAACAGATGTGTCCTAGACTTGGAGAGCACTGCAGCCTTTCACGAGAAAAAAAAATGTTCTTTCTCTGTCTCTCGTCTTTTTCTCCCTGGTTCTCTTTGTTGAAACCATCAGGCTCCCTGTCTCTCTTTCATTTTCTCGCCCCCTCTCTTTGTCTCTCTCCCTGTCTCGCTCCCCTCCCCCACTTTCTCTCTCTCCAGAAGGCTGCGAAGCTGCTCTGAGACTGGGAGAGGTGCAGCCGGCTGATCCACCAGCAGGGCCAGCAGCAGCAGGAAGGAGAGGACAGTGTGGGTTGGGGATGGAGGGGCTCCTTTTCAGCTCAGTTCCAGGCTCCATCCGAAACCCCGGCACATCGCTTTGACCCCTAAAGACCGCAAGAGCTGGAGATAACTGAATTCTCCCAGACCTGCATTTAGCCGTTTAATGAGTCACAGAGGGGAAAAGAGCAGCAGAGCCTGTAATTGCTAAACAAATAATGCTGTTCCCAGCCCATGGGCAGGATTTGAGCCCAGGTCTACAGGACTCTAGTGCACAGCCTAAAGCTGTATGCCAAAGAGAAACTGGCCTGCTTATTGAAACTGCAGATACAGGCTGTAGCCAGCCTTTTAAATAAAAAAAAACAAACAAATAATTAAAAGCCACAGATTCTGGAAAAAAAAAGAGCAATTAGACCCAAACTGACTCACTGAAGATTTGTATCAATTGCTGAAGTTCTACACATGCATTAGTCCAGCCAGAATAATTCCTGTTCTGAAGAGGGGTGTCTCACCTAGGCAGGTGAAGGAAACTGGCTCAGTTTGGTTCTATACCGAAGAGACTCCGAGGCGCCTTGCGACAAGCGTTCAGAGTCCTGAAGTGTAGTGTAGTGTGAGTGGACACAATGGACTACTTTAAAATTCCAAGGAAGGGCGTTTAGGCGTGAAAGCAGGTGGAGCATTTTCACCCAAAGGGTAGTGACAGTCTGCCACAAGACACTCCGCCATGCTGTCAGAGTGGATCCCCAGGACCTCCAAGCAACAGCTGGAGCGATTAGCTACCAGCAACTAAATACTGGACCTGCAGTGTGCTGGAGGGCTCTTCTCTTCTGCAGACTTTATATTCTTACTGTATGTTGGGGACGGTGAAACACTGATTTTAATTAAAGCTCTTCAGCCTGCTCAGCGGCTCTTAACAGTGGTTCCTACCATCTTCATTTGCTTGTACAGTTGTGTTGCATCTCAGAAAAAAGTTCCCAAAGGAACTTTACTTTGATTAATGGATAATTAAGTTCTATTATGAACTCCATTTTTGCCAGCTAAGGTTCCATAAGGAACTCTTTGCAAAATACAATCTTGCAATGGACCACTTTAATAGATAAAGTTCATATTTGAACCCTAAAGGTTCGACTCCTTTAAGAGTGTATGCTTTTGAGGGGACCGTGAGGACTGCGTACAGGACAGGCTGCCGTTGGGGCACCCCGCCCCCTCACTTCCACTGTGTTAACAGAAAGAAGGGGAGAGGACAGACACTGATCTCAGCGCATGAGCCTGCGATGAGCACTCCGATCAGGTACTGCCTTCCTGTGGTGAGGCTGTCCTCACTCTAAACCCAGGCGCTCAGGCAGTCACACGGTGGGTGTTCAGAGAGGGCCCATGCTGAGAGCTCAGACTTCTCCTCTCAGTGGCAGAAAGGTCGCTGTTGGCTGGGCGCTCCCTGTGCTCGACACCGTTAACAGCAATACTAATTAGCAGGAAAAACAGCATCAATTAACTCCTGCCCAAGGTGAACCAACCCACTCTTGGAGCTCTGGTTCCACAACATCTGTTGTTTAAAAGCTTGGCTGCTAAACAAAGACCCTCCCACAGCCTCTCTCATCTTCTATTGGCGTAAATAACAGGGCTTCTTCTCAGCGGGAGACAATGGCATGTCTATGAAAGACAGGATTTCAATTAAATGACAGTACTGACTAAGTGCCTAAACTGGACTGACCGACACACCGACCGTCTGATACGACACCTTAAGGAAAATGTGACTGGCACACTGACTCAGAGACTGACATACTGACGGACAGTGATTGACTGACTCACTGACTGACTGAACTAACGGACTGATGCTGACTGACTCACACACATACTGACGGACAGCCTGCCTGACACAGCAACTGATTGACTCACAGACAGACTGACGGAATGACAGACTGACACTGTGACTTACTGACAGACTGACAACCTGACACAGTGACCGACTGACTCACAGACGGACTGACGGAATTACAGACTGACACTGTGACTTACAGACAGACTGACAACCTGACACAGTGACTGACTGACTCACAGACAGACTGACGGAATGACAGACTGACAATGTGACTCACTGAGAGAGTGACAGATTCACACTGTGACTAACTCATGGACTGACAGACTGATGCAGTGACAGACTGACACAGTGACTGACTGATGGACTGACGGACTGACTTACTAACAGACTGGCTGACAAACTAACTGATGCTGACTGACATGCCTGCTCACTATTGTCTGACTGACAGACTGATTCACATCAATTTGAAATAAAAAACTTGAGCAAAATCTTTTGTGACACAAATAATTCTAGAAGTCACTCTGTGAGCAAGCTGAGCATGGTTGGGCAGGAATAAGGGCAGGCTGTTCTCTCAGTGGGGCTGCAGGTGATTTCCACACTAGTGGATCAGAGACAACAAACGAGCACATGCAGCAAGTCTCCTGTAACAGGCACTGGCAGCAGGTCTCTTACAGCAGACACTGGCAGCAAGTCTCCTGCAGCAGGCACTGGCAGTACGTCTCCCACAGTACGTGCAGGCAGCAAGGCTCCTGCAGCAGGCGCAGGCAGCAAGTCTCCTGCAGCAGACACTGGCAAAAAATCTCCTGCAACAGGCACTGGCAGCAGGTCTCCTGCAGCAGACACTGGCAGCAAGTGTCCTGAAGCAGACACTGGAAGCAAGTCTCCTGCAGCAGGCACTGGCAGTACGTTTCCTGCAGCAGGTGCAGGCAGCATGTCTCCTGCAGTAGGCACTGGCAACAAATCTCCTGCAACAGGCACTGGCAGCAAGTCTCCTGCAGCAAGCACTGGCAGCAGGTCTCTTACAACAGACACTGGCAGCAAGTCTCCTGCAACAGGTGCAGGCAACAAGATTCCTGCAGTAGGGCCATCAGCAGGGAGGCTCAGTGAAGCCTCCCTCACAGTACCTCACAGAAAAATAAATATACAACACGCAGAACACTGCCGGCAGCCTGTAGGGCTGGACCAGTGCATGAGCAGCAAGGATACAGGCTGACTCATGCGATAGGAGCACTCTGCTGTGATACCTGGAGGGTTGTGGGCATGCTGATTGGCAGTGCACTCCAGCTGACCTCCGCAGGGCTTAAGTGAACGAATCTCCACCTTAGCTGTTCAAAATGAAATTGCTCCTTGTTTTTATGAGGTCCTGACTTAAGCATGACCTATAAAAGCCCTCTGAGATTGTGAGTCTCTGCGAGCAGGGCTGTTAACCGCCACAAAACTACACACTATCCATCCATTTTCTAACAGCTTATTCCACTTCAGGCTGGAGGGGAGCCTGGGCTTATCCCTGAAAGCAACAGGTGCAAGGCAGGGTACACCGTGGATGGGACGTCAGTGAAACACACGCGCACACTCACACCAGGGCCAATCCTCCCAGAAGCCAGTTAACCTACCAGTATGACTGTGGGAGGAAATCGGAGGACCCAGGGGAAACCGGTGTGAACACAAGGAGAACATTCAAACTCCACGCAGACAGCACCCCGGGTCCATGGTTGAACCCAGGGCGCCAGCGCTGCGAGGTGGCAATGCCAGCCACTGCGCCGCGGCGCCGCCCATGCAAAACACCATTTCCTCCAAACAGCCCGTCGTGTGCAAGACAGCCAGTGCCACTTCATAGCTCGGGTCAGTCGGGGACGGCCTGGGTCAGCCCGGGCTCGGCAGGAACCTGCTCCGCCTCTTCCATCAAGCACTCTCCCTAATCAAGGCTCCTGTACCGTAGGGTGAAACAGGCTTGGGGTGCCCCCTGACTCCGTGAGACACGCTGCCCGGGCCCTACCTGGTGGGTCTGCACCCGCTGTGTTTGCACTCACACCGGTACCAGCGTGAGCGTGTACGATTGGATTGGGCCGGGTGGTACCTGCTGCACCTCCCAGGAGAATGAATGGCTCAGCGGGTAACATGCAGCCTGCTGGTTGTCATTTGTCAGTGAATGTGCAGCAGGATCCTCCTGGCTCACCGCATGTCTGATCAGACACAGACGGGCCGGTCCTGTCCAGCACCCTGTGCTGGGTGGCTGCGTTCGGCACCTGAGCTGCTGAGCTCAGGTCCTGCGGACCTCCTGTCCTGGGTGTGCACAATGACCCGTCACAGTTTGTCTGCCAGCACGCTAATGACGCCCAGGGGAGCAGCCGCCTGTTTCTTCTTGTCCTGTATTGATTCATCTGAGCGCTCAGAACTCTCTCACACACAGCAGCACCTTCCTTCCCGCGCAAATCAGGGAGCGCGGCTGACTGACAGTGTCCCGCCTGCAATCGGCGGCGAACTAACAGAGCCGGCCAAGACCCCCCCCCGACCCCCCTCCCCGGCAGGAGGGCGGGAGTAGGGAGGCGAAAGGAGAAAGGCATGCGGGAGGACGGGAGCGGAGGAGGAGCGGCGGGGGGAGGGGAGGGGAGGGGAACGCGAGGAGGTCCGCCGCCAGATGTTGACTACAGCGCCGCTGGCCGCTCGTGCACGAGTCCCGCCGCGGACAGGCTCAAGCCAGCGGGAGGAACTCGAGCGCCGACCCACGGGAGAACACGGCGTCAGGGTTCCACAGGACCCGCACGGCGAGAACGAGGGAGCACAAGTGAAGAGGACGGGAAAGGGTCTTTTTTTTCCCCCCAGAGCACAAAAAGCACCGCCTGTGCACGGACGCGAACACACGCGGGGAGAGAGGCGCGCTGGCGAGCACAACAACCACCCCGCAGAAAGGAAACCCGAAGGCCGGACAGCACCACCAGCCCCCCCAGGTGTCAGGGGGCCCCGCGAACTCCCCTGGCCGGCCTGCTCGTTCACCAAGTGGGCGCGCACGCGAACACAGACAGCCGCGCGGCGCGAGTGTGCGCGGGGAGAGACGTCCCCACCGCCGCGATCCCGCCGAGACGCTCCCGCTCACCTGCTCGGGTCCCTGAAAGCAGATCCGGCACTGCGGCGTCCGCATCCCGCTCTCCGTGCTGCTGGACAGCGACACGCCGTCCAGGCCGGCCTGAAGCCTGCCGTCCTTCTCCTCGAAAGCCAGGCTCCGGGGGCGGGGGTCGGTGCCGTAGTACTCCTCCTCATCGTCCCGGGAAGAGCAGTCGGCGAAGGGCGGCCACCCGCAGCCCCCGACCCCGAGAGCTCGCATGCTGCTCCGCCTGTCCGCGTCTATGTCTGGCTCGGCCCGTCGAGAACCGGACCGCATCAGAACCAGGACTTTGAGCTCGTTGAAAAACATGCGGATCCGATACTTAAACATCATTTAACATGTGTGGATGAGGCCACGGGGCGAAATAAACTATGATATGGATGACGATGAAGGAAATGAGAATCCCGTGAATGCCAGCTACGGCTTTTGCAAACCCAGATTGTATATTGTGATTATTATTATGATGATTTAATCAGATGCAAGACTATGGCTGAAAGAGGAAAAGTCGATATCTAGGGGGTGGGGGGTGGGGGCACTCTATCGAGTAAACTGGGCAAAACGCCTCAGCACGCTGACACCGCCGTGACAGCGGACTAGCGTGGCGACAGAACGCGTGGCCGCCGAGTATTATATCGACATTCCCATGTGCGGGTCTGTCCGCGAGGGCGTCTTCGCCCGGTCCCCTCCGTGCCCGGAGACACGCGGATCATCACCAATGCGGATGGAAGCCGGGGAGGCGGCGAGCCCTCCTCCTGCGTGCGGACCGGCAGCCCCGCGTGTCTCGGATGGTTTTGGGGGGGGAGGCTGATACACCCTTATACCGAGCAGCCGTGCGCGGCCGGGGGAGCCCGCGTCCACGGCGTCAAGAGCCGCCAGTCGGAGGGATCGGAGCTGAGCGCTGGTTCAGGAAATGCGGCTCGGCGACAGATTCTCCCTCCCCCCTCTAAAGATATATTGCCTGGGTTTGCATCGGACATGCCCTGCGACTGAAAGAGAGAGAAACTGAAATGCACTTGAAAAGAAACACAAAATAGAGCCCCGCGTTATAAGCCAAAGATCCACAAAGCCATATCGGAGTGTCGCTTCCAATATCCAATATTATAATCCTCAGGGGGAGAAAAACAGCTGGGAGGCGAAATTGAATTAAACGCGATTCAAATCGTCTCTTTTTTGTTTGTCCCTCGGCACCATTCCGGTGTCTCAGATCATCTTGGATCCTTTTTTTAAAAAAAAAAATATTCGAATGATTATTTCTGCAATTTTCGGGGTGATGTCTTCAAATCCGTCCCGCGCACTTCACCTCCGAGCCCCGCCGAGAGCGGATTCACAGTCCAACGTGTCTGCATTGTAAATCGGATCTGATACGACGGCGCAAACGAGCACAACAACACTGATCCGTTTTCCACCGCGGTTCCATCCCTCCTGTCTAGTCAGTGATCCGCGCAGCGCGGACCGCGAAGGTGCTGCGCCCCCCCTCCCACCCCCCAGAAATAAAATACAAGCCGTTCTTCTACATCAGGGGTGCATGCGAGGAGCGAGCAGCCGCAGATACGGGTTTTGTCTAATGATGACGATTAAGAAAATAACAACAGTGATACGGATGATGCTATCAAGAATACCAGCGTTCCCTTATTGAAATGGATGACTTTGAGAACGGACGAATATGGCTTCTCCTTCCGGTATGGCATGCTAAATGAAACAATCGGAGATGCCGAGAGGCAGTGCGCTGTGGTTTATCTCCTCCTGCTTTTTCCTCGGGTTCGGCGATGGTGGCTTTTTGTTGTGCGCCTCTCAGCCTCTCTGTCCTCCGGTGTGAAAGGGATCCGCGGCGCTTCTGCGCATCGGCAGACGCTGCTGTCCGGGGTGCTGATCCCGCGCTGACGTGCTGGGGGGGGGGGGGGGGGTGGCGGGGGGACGAGGGGGAGGGGGGCACGTGCCAGCCGTGTACCGCGGGAAATCCGAACCCGGCTCGAGGCCGGCGGTCCTGGCTGAGGTACACAGGGGAGTCCCTGTGGGGGGGGGCGAATTGAAATTCATAGGCACAGAACAGAGAAACGGCACGGCCATGGCTTCTGACCGGCTGCGTGCGGGAGAGGTACAATTTCTTTGAATGTCTTTCTCCTGGCTTTCCAGCGAGTTTCCCCTCCTTTCCCCTGGCTGTCTTTTCTTGCACGTTTATTTCCTGTTTAAGGCGGTTTCCACGCGCTCCAGTCGGCTAATGGAGTAAAGCTGAGAAAAGGGGAAGGCTGGAGAGGTGTTTTGATACGTATGGGATCCTGAGGGAAGAAGCCCTGTTTTTCTCCCGCTGTGTCCATGCTCGTCCCAGGGGCGTATCTTCTGTTGGCATGAAGATAAATCACCGCTTCAGTGCGCAGGCTTGCTGTGGCCCGTAACGCAGATCTGTCCCTTTTTCCCCATGTCTGAGATCTCTGAGGTTTCTCCTTGTCTGAAGTCGAAAAGAACAGAGCGCCGGCAGCAGGCGGCGCTCCCGCCCTTTTCCACGGCAGCACGGGCAGCTTCCTGAGGCTGGTCCGGTCTGGTTCGTCTTCTAGCCCGGCGGGAGACGGGTTTCCGGCCACCGGACCCCTGGCGGCGGACAGCTGGCGAGCCGGACCGCATGGGTTAATGTTCCGTCATCTCAGCCACCGCCGCCCGAACGCGTGGATGCCGGTCTGGCTGCAGTCCTGGTTCGCGGCGGGCCCGGCCAGTCCTTCGTTATCAGACCGCCAGTGAAGACGCAGGCACCCGCCTGAGCCGGCACTGTCCCGAGTTAGAGACGCCGCTCCGCGAGTGGGGTTTCCATACGGCTGAAGAAGAAAAACCCCACTCCACGCCAATATTCTAGTTTTTGATTGGAGTCGTTATTTTATTATCACACCCAGTTTTCTCCATTTCTTTACGCGCTCCGCTCTTCCGGAACCCGGCGCTTCGGGATATCTGCCCACCGTCAAACGTGCGCTTTCGATTCTCGTAGATGCGGTTTTGCCTCAGCGATAAAACTAAAAGAGCAGATCAGCAAACGGCGCTCTAGAAGTCGTTAGCTTGTCCCAGCGGCGGCCTGTCAGCCGCCCCTCGGCTGGCCAATTTATGGTCCGAGCGGCCAGCTGGTCCCCTGCCTCAGTCGAGCGCCGCTGTCCGAGGTGCTGAACCGCGCTCGGCCGCCTCATTAAACCGCGGCGCGCCGCCGCCGCTGAGACACAAAGCGCTGCCTTGTGCATTAAAAACGGATCGGCCGAGCTATTATGAAGGCAGTAAAGTCGTGTTGTCTCCTTTTTTAATTTTGTTTTTAGAAGACACAGAAGCAAAATCTTTTAAGTGCTAAAAAAAAAAAATCAATCGAATCTCGAGAGGCTTAATAAAGTCGTAAATGTCACCCGGACCGATCGGCCTGTCCCGGCCTTCGGTAAAGACGAGCCGCACTGAGCCCCCGCAGCCCTGCGGCCCCCTGCGGTTTAATTATAAGGGATGTGCAGGGGAGGGTACGAAGCGCCCAGAACAGCAAAGAGGAAACGAAAAAAACACCGTCGGAGCCTGAGAGGTGGAGCAGCCAGGAGAAGGTGGTGGAGCGCGGAGCCAGGCGGCAGTCAGCGGGGTCAGTGACCCCCCGGGGTCAAAGGGCAGCCGGATCACTGGAAAATGAGCCACGAAGAGTCGGGAGGGCAGAAAGCGGCAGCACGCGCCTGAAATTACCCCCGCCTTCTCACCTCCACTTCCTGCCTTACAGCCTAACAGGGCGATTAGAAACCGTCAAATTAAATTGGCAGTAAATTTAATCACACGTGCAGCTCGCTCGGCGGTGGCAGGCTGGCAGGCTGTCTGACTGGGTGTCGTTTTCAAGGACTTTTGGAGGCAGGAGTGAGGAGGTGGGTTCAAAGCGAGGTTTAATAACGAGGAAGTAGAGCAACAGTAGCTCATTCTCAAGATGAAAGCACTGTGCCAGGCAGCCCAGTGCATCGCAGCCCACAGGCGTGTCAGTCTAGAGACAGCCACAACATGCGAATCAATCAAATGATCCATTTCCAAAGTGTAGCTGATTTGTGCTCCAAACACCTACAACTCTTTGTGTAAAGAAGTGCTTCCAGTTGTGCTCCAGAACTGCGCTGTCTCTTGATTTTGACCTGTGTCACCTGCATCACCTTTGTCATCTGCATCACCTCTGTCACCTGCGTTTCACCTGCATCACCTGTCACCTGCATCACCTGCGTGTCACCTGCATCACCTGTCACCTGCATCACCTTTGTCATCTGCATCACCTCTGTCACCTGCGTGTAACCTGCATCACCTGTCACCTGCATCACCTGCGTGTCACCTGCATCACCTGCCACCTCTCTCACCTGTGTGCTACCTGCATCATCTCTGTCTCCTACATCAAATGTGTGTCACCTGCATCACCTGTGTCACATGGGCTCTCAGGGTCTTGTTGAGTTTTGGAAACAGTCAGTTCAGGATGGTGAGACGGCACCTCTGTCAAGGGGCTCCGCACCCCTCCGGACATCACCCACAGACGTGCCGCTGGCGAAGAGACAATCACAGAAACAGAGCAGGGGCCTGCATGGTGCCACGGCCTGTCTGTGTGGAGTCTGCATGTTCCCCCATGTTCACACGGGCTTGGGAGGTGGGGCTGGGAGGGAAGAGGAGCATGGTGGGTTGGGGGGCTCCGGCTCTGGAACAGCACAGAATTCAGGGATGTGGCCTTTGTGAAACGCTGATCCACGCGGCGCTATTAACGCCAAGGAGAGACCTCTCTGCTGCCCCCTGCTGTTTACACTTCCTTGTTTACTCCGTCTAGCCTGTGCTGTAGCAAGAAAAAGAAAACTGTTAGGTTGTTGGGTTCGGCGGATTTACATTCGGCGTTCACGGGGCGAGAGCGTGAAACTGAGCGACGGGACGCCAGGGCGCCAGGAGGACGAGAAGCAGGCCCGCGGCGGGAGACGGGCGGCGCTCTCACGCGGGCAGCCGGACTGCGGCTCTCAGCGAGCGCCACCAGGTGGCGGACTTGCGCGCCTGTGTGCCCGAGAAAACTGAATTGTATTACCCAACACAGCAAATTCGGTCAACCTTCAGTAGCTTAATGTATATTTATGTGTGTATATACATGTAATAGCACATACATAAGTAAATGTAAAGAAAATAAAGATTACTGAGGTCTTGTTCAAAAACAAATTCACGTAACTGAGCAAAGCTCCGTTCTGTGCTGTAGCACCAGTTTTTTTAGATTCACACTTCTGTTTTCCAAGATTTAGTTCAGCAGTACGCCGGAGGTAAAGTCTTGACCAATTGGCACATCTGGTTATATAAAGGATTAAACAATACAAATCGTGGAGTTATTCTACACTGTCAATATATTAAACACAAGGTAATTAACTATTGTGGTTTTTGAACTGAACTCCCTTCATTCCAGATACACTCTCTCATCTCAGAAAGTGAGCATTCAGATATCCTAGTGAAACATTTACTTAAGCTAAAGAAGGAGATCTGTGTTCTTCTGTCTTCTGGGCTGAACATGTCCTATTCTAGGCCCTTCACTCACTCATCTACTTGTCCACTCACTCATTCATCCGTCCACTCACTCATCCACCTGTCCACTCACTCATTCATCAGTCCACTCACTCATTCATCCGTCCACTCACTCATCCACCTGTCCACTCACTCGTTCATCTGTCCACTCACTCATTCATCCGTCAACTCATTCACCCACCTGTCCACTCACCCATTGACCTGTCCACTCTCTCGTCCACCTGTCCACTCACTCATTGACCTGTCCACTCTCTCGTCCACCTGTCCACTCACTCTTCTGCTTCTAAGTGATGGCAGCAGATGAAGGCACTGTGCTTTCAAACTGCATTATAGCCATAACTGGAAAGCTGCTTGATTATTTCAAGCCCAAGAATAGCATCAACAGAAAAAAGGGTACAACCATCAAGCACAAAAGGGAGCCGACTCAAACAACTGTTTGGCATTACTTGGCCTTGTGTGCTGTGCTGGACCTAATGTGAGAGTCAAGTGCCAGGTTGGCAGGCATTGATAATGAACTGGCATGGTCCTGATCTAAACATGACAGGACAGCAGGGAACATATACTGTATATTAATAATAATAATAGCTTACACTTATATAGCGCTTTTCTGGACACTCCACTCAAAGCGCTTTACAGGTAACAGGGACTCTCCTCCCCCACCACCAGTGTGCAGCCCCACCTGGATGATGCGACAGCAGCCATAGTGCGACAGAACACTCCCCACACATCAGCTCTCAGTGGGGAGGAGAGCAGAGTGATGAAGCTGTGATGAAGGGGATTATTAGGAGGCCATGATTGGTAAGGGCCAATGGGAAATTTGGCCAGGACGCCGGGGTTACACCCCTACTCTTTTCAAGATACACCCTGGGATTTTTAATGTCCACAGAGAGTCAGGACCTCGGTTTTACGTCTCATCCGAAGGACGGTACCTGTTTACAGTATAGTGTCCCCGTTACTATACTGGAGCATTAGGACCCACATGGACCACAAGGTGAGCGCCCTGTGCTGGCCCCACTAACACCTCTTCCTGCTGGCCCCACTAACACCTCTTCCGGCAGCAGCCTTAGTTTTTCCCAGTAGGTCTCCCATCCAGGTACTGGCCAGGCTCACACCTGCTGAGCTCCAGTGGGCTGCCAGGTGTGAGCTGCAGGGTGATATGGCTGCTGGTAATATTATGTACATATATGGTGTGTTTGAAGGCTGGGGCATCTGAAACATTCCCCTCAGAGTGTGGACTGACTCGAAGAGTAAAGCAGCACAGTGTCTGCAGAGGCACGTGTGACTGTGAGCATCTTCGTCAGAAGACATGTGGCTGCCATCTGAAGCACATTCCACTGAGCTGTGGTCACTGTGCCTCCGTCTCTCGGAGCCTCACCATGTGTGGACGATTACACAGACGCACCGGCCATTCATCGAGAAAACACCCCCCGGCCTCTATCAGAAATAACAGCCTTTGATACCACTACGCAGAGGCCTAATCACACACTCCCACAGACCTCCCCTGTTCCCTGTTCACACACTGGGCACTCTCAGTGCAGCCACACTCACTTTCACATTATAAATAGAATGTCACTGCATGATGAGAGCCCAGCCCAGTGATAGCCCTCCCAGTAGCTGCCTTCAGTCTCAGTGTAATAATAATAATAATAATAATAATAATAATAATGGGGACTACCTACCCCTACCACCAGTGTGCAGCTCCCACCTGGGTGGTGCGACGGCAGCCAGAGTGCACCAGGATTTCACCACCTCACCAAACACCAGCTATCAGTGGAGAACAGAGTGATGAAGCCAATTCAATTCATGGGGGTATTTAGGAGGCCATTACTGGGAAAGATCAGGGGGAAATTTGGCCAGGAAACTGAGTTCAAAGGGGCCATGTGGTCCACCTCTCCATGCAAAAGAACACAAACATACTTCCAGGTCTATAGTAAACTCTCGTGAAGGACATTAAGTCTCCAATAGCACTGCAGTCTGATTCACTCCATGGTTTGCCATCAGCTCTGTATTCTTCTGCAGCTAAGCTAATACTAGTGCATTAGTGTAAGCTGGATACTTCATGCATGTAACATTCTGAGTGAATATCCACAGCACAGGTCAAATTATATGAAAAACACACACATGATTTTCCCTGCCATAAAAAAAAGTACAGAGCCAGACTACACTGGACTGGGATGTGCATCTATCTGTCCTGGGCGTGATTTATCTGGACCAGAATTGAAGTCAACAAGCACCGCTGTCCCACAGGAACCCCAGCTCTGCAGTATCTGGTAATAAGCAACTGGCTGTATTTTGTCATTTGGGTCACCTAAGGAAATACACTTAGATCAAAGCTGCAACCAGTGGGACCTGGATGAGATGTAGTGATTGCAAAGGTACTCTAGGACTGACTCAACAGCCGGTAATGAAACAGCCCGGGCTTGATCTCAGACGACAGCACTGGGCTCTTTAAAATGACTGGCTGTAGCTAGAGCCCACTGCAGCTTAGATGGACTGGAGTTGAAACACTTGATTTCATAATGCCTGAGGGCGCACCACAGTCCTTTACGTTCTCAGGCGTCTGTGAGGAGGGAGGGCTGGAGTGACAGGGCAGTGTTGCACAGTTCTGGGACTGTCCTGGTTCGCAGGCACCTCTGACATCCTCCGGTCCCCCGTCAGGAAGGCAGGAAAGGGACAGCCTACAGGATGTCCTGTCCTTCTGATTGTTCCAAGCAGCTATAAAGGTGGATAATTTGCCGGATTTATGGATACACTCTGGAAGGACTCTTGTTTGAAGTGTGATTGTTACTGTGATGCAGGGTGTTATTGTGTGTTACAGTTACAGTGCACTGCAGTATTGTGTGCAGTGGTATGTGTGTTACAGTGTGATTTTGGTGCAGGGTATTATTGTGTGTTACAGCTACAGTGCACTGCAGTATTGTGTGCAGTGTGTACTGTGTGTTACAGTGTGACTGTGGTGCAGTGTGCATTGTGTTGCAGTGTGACTGTGGTGCAGTGTGTACCGTGTGTTACAGTTACAATGCACTGAAGTAGTGTGTGCAGTTTGTACTGTGTGTTACAGTTACAATGCACTGAAGTAGTGTGTGCAGTGTGTACTGTGTGTTACAGTGTGACCAATATAGACCGTTTAAATGTCTTATTGTGATGTAGTGGTACACAGTGCTTCAATGTGTGATTGTGTGTTGTGGCGCAGTGTGTTACAGCCATTGTGTTACTGCGGCGCATGTTTCCGTCCACGAGCTCCTCCTGCTTTCTCTGGAATGCAGAGGGAAGCGCGCGCGGCAGAGCAGCGGGTGAGCCTAGCAACAAAGCCTCTCGGCCAATCACGGCGCAACAAGGAGCCAGTGCGTGGTGAGGAAGGGGCGTGGTTACGTGCTCGGTACGCACAGCGTGCCGACTGTGGGGCGGAAGGGGAGCCGGGCCTGACAAACACTGTGTTGTGTTAGTGTAAGAGTAGGAGGGGAAAACTGGGATTTTTAAAAATCCTTAAATATTTACAGAAGAATTTCACGTCTTTACTATAACAACAACCCAGTGTGTCTAGATTTGAGCCGAGGCATATACATTAATCTGCTCAAATACGTTGTTGCAAGATTGCAGTTTGTACCCATGGCTACGCTTTTGCACTCCTGAACTGATGTATTCGGTACAAAATGTGAAGTTTTTGGGGTGTAGTCAATGTCATTAATTAAAAAACGAACTGCTTTGTAATATTTGGGAGAAAGAAACTTTCTTCATCTTTCTAAAAATACGCTTGTGTTCATACAAATATGGTTTGCAACAAAAGTTTTGCCGCCAAAAAGACGTGGGCTCTTACGTGCATTACAGAGACTTCTCGCTTCAAACCCGACTTCTTCCTGGTCTGTGCTGTAAAACCTCTTCACAGTGCACAGTTAGAAAATCGGGTATCATGGTAAAGCTGCGGAAT
The DNA here is from genome assembly GCF_040954835.1 of Lepisosteus oculatus. Lineage (NCBI taxonomy): Eukaryota > Metazoa > Chordata > Actinopteri > Semionotiformes > Lepisosteidae > Lepisosteus > Lepisosteus oculatus. Next base: position 14,874,193 of record NC_090696.1, read on the forward strand.
TAGGTCCTGTTGAAGATTTATATATGTAAACAATATTACCCTTAAACGCATAACCGCACCCCATAATCGCAATTAAAAGCTTTTGGCACTTCACTGTCTGATGTGAATTTTTTATGAATTAATAATTCCGAGGGGGGCGGAGCCACCAAGGGAGTCAGTGCTACTGAATGCGCGAAGGGGATTGGCTGTGTGGGCGAGGGGGCGTGTCCCCCGGACAGGAAGCTGGTCGGGGCTGGATTGATGGCCATGAATGAGCCTTCGGAGTGTTTGGGGAGGAAAAAGTCAGGCCAAAGTTTTCTACATTTTTTAGACATATAAACAAACCCTTTTAGCAACAAAAAGGGGGGAAAAACATTTGTAGGCGGGCTCTCTTCGAGCACCTCCGGATGGAATCGAGCTATTCAAAGGCCAGAAGGATAACTGATTAAAAATGAGTTTAATTGTGCATTAAAACAGTCGGAAAGCAACGTGGTAAGTAGACAACTCAGCGAACCTATTTTACCTTTTCAAGCCGCCGAGGTGTGTACAGATGGTAAATGAAAATGCAAGAATGCCGTCTGAGAACTGTCGAACTGAACACGCTGCGGTTTACGAGCGTTAACGAACCACGTTCGGCCGAGCACTTCGGAACGACTCGCATCTGGGAAAGTCAAATGTTAATCGCGTCTTTTTTTTATTTTTAAAAATGACGAGGCAGCCGAGATTCAAGCTGCCGTGGGACAAACGGCGACCCCGCGGCGACAGCCCGCAGGACGGAGGAGAGGGGAACCGGGCTCGAGTTCGTGTCTGCGGCCGAACTGCGGGAGGGGGCAGTTTGTTAGACCGGAAGGTGAACACGCAGCCCGGCAGCGCGACCCGGTTCGGGTGGCTGGACTGTTGAGGCGAGACCCCGAACCGCAGGTACCGGGGCTTGAATCCACCCCGGCCGACTGGTTAACAAAGGAGAAGTTGCGTCCCGGTCACCACGTGCTGGAGAAAGCCCCCGCGCTCGCGGCTGCCCCGGGGGAGGGAGGCCCGGGGGAACCGGCCTTCGGTCCCGCGTACTGACCGGGCTCCGTGGCACCCCAGCCCAGAAAATGTCGGACTCGAAATAATAACACAGCCACGCTTTTCAAAACTTAGTTGTGAGTCCGGCTATGTTGGGCGGTCCCAATTTCGGGGACGCGCATTCGAGCTACCGGACTGGATTCCTCGGTTCGCTTCCTGGGAAGGGTCCGTTCGAAATGGAGCCGGGTCCGAACTCCACAGGGACCTCGGTTCCGGCTGCCTCGATCTCCCCCACCCGCTTCCGTCCCCTCTCCGAGGCCGGCCCGAAGAGGGGCTGGTCGTTTCCGAGCGCTGCTCTTGCCGGACATCCGCAGTGACACCGCCTGTACTGGTCTCTAGAAACCCAGTCGTCACCACCGCGGCCCGGGTGTTTCTGCGGGGTCTGAGCAGCGAGCTCTGCTGTCTGTACATCTAATTCAAAACAGAAACAGGCAGAGGGTAATTCCGTGGGAAAATGTTTGCTTGGTCCTTTGAAGCCAACCTACTGTGACTCAACTCCCCACTCGAAAGTATTTCAGTACAGGCTGCCTGTATCTGACCGCCTTAGAGTAATGTATATGTAGTGACCGATCATTTAATTATTCGGAAATGCAGAAGTCCATTTGGGACACACACGGGTGTCGATACAGAACATGTTTCTCTCCCCAGCACACAAACACCTTTGTGTTTTTTATTCTATGACACTTTCTATCGTGCTGATGGTCATGAATGAAGGCGTCAACAGTATTATCAGCAGCAGTTCCAGTTCAGACTCACCGGGTTTCTCAAGTTGGCGTAGCCAGGCGGAATCCACACCGAGCCGTGTCTTACCAGTGCACCAGGTGACCTTGTGACCTCCTGGAAGAAGCCGGGTTTGTGCTGAGGAACTCGGGTCTCGCGGGTCGCCTGGTGACAAAAGCGCGGTGTCTGACCCCTCCAGTAGGTGGCGCTATAAAGAAGAGGGTGGGTGTAAACAGTGGGTACAGACATTGAATGGACTTCTATTTGGGTTTCCCTGTTTTTATCTGCGGGATATCACTGACTTCACACAGTACACCCCTGGTTGGTTTTGTCATGAGTCAGTGGCGGTGCAGAGCTTTAGGCTCGCTGGCCTGATTGCTGGGCTCCCTCCCGGCTAGGTTTGCTCGGAGATGGGGTGGGCCGTCTCCTGCCCCGCCCGGGAGTGGTCACCTGGCCTGGGTGGCCAGTGGCCGGCGGGGCTGTAGTTACAGGGCGGTCCGGGCTCGGTGGGGTGGGGGGGAGGCGACCCCTGTCAGCTTGTCCCTCCCTCTCCCCTGCGCGACTGTGGCTCTCTCGCTCCCCTCAGGAATGCGCTGGTGACCCAGTTCTTGGCTGGCTGGAGCTGTAGGTCAGATTCCACAGGCCAGGGAATTCCAGCTGCCCGGCCCTGTGGTCAGGGAGGGGGACAGCGGGAGAGCGGCGCTCTGTCGCCTGTGTGCCGCGGGGCTGTAGCTCGGTGTGCATTTGCGTCTGAGCTGCAGACGGGGAAGGTTCGGCCCGGGGTTGTGTCGGGGCTGATTCCAGAGCAGCAGCAGCGGTGCTGTTGCGTTGTGGAGGCTGTGAGGTCACAGGAGCCCTGTCCAGCAAGAGGAGGCCGTACAGCCCCTGTGGCAGCTGGGAGCTACCTGATCCGAGGGCCTCCTCTGGCCACGGCTCGTTCCACTCTCCCACAACCCTTGGGGTATAGTAGCCTCCTGTTTTCAGTATCGAATCCACGCCCCTGTAGTGTCCGCTTGTCCAGGAGCTCGTGTTACCTGTGTTCATTTTGGATTAAATCTGCGGGTGGACATTGCTAATGGCTTTGTGGGTGTTGAAAACTTGTATCGGGTTCCCTCATCGTTTCCTTGGCCCAAGACTAAAGAGGTTCAGTTCCTGCAGCCGGTCAGCGTAGGACAGTCCCTGTCGTTCTCCTCTGCGCTGATTCTAGAGTGTGGTGATGAAAATTGAATAGTATTCTAAAATGAGGCCTTACTAACGCATTTTGTTATTTTAACATCCTTTGATTTAATTTCTGTGCTTAACTTCTAGTCCTAACATTGTTTTTAGAATTGCTTCCCCGCAGGGTCTAAAAGATCTAAATGTGTCACCATAAACACTGGAGCTGGAGTTTTTTAGTTTGCTACCTGTTTGTGACACAAAGCGCTTGTCTACATTGTCTCCAAAGATGTGAAGATTATTCTTATAGAAAATTTAAGAATTCATGTTGAGGTTGAATTTTGAATTTGAGGAGTTGCACACGATATTCTAAATGAGGTCTTGCTAATAGACCGACCAGTTTTAAAATCACCTCCTTTAATGGAAGTGATGGCTTTTGGAACTACATTTCCCAGAAGTCTGGGGGAAAGAGGGAGGGGATTGGAGCCCCAGCCTGTCTCTCATCGTCGCCCTCTGTCTGCCAGGCTGGGAATGGCGCAGGAGAGCGTGGTCCAGTACGAGCCGGTGGCGGAGATCGGGGGAGGCGCGTACGGGACGGTGTACAAGGCGCGGGACCGGCAGAGCGGGCAGTTCGTGGCCCTGAAGAGCGTCCGGGTGCAGACGGACCAGGACGGGCTGCCGCTGTCCACGGTGCGGGAGGTGGCCCTGCTGAAGAGGCTGGAGCAGTTCGACCACCCCAACGTGGTGAAGTGAGACCTCGGCCGCCGCCGCCGCCGGCACGCACGTGCGCGCACGAACCCCCATGCCGTGTCCCGGTCCGGCCCGGTCTAACAGTCTGTGTGTGCGTGTGTCTGCGCTGCAGGCTGATGGACGTGTGCGCCACTCTGCGGACGGACCAGGAGACGAAGGTCACCCTGGTGTTCGAGCACGTGGACCAGGATCTCAAGACCTACCTGGACAAGGCGCCGCCCCCCGGCCTTCCGCCCGACAGGATTCGGGTAAGGGCAGCCCGCCTGGCCTGCAGGCCCCGCCCCTCTTGGCGATCCTGCCGCGGGGTCCGCGAGCTGGCGAACACCCCCACAGCGTCTCTCTCCCCCCGCTCGCAGGACCTGATGCAGCAGCTGCTGTGCGGCCTGGCCTTCCTCCACTCGAACCGCGTGCTGCACCGCGACCTCAAGCCCGAGAACATCCTGGTGACGAGCCGCGGCCAGGTCAAGCTGGCGGACTTTGGCCTGGCGCGCATCTACAGCTGCCACATGGCGCTCACGCCCGTGGTAAGAGCCGGCAGTGCGCCCCCTGCTGGGCGGGTCGCATGTTGTTCCTTTAACCTCGCGAGCTGGTGCAGCTGCGTGTGTTTGACACGCCTCTCTGGCTCCCCCAGGTGGTGACTCTGTGGTACCGCTCCCCGGAGGTTCTGCTCCAGTCGTCCTACGCCACGCCGGTTGACATCTGGAGCACCGGCTGCATCTTCGCCGAGATGTTCCGCCGCAGGTGGGTCTTGGCCCTGGGTTCAAGTCAGGGTGGGATGTCCGCCGGGACCTGGGTTCGAGCAGGTGGAGGTTTCCACTGTCCACAGCGGAAGCCTTGCTGGTGTTTGTCAGGGGTGAATCAGTGGGGGGGGGGGGGGGCTAATAAATGTGCTTAATTTGATTAGCGGGGGTAAGATTGGGGTCGTGGGAATTCTGACCCATCCAGCCTGTCTTGTTGTGAGTGAAATACGACTGGCGATTGTAACCAGCTGTGACCTGGAGCCTCAACAGCATGACTTCTCGCTCCAGAACCCCAAAACCGCTAATCCCCCTTGTACGCGTCTCCCGCTGCAGCCCTGGGGCGCTCTGGCCTCAGCTGGGGGCGGGGCAGTTGTGTGGGGCAGTGTTGCACTGCTGTTAGAATGGGAGGCATGTCTTTTTCCAGGTATTATCTCTGAGAGCTGTAACTGGGTTTTCCCTGGTCTTGCAGACAGGTTCCCAAGCAAGCCTGGGCTCATCCTGTCTTAGAGAAAGTGGGAGGTGCGTTCTGTAGGGTTCTCTGCCAACCCGCACAACGATTCCATTTAACTGTTTCTTGTCGAATTTATCTGCCAAATGGTTTGGCTGTAGCTCTCTTCTGCCATCCTGTGGCCAGTGGGGGCACTGCAGCTCTGCAGCCTCCGTGTGGTTTTCAGATAAAAGAGGCCCAGCAGGCTTCTTCTCTTATCTCACAGCAACAACCTCAACGGCCAAACCAGAAAAGAGTGCGTCAGCCCAGTTTCCGTTAGACATGAGCGGTGTGCTCGTAGCGCTGTATTGAAGAGCTGAATCCTACAGCTTTTCGAATATCACGGAGGGTACAAACGAGAGGAGGCCAAGAAGACGGCAGAGCCGTGCCGTGCCGAGCCGTGCCGAGTCTCGTACACAGCAGTTAGAAAACCTGGATCCCGCTCCTCATTGTGGTTGGATACATGAGCCCCACGGCTCATGGTAAAACCTGGACTGGCTCACACTGCTGCGCACAGGGAGTCTGATTGCTTCCCCAGCAGGTGGCGAATGTGTCCATCAAGGGGAAAGTTCATTTCCTGAAGTGCAGTCCCGTCCCTTTGACACGTGGTAAAAATATTTCCTCTTCAAGGTCCGTGGTTAAGGTCCCATGATTTGCAGTCCAGCTGAGCACATTTCAGAGGAGGAACAGGCAGAGCACCACTACAATACTGAATGTGCTCATCTGCCCCTGTGTCCAGAGCAGCCCACAGGGGCCTGGGGCAGGAGTGTTCTCATCTGCCCCTCTGTCCAGAGCAGCCCACAGGGGCCTGGGGCAGGAGTGTGCTCATCTGCCCCTGTGTCCAGAGCAGCCCACAGGGGCCTGGGGCAGGAGTGTTCTCATCTGCCCCTCTGTCCAGAGCAGCCCACAGGGGCCTGGGGCAGGAGTGTGCTCATCTGCCCCTGTGTCCAGAGCAGCCCACAGAGGCCTGGGGCAGGGGTGTTCTCATCTGCCACCCGGTGTCCAGGGAGCCTGCAGAGGCTTGGGGCAGAAGTGTGCTCATCTGCCCCTGTGTCTAGGGAGCCTGCAGAGGCCAGGGGCAGAGAGCTACAGCACAGACCCTGACATCATTTATTTCCTTTTTTTAATAGTGTAATGTTAGCATGCCCAAAGGGGTTGGGCAGCCAGTTAACCTTGGACCCCTAGAGGCTTTTTTTCTCCTTACTAAGGAGTTTCTGGTTCCTCTCCTCTCTTGTCTTCTGGTCTTCTGTTCTGTCTTCACAACATGTATGGTCACTTGCTTTGTTAAGCGCCTTGGGGCAACCTTGTTGGGAAAGGCACTATATAAAAATGAATTGAATCTGGACCTGTATTTGAAGTCTTGACTGAAAGACACCCCCTGGAGGTTCAGTATGTCAGTCAGGGGAGACCCCCAGTGAGGTGGGGCTCATCGGAAGTGCTGCACATCAGATACGGGGGACATATCAACTGTACTAATACGTCTGCCCAAAAGTGTCGGGATGGCTCCCTAAAACAGTCTCCTTCTCCCTCCCTCCCTCAGGCCGCTGTTCTGTGGAGACTCGGACGTGGACCAGCTGGGGAAGATTTTTGAGTAAGTGTGAGGCACGATGAGAGCTGCCAGTGGTAACTGGAGTTTCTTCGTCTCCCAGTTCAGTTCCAGTTGGCAGAAGGACTGGTGTTTCTGGTTGGCTATGGGATTCCTGTGTTCGCTGAATGTGATTGGCTGACGGTTGTCTTCACAGCAGGCAAGCCCTTCTGTCTGGCGGTGCTTGTGATCTGGTTGGCTGCTGTTTTCCTCCCTCGACATTTGATTGGTCAGTAACTTTCTGTCTCCCTCTCTTGTCCCAGTGTGATTGGCCTGCCGCCGGAGGAGGAGTGGCCTGCTGAGGTCACACTGTCGCGGTGTGCCTTCAAGCCACGCGGCCCCCGCGCCATCACAGACTGTGTGCCTGAGATCAGCCACCAGGGGGCGAACCTGCTGCTTGTGAGTGGGAGGGGGCGAAGATGGGGAGGGGGGGGGCGTGTTTCAAATATATTCATTCCATTTAAATTAGAAATGTATACATCAAACTCAAAAAGAATGGTGGCCTATATCAAGTACAAGTGAGAATTAAATGATATAGTTGATCCAAGAAAAAGCAAGCAAAGATTTATATGAAGGCAAGTCGTATAGTTGCGTACACAGGACGTAACCCTTTTTATATAGTCTTTAAATAATCCTGTCCGTTTCTGGCCGGCCAACCAAACCAGCCGCCTGTGCGTCATCGTCGTCGTGTGCTGTTTTCCAGGAGATGTTGACCTTTAACCCCCTGCGGCGGATCTCTGCCCTGAACGCGCTGGAGCACCCTTACTTCCAGGAGGGGTGACCGATGATCAGCTGGGAGACGGGGGGTGTCATGGTGACCGGTTGGGGGGGAGGGGGGGGGAAGGGGGCCGAGGGGACATTATTCTTATCCAAGGTGGGAGTGCAGGAGACCGAGACCCTCAGTGCACAGCAGTCGGACTCGACAGACTGCAGGGGGCTCCGGTGAGCCCAGCTGGGTGCGGTGCTCCTTGTCTGTGAGCTCATCTGCATTTTCATTCGATATATTCGCTTTTTTTTTTTTTTGCCTCATGGGTTGCAGCCTTAGCAAGATGCTCAAGTGGTTTCTACATTCTGGTCCAGATCCCAGTTCCTCAGGGCTTCCCCCTGTCCTGCTCTCCTCTGCCACCGGTTCTCTGCTGCAGTGAGAACTCCTCTCGGGAGAGTCTCGCCCCCTTCTGGCCCACGGTTCAATTCAGTAATTAAGCCTTCTCGATAAGGTTACCTGATTAAGAGCTGAGCTGGATGGGAAAGCAGGAGACAGTGGGATACTCCAGGACATGGACACTGGCCCACCTGGCCAAACTGCTGTGCAGGGGGAGTCCTCATGCATCTGTCTCTGAAGGGGGGTGCAGGTCAGAGGTTCTGGGACGTCGGGATGGTGGCGACGGGAGAGGGACTCTCGCTGCATGGGGGTGTCAGGGCAGTATTGACCATGACCACAAGTGCCCCTCAGATTTCGCACACTGCCACCTGTTCAACTTACAGGCTGTACAATTTAATCATATATTATATATATGTTTCTAAAGCATTAATAAACACATTCAGCTCTTTTATATCTTTTCTTACATTTTTTTGAATCATGCATGTGGTTGGGAGGAGTTTTGCAAGTGTTTGGACAGTGGGGGGTTCTCTGACTGGCCTCTTTGAGGAGTCCGTGAGGGGGGGGGTGTCTCTCAGAGTCCCATCTGGAGGGACCATGGGGGTTGTCTGATCGCCCAGCTGGAGGGACCATCGGGGGGGGTGTCTCTGAACACCCCAGCTGGAGGGACAGTGGGGGGTGTCTCTGAACGCCCCAGCTGGGGGGACTGTGGGGGGGGATGTCTGATCGCCCAGCTGGAAGGACCATCGGGGGTGGCGGGTGTTTCTGATCGCCCAGCTGGAGGGACCATCGGGGGTGTCATCAGTTCTGCAGCGAAGGGACCCTGCAGGCGCGTGCAATGGGGCGCTGTTGTCCACCTGCTGCCGCCTCCACCTTCCTGTGGTGCGATAGTGCTGGAGCCGCACACAGGAAGTCATTGAGCACCGTCACACCAGCAGCCGAGGCTCCTGGGAAGATGCATAAAAACCGATAAGATCATGTGAAGACACTGGTTCATTTATTAAGTCGACACTAAAACCGATTAGATTCCCATTGCACAGTAGCTTGATCCATTACAGGTTTTACCTGCACAAACAAGCTGTTCCACTAATTCCACGTAACATCCTGTGACTTTGCGTGTTAACTGTCATTTGGACTTATGTTTTAGAAACAGTGCCATTGTACATATGCAAATATTGTTTGATTATTTTACTTGCAAAGTGTGATAACTAAAAGACCACCTATAGCATATTAAGAGCTGACAACAGTCAGCCAGTTCAAACAAGGGTTTCGTTGTGTAATTGAGAGCCGTGCTGGAACAATACCAGTAGGTATATGTAGAATTGTAATGCCCCAGCACAGCTGTTCACCCTGTGTGGTCAACTTGTCTTCTGGTCATGCCAGCCTGGACTCTTAATCAATTAATTTGTCTTTATTACCACTGTTTCTGGGTCATTAGTAATGGAGGATTGTAAATTACCTATAAAACATGAATTGACAAGGAGTGAATTTGATAATAAGACCAATGATCTGACCCAGCTATTGGTTTAATTGTTCCTTGGCCCCTAACTGAAAGTCAGGGCCATTCCTATAGACCTGATCTGTGATCTGCTTGCCCACTCATGTGCCCAGCCAGCAGTTTAATTCATTAAACTAATTACTCCTATTGTCACGATTAATAAGGCAAGCTTCTTACCTCCTCGCAGAGCGCCACCTGGAAGCAACTGCCCATTTTGTATCACCTCTTCCTGTTTCAGAGACAGGCGCTTGCCTGACTTCCCAAAGACCAGGGGATTTCTGGAAATTCGGTTTTCCCAGACTTTTTCCCCAGCGCTCAAAGCAAAAGGCACAGGCCAGGAGATTTGTTTTATTGTCTCTTTATTTAATCTTTAATTACTATTTACACTTCAAAACTGATGCCTAAAAACAGGGAAATCAGGCAGGTGGGAGGACGACTGCAGGGGGGAGCTGCCAGTCGGACACAGAGGAAATTAAACAGGAAGTGACAGGAGCATCCAGCCCTGATCCTGGTCCCACTAGTGCAGATTAACAAGACCTGTGACTGAGGGGACCCCCTCTCTAATCAGTACTTAACAAGCAAAACCAGCTGGTTATGATCTTATCTGGGCCAGTTCAGCAGCTTCTCTCGGCTCTTCTGGTGTCACTGCTGCTCTAAAGAGACGTGAAACACTTCCAGGTACACTGACCGCCCCAGCACCAGGACTGGACACCCTGCAGACACACTGACACCCCCGGGCCCAGGACTGGACAATGCTGCTTCAGTACATCAACACAAGCTACTGGACTAACAAGGAATGACTTAACTGCCGTGCAGCAGCTATAAAACTAACCCTGTATCCTGTGACTTAATGTATTTGAACTGTCATTTGGCTCAAAGCAGATGCATGCCAGACCCTCTGTAGCTGCAGGCATGCTTCCATTAGCACTGGAACTGTCCACAATACCTCCGGGTCCTGGTTCCACATAATTCTTCATCCAATCTTTCCCCGTCCACCAGTGGGTTTTCTGGGTCTCTCTTTGAATCAACTACAAAAAGACTTATAGATCTGGGTTATATTAAACCAATTAAGTCTTGAGTGAGGCCAATAACAAAACTGTTCCAGTCTTGTGCTGGTAATGTCTTAAAGAGACCTAGAAAAGCTGGACTGTGGCCCCAAGACCCCCAAGTTGGGGAGCCTGGTCTCTTGGGCACTGAGGCTACAGAGGGAAGCCTGTCCCACCCCCCAGAGAGCAGAAGCCCTTGTCCTCTTGACACCAACATTGGCAGCAGAGCAGGTGGCGCTCACCTTGTTACAGTGTATTCATGGCAAAATCAGGAATCACAACAAAATGCACCATTAAAAAAATATTGATGACCGCACAAAGGGAAGAGATGCAGGAAGGGGCTGTGGAGGGCAGGAGCTGCCCAGCTGTGCCACCTGGCATTCATACCCACTGCTTGTCCAGCGACATCACCAGAGCTGCCTGGACAGGAGCCCCGTTTCCCCACCAGCCCCCAGGGCACCAAGAGGGCCTCACGTCTACAGCAGGCGGTTATCCCTTGCATTAGTGGAGGCTGGAAGGATCATCCAGGAAGTAATGAGTGGCTGTGAAGCCAGCTGTTAATTTCCCAACTGACTGGCTCACGGAACAGAGCTGGACCGGAAGGAAATCTGGCCATTCCTGTACCCCCGCCAGGAGCAGCTCTGGAGACGCTGGGAATAATGGGATTGGGCAGAGCTGGAGATGGCAGGATGGGCCGGAAGGGCCCACACTTGACTGCACCCCATTTTCCACATCAGGTCCCCCCTCCTAGCTGCCCCCGCCTGCCCGGCTAGGAGCACAGAAATGCCGGAATTTCACTCCCAGGGCCATCGGCGCGCTGCGAGGTCACGGGGAAGAACTGGGCAGCCCGGACTGGAACCCGGGACAGGGGGAGAGGAACAGACGCGACTCGCCCTACGAGCGCTAAGTTAAGACAAAAATTAAAGTTAAGAATTTTGTCAGAAATGAGAAGCACTTAATAGCAACACCATGGAAAAACATCAAACTTGAGCACTTTATCACATTAAAAAGAAACGATCTACCTCACTGTGAAAGCCACTCCCAGATGTGGCAGAACAGCACTGATCATGAGGACCATGATGAAGACAGCTGCCGGGACACCAGTGGCTTCTGGCTTCCCATCCAACACAGACTCATCCAATTACGTACAGCCTTAATGAATCCCTATGAGGCCGAGGGACTGGGGTCCTGTAGGAGCAGTGCAGGCCCGAGGAAACAACCTGGCTTATCATATGGGTGGTTTGGCCCGTCCAGTCCAGCACATCACACACCTCGGATCCTTGCACTGGATTACGGAACTGACCATCAATTGCTTAATTGCCCCTGGAGTCTGGAGTGGTAAAGCTGGAACGGATGCAATGTGCAACAGAGCAGAGGAGTCAAGGTCACCCACCCCTGGCCTCGCCCCTGCCAGCTCAAACTTTTAACAGCCCGCTCAAACTAATTATTGGCTAATTAAACTGGACCAGCTTTTAATGCTGATTTAACAGAAGCTTTAACGAATGTTGAAAAGAAGCCTGTTGGTACTGGAGTCGGACACCCCTGTTCCAGCTGATCTGTTCTGTTCTGGCCAGCAGCAGCAGTCAGGTAAGCAATTTCACAGCGGCAGCGTTGGGGAATAAACATCACCTCCATTAGGATTAATTACGCCTGTAATTGCTTAAGTAATTAAGAAATCGCAGGTTCAGTTGGAACGAGAACCAGGAGACTGCAGCTGGAGACAGAAGCCCTGGATTAAACAGTAAAGCCCTCCTGACAGTTATTCCCAAGCAGGAGCTTAAACTCCTTGGAAAACCTGTGGGACTCTGGGCGGAGGAGAGAGGACAGTCCTGCTGGACTGAAGGCCCCCAAGCAGAGGGGCAGGAAGGAGATGGCCGGGGCTGCTTCCCTCAGCAGCGCAGAGCAGCCACGTACCAGGACGATCACACACAGCAGCGACTGTAGACCCCCCCGCCAGCTCCCAGAGGCCCACAGCGTCTGTGCCAAACCCCAGCCTCGCCCATTCCTAATTGATCGGGCTACAGGACCGATCGGACAGCCTGACGCACTGCCCCCCCCCAGGTTCCAGAATGCGTTTTCAGAGGGCAAACATACCTCGTGTCAAGAGCGTCTCCATCAGCAGCACGAGGCCGCAGATTAAACACGATAACAAGGGTCAGAAACGCCCCACCTCCCGTGAAGACAACAAGATCCGTTAGTCCGGCTGAAAGCGGAGAAGATTCCGGCCCGAGCAGCGCTGCAGGCAGGCCGTCGGACATCCTGGCTGGTTCGCCACACAGGAAACAGTCTCCTCGCATCGAGGATGGCGCAGATGGTGGTGGGGGGGGGTAGGTGTTGGCACTGCAAACCCCAAGGGTGGTGGGGCGAGGTGGGGCAGGACTGGAACAGTGAGCCTTGCCATCATGCACAGGGGGACAAAGCAAGCAGATCCCTTGGCCTCCTTCCTTGCCTGCGGGCCTGACCTAGCGTGCTTCCAGGCTGCCGATGCCAGGTCCGGTACCATGGGGTTCTGCCACGCAGAGGTCTCCAGCCCTGGTCCCGACTCAACTCTCCACTGCTTGCGTCCGCCAGCGAGACCGGCTGGAGCTGATCCAAGGGAAGGCCTCAACGAAAGCTGCAGGCCTTGGCACTCGCCCGCGCCAGGGCTGGACACCTCTCTGTGGCGGAGGACGTACGGGTGGGCGATCCTGCGCCACCCCGGGCTCAGGAAGAGGCGAGGCTAACTACGGAGGCTGTGCCGGAAGGGTGCCTATCGGTGTGTTCGACTGTGTAGGTGTAAGAGTATGGGCGTGTTTCACGTGTGTCTGTGTGCGCTGGACCGCCTCCTACGTGTGCGTCTTTAGCTACATGACTGTGTGTGTCTGCCGGTCTGGATAGCTGGGTAACGGTGTGTGCGCGTACTTGACGACCTGTCCAGTGGGGTGTGAGCGAATGTAAAGGGGTCACTATAGGAAGGCACTGGGGTTCGCTCTGGGATCCTTCTGGTTTCTGTATCGCACAGCCAGCCACACCCCCAGGATCTGAAACACGAAGAGGACAAAACTCAGTGCGATGAAAGGGAGACTCCGAGACGGTTCGGCTATCGAGCGCGCGCGGCTGGGGGAGACCAGCCCAGCCCCAGGCAGACGGACCTCCGTGAAGCTGAAGAAGAGCCCCACGCCGCCCAGGATCTGCAGCGCCTCGGTGGAGTGCTGGAGCATCTTCTCCCCACAGGTGTGGCAGGACGCCTTCAGCTTGCATTCCTGGAGCGAGAGGGAGGGCAACCGCGTCACCCACGAGATCAAAATTCGCAACAGCCCCCGGCCGGCGATCGGCGGCCCCGCTGGCCCGCTGGCTCACCGCGTGGCAGGCGCCCACGTCGTTCAGGAACTGCGCCTGCGCCTCCGTGGTGTTGAGCAGGCCGCAGCAGTTCAGCCGCGTCTCCAGGTCCTGCCGGGTGGCGTTACCCATGATGCCCCAGGTCGAGTTCAGCAGCTTCACCTGCGCAAAACACACGGAGCCGTCACGGGGGCGGGAACGCGAGGGCGAGACCCCCGAGGCACCAGATCAGCCCCCTCCGCTCTGGGGAGAGGGAAGGAGCAAACGGGGGAACACACAAGCGTATGAGAGGGGTGTCGATGCGGCTAACTCACCTGCTGGTCCCGGTTTATGGCTAGGCAGGAGCAGGACACTCCAAACTGAAAGAGGAAGACGAGGAAGAGGATGACCATATACTGAGAGAGAGAGCCAGGTCAAGGAACACAGACACACCACCTAGCAGTTCAGCCACGCAGGGCACAGAGAAGGACACAAGTACACTAACAAACAAGAGGAGGTCTTGTGGCCCGACGCGAGGACCTCCTCCAGCTGGTCCTTGAAGCGCCTCGGGGAGCTGGCAGCTTGTTATAGACACCCCCCACCCCTTTGCATAAAGAAAGGTCTCCCATCCCAAGTCTTATACTCAGGAACCAATGGTGACTTCCCCGTAACCCTCCACCCCAACATGAACCCGAGGTGCCGCCGGGTGCTGGGGGGCTCGGCTCGGGCGAGGCCGCCACCAGGGAGAAAGGATACAAAGAAGAGCATGACTTGGTGGTGGTTGATGGCACCGATCAGCCCGACCACGGCGATGAGCAGCAGGAAGACACCCACAGCGATGACCCCGCCGATGATGTGGATGCTGGACACGATGCCGAAACCCTTCCCCCAGGCTGCCACGCCAATCAGGAGCAGCCCCACCAGCTGGAAGACACACAGAGGGACACATGGCAACATCCAGAACAGCACACATACACTTCTGAAGCCTTCACGTGAGGCTGCTGGCAAAGAGGGAGGTGAGCTACTCTTCAGGAAGGCATGTAGACCGATTGAAACTGTGGATACTTTCAGAAGAAGGACCAAAGGCGAACTGCCTTCCCTATTTCATCTGTCACACAACAGTCAGCAGCCAAATCACCCTGCAACTCACACCTGTCAGCCCACTGAAGCTCAGCAGGTGTGAGCCTGGTCAGTACCTGGATGGAGTCCTCCTGGGAAATTAAGGTTGCTGCTGGAAGAGGTGTTAGTGGGGCCAGTAGGGGGCGCTCACCCTGCGGTCTGTGTGGGTCCTAATGTATATAGCTACAGGGACACTATCCTTCAGGATGTCCTGACTCTCTGTGGTCAGGAAAAATCCCAGGACACTTCTCAAAAAGAGTAGAGGTGTAACCCCAGCATCCTGGCCAAATTTCCCATTGGCCCTTATCAATCATGGCCTCCTAATAATCCCCATCTCTGAACTGGCTTCATCACTCTGCTCTCCTCCCCACTTAGAGCTGGTGTGTGGTGAAAGAGCTGGTGCACTATGGCTGCTGTCACATCATCCAGGTGGTGGAGAGGAGTTCCCATTACCTGTAAAACGCTTTGAGTGGAGTGTATAAAGCGCTATATAAGTGTAAACAATTATTATTAACAGACTTGGATGCTGAGACTCTCTTAAGGTTCTGCACCAAGATCTACCAGCGTCAAACATGAAATAAAAACAGACTGGGCTACTCCCTTCAGAGATCTGGCAAAACCCAATTACAGGGTTGCTCGCGACAAGCGAGGGAGACAGCGTGTTGAGCAACACAGAAAGAAGAACTGGAAAGTGCAAAGTACAGACCGTGATACATGAGGAACATGTGACCCTAGTTCAACAACCCGAGATCACAGTGGACACATGGCCAACTTCCTACGCCTCTCTCAACTCTTTCACTCACAGCCGATTCTCACACGACCATACACGGATTCTTTCTGCGAGAGCTCAAAACCACAAGAACAGTCGCCAGCTTCGTGCACCGCTCCTCCAGAAGGCCTCGCTGGCGGGCTAGATCGCCACCTCCCGGCCAGCGGAGCCACAGAACAGCCACAAGGCCTTCACCTCGACAGGGCAAGCTGGGCCCACAGAGGGCTGGGGGGGGCGGGGCGCTCTCCCATCAAGACGCCGTCCCACAGCCGCTCACACCTCGACTCGACCGGCGCTCTCGGCCACTACCGGAATCGAACCCGGGTCTTTGTCAAGCACAAAGCGCGCAACGGAGAATCCAGTCTCACACCCGGTTCTCCCTCGGTCTCCAGTCCAGCCCCACACAGACCGGACCATGCAGAACACTCGGCTCAGCCCGGGAATCAGCACCGGTCACTCACAGCTACGGCCAATGGACTGCAGGAGGACTCCAGCGGAAGGAAAGGAAGGAAACACTTTTTAATTAGACTAGAAATGAATGGAGTCCCTGTGTAGCGGAGTCATTTGGATACGATGACGTCATCGCCCTCCCTGGGCGTAGCAGGGACCTCAGCCGCCTGGGCTGGGGGAGGTCTCCTTTAGCTCACTCGGCTGGTTCCCCGTTACGCCGGAGACCCGGGATCGCGCCCCAGGGGTTGCAGGACGAACCGGCGGGGTGGAGCGGCGAGGGCACGAGCCCGCGCGGAACCGCCACGGTCACACCTACACTTTTTAATTAGGCTTGAAATTACAGTGCCGCCCCTGACCGAACCTACAAGGGACTTCCAGTGTCTAGTCTGGGCGATTAAATCAATTACTGACGGAAGGAGTTGGCAATCAGCACAGAGAAGTCCCCGGTCCCCAGAGGTCAGGCGGGAAACAGAACCCATGAGCTCTGGGTCTGTTTGTTTCCATTAAAAAAAAAAACATTTTCCCTCCTGTCACGGGAAAAGGATTAAGAATCCTGATGCACGGCTAAATAATGAAGCTCTTCTGTGGCAACAACCATCCTTAATGAGCCCCTGCTGTCACTCACAAGTATGATGGCCTTACAGTCATGCTCCCAGAGGTCTCTGCGTCTACCCTGAGCGCACGTATGGAGCACACTGAGACACTCAAGGTTTTAAGCTGCTCTGTGCTGAAGCCAATGATAGGGACCATGTCCTGTGTTTGAGCATTAGAGGATTTTAGCTTATTAATTATCATTAATAATAAGCTTATGAAGGAAGCTAATTAATAATAATAATTAATAATAAGCTTAGGTCTTGGGAAAGTAAGGGCAGAAATGGACAGCGGACCAGTCCAGAGAGAGGAGGACAGGGCTGAGCTGAAGGCTCAGGTCATTAGTAACGCAGCTGCCCCCCGCCAGCAGACCCTGGACTGCGGGACAGCGCTCAGGGGTCTTGACCCGGGACTCCCGTCTGGGAGGTTGTAGGTTCAGGCAGGGCTGAAGACTCTTTAACCGAGAGTCTGCTCGGCATCCGGTCGCATAAACTACATTCCGCTGATCCGATAAATACCCAGGCCGTTAACGAGAGTTTGGAAAGGATCAACCGCAAAACCTACCACGACTGTTTTCAAATGAACTGTCGTGTCACTGACGGTTTTGCCACAGGAGACGGAGGTACGCTTCCATTTCCTGCGCACCCAACCGTCTTACGGACGACACCGATCACAGCCGAACCGGACCACAGCAGCGCCACGACACCGCTGGGCTTGAACTCAAACGACGCGAAGTCAGAAGCCAGCACCCCGATCTGCCGGCCACCGCTGACCACCAAACACTGTGGCCAGTCTCCGCTGACGTCACCCCGGACAGAGGACACTCTCCGTTACTCTCTGCGGGCCTGCGATAACCTCTGCCACTGCTGAGAACAGCAACGCCTCGGTTTTCATAGACTAAAGGTCCACTTTATTTTAAAAAAAAACAACGATTTATTTTCGCAAACGACTCTGACATGGTCGCCGGATACTATTCTCCTAACTCGCAGGTTTTTTTTTTTACTGGCGTCTCTAGACAGAGAAGCAGTGGTTATTGCTTCTGTTCGAGGAGATGAGGGTTGTCTGTACAATTCAGTTCGTGACGGGATTTTCATTTTCAGCGCTTGTGGACAGTCCCTCCACCTGGAGAGAGAGACCCAACCCACCAGCGGTAAGGAAATCACTGCCGCGCTAGTGAACTGGACCTTCACCCGAACAGAGGAACAACAGAGCAGGCTGCGTTAGCCTCCATACTCACCATATAAACCACGTTAAGGGAGCAAAGCGCATTTTTTGAGCACGTAAATCCGCCGCAGACCATCTTCGGAACTCGATTTATAAACTCTCGAATGTAAAGGAACGGTATTTACTGGCTTAAATAACGCTTACTTTGTCATCTATTGATCTATAGCCCAGAGACGAAACCAATCCCAACCCGTAACAGGGAGAGGCACTGTCTCTTTAAATCTGCAGAACGGATTTCCTCCCTGCTGCCGTCAACCTCCTGCCGAATTATTGGGTGAGGGCCCTGTCACTCATCATCATCTCCCGCCCCCCGTTTCCCGCCGGTCAATAAAGAGCTCACTCACCTCACGAACGTCATCGCGGACCTCGAGCGAGACTCTCGAATGATTGGTTGGAAGAAGCGTCGGTTAGACCACCTTGGGGGCTCTTATTGGTTACCATAACCTGTGGGGGGTGGAGCCATCCGGGAGCAACCTTTTGTTTAAGGCCTGTTTCTGATTCTCATTGGCTGCACTCCGGCCGTCAATCTTAGCGGGGGGTGGCATGTTGTGCAGCGAAGCGTACCGTTACATACAGTACGTGATACATCACGAGTGTGGACTGCATATAAATAGATCAAGAATATTACGTTGAATGGCATCTTAAGAAATGTTCTGTGTTGTGTCTCTGGGTTGATTGGGCGATGAGTTGCTCACAGCCTAGGATTCCAGCTAGAGTGTGGTTTTCTCGGTAGTGAAAGTTGCTGATTTTTTTAACTTCTATGGCACCTGCTCTCCTGTGGTGTTAATGTTAATATTGACTCGGCGCATAAGCCCCCGGCCCTGACCTCCATACTGCTGTGTTTGTGACTGCTCTGTTTCGTGCTAGGTGTTGTGTCCCACGCACACGTTACTTGTGTTTATCCGACTGCAGGAATAATAATAATAATAATAATATTCGATTCTGGCTTAACATTCGACCCACATGTACAGCATACTGTCAAAACATCTTTTTTTCACCTTAGAAATATCGCAAGACTACGCCCTATGCTATCATTAACTGTGGCTGAAAAGCTGATCAACATATTTGTATTCTCTCGAATTGACTACTGCAATGCTCTGCTCCCTGGGGTATCTAAATCTACTCTGAACAAGCTGCAGTATGTCCAAAATTCAGCAGCCAGAATCCTGACCAGATCTAGTGCAAGTGTTCACATTACTCCTATCCTGGAGTCCTTGCACTGGCTTCCGGTCAAATTCCGCGTAGACTTTAAAATCCTCATGCTCACCTACAAGGCTTTACATGGCTTGGCACCTCAATACCTGTCTGAACTTTTATCGCCCTACTCCCCACCTCGCAACCTCCGCTCTTCAAATTCTGCCCTCCTTACTGTCCCCCAAGCCCGTCTACATTGTATGGGCGACAGGGCCTTCTCCTGCTATGCCCCCAAGCTCTGGAACTCCTTGCCCAAGGATATTAGAGAGTCACCTTCTCTAAACTCCTTCAAATCCAGACTCAAAACCCTCCTTTTCAGAAAAGCCTTTACTTAACTGCTTCCATTCTTCACCCCTCTGCTCTTCTTAATACCATCTTCCACGGTCTCCTCTATTGTTATTGGTGTATTGTTGTAATTATAATTATGTCCTGTCTTGTGAAATTTTCTTATTTATTGTTATTGTCATCCTGTAAAGCGCTTTGAGAAGCCACCTTTAAAGGCGCTATATAAAATAAAGTTTATTATTATTATTATTATTATAATTAATTATAATAATAAAACTATGCGCACACTTTGAATTAACTACGCAGTGACCTGGATGAGATCTCTGGACAGTGGAAAGTCACTTTCTTTTCCTGAACCGAGTGAGCAAGTGTCCGGGCAGAGAAACGTGACCCACACCACAACAAAAGCCTCCCTTAAACAATGCAGTTCAATCTGTACGGTAATTAGGCGTGGCTCTCCACACGTACAGTTTGTCTCCCTAGTACATGATAAACTGAATTAACACAGCCAGCAGCCATATCACCCTGCAGCTCACACCTGGCAGCCCACTGAAGCTCAGCAGGTGTGAACATGGTCAGTACCTGGATTAGAGACCTCCTGGGAAAAACTAAGGTTGCTGCTGGAAGAGGTGTTGGTGGGGCCAGCAGGGGGCGCTCACCCTGTGGTCTGTGTGGGTCCTAATGCCCCAGTACAGTGACGGGGACACTATACTGTAAACAGGCACCGTCCTTCGGATGAGAAGTAAAACCGAGGCCCTGACTCTCTGTGGACATTAAAAATCCCAGGGTGTTTTTTGAAAAGAGTAGGGGTGTAACTCCGGCATCCTGGCCAAATTTCCCATTGGCCCTTACCAATCATGGCCTCCTAATAGTCCCCATCTCTGAACTGGCTTCATCACTCTGTTCTCCTCCTTACTAATAGCTGGTGTGTGGTGAGCGTTCTGGCGCACTATGCCTGCTGTCGCATCATCCAGGTGGGGCTGCATGTTGGTGGTGGTGGAGGGGAGTCCCCATTACCTGTAAAGCGTTTTGAGTGGAGTGTCAAGAAAAGCGCTATCTAATTGTAAGCAATTAATTTATTAACTATTTATTACTCTAAATAAATTACTGAAAAACAATTTCTGTCTGCAGTTGTTGTGTGCTTATATCGCTACTGTGACTGCAACTGTAACGCTAGGAGTCTCTAGTCCTGGTTCTGAGAGCCCAGTCCAGTAATATGTCATCACTCAAGCCTGAGTTTGTGAAGACCTGACACGACTGAATTGTGATCAGTCAAACCAGTGAGGTCTTGGATGAGATCATTGTGAATAAATATCAGAAGACATTTCAGTCCCCAAGAACCGGAGTTTCCATAACTATAACTTTGAAGAATTCCGATTTTAAAAATTGGTGATTTTGCGCGACCTTCGGGTGTGACACCCGAAGAAGGCACCCCAGCCTTCTCTTTTCAACATGAAACACGATTAAATGTGACTAACGGCCATAGTGTAGTATAGAAATGTAACTGCAGTACTGTAATCTGTTTTTGGACGCAGTTCCCAGGAGTATCCACATGGTGGAGACAAAGCGCCATCTTTCCCCCTGTGGCCTGAGCAGCGCATGGCCTGAAAAAGCATCGAATCGGCCTGACAGTCTCGCTGAAATGAGCAGGGGTGTCAATTCTCGCTCTTCTGTGCCGAAATATTCCACAGCTACTTTAGCGATCGTTACAAATGATTCTATATGTGTGTATTTAAAGATAAACGAGACATTTAATGGATAAAAAATCATAATTGTGATTTTGTGTGTGTGTGCTCCTACAAATGTGTACTCCAGCTGTATTTTAAAAAATATGCATGTAATTTCTGCAACATGCAAGCATCCTGTATACAGTACATATACTGTACTGTACTAATCACCTGCTACGGCGTGTCAGTTGTTTAAGATTAAAGAGTTTCTGGGAACCACCTCTCGCCTTAACCCGAAGCCCAGAGTGGCCACACGAGCTTCCTGAGCGACTTGAGGCATCTGAGCCCAGCCCGAACCGAGCCACGGGCGGCGGGGAGTCCGGTCCCACAGTGCGGGTTCTGAGCCCCCAGGTGGTCCAGAGTGCCGGTGCCGGCTCGAGCCCCTCTCAGCCCTCCGGCTCCCGCTCAACGAACCCGAGGTGACGTCAGCACCTCTATCAGGTGTTAGATCTCGTCTGAAGAAAAAAAAACACGAGCTGTCATTACTTAAAAAATCAGGAAGTCGAGTCGGCGATACAGAGAGAGGAAACCGAAAAACACGATTGCTGAGAAACTTTTTTTCCTCTCTCTCTCTCTCAGAAAAAAAAAGAGCTGTTGGCATTTGCATTTGAACTCGGTCCTCCTGCCGGTTTCTGTTGATTTATTTGGTCGATTCGAGGAATGAGGGGGGCTGAGGCCGGGGCGCTGTAGCGGCCGAAGAGCGGAGCGGGGTGCCGGATGGAGAGCGGGTCTCGGAGACTCGGAAGAGCAGCCCAAGATGAGCGTCAAGCTCGCGCACTCCACGGCCATCCGGCTGGAGGTGAAGCGCCACGAGGCCGTCAAGAGCAGCATCAACACGCTCTTCAGGCAGCTGGACAAGGTCGGCGACCCCCAGCTGCGCAGCGGCCTCAAGCTCTACCTTCACAAGGTCCAAGGTGAGCCGCCGGCGGCACACGCACCCGCCCCGCGACAGGTGTACCGAGCCCCGGGGCCAGCGGCGGTGGGCTGGCCTGGGCTGCGTGCGGAGCTGGGGCCGGGGCACAGCGCGCCCCAGGGTTGTCTCCAAGGGTGCCACAGCGCGCACATCAACAGGTTAGCCCTGCGGAGTTTTAAGGTTCATCCGTGCCCCCCATCGCTCTTGTATGAAGAGCAGAGGGAAATTCAGTTGTCATTTCACTATGACCTCAGCAATAACAGTAATGACAACAATGCAAGTCATGATAATGGTAAGAGTCATGTTAAAAGCAGAAGCTTTGAACCGCTCAAAGGCAGCAGATAATCAATTTCGACGGGGCGCTGAGGGAGGATGAACCGCTGGAGGCCTACAGCTGCGCGTCACAGCCCCTAGAGCCGCAGAGCCGCAGAGCCCTCAAGCCCCCAGGCGCTCGGGACTCGCTGGACGTCGCCCCCCGTGTCGCGCGCGCTCTCCCGGGAGGTTCGGAGCTGACCCGGACCGACACCCGCGTCTCGAGGCAGAGCCGCCGGCTGCCTTTCCTTTCCTGACCACAGAGAGTGCAGACGTGCGGGGGTTTTCTAACGGCCGGGCTGATGACACAAACCCAGACAGCTTCTGAGCCGAAGCTTCTTGAGAAAGTTCAGTGCAGGAAACGACAGAAAGAGAGGGACAGACAGGAGAACTTGGGTGCTTTTGGTAAGACTATTATAAACAAAATGACAGAACAGGGAAGAGGTCGTTCTAAGACTAGCAATTCTTTGAAATGCACGAACCTGTTGATAATGCACAGTTCTGTGCAAAAGACAACACAACCAGTTGGATCAGAGCAGCCCAGGGAGATGAGATTGGGGTTTCTGAGGTTGTCAGGCTAACTTCAGCAGTTCCTCTGACCACGGTCAATCTGGAGGAACTGAAACAGAGAAGGTCTGCTGCTTTCTCACACACAGGGACTCAGAGCACGGACTGACCAGTCTGGAACAAGCTATGTGGCCATGCTATTGAAGCCAGATCCATAGTGTCTTTCATGGAACAGCTGGATGAGATCAGTTAGCTACTAACTAATGGTCCAATTGGCTCTTCTCAATTATAACCTTTCTTATATTCTGACTGAGATGTTGACACAATGATACACTGACAGTCTGGCTGACGTTGAGTTATGACTGACCTGTATTCTGACACCAGAATCGAATGGGCATTAAGGAAGGGGGTCATTGTATCCAGACGTGAACAGGTGTATCAGGATGTGTGCAGGTGTGTCCAGATGTGAACAGGTGTATCAGGATGTCTGCAGGTGCATCCAGATGTGAACAGGATTATCAGGATGTGTGCAGGTGTGTCCAGACGTGAACAAGTGTATCAGGATGTGTGCAGGTGTGTCCAGATGTGAACAGGTGTATCAGGATGTGTGCAGGTGTGTCCAGATCTGGACAGCAGTATCAGGCTGTCTGCAGGTGTGTCCATATGTGAACAGGTGTATTAGGATGTGTGCAGGTGTGTCCAGATGTGGACAGGAATATCAGGCTGTCTGCAGGTGTGTCCAGATGTGAACAGGTGTATCATGGTATCTGCAGGTGGATCCAGATGTGAACAGGTGTATCAGGGTGTCTGCAGGTGTGTCCAGATGTGAACAGGTGTATCAGGGTGTGTGCAGGTGTGTCCAGACGTGAACAGATGTGAACAGGAAGTGTGCAGGTGTGTCCAGATGTGAACAGGTGTATCATGATGTGTGGAGGTGTGTCCAGATGTGAACAGGAATATCAGGGTGTCTGCAGGTGTGTCCAGATGTGAACAGGTGTATTAGGTTGTGTGCAGGTGTGTCCAGGTGTGAACAGGTATATTAGGGTGTGTGCAGGTGTATCCAGATGTGTGCTGTTTTATCAGGGTGCATGCTCAAGTGTATCCAGATATGAACGGGTGTATCAATGTGTGTGCACATCTGTCCAGATGTGACCAGGAGTATCCAGATGTGAGCCAAAACCATCAACCGATCGATCAATTAATGAGCATATTAGCATTGTCATGCCAGTTTTAATAAAATCATTCTATATAAGTATATTTTAAAATAAATATGACATTTAATGGATAAAATGATAACTGCCAGTACTCCTGCTGTCTTTTAAAAGATATGCATGTCATTTCTGCAACATACAGGTGTACTGTATACAGTACGTATAATCACCTGCTTAGCCGTGTCAGTTTAATTCAGTTCAACAGTTTCTGGGAACCACTTCTCACCTCAACCTGAAAGTCAGAGTGGCCACACAAGCTTCCCGAGCGACGACACATCCGAGCCCAGCCCGAACCGAGCCCGGGTTGCAGGCAGTCTGGTCCCACTGTGTGGGTTCCGAACCCCCTGCTGTGTAGATGTTATACTACTGTGAGTGCTGTAGCCATGGTAACAGCAGTGTTTGTGGCAGCATGCTAGTCGCTGTGTTTGTAATGTCTCTGCTGTGGTCCACTCTGAAACACTATAAGCAGTTCAGGCATTTCATTTAACCAGAAACTTTAAAGGCACTGTGGTCCAGTGACAGGATCCCAGGTGGAGTCTGAGATGACCCACTGGATCAAGGTTGTGGACCAGTGTGGACCTGAGGCAGACGAGGTGCTGCAGGGACCAATCTGGAGGTCTGTGTGTCACACATCCTGCTCTTCAGTGGAGCCATGTCACCCTGCAGCTCACAACTGGCATCCCACTGAAGCTCAGCAGCTGTGAGCCTGGCCAGTACCTGGATGGGAGACTCCTGGGAAAAACTAAGGCTCCTTCTGGAAGAGGTATTAGTTGGGCCAGCAGGGGGTGCTCACCCTGCAGTCTGTGTGGGTCCTAATGCCCCAATATAGTGATGGACACTGTACTGTAAAAAGGCACCAACCTTTGAATGAGATGTAAAACCGAGGTCCTGACTCTCTGTGGTCATAACAAAATCCCAGGCATTTCTTGAAAACAGTAGGGGTGTTATCCAGTGTCCTGGCCAAATTTCCCCCTGGCTTTTATCAATCACGGCCTCCTAATAATCCCCATCTCTGAACTGGCTTCATTACTCTGCTCTCCTCCCCACTGAGAGCTGGTGTGTAGGAGGTGCTGGTGCACTATGGGGGCTGCACACTGGTGGTGGTGGAGGGGAGTCCCCATTACCCTTAAAGCACTTTGAGTGGAGTGTCCAGAAAAGTGCTCTGTTTGTAAGGAATTATTATTGTTATAGCAGTCCACAAGCACGCTGGCTTCTCAAGGTCACTGCAAGAAAAAGGCCACACTTAGTCAGTTTTCTGTGCATTCCATAATACCTCGAATGTCACCAGAAGCAAGGGAGAGGGCCATTGGCATGCTGCAGGCAGGCATGTCATCTGCCAGCGTTTCCAGACACTATGGAGTAAGCTACTCCACTGTGTCCTGACTGCAGAGAAGGTTTCCGCAGACTGCCAGGACAGATGACCGTCCACTATCCAGTCTCCCTCAAGTGACCACATCAGAGCAGGACTGACACATCGGACTGGTTCATCTGAGAGGTCGGTTCAGATCTGCCACCTGTACTGCTGCTGAAACTGCTGGCAGACACAATGCCCACATCAGTGACAGGACAGGGAGGCTCCATGCTGCTGGCCTTAGAGCAAGGCCACCTGTCAGAGCCCCTATGCTCATACTGCCTAGACGTCACACACGACTGGTTTGGGCCAGACAGAGACTGTGATGGACTTTTCAGCAGTGGCATCAGGTCCGCTTCACGGATGAGCCACTCTTCAGCCTGTTCCACGCAGACAGGAGGGTCAGAGTGTGGAGGAGGAGATGTTGTGTTTCTTTTTTCCATCAGTATATATATATATGTATGGGTGTTTTGATACACAGGTATATATGTGTATGGGTGTATGAGTGTATTATTGTATATATGAGTAGAGGTTTATGGGTGTATAGAAGTTTAGATGTGTACAGATATAAGGGTGTATATGTGTATAAGTATATATATATGTGTGTATGGGTGTATTGATATATAGGTGTATGGGTTTATGAGTGTATTGTTGTATAGACTGTATGTGGATAATTGTAAGAGTCAATGAGTGTATAGAGCTGTAGATGTGTATAGGTGTAAAGATATAGGTGTATATGAGTAGAAGTGTATTAATTTCTAGGTTTATGTGTGTGAAAGTATAAAGGTGTATATCTTTATAGGCGTATTGATGTATAGGTACACATCCCTCCTTCCCTGTAACATACACATGGCAAAATACCTCTTAGAGTATCTGAAACACAGAGTGGCAGTATTGTCATCCATCCAGCCATTTTTAACCACTTCTTCCAACACTTGATCACCAGTGGGGGGGTAGTACTGCAGAGACAAAAAAAATATCCCGACAGAAGAGGGGTTAGCATGCCCATAAAGCTTCATCTGCAAGAGGAAAGGGCTTGGATGTAGCGTTTTTCTGTTTGACAATGCCTGAAGACTGGTATTATCATGATCTAATTATACAATTATACAATTATACAAGGTATCTAATATACGGTCCGATTATGATTGCATGTGGTTTATAAGGACTTCCCAGAATGACAGGAGCAGGTCGAGCAAGGCGAGGGACCTCTGCAGCTCAGTGCGGGCAAGCCGCTAACGGGCGCGGTGCTGTTCGCTGGCTCAGAGCTGCCAGTGCACACTTCACAACTCACGCTCAGTCTTTAAGCTGGCCTGGCGCGTGTGTCACAGCTGGACGGCACCCCGAAACGCTCGGCACACGCCCGCGAGGGGAGTCGGAGAGCAGGCGCCAGAGCACAGCTGCACCCGTCTCCCCCAGGGGCTGGGGAGCTCAGGCTGCTTCTGAAACCGAGACGCAAGTTCAAAACTTCTTCACCGTCTATATATAGAGGCTGCTGTCGCTGGGGCTGAGCCAGAGGAGCGCGGGGCTCGAGGCTGACGGCCACCTGCCTGGCTGTGTTGTGCTCTTGATGTTGGGGCTCTGACCGTTTTGAGCTGGGAGTGACGAGTATGGGTGGACTCCTGTGCACCCCCACTCTGCACACTGACGCACGACACCCACCACAGCCGGCCCTGCATACAGCTCCTTCGTAAAATGTATTTTTCATATTTATTGGCTGTAAGAAGTGTGAATCTACCTGCTATGACTCAGACTGCTGTTTCCAAGGCACTGAGCTGTGCAGCTTGGAATGAATGCTGAGAGCATGTAGTGTACCCCACTGTGGTATTGTAGTGTACCCCACTGTGGTATTGTACTGTACCCCAGTGGAGTATTGTAGTGTACCCCAGTGGAGTATTGTAGTGTACCCCACTGTGGTATTGTACTGTACCCCACTGTGGTATTGTAGTGCACCCCACTGCGGTATTGTAGTGTACCCCACTGTGGTATTGTACTGTACCCCAGTGCAGTATTGTACTGTACCCCACTGTGGTATTGTACTGTACCCCAGTGCAATATTGTACAGTACCCCACTGTGGTATTGTACTGTACCCCAGTGCAGTATTGTACTGTACCCCACTGTGCTATTGTAGTGTACCCCACTGTCGTATTGTAGTGTACCCCAGTGCAATATTGTACTGTACCCCACTGTGCTATTGTAGTGTACCCCACTGTGGTATTGTAGTGTACCCCAGTGCAATATTGTACTGTACACCACAGCGGTATTGTACTGTACCCCAGTGCAGTATTGTACTGTACCCCACTGTGCTATTGTAGTGTACCCCACTGTCGTATTGTAGTGTACCCCAGTGCAATATTGTACAGTACCCCACTGTGGTATTGTACTGTACCCCAGTGCAGTATTGTACTGTACCCCCACTGCGGTATTGTAGTGTACCCCACTGTGGTAATGTACTGTACCCCACTGCGGTATTGTAGTGTACCCCAGTGGAGTATTGTACTGTACCCCAATGCGGTATTGTAGTGTACCCCACTGCGGTATTGTGTCGTACCCCACTGTGGTATTGTAGTGTACCCCAGTGCAGTGTTGTAATGTACCCCACTGTGGTATTGTAGTGTACCCCACAGTGGTATTGTAGTGTACCCCAGTGCAGTGTTGTAATGTACCCCACTGTGGTATTGTAGTGTACCCCACAGTGGTATTGTACTGTACCCCACTGCGGTATTGTGTCATACCCCACAGCGGTATTGTATTGTACCCCACTGTGGTATTGTAGTGTACCCCAGTGCGGTATTTTGCCGTACCCCACTGCTGTATTGTAGTGTACCCCAGTGCAGTATTGTAGTGTACCCTACTGTGGTATTGTACTGCACCCCACTGCGGTATTGTAGTGTACCCCACTGCGGTATTGTACTGCACCCCACTGTGGTATTGTAGTGTACCCCACTGCAGTATTTTGCCGTACCCCACTGCTGTATTGTAGTGTACCCCAGTGCAGTATTGTGCTGCAACAGTAAGCATATTGGTATCGATGATAGTAAGGAAAGTGTGTGCTCCTGTGAGCTCTAGTCAGGAAAGGGTATAACAGGAACCACATGACCTTGAAAGAAGATAGTATCAGTCCTGAGCTTCCGGTGTCTGTGTGCAGCGAGAGAGACACACACGCACACACTCGTGTGTGCGAGCACACACGCACAGTGTAACGTACTCGGCAAACTAACGTTCACTTACATCATTGACTACCAGGGTCAAAGGTCACCCCAGTCGGTTCTAGAAGAATCTAATCGGTAAGAAACCCCATCGTGGATGATACCCTGGACCAGGGTGGTCGTGCTTCAAGTATTGCAGGACTTTATCTCAACACTTATATCACATACTTCACCCTGCTGGTCAGCACAAGTCAGTTAATTAAGCCTTGAGCCAGAGCTGGATTAGGGGTCTGGAGCTCAAGGGCCAGTCAGAACTCTCATACCTATGTCTTTCAACTGGTGTATTTTTAAAAAGCACAGAGAAACCCCTGTCAGGGAGTCACTGGACTACAGTTCCCACAGTGCCTTGGGAATGAGTCTGCTGCAGCTCTGAGCGACAGTGGGGCAGTGAGAGGGGTTGATTCGTGTGAGAACAGTGGAACTGAGAAAGGCTGATGACAAATGGCCTGTAGCAACTGCAGGTCAGGCGTTGTGCCGTATGGTGCCAGTTTTAGGCTGCTATTCTGATGAGGGTCCCTGCGTCCTGCTGCTGTCATGAAAGGCGCTATATTGTGCGCACATGGGTCCCTTTGCTGCTTGGGCTTCCATGGCTGCCGTTGTTGGCCAGGGCAGGGTGATAGAACAACAGGGCCCCGAGGGTGCGCTTGGCGTGCCTCGCTACATCCTGTCTGGCACTCGGAGATGAGGTGCGGTGACCTTACTCAAAGCCACTTCCTCTCCGAGCCCGAGAGGAGGCGGAGACGCCACCTGCCTCCTTCTCCTCTCTCTCCCTCATCTACTGTCTGTCCGCCTTCCTCTGCTGCCTTTTTCCCATCGCTCCCTGCCTGCCACCCCCCGGGGGGTAGAGGGCACTGCGAGACGCGGGCTCTCGCCCTCTCACTCCTCTCCTTCCTCTCACTCTTGCACATTCAGGCCGGGAGAGAGACGTTTGTCTCACCCTCCCCTGGTCTATTTGCAGTCAATGACTGTTTGTTTCCTGCAGCTGAGAAAGCTGAGAAAGACAATGATTTTGGAAACCCCAGACAAGGTAAATCACTGGTCAGGACTCTCAAGAAAGCCTGCTGCAGCCCAGCAGGGTGAAATCACAGCCGCGTGCTCTCAGTCCTGGTGAGCTTGTGATACCACCCTGAAGGGTGAGGAAGCCAGGACAAACCCACTGTGTAAGAGCAGAAAGCCTGAAACTGTCACTGCATGTAAAGTCCCTTCAGCTATTCTTCTGCAGCTGCGGTGTCTGCTGCTCTCTAGCAATAGGTCAAAGATCAAGGACTTTTTAGAGGGGAGGGGAGCCTTTTCAACCCCCACTGAAGTGCAGCCCCACCTAGATGACACTCAGCAGTCCCAGTGCTGGGCAGACCACTGTCTGAATTAAGGGGGAGCTGCAGGGAGACCAGAGTGCTCAAGCCAGGTGGATTCTAGGACAGATTAATGTCTCATCCGAAGGACAGCACCTCCTACAGAACAGGAATTCTGGTTCAGAGGGACGAGTGCCCACTCCTTGTTCTTGAGCTGCTCAGCTCCAGAGATCGGGTGGTCACAGAGGTGCTGAGGGCTCTAATCTGGAGAACAAAGCCGTTTTCAGGAGCGGCTCTGTGCAGCACAGGGCTGTGAACCTGAGAGACGAGGCCCACTGGAGCAGCTCTGAGCTCAGTGTGGAGACGGTGGAGAAATCTCTCACTCGAAATAAGTAGGTCACTTCCGAGACTGAGCGTCTGTGAGCAAAGGGAGTGGGCTGACAACACCCCCAGAGCCTGGCCTTGCAAAATAAAAGTCATTTTTATACACAAAAAAAACGAGAGTCGATAATGAGTCGGACTTGGCAGGTTGTCTGCACTGCTGCTGATCTGACACACAGCCTCTCCACTGACTGAGGGCAGAGCTGGAGAGGAAAGAGGGGGAGAGGAGAGGGGGGGGGTCGGGGAGAGGAGGGAGAGAGAGGGAGAAGAGAGAGAGAGGGGGAGATAGGAGAGAGGGGGAGACAGGGGGAGAGGAGAGAGAGAGAGGGATGGGGGAGAGAGAGAGGGGGAGACAGGGGGAGAGGAGGGAGAGAGGGGGAGACAGGGGGAGAGGAGAGAGAGGGGAGGAGACGGGGGAAAGGAGTAGAGAGAGAGGGGAGACAGAGGGAGAGGAGAGAGAGAGGGGAGACAGGAGGAGACGAGAGAGAGGGGGAGACAGGGGGAGAGGAGTAGAGAGCAACATGGGAGAAGAAGGGAATTGAAAGACGGAGAAAGGGAGAGGTGTGAGTCAGGGTTTGTGAGTGTCGGTGGGTAACGGTGTGTATTCTGTGTGCTCAATCCCTGCCCGGAGACAGGCTCACTCCCAGCTCTGTCTGGGGGTGTCCATGGCAGATTAATCCTATTACCACACATCCCCACGGGTAGAACTCACTCGTCTGCGTAACACTGAGCCCGTAGACACACACCTGCATCACAGGGCTGGGAAAGGCATCAGACAGTGTTACTGACACTACTGACCTCCGCACAGCACTGGGCGCTAGCTCATCCATGACCGGGGAGAACAATCCCGTTTTTTCCCACATTTGTAAGTAAGAAGCCTTGGCTTCTATTATTGACCAGCTGCCCAGAGGCATTTAAAAAAAACTGTTGTTTTGCAGCAGCGGGTCGTTAGTGCCCTGATGACTGAAGGAGGGTGTGCTCTCACGGCCCTGCAGGCAGGGGAGAGGGGAGAGGGGCCTGCTGGGAAGACAGCAGCAGAGCATCTCGCTGTCTCTGTGAGCAGCATGGGAGCTCAGCGAGGAGAGCTTGTTTGTGGGTACAGAGCCACTGTCGGCAGGGGTCTGTGCTTTTTACTGTGGTATTTTGTTTATGGCGGTCTCAGTACATTTCACTCTAATGTGCCACCCACCTCTCCGCGCTGGGCTGTAATGTTGCCGTAATTTACTGTGGTAAATGTCCATTAGAGTGGGATTGGTCCTGCTTTTTCCAGCTCCATGCGATCAATCGGCAGATACATCTGCACAAAGCTCTCTTGCTGACAAAACAGGAAGGCTGAGGGGGACCTGTGAGCACTTGCTTGATCTCTCACCAGGTGACAAAGGCTGGTTAATCGACAGAGTCTCTCAGCTGTTCTTTCATCTCCCAGTGTCAGTCTCCTCGCAACACAGCCACTCTGACAGCCCCCCGCCAGACACGCCCCCCGGACAGCGCGACAATCGTTTCCGCGGCGATGTGGTGACCTCGCTGACCCTCTCACAGTGACACCGGACATGGAAGTCTCCACTGTCTTACTGTGTTGTGTTCTCTCGGTGGCAACTGGCTCATTCTCCAACACACTGACACAGATGCTCATGCTGATACAATCACATTCACACCAACACACACTCAAACATACACTATCACACAATAACACTCTCAAACACTCATACATTAACACAGACCCAGACACACTCACACATGAACACACTCAAGACACACACTAACACATACTCAGACATGCTCACACTATCACACACTAACACTCTCAAACACTAATACTCACATTCATACACACACTCAAACACACCCAGACATTCTCCCAGACATGCTCGCACTGGCACAAACTCACACTGAGACACGCTCACACAAGTACACACTGAGACACACTCACACATGAAAACACTCAGACACGCTCACTCTAGCACACACTAACACACACTGAGACACACTCACTCTAGCACACACTAACACAAACTGAGACATGCTCACACTAGCACACACTAACACACACTGAGACACACTCACACTGGCACACACTAACACTGAGACACACTCACTCTAGCACACACTAACACAAACTGAGACACACTCACACTAGCACATGCTAACACACACTGAGACACGTTTACACCAGCACACACTGAGACATGCTCACACTAGCACACACTAACACACGCTGAGACACACTCACACTAGCAGACACACACACTCAGACACGGCTGTGCACTAACAGCACTAACGGCCCGAGCAGAGAGACAGTGATGGAGAGGAGGGAGGAGGAGGAGGTGGGGATGGATACGGCCCCCGCAGGGGGGGGGGTGATGGGGGTCTCTGCACGCTGTAAGTGCACAGAAATCCAGGAGCCTCGGCAACAGAGCCCTGCTGCAGCTGGCTGGGCAGGAGCAGAGGGGAGACGCTGCTCCCACACTGGTGTCGGACAAGGGAGCTGGTGCTGTAGAGAAGGCAGAGAGACCCTCCCTCCCTCCCTGTCCGCCCGCTTGATCTCCACACCCTCTCCCTGTCTCATGTGCGTCTTAGCTTGTTCTCTCCCTCCCTTCTGCTCTGAGCGGCACCCTTCTCTCCCTCTCCCTGCTGCGCTGCTGCTCCAGGCTATCCCCCTTTCCTCAAGCGCGGGGACAGAGAGAGCGGGGGAAGGATCCGCCCGCAGACTGGAGAGAGAGGAGCGCTCTGGTCCGTGGGATACAAGCCGGAAAGCAGGAGCCACACAGAGAGAGGGAGACGAGTGCAGCAGCTCTGGCAGACTGGACGTTATTTCCTTGGCTGGGGGAGAGGAGGGCTGGTGTGTGTGTGTGAGTGTGAGCGTGTGTGTGCGCGCACACTCACAGTGGAGAGGTGCTGCTGTTGCTGGGAGGGAGAGAGGGTGAGCTGCCAGCCCCGTCCCGGGCTCAAACACATTCTATTGACTTGCTAATTGCCTGACACTCTCCGGGAGGATGGGAGCTGGGTGAGTGGGTGTCGCGTTAGGCTTCCTCTCCGTGTTCTCTGGGGATGGGCCGTTCCAATCTCTCTTCCTCCTCCTCCTCCTCCTCCTCTCTCTCCTCCGTTTCACCGCTCTCGCGCGCTCTCTCTCTCTCTCTCTCCGCATCCTTCGCTGGGAGAGAGGAAAAGAGAGGGAGGCTCCGTATCGCACCGTGAATGATCCATTGATCGCTGATCCCCGCCGCCACGCTGTGCCCTGCGTGTGACCACGAGGAAATGAAAGGCTCTCCCGCGGCTTTTTCCGGCTGAATTCCGAGGGGTGTCCGTCTCCGTGGCTCCGGAGGATTTCTCCCCTCGATCGCCGCGCGTCTGTGTGGATTACAGCTCGGAGGCGGATGGGAGAGCACAAAGACGGAGCAGGAACAGAGGGAGAGAGGCTGGAAAAATTCAGGGCTGGGACCAAGAAATAGACAACAAAAAGCAGAAAGCGCTCTCCGCTGCTGACGGAGCCCACAGAAGCACCTTCCACCCCAGGGGAAGGGCGGACAGGAGAAGGCAGATGGGGATTTATCAATAGAATCAGGGACAGACCCCTGCCATGCCCGAGCGCTGACCATGGCTCCATCCCAGCTCCTGGGAACCAGCGCCGATCCAGCCGAGACCTGGAGGGGGGTTAACCGCTGTGGGAGAGGGATCTCTGGGACGCAGCGCGCGCCGCGAGAGGCAGCGTGACGGAGGATGCAAGGAAGGCAGAACCAGGCCCGGGAGGAGGACAGCGCCCGGCCCGTTTGAAGCCCACCGTCGATCCCACAGAGCGCGAGGGGCTGACGCTGGTTCCCTGTCTCGGGATTCTTCCGAGTGCTCATCTATTTCATTTATTTGTTTGCGCGTGTCCCTGTGAAGGGGGGTGGCTGCGTCCCCCGTCTGAGCACAAAATGTAAACCAGCTCTTTCTGGAGGTTCGCTTGTGTCGCGGTGACCTCTGACCTCGCGGAGGCACAGCAAGCCTCGCTCCAATTGGCGGGGTCGTCCACGCCGCCCAGGGTAGCTGTCTATGATCCACCCGCTCGAACCCGGGGCCTAGCCGTCTATGGGCTGTCCGCTGAAGACTGACCCCATGAGCCGAGCCGCCACACTGCAGCGACGCACCACCTACCTCATCTCCCTCACCCTCGTCAAGGTCGAGGCGGTGGGCGAGGATGGCGCCCCGGCCGCGGTGCCTGCGCCGGAGGGCCGCAGCCCAGCAGGGGGAGCTCCGGAGACGGAACGGAAGCCCCCCCACGCCCAGCCGGAGGAAGAGGAGGAGGAGACGGAGATCGAGGAGGACGACGCACTGAAAGGGAGAGGAGACCGGACTCCCTCCGGGTCTGGAGGCTCCAAGGCCACAGAGCGAGCACGCCCCAGGGTGTGGGGGCCCAAAGAGAGGCCCCCCCTCGTCCCTGCCAAGGAAGGGAAGAGGGAGACCCCAGAGGGGGACAGGGGGACAGGAGCCAGGCAGGAGGAGATCCCGGGACCTGGAGAGGAGACCCCCGAGGAGCCCGAGCCCCCAGGAGGGGCAGCGAAGGAACTGAAGCCCTGGAAGTCTGTGGACGTGGTGGAGGGGCCACGCACGCCCTCCAAGTGCCAGATCCCCGTGCGGGTGGGGCAGCGGCCGGCGGCGCTGCTCAAGGCCCAGAGCAGCGCCGGCCGCAGGGACGCCAGAGACAGCGCGGCGCCCGCGGCCAAGAGCCTGGACCGGAAGGAAAAGGCCGCCAAGGCCTCTGCCGCCGTGACGCCCGGGTCCACCCGGCTGTCGTGGCCGGAGAACGAGGGGAAGCCCAAACCGCGTGGCAGCGGAGGGGCGGCGGCGGCGGCGGCAGGGGCGCGGGGCAGCCCCCGGGCAGAGAAACTGAAGACGGGGTCCGCCTCGCTGCCCGCCCCCATCAGCCTGGTCCCCAAGCCGCCCCGCAAGGGCAAGAGCCGCACGCTGGACAACAGCGACCTGCACTCGCTGTCGCAGGACCTCCGCAGGGGCAAGGAGGGCGCCCACCTTCCGCTGCCCCTCCCCGGGCCCCCCACCTCCGCCGCCGGGCCCCCCTCCCAGCGCACCTCCGCCCGCGACCGGAAGATGCTCAAGTTCATCAGCGGGATTTTCACCAAGAGCACCCCGGCTCCCGCTAGCAGCCCCGGACCCCCCCTCTACGGCTCGGTGCAGAGAGAGTCCAGCGAGGAGGAAGGTAAGACAGCTGCCCCCCCCCAGAAAAATCCTTCCCACCAGCAACCCACCCCAGCTCCGGGCTCCTGGCTCTCGTCAGCCTTCCCTGCATGCAACATTCACCCCCGGTGCTACGGACAAGCTCCAGTGGCAGGGCTTAGCTGATCTCTGAAAACACTCATGTGAAAGGTGAAGGAGAAGAACTTCAGTGTCTCCTTTTCCTCCACAGCAAGCGATTCTAAGCTTAAATTTGAAAGTATCACAAAATCCCATCTAGCGCTGGACTGAAATCCGCTTTTAACAAGTTAAAATCCGGTCAGGGCTTGTGGTTAGCCCACTAAACTGCGACCAGTTGACAGGGCTCTGTTATTTTCTATTCCCTTGAAAATCTGGAAGACCCCTCGATCGAGGGGTCTTTTCGAAGACTGAAAAGATACGATCAATGCGTCCTCCAAACTCAGATCCTAAAAGTCCTGGCGGGTGTCGCTGCTTTTCTCTGCTGTCCTTCACGCTGCCGGGTCTCCTCAGCCAAGTGGAGACCCGGGTCGTAGTCTGGTCCTGTCTAGTCCAGAGGCCGCTGTCTCTGCAGGCGTGTCAGGACAGCTGGGAAAAACTGCCTTACTGGTCAATTAAGATGATAATGAGCTAATTTAGGTCATTATGAACAGAAAGAGCACCACACCAGCCCACCAGGACTGGACTGGACACCTGTGAACTAGTTCTTTGTACCATTTTAGTATAATCTTCCGCATAACCTCTGTTTATTGGTAAGCAATATTAACAAACTGCAGGAAAACAGTTTTTCAGGTTAATGAAGCAGCGTACACGTTTGTGCAGCCGTTTCGAGACGGATGTCCTCTTCTAGGTTTTGAAGCTGCAGGTTGTGATGAGTTTCCTGTGGAAAGGGCTTTGATCTTCCTTCCTGTGACTTATAGCAGCATATCTGCTGTTGTGGGGCCCCTGTGTACAACGCTGCCCCCTGCTGTCTGGCGGGTGCGATAAGCTGTTTGGGGTCTCACCATGCTTTTCAGGGGGCACCCAGCTTTCCTGCCAGTGTAGGGCAATTAGGCTTCCAGGCAACCCTTAAAGGTCTTCAATAACAGGATTAATTAAGCAATTAAGAATCGATCAAGCAATTAAAGTGCAGAAAGACAGAAGGTGTCCTGGGAAGAAAACAGTTCTAGTGGTTAAGGAAGTTGATTGCAGAACTCCTGACCCGTCTGGGTGACTGAACAGCCCTTGTGCTCTGGGCCAGTTTCCAGCCACAGTTGATGTTGGAGTTTGCTTTCCTAGTCGCTGTGATTTGCTTCTGATGTGCATCACAACAACACATTGTGCTGAGCGCTCAATTTAGATTTTGCAACTTTCCAATTTTTTTGTTACTTTGCTGCAGCACAAGAAATGCCACATTGTGGCTGTAAAGAAGCGGGGTGCCCTTATGTCATGTGTTAGAGAAGTGAAGGGGCTGGGGCTCGATCCGGACGACTGTGGTTTCTGAGACAGTGCCCGTACCTGCTGTGTGCGGCTGCCTCCTGCCCCTGCCTTTAACTCACACCTCCCGGGGGCAACAGCAGCTCACAGTCCGCCAGTCAGCTGGCCCTGAGACTGAAATTCTTTGGGATTTTGTTTGTACTTTAATAATGTATCAATTTTATATTGGAGGGTTGCAGGGATTTTAAAGGACTTCTTGATACGGTGCTGTCAATGAAGCAGTGTTTCTATAAGATATAAAGCTCATGGTGATAACAGCTCATTAAACGAATTAAATTAACAATTAAGTACTAATGACAATAATTATCCAGCATTTCAGCTCGCTAAAATGAACAGTTGTGTGCTGAAGAGCACGGAGCACAAAAGGGAGCAGGCACAAACACGGCAGCGCCCGCGGGCTCTCGGCTCAGGCAGAGGGCCGGGGTCAGGATGCCTTGTGCTGCTCCGTGGTCTGCGGCAGGCAGCCTCTCGATCTGACTCCCGGGATACCCTGGAGACGGAGAGCCAGTGGTCCAGCAGAATTCACCGACACGCAGAGCTGGCAGGGGCCAGGGCATGCGGACAGAAACGAAATGCATTGCAGCCAAAAGCGTTTGTGTGAATGCTCTGTTGGGGGACAGTGCGAATCCAGAGGTTCCAGTTGCCTACGGGCAGAGCAGCGTGTCAGGAGTAAGGGCTGTATGAACTGCTGAGGCAGTGAGAGGAGAGGGGTGGAGGTGCCTAAGTCACGCCTCAGACACTCCTTCAAGATCCCCTATATCCTAAACCCCAACCCTAACCCTAGCCCTAATCATGACCTTTACTCCGATTAACAGTAACTTCCAGTCTCTTCCTTTCTCATCCACTGGCTTCCTGCCACACACCCCCTCATTATGGACAACGAGGCGACCAGAGGCTCACAGCGGCACACACAGCATGCTGGGTAAAAGGCCCAGGCGCGCAGGTGGGACAAGAGAGCCTGAGGAAGGAGGAAGGGGAAGCTCCCGGGGACAGCGACAGGGCAGGCTGCAGAAAAAGAGAACAAGCAGCAGGAAACAGAGACAGATCGCAGAAAACAGAAAGGACAGAAAACAGGCAGATTATGATGTTGCTGTGTGTCTCGGCGTCTGCGCGTCTGTCTCTTTCTGAGCACATGCGATTGTGGATTCTGGGTGTGTTCGTGTTTCTGCGTGTGTGTCTGTTTATCGCCGCATGTGTGTTGCCTTGCCGATTGCGTGTGTGTGTTTAGCGTGTGTGCCTGTGCGTGTCTGTGTTGCGAGTGTGTGCCGGAGTAGAGCCCTAGCCGGAGGAGGGGTTGTCATGGCGACAGTGAGACCTGTGAGAGGAGCCAGTTGGATGGTGAGTGATGCTCGGCTGGGTGGGAGGAGGTGGGAGAGAGAGGGAGCGAGGGGGGGGGCGAGAGAGCTGAGAAAGAGGGAGCGAGGGGGGGGGCGAGAGAGCTGAGAAAGAGGGAGCGAGGGAGGAACAGAAAAGGGGATTGGGAGAGAGACAGCGAGAATGTGGGGGAGACAGAGAGAGGGATGCTGAAAGAGGGAGAGGGAGCAAGGGGAAGAGAATGAAGGGGAGAACGAGGAAGAGGGAGCGAAGGGGAGGCTGGTTTGGCTCAAGAGAGAAGCTGCCTGCAGCAGCGATCTGTGTATAAGACACTCTCCTTCTCCCTCTGCTCAAGGAGGGTGTCTGAAGTGTGTGCGCTGCATGTGAGTCAGGCTGGCCTTGAAGCTTACACACACTGCAAAACTGCATGTGTGTGCGGCCGTACCGAGAGAGAGCAGCTGAACAGCTCACGCAGCAGGTACAGCAAGGCAATCTGGGTCCTGCACAGTGTGAATAGCCCAGGGCAGTAACGGTCTGTATAGTGTGTACAGACTAGGGCAGTAGAGGTCTGTATAGTGTGTATAGGCCAGGACAGTAGGGGTCTGTATAGTGTGTACAGACCAGGGCAGTAGAGGTCTGTATAATGTGTACAGACCGGGGCAGTAGAGGTCTGTATAGTGTGTACAGACCAGGACAGTAGAGGTCTGTATAGTGTGTACAGACCGGGGCAGTGGCAGTCTGTATGGTGTGTGCAGACCAGGGCAGTAACGGTCTGTATAGTGTGTACAGACCAGGGCAGTAGCGGTCTGTATAGTGTGTACAGACTAGGGCAGTAGAGGTCTGTATAGTGTGTATAGGCCAGGACAGTAGGGGTCTGTATAGTGTGTACAGACCAGGGCAGTAGAGGTCTGTATAGTGTGTACAGACCGGGGCAGTAGAGGTCTGTATAGTGTGTACAGACCGGGGCAGTGGCAGTCTGTATGGTGTGTGCAGACCAGGGCAGTAACGGTCTGTATAGTGTATGTAAATTAAAGGGCAGTAGTGCAATACTGGTCTGTACAGTGTGTTTAGACTTGGACAGTACTGATCTTCATAGTGTATATAGACCAGGACAGAACTAGTCTTTAGTGTGTAGAGACTGGGGCAGGACTGGTCTGTAGTGTGTAGAGACTGGGGCAGGACTGGTCTGTATAATAAGCAAAGTTTGCACCAACTTTGTCCTCACGTGTGTTTTTGAGGATACTAAGACCCTCAGGAGATGCTTAGTATCAGTCTCTGTAATTAAACCGCTTTGTGTCAGATGATAGCACAGATACCAACATTCCTGCTGGACCTCTGCTTCCCCAGCTCTCTCTCACTCCTCGCCAGTGTACCAGTCTCTCCTCCCTTCTTTCTCTCCCTCTCAGCCCCTCCAGCTTTGTCGATAATGCAGCGGTCAGGCCCAGGGGCTGTAAAATTCGTGGTCAATAAATGTGATCCAACCCATGGGAAGCACTGCGCACAGCGAGAGGGAAAGGCTGAGGTGTGAGCAGGGTAAAACCTGAGCCAAGCCTGCTAGACTTCAGGAAGGGCTGTTCTTTCTTCGGAGTCGCCCCAGGGACCGGGAATGTGTGATTGAGCTTCATTAATTGACCGTATGGGTGATTTTTAATTAGAGTCGAGTTCCGCCCCGCTGAGCTCCCCTGACCCAGTGGCCTGCCTGCGGGTGCGTGCTTGAGTGAGGGCACCTGCGTCTGCGTGTCTCCGTGTACAGCAGAGAGTGGAGAGGAAGACCTGTCTGAATTGGCAGATGTGCTGTGAAATGGATTTACAGTAAATGTTTCTAATGAAAAATGAGTCTATGATGGGGAAAGAGGCAAACTGTAAACAGAGCTTAACGTTTCACTGCTGTGCCCTGAGCAAGACCAATGTCGTCTCTTAGTGCAGCTTAAAGTGTGGCTCTGTGACCTTTAACCCCTCCCATCGTTCTGCATGTGCTTTTCTATGGTGTGAAGCAGGAGGTGGGGCGTCCTCCTTGTGTCGGCATAGCAACAGCAGAAGATGCTTTTCCATTGGAGGACCTTGGAGGTGTCAGTGCAGATTGAGAGAAGGGAGGAGCAGATGACTGTGCACAGTGGGGAAAACGGAATGGACGAGCACTCTGCTCAGTCTCTCCTTCCTCTTTCCTCTCCCCCCCCCCCTGTGCTCTTTCAATTGAAAAGGGGCAGTACTGGCCTGGTGGACATGTCAGGGTTTCCAGTGCAGTTCTGTAACCATCCTGTGTCTCTCTTTCTGATATTCTTCTGAGCTCTGTGTCAGCGCTGAAGCGGGCGTGTGGAAGTGAGTGTATAGACTTCAGCGCTCCCAGTCTGTATCCTGGGAGACAAAAATCCACCTTTCTTAGAGCAAATAAAAAAAACAGATGTATAATAACAGTAAATTAAAACAGACGGGCAGTGCCAGGACTCTAGAGCCCAGGGCTGGCATGAAGCTGGCATGAGGAGACGGCACGCGCTCCCCTGTCCCCTCTCCTGCCATGCTGGGCGGCAGGGGGAAGGGTCATCTCTGCCCTGGCCCGGAGCTGATAACAGGCCGGAGCCGGCGGGCAGGGCAGCACCAGGCGCCCACGCTGGCTCTGGACTGCTCAGCCAACCGCTCCCCTGCCCTCCTGCCGCTTGCCATCTGTACCCGAGAGCAGGCACATATGGGGCACAGCATGGCAGGAGATGCCGGTGACAGAGCGGCATCTCTCCGCACCTCCATCGCAGAGGGCACAGAGGGCACTGCACGGGCCGCAGCTCAGAAACCTTTTTTAATAATAATAATAATTAATAATAATTGCTTACACTTATATAGCGCTTTTCTGGACACTCCACTCAAAGCGCTTTACAGGTAATGGGGACTCCCCTCCACCGCCACCAATGTGCAGCATCCACCTGGATGATGCGACAGCAGCCATAGTGCGCCAGAACGCTCACCACACATCAGCTATCAGTGGGGAGGAGAGCAGAGTAATGTAGCCAATTCATAGAGGGGGATTGTTAGGAGGCCATGATGGGGTAAAGGCCAGGGGGGAAATTTGGCCAGGACACCGGGGTTACACCCCTACTCTTTTCGAGAAGCGCCCTGGGATTTTTAATGACCACAGAGAGTCAGGACCTCGGTTTTACGTCTCATCCGAAGGACGGCGCCTGTTTACAGTATAGTGTCCCCGTCACTATACTGGGGCATTAGGACCCACATGGACCGCAGGGTGAGCGCCCCCTGCTGGCCCCACTAACACCTCTTCAACACCTCTTTTTGACCCCGCTCGCTGAAGGCTGGTACGTGGGGCGTGGGGCGTGACCTCCCCCGGGCTGCTGCGTTTTCCTTAAGCGAGCGTCCCCGGACCGGAAACAGACTCACTCTCCCTCCTCTCTCCCTCTCGCCAGCGGCCTGCGCCAACAGCCAGGAGTGGACCCTGAGCCGCTCCATCCCTGAGCTGAGGCTGGTAAGTGGCGGCGCGCCATCTCTCGCTCCCTCTGTCCCCCTGCTCCGATTGTCCCACGCTCCCTCGTTTCTCCTCCTGGTCCTCTCTCAGTCTCGCCCCCCCCTCTGTCTCTCCGCAGGGGGTGCTGGGCAGTTTGCGCAGCGGGAAGTCCGCCCTGGTGAACCGGTACATCACCGGGAGCTACCTGGCCGCAGAGTCCCCCGAAGGTACCAGATCGCCGTCCCGCGCGGCGAGGCAAGGCGAGGCCGCCGAGCCGTGGCCGACAGTACCGACCCTCCTCTCTCTCGCCCCCAGGTGGCAGGTACAAGAAGGAAGTGCTGGTCGACGGTCAGAGCCACCTGCTGTTGATCAGGGAGGAGTCAGCCCCTGACGCCCAGGTGAGAGAGGGAACGTGGAACTTGCACGACCCGCCCTCGGGTTCTGTGGCGCGTCAGGCCAGGGGCAGGCAACTGTGCTCGTTCCCATAATTCACCGTGCGTTTGGAAACATTTGTTCCAAACAATTAAGGGTAGAAGTCAATCAAGTCAAGAGTGAAGTGCAGTAGACTGGGCCCGGCCGCTGTGTGACAGCAGCTTGTCCCAAGAAGCCAGCAGGAGAGAAGAGGCACCTAAGGGTGTCCCAGTGGGGTCTGGACAGCAGTGCTTGCTTTTCATTCTGCCATCCGTCAGAATTCCAGAGGCCCGCCATGAACCCCCTGTATCTCAGGGCCAGATTTTGGTGTTCGTAGGCCCTAGGCACTTTCAGAAGAGGGGTAATTGAATTACATCGACTGACACGTCGCACTTTAAACTATTGTATTGACCGGGGGATTCGCCCTGATGAGCCGGCCACAACAGGTTTATTTACCTCCGCCCCCTCGGACTCTGACAGACAGAGATTGAAACTTGAAACAAGGGCTTACACACACAGGGTAAGGAGTAAGGAGGGGCACTTCTTTTTACAGAGGGTTACAAGGACAAAGCAGCAAAACACTGACAACTATTTCCAATGGCACCTCATAAACTCTCTAGGCTCTTTACACTGCCAGGTCAATCTCCGGTCAACTCGCTGACCTCAAGTCCAGCCCCAAGGCCACTGCCCCCAGCCTGCCCTGCGGCACATAGCTGGGAGGTGCAGCCGTTTAGCGCTACACCATTCTAATGCTAAACCCGTGATTGATGGGGTGAGTCGAGCGCCCATCACTTCGATACTTTTAGTTTCTAGAAGAGCCGCTAGGTAGCGTCTGATTGTTGATTTGGAGCGCCTAGAGTCGATCTCAAGCGTGGTGTTTCGGCTCATTTTTCGTTAGTCGCTAGTGTTTCCCTCCTTCGTAGGCCCTAAAAAGGTTGTAGGCATTAGGCTCTGTGCCTGATGGGATATGGGATATCTAGCACTGCTCTATCTAAGTGTTGCAACCACCAAAACACCACAATAGTTCCCCCCCTCTCTGTCTGCAGTTCAGCGCCTGGGTGGACGCTGTGATCTTCGTGTTCAGTCTGGAGAATGAGAGCAGCTTCCAAGAGGTCTACAAGAACTACAGCCTGCTGAGCTCGTACCGCAATACGGCCGAGATCCCACTCATAGTGGTGGGCACTCAGGGTAAGAGAGGCAGTGAGGAGGAGCGCGGAGTCCTTCCTTCCCTAAGCCCCTGCCTGACTGTCTCTGTGTCCCTCTGTCCCTCCCTCCCTAGACAAGATCAGCAGTTCGAACCCACGTGTTATCGAAGATGCACGAGCCCGCCAGCTGTGCACAGATGTGCGGCGCTGTGCGTACTACGAGACCTGTGCCACCTACGGGCTCAACGTGGACCGGGTCTTCACGGAGGGTGAGCTTCTCAAAACCGAAGACATTCTTGCCATTGCTGAGCACACCTCTCTGTCTCGGGGTTTGGGCCTGTCCGGGTGCCAGTGGGTGCCATCAGTGCTTCAGCATGTCAGTCTGTCTGCCTGTCAGTCTGACAGCCTGTCTGTTCGGTCAGTGTATCTGTGTGCCAGTCTGTCTGTCTGTCTGTCTGTGTATCTGTGTGCCAGTCTGTCTGTCCTGCCAATGTATCTGTGTGCCAGTCTGTCTGTGTATCTGTGTGCCAGTCTGACTGTCCTGTCAGTGCATCTGTCTGTCTGTCTGTCTGTCTGTGTATCTGTGTCCCAGTCTGTCCCGTCAGTGTATCTGTGTCCCAGTCTGACTGTCCCGTCAGTGTATCTGTGTGCCAGTCTGTCCTGTCAGTGTATCTGTGTGCCAGTCTGTCTGTCAGTGTATCTGTGTGCCAGTCTGTCTGTCCTGCCAATGTATCTGTGTGCCAGTCTGTCTGTCCTGTCAGTGTATCTGTCTGTCTGTGTATCTGTGTACCAGTCTGTCTGTCTGTCTGTCAGTGTAGCGGTGTGCCAGTCTGTCTGTCTGTCAGTGTAGCGGTGTGCCAGTTTGACTGTCATGCCAGTGTAGCTGTGTGCCAGTCTGTCCTTGTTGACGATCTCCTCTTTGCTCCAGCTGCTCAGAAGATGGCTCTGATGAAGAAGCAGGGTGCTCTGCTGGCCTCCTGCAAGTCCCTGCCCAACTCCCCCAGCCACTCAGGCGGCTCCACGCCAGTGTCAGGAGCCTTCCCCGGACAGGTGAGCGAGATCACCCCCACTAGCCTCTGTCTGCCCCCATCTCTCACTCAGTCCCCCACCTGCCTCTCCAGGCAGGGACCACTCCTGTCTCTCTCTCTCCAGGCCAGTAATGGGCTCAGAGCAGTGACTACTCCTGTCTCTCTCTCTCCAGGCCAGTAATGGGGCTCAGAGCAGTGACTACTCCTGTCTCTCTCTCTCCAGGCCAGTAATGGGCTCAGAGCAGTGACTACTCCTGTCTCTCTCTCTCCAGGCCAGTAATGGGCTCAGAGCAGTGACCACTCCTGTCTCTCTCTCTCCAGGCCAGTAATGGGGCTCAGAGCAGTGACCACTCCTGTCTCTCTCTCTCCAGGCCAGTAATGGGCTCAGAGC
Organism: Lepisosteus oculatus; assembly: GCF_040954835.1. Classification (NCBI taxonomy): domain Eukaryota; kingdom Metazoa; phylum Chordata; class Actinopteri; order Semionotiformes; family Lepisosteidae; genus Lepisosteus; species Lepisosteus oculatus. Next base: position 14,918,550 of record NC_090696.1, read on the forward strand.
AGTGACCACTCCTGTCTCTCTCTCTCCAGGCCAGTAATGGGCTCAGAGCAGTGACTACTCCTGTCTCTCTCTCTCCAGGCCAGTAATGGGCTCAGAGCAGTGACTACTCCTGTCAATTCAATTCAATTCAAGGTGCTTTATTAGCATGACCGATGGGTACAATCAGTGTTGCCAAAGCAAATAAAAATAATAAAATTAACATAGAACAAAACAAAAAATAGAAGTAAAATAAAATCTACAGACATGTTACAGACATTTACAACAAAGACATATTATATAATATTGACATACTGTAGGCAGCTGGGGCATTATTGGGAGACGGACTCACTGTTCCTCAGGCTGTGACAGGAGATCACATACTGGGCTGCCAGATCAACTGAGTTCCCTCCTCCCTCTCCCAGTAGGATTGGGACCTGTTGTGGTTTTGGCAGGTGTGGGAACTCTGGGATTAGATTTCTGAATTTCGGGAAGAATGTTTCTCTAATCCCAGAGTATCTGTCACAGTGCAGTAGGAAGTGCACCTCTGTCTCTATTTCTCCCTGCTGGCAGTGGGAGCACAGCCTGTCCTCTCTGGGCAGCCAGGTCTGCCTGTGTCGCCCAGTTTCTATGGCCAGTGTCCTGTCTCTCTCTCTCCAGGCCAGTAATGGGGCTCAGAGCAGTGACCACTCCTGTCTCTCTCTCTCTCCAGGCCAGTAATGGGGCTCAGAGCAGTGACCACTCCTGTCTCTCTCTCTCCAGGCCAGTAATGGGCTCAGAGCAGTGACTACTCCTGTCTCTCTCTCTCCAGGCCAGTAATGGGCTCAGAGCAGTGACTACTCCTGTCTCTCTCTCTCCAGGCCAGTAATGGGGCTCAGAGCAGTGACCACTCCTGTCTCTCTCTCTCTCCAGGCCAGTAATGGGCTCAGAGCAGTGACTACTCCTGTCTCTCTCTCTCCAGGCCAGTAATGGGCTCAGAGCAGTGACTACTCCTGTCTCTCTCTCTCCAGGCCAGTAATGGGGCTCAGAGCAGTGACCACTCCTGTCTCTCTCTCTCCAGGCCAGTAATGGGGCTCAGAGCAGTGACCACTCCTGTCTCTCTCTCTCCAGGCCAGTAATGGGGCTCAGAGCAGTGACCACTCCTGTCTCTCTCTCTCCAGGCCAGTAATGGGGCTCAGAGCAGTGACCACTCCTGTCTCTCTCTCTCCAGGCCAGTAATGGGGCTCAGAGCAGTGACCACTCCTGTCTCTCTCTCTCCAGGCCAGTAATGGGGCTCAGAGCAGTGACCACTCCTGTCTCTCTCTCTCCAGGCCAGTAATGGGGCTCAGAGCAGTGACCACTCCTGTCTCTCTTTCTCTCCAGGCCAGTAATGGGCTCAGAGCAGTGACCACTCCTGTCTCTCTCTCTCCAGGCCAGTAATGGGGCTCAGAGCAGTGACCACTCCTGTCTCTCTCTCTCCAGGCCAGTAATGGGGCTCAGAGCAGTGACCACTCCTGTCTCTCTCTCTCTCCAGGCCAGTAATGGGCTCAGAGCAGTGACCACTCCTGTCTCTCTCTCTCCAGGCCAGTAATGGGCTCAGAGCAGTGACTACTCCTGTCTCTCTCTCTCTCCAGGCCAGTAATGGGGCTCAGAGCAGTGACCACTCCTGTCTCTCTCTCTCTCCAGGCCAGTAATGGGCTCAGAGCAGTGACCACTCCTGTCTCTCTCTCTCCAGGCCAGTAATGGGGCTCAGAGCAGTGACCACTCCTGTCTCTCTCTCTCCAGGCCAGTAATGGGGCTCAGAGCAGTGACCACTCCTGTCTCTCTCTCTCTCCAGGCCAGTAATGGGCTCAGAGCAGTGACCACTCCTGTCTCTCTCTCTCCAGGCCAGTAATGGGGCTCAGAGCAGTGACCACTCCTGTCTCTCTCTCTCCAGGCCAGTAATGGGGCTCAGAGCAGTGACCACTCCTGTCTCTCTCTCTCCAGGCCAGTAATGGGCTCAGAGCAGTGACCACTCCTGTCTCTCTCTCTCCAGGCCAGTAATGGGGCTCAGAGCAGTGACCACTCCTGTCTCTCTCTCTCCAGGCCAGTAATGGGGCTCAGAGCAGTGACCACTCCTGTCTCTCTCTCTCCAGGCCAGTAATGGGCTCAGAGCAGTGACCACTCCTGTCTCTCTCTCTCCAGGCCAGTAATGGGGCTCAGAGCAGTGACCACTCCTGTCTCTCTCTCTCTCCAGGCCAGTAATGGGCTCAGAGCAGTGACCACTCCTGTCTCTCTCTCTCCAGGCCAGTAATGGGCTCAGAGCAGTGACCACTCCTGTCTCTCTCTCTCTCCAGGCCAGTAATGGGGCTCAGAGCAGTGACCACTCCTGTCTCTCTCTCTCTCCAGGCCAGTAATGGGCTCAGAGCAGTGACCACTCCTGTCTCTCTCTCTCCAGGCCAGTAATGGGGCTCAGAGCAGTGACCACTCCTGTCTCTCTCTCTCCAGGCCAGTAATGGGGCTCAGAGCAGTGACCACTCCTGTCTCTCTCTCTCTCCAGGCCAGTAATGGGCTCAGAGCAGTGACCACTCCTGTCTCTCTCTCTCCAGGCCAGTAATGGGGCTCAGAGCAGTGACCACTCCTGTCTCTCTCTCTCCAGGCCAGTAATGGGGCTCAGAGCAGTGACCACTCCTGTCTCTCTCTCTCCAGGCCAGTAATGGGCTCAGAGCAGTGACCACTCCTGTCTCTCTCTCTCCAGGCCAGTAATGGGGCTCAGAGCAGTGACCACTCCTGTCTCTCTCTCTCCAGGCCAGTAATGGGGCTCAGAGCAGTGACCACTCCTGTCTCTCTCTCTCCAGGCCAGTAATGGGCTCAGAGCAGTGACCACTCCTGTCTCTCTCTCTCCAGGCCAGTAATGGGGCTCAGAGCAGTGACTACTCCTGTCTCTCTCTCTCCAGGCCAGTAATGGGGCTCAGAGCAGTGACCACTCCTGTCTCTCTCTCTCCAGGCCAGTAATGGGCTCAGAGCAGTGACCACTCCTGTCTCTCTCTCTCCAGGCCAGTAATGGGCTCAGAGCAGTGACCACTCCTGTCTCTCTCTCTCCAGGCCAGTAATGGGGCTCAGAGCAGTGACTACTCCTGTCTCTCTCTCTCCAGGCCAGTAATGGGGCTCAGAGCAGTGACTACTCCTCCTCTCTGCCTTCCACCCCTGTGGTTAGCCACCGGGAACTAAGAGGGGGTGACGGAGGGCCGGGCTGCACCACTCCAGGGTCTCTCCACCGAGCCCCCCGACGGAAGCCCTCCATCTTCACGGTCAGTCTTCTCTCCTCTCGGTCCCTCTCTCAGTCTGTCGGCTCATGTGTCCTGTCATCTCTCTAACGTTCTGTCAGTCTGTCTGTCTCTCTGTCTAGCTGTCGGTCTGTCCATCTAGGCATTTGTGTGTCTGTCCATCTGACTGTCCGTCTAGCTTCCTGTCTGTCTGTACCCCTCGGTCTCACTGTCTGTCCATCCAGCCCCAGTCACCCCACCTTCTCCCTCTCCGCCTCAGAACCGGCGTGGCAGCGACGCAGAGAAAAGAAGTGTGGACAGCAAGGGGGACATCGGCAGCGGCAGGGTCATCCCCATCAAGCAGGTGAGCTGGACAGAGACAGGGTCACTCCATCAAGCAGGTGAGCTGGACAGTGGCAGGGTCACTCCATCAAGCAGGTGAGCTGGACAGTGGCAGGGTCGTCCCCATCAAGCAGGTGAGCTGGACAGAGACAGGGTCATCCCCATCAAGCAGGTGAGCTGGACAGAGACAGGGTCACTCCATCAAGCAGGTGAGCTGGACAGAGACAGGGTCACTCCATCAAGCAGGTGAGCTGGACAGTGGCAGCGTCGTCCCCATCAAGCAGGTGAGCTGGACAGAGACAGGGTCATCCCCATCAAGCAGGTGAGCTGGACAGAGACAGGGTCACTCCATCAAGCAGGTGAGCTGGACAGTGGCAGGGTCACTCCATCAAGCAGGTGAGCTGGACAGTGGCAGGGTCGTCCCCATCAAGCAGGTGAGCTGGACAGAGACAGGGTCACTCCATCAAGCAGGTGAGCTGGACAGTGGCAGCGTCGTCCCCATCAAGCAGGTGAGCTGGACAGAGACAGGGTCATCCCCATCAAGCAGGTGAGCTGGACAGTGGCAGGGTCACTCCATCAAGCAGGTGAGCTGGACAGTGGCAGGGTCACTCCATCAAGCAGGTGAGCTGGACAGTGGCAGGGTCACTCCATCAAGCAGGTGAGCTGGACAGTGGCAGGGTCTTTGACCCCTTGACCTTTCAGTCAGCCAACGTTACACACACAGGTGTGAAAAGGAGTATGAAAAGTGTTACTGAGTCACACACTCCATCAGGATTTCCATCATGCCCCTTTAATTTTACGTTCCATTGCACTGACTATATTCCACCATGACAGGACAGGCAGTCCATCAGAAGACTGATTGCTGGATGAGTGTGTCTGGTGCGTTAATGGCAACTTGGGCCATTGCGGAGTCCAGATGACCAGTGGTACCAAGAATCATAGTGCCATCTTCATTCTTAGACTGTTCTTTCACTGCCTCTTTCCAGAGCTGGACATCCTGCATGTGATATTCTGCATTCTGATGTATCTCCTTGTTTGTCCCTCTCTCCTCTGCTTGTCCTTCTCTCTGACTCCCTGTCGCTGCCCTGTGGACAGAGTATCCTGCTGAAGCGCAGCGGCAACTCTCTCAACAAGGAGTGGAAGAGGAAATACGTGACGCTGTCCAACAACGGAGTGTTGTCCTACCACCCCAATGTCAATGTGAGTTCGCACACAGCTACACAGCAGCACAGTGTCAACACAATGTCCACACAACAACGTGACTGAAACTTATCACGCACTGCCGGACACTGAGGCTCAGGCTAAGCAGCGGTTTAGTGCACCCTGGTGGCCCGAGTGGGTATTGATCTGTCGTCTACTTCTGTGAGGTTCATTCCTTACACATACATGATACAGAAACATCTTCATTCATTAAAGGCTTATTTGCTCATAAGGAGACTTTTCTGGACACTCCACTCAAAGTGCGCTATAGGTAATGGGGACTCCCCTCCACCACCAATGTGTAGCCCCAGCCTGGATGATGCGAAGGCAGCACACAACGCTCACCACACACCAGCTCTCAGTGGGGAGGAGAACAGGGTGGTGAAGCCAGTTCAGAGATGGGGATTATTAGGAGGCCATGACTGGTGAGGGCCAGGGGGAAATTTGGCCAGGACACTGGGGTAACATCCCTACACTTTTCGAGAAACACCTAGGGATTTTTAACAACCTCAGTTTAATGTCTCATCTGAAGAACGGTGCCTTTTTTTATGGTATAGTGTCCCTGTTATTGTACTGGGGCATTAGGACCCACACAGACCGCAGATTGAGCGCCCCCTACTGGTCCCACTAACACCTCTTCCAGCAGCAGCCTTAGTTAAGGTTAACTGAGCTTCCCTTCCTTTTATCGTGATACAACCAGACCTCTGTGCGCAAACATGTGCCGTTGAGAAGACAAGGAGCCAAACAATGGGTCTCAGAAAGGAACAAAAGGACTCAGATGCCTGTGTTTGCATGTGCGTAACCTCTGACCTCTAACCCTGGCAGGACTACATGCAGAATGTCCACGGGAAGGAGATTGACCTCCTGCGCACGACGGTCAAGGTGCCCGGGAAACGCCCCCCACGTGCCGTGACGACCTGCGGCCCCTCTGCCAGTCACAACGGCCTGGTCAGAGACACGGGTGGCACTGCTGTCGGGGACGGGGTCGGCGCGGGTGAGACATGGCACACACTGCGCGGTTCGGCACACTCTCACACCGCTGTACTGCAACTGGGCTGTGCCACCTGTGTATCTTCGTTACGCTGTGAGAAACTCAGTCCGGCTCACTGTCCTCTCCCTCTCTTGCCTCAGCTCCCTCATTCCCCAGCACTCTCCTGCCCGTAGAGGAGAAGAGCGGCAGCGTCTCGCCGCGGTCGGAGAAGGGAGTCCAACGCTGTCCATCTTCGCTGTCCAGCAAGGCACAGAGCGTGGGTACGGCATGCCACACGATGTCACCCCCATCCGTCCAAACTCACTCCCTCACTGACACTCACACCCCTCACACTCTCACTCCCTTACTCCCTCACCTCCTCACTCCCTCACTATCACCCTCACACTCTCACACCCCTCACACTCTCACTCCCTTACTCCCTCACCTCCTCACTCCCTCACTATCACCCTCACACTCTCACACCACTCACCTCCTCACTCCCTCACTATCACCCTCACTATTGCCCTCATTCCTCACTCTCGCTCCCTCACACCCTCACTATCATCCTAATACCCTCACTCCCTCACCTCCTCACGCCTCACACTCTCACTCCCTCACACCTCACCATCTGTCACTCTCACACTGTCACACCCTCACACCATCACTATCGCCCTCACTTCATCACTATCACTCTCACTCCCTCACACTCTCACTCCCTCACACCCTCACTATCGCCCTCACTCCCTCACACCTCACACTCTCACTCCCTCACCTCCTCACCTCGAAACTATCACCCTCACTCCCTCACTCCCATTCTCACTCCCTCACACCCTCACTATCGCCCTCACTCCCTCACTATCATTCTTACTCCCTTCTTTCTCACTATCACTTCTTCACACCTCACACTCTATCACACTCGTTCCCTCACTTCCTCACACCCTCACACCATCTGTCACACTCTCACACTGTCACACCCTCGCTCCCTCACACCATCACTATCGCCGTCACTTCCTCACTATTGCCCTCACTCCCTCACACTCTTACTTCCTCACATCCTCACTCCCTCACACTCTCACTCCCTCACCTCCTCACTATCACCCTCACTCCCTCACTATCACTCCCACTCCCTCACTTCCTCACTCCTTCACTCCCACTCTCACTCCCTCACTTCCTCACTATCGCCCTCACTCCCTCACTATCACTTTCACTCCCTCACTTCCTCACTCTCACTCCCTCACTATCACTCTCACTTCCTCACTTCCTCACTCCCTCACAGCCTCACACCCTCACACCCCTCATATCCTCACTCCCTCACTGTCACATAAATGCACCCCCACAGCCTTCCATGAAAGTCAGATGAGCCTGACATCTCTTTCTCTGCCTGCCCTGTCACTTCCACACCCCTGCTCCCCTCTCCTGCACCCCTCTCTGTCTTTAGACTCTGCTGTCGAGGGCTTGGCTAGCCCCACGTCAGTGAAGGACCACGCCCCTCCCTCTCCAATGATTGACAGGAAGAAGAACCGCAGGAAGAAGAGCATGAACATGAAGGGCGACGCAGCAATGGGACAGGCCGAGGGTGAGCAGTCAGTCAGGGGAGTCAAGGGGCAGGAGCCATTCCAAAAATGACGGGAGAGATATGGGGAAGATAAAGGAATAGAGATTTGTGGAGTGGTTTTTACATGCAGGGGAGGGACTACAGGAAAGGAGCCAGTCACAAAAGAGATGGGAGCGTTACCTACAGGGGTTTCTGCCAATGAAAGAGAAGAGGGGAGGGGCAGAGAGATGGGAGGTGGAGCCTGAAGGCAAACAAAGAACCAATAACAGAAGAGCACTGGCAGAGAGAGACAATCAGAGAATGGAGGCGAAAGGCATGAAAGACAATAGAATTAAAGATGAAGTAGTGGAGGATTTAGAAGAATATAACACCAGCTAATTAGCCACAAAAGCAAAAAGGAGCAGGGCCCCCCTCTGACTGTCTGCCATACTGCAGGAGTGTCAACACATACTAGGGGAGCAACACCAAGGGCTGTTCTTTCCAGACTCCTATGCGCCCCCTGCTGGGAAGGGTATGAGCAGAGACAGGGAGTAATGCTTGATATTGTCACCTACAGAGAGCACCATTCAAGAACTCTTCTCTCTGTCTCTTTCTCTCTCAGCAGGCAAGCTGAATAGCAGGGGTCTCGCTAGTCTTCCTCCCCTCTCCCTCTCTAACGTGCTCCTTCTCTTTCTGTCTTTTTCTCGTTCCTCCCCACTCCCCCACTTCCTGTCTGCTTCCCCGGAAACGCGCTAAACCTCTCCTTCTACAGCTAAACGCAAAATGTGGAAGCTAAAAAGCTTTGGTAGCTTGAGAAACATTTACAAGACAGGTAAAGCCAGCTGTGTGGGGCATGCTGCCGTCTGTCTGTCTCTCCTTGTCCCCTGTGCCCCTCTGCATGCTGACAGTGCTGTAGCCCGTGTGTGTGACTGTGCTCTTCTGCAGAAAGGAAGTTCGAGTTCTGTTTTCTGACATTGCATCATTAGACGTTCAAATCCCTTCTTGGTTTTTCAAAATGCTAGACTTGGCGTGGCAGACGCTGTCCTGTGAGCACACCTTAGTGGACCCAGTGGGACAGTTAGCACAGCTGTGGCCAAGCATTCTTCTGCCCAGCTAATATTGAAATGTTAATTGCTTAATTGCTACAACACATTTCCTTGTTCTTCTCCTCCACCTGAATGGTGCTTAAAGAGAGAGAAACCCTGCAGGGCTGTGGATCTAGAGCATGATGAACTGGTCATCCCTGTGCTGTAGGCAGGACAATATCTCCTTCACTGTCCATATCCTCTCCCATGTCTGGCTCCCTGTCTGTGCAGAGGAGGAGAATTACGACTTCATGATCGTGTCCAGCTCGGGACAGACCTGGCACTTCGAAGCTTCCACCCTGGAGGAGCGCGACGCCTGGGTTCTGGCCATTGAGAGCCAGATCCTGGCCAGCCTGCAGTCCTGCGAGAGCAGCAAGAACAAGGCAAGTCCCAGGCTTCTCACCAGGCCCTCTGGGAGGTCACGTCAAGGGGGGAGACAAGATGGAAACTGCTGAGCCGGGCATCCTTACTTAGGGATTAATGGCTATATTTTCTGTTTAGTATTATCATAATTTGGTGAGTAAATACAACAATTTCCCATGTATATCTGAATGAAGATCCAGTACCTTCCAGGTGATGGCTTCCACCTAGTCTGGAATCATGAATTTTGTCCTTTGCATCTTGCAAAGTGGAGCAACCCCACTGGGGGGGACCGAGGAACTGCCCTGCCTACCCATTGACCCACTCATCTCAGACACACTGAAAGCTCTGCAGCAGCGTACTGGAGACTCAGTGCTAATGGCAGGAAAGACATGTCCCTCAATGACAACATTGCTGGCCTGCCGCTGCCTGCAAATTCACCTCAAATTCAGAGCTAAAAGTACCTGTCAACTCATCCCAGCCCTGCCTTACAAAAGCTGATTTCTAAATGTAAAAGTTCCAGCTGAGGAATATGAGCAGCAAGGAAGTTTGTGGTCCCCCCGATTCTTTTCTACAGGACTGTAAACACCTCTGGCAGCCCAGTTCATTTAATTGGAGTGACAGGAAGTTGATGTGATCGGAAATCCCACCGCTTACACCAATGGCGACTGTGTCTGACCTGTCATATCTGTCTCTCTATTCATCTGTCCACAGACTCGGAGGGACAGTCAGAGCGAGGCAGTGGCGCTCCAGGCCATTCGAAACGCCAAAGGGAACGGCTTCTGCGTGGACTGCGGGGCGCCCAGTGAGTCCTTCAGCAGCTGCCCCCACACTCTCCTCATCTGTCTGCTGGAACGGATTGTGTGTCTCTTCCTGTTCGTTCTGCTCTCATACGCTGATCCATCTCTGTCCCTACACACCAGTCCTATGTCACACTATCCGCTGTCCCCTGTATTCCTGTTGGTCTGTCCATCGTAGTGCCTGAGCCGTCTGTATGTCGGCCTGAATTTCAAGCCCTCGTGCCGACTGTGCCTCTCTCCCTCTCTCTCAGACCCGACCTGGGCGAGCCTGAACCTGGGCGCTCTGATCTGTATCGAGTGTTCGGGGATACACCGAAACCTGGGCACGCACCTGTCCCGCGTGCGGTCCCTGGACCTGGACGACTGGCCGCTGGAGCTCAATCTGGTGCTCACCTCCATCGGCAACGCCATGGCCAACAGCATCTGGGAGAGCAACACGCACGGGCGGCAGAAGCCCACGCCTGATGCCACTCGGTGAGCGCAGGGCGCGAGGCGAGACGTGTGCACAGCTGCCCCGACCTACCTCAGAGCGCTGGGTGTTTGCCAAAAAACCCCACGGTTTTTTAAATGAAGTCGTTTTTGCTGACTGTTTTCCCGTGACAAGCCCTGCGCACTAGCTGCCCTGGCATGGTCACGAGCCCTGTGTCTGTGTCTGTCCGTGTGTCCGTGGAGCAGGGAGGAGAGGGAGTCGTGGATCCGCGCCAAGTACGAGCAGCGCCTCTTTGTGGCGCCGCTGCCCCCGGCCGAGGAGGGCGTGGGGCTGGCGGCGCGGCTGATCGCGGCGGTGATGGAGCGCGACCTGCCGGGACTGCTGCTGCTCCTGGCCCACAGCACCAAGGAGGAGATCAACGCCCCCCTGGCGGCCCCACCCGCGCCCCCGCCCGCGCCCCCCCGCTCCGCCCTGCACGCCGCCTGCCAGCTCCCGGACATCGTCATGACGCAGCTGCTCGTCTGGGTGAGGGCCATTTGCTTTTCCTGGGGGGGGGGGTGATGTTAGAGAGGGGGTCCTGGAGACAGTCCTGAGATGAGCAATACCGAGAGGAGACCCGACTGAGGTCAGTTATCTTGAATTAGAAGCTTGAAGCCCTAATCTAGGCCTCTAGTGTCTATACTTCCACAGATATCAATAATTGCTTGAGGAGACATCATTCCAGGCAGAAACTTCCTCTGCTGGTCTATGACACTAAATGATTAAAGGAAACAGGCCATCCCTGCAGGGATTTCAGATCGCAGTGTTTTTTCACTGCAACAAAACTGTACAGTGCAGCTCGGTCAAATGCAAGTCACTATGGTAGAGTCTGGAACAGTGCAGTATAATACAGAAAACAAGAGTTCAATTACAGAACGGTAGAACAAAATTCAATTATCTTGAATTAGAAGCCTGAAGCCCTTATCTAGGCCTCTAGTGTCTATACTTCCACAGATATCAATAATTGCTTGAGGAGACATCATTCCAGGCAGAAACGTCCTCTGCTGGTCTATGACACTAAATGATTAAAGGAAACAGGCCATCTCTGCAGGGATTTCAGATCGCAGTGTTTTTTTGCGACGCTCCTGTTGACGTCGGACGTTGTGAGCCGCGCAGGGATGTCAGACATGGATAGCTCAGTTTTAGGAGGACAAGAGTCAGTCTTCGAGGGGGCAGAAGCTCTGATGGTGTAGCCCTGGTTTCGGGCACCTGAGGGGGGGGTCGGCGGGGTCGAGTGACGGCTCTTTCTCTCGTTGCTCTGCCCCCGCAGTACGGCAGCGACGTGAAGGCGCGGGACGCCCAGGGCCAGACGGCGCTGGCGCTGGCACGCAGGGCGGGCAGCCAGGAGTGCGTCGACATCCTGCTGCAGCACGGCTGCCCCAACGAGATGCCCCCCGCCATGCCCACGCCTGGTCTCTCCCGCAAAGCCAGCACTGCCAGCCTGAGCCGCGCCAACTCCCGCAGGGGGGTGTCATAGCTGCGAACCCCAACCCCTCTACACCCTCCCCTCCCACCCCCACCCCACCCCCCACCCCCTGCTGGACACAAGCACACAGTGCACAGACAGCCTGCTGCCAGGCCAGGGACACACACACAGGCAGCGGCGGCGTTCCCAAGCGTGCAGGCTGGCAGTAAATCACCGAGGACTCGGACACACACACACAGATTCGAGGATGTGGACATACTGGCACGCAGGCAGGCCGCACCCTCATTGCACATTCTTAGCACCGATACCCAGACACAAAGCCGGTCACAGGGCCAGAGGCGCTCAGCAGTTTAAAAAAGAGGTGACCGGGATAAAAATGCCTTTGTCTCCTGCCCTGAGACAGCGAGCCGTCTCCTGGGCAGTGGGGATCGGTGCAGCACTGACGTTTCGTCTGGGGCAGCTTCACATCCCCAGTGAGGTCTCCAGTGTTGCACGTCACCGCCTCGTCCCGGAGGAGCCCCGGCCAGGCGGGGATAACGGGGCCGCTGGGAGAGTGGATCCCGCTCACGGTCCTCGGAGCGGCGGGCGCAGGGGGCGAGGCCCTCGCCGCCGCTCAGAGCCCGTCCCGGCCAGGTCCACAGCGCGGAGACCCACAGCGATGGCGCCAGTGGCACAAGGCGGGCGGAGCCAGTTACGAGAGCAGGAGCAGGTCGCCGGAGCGAGCTGCGCGTCACGGCAACAAGCGGCATGTCGTGACGGCAGGTACCGCGTCACGACGGGCGACAGCGTATCGCGGCAGCACTGCGGGTTCGGCAGCCCGTCACGATACCGGCAGCCTGCCGCGACAGCGAACAGGGCGTCACGATTGCAGGGATGACCCAAGAGCAAGGGAGCCAAGACGACAACAGACCAGGACAATGATGAGAAACTGTTGGGAAGGACAATGGCGGAGACCGGCTGGGCCACTCCGGACAGGTCTCTGCTGCAAAGCCCAGTTAGCACTCGGGCCGGCCCCCACAGAACTTCGCAGTCGGCCCAGAGCGAGCACCGCACTTTGGAGAGACCCCTCTCCGCCTGGCAGGACAGATTCGGAGGAAACAGGGTCGAGCACAAAGGGAGCTTGAGGAGGTGTTTTGGCAGCACAGGGTCCTAGATACCCCCGCGCCATTGGAAGCAAGACAGCTGGGAAGATTCTCACGAGCAATACCACTCTGCACCTTTAACACAGGAAGTAGGTGCGGACCCCGGAGCCCAACAGGTGCTCGTCTTGCCCAACCAGGTCCAGAGAGAGAGAGCGGGTGTCGAGTCCAGCCTCTGGGATCTTTGTTTCGTTACCTTTCTTGTACAAAACTGAAATTTTTAGATGTGTTTTAAAAAAAAAATCTGTGTTGTGCATTGCAAGGAAGAGTATTGCCGTCCATATCCAGTCCTTGACATCTCTCGTGCATTTGGTTATTAAACGTCGATAAGGTCGAATTACAATGAAAACGTGGGGAGCGAATTCTTACTCTCCCTGGCACGTCGTGCCACACAGAGTAATTAAGAAACCAGCAAACGAGTTGGTGTTGCTTCAGTTCAGGGAGTGAAAGAGCACAGTATTATCGGGGAGCAGGGGTGGCAACATCGTCTTGCAGAAGGTCAGAGTTTACACAAGTCTACTGCTGAGATGGTCTATTCAGATTAATAATTGAAAACTGTTCTAAAAAAAGAGTATTGTAAAATATATATATATAATGATATTATTATTGCTATTGATAATGTATGTACAAGATTGTAATTGTATGTAATGAAATTTGTATGACTATCTAGGATGACTATCTTGTCTGTAACAGGTGATGGGTTATGATTTGACGTTCAGAAATCTGCATCAGTGGTGATGTTTTTTAAGTGATGTTTTCTGTTTAAATATGCTATTTTTTTATTACGCTCAGTGTTGGATTTTTCTAATTCCTGTTCAGGTTACCGTGCTAGGCCGAGGGCCCCGGGTCTTCTCTCAGAATTCAGGCCTGGTCAGCTGTGTCACTGGGCCAGAGCACCAGGGCGGAGCTGTGTGGGTAAAATGACAAGTAACAACACTGTACAGTGCAGCTCGGTCAAATACAAGTCACTATGGTAGAGTCTGGAACAGTGCAGTATAATACAGATAACAAGAGTTCAATTACAGAATGGTATAACAAAGTACGGGCAATACAGCTCAGATCTGTGCCTGTCCAAGACAGCACAGTTAATACAGTACGTCTGGTGCAACACAGCACAGCGTAAACGGTGTCAGATCTCTCATCCTTCCAGCCCCCGAAACACAGCCTGGCTCAGCTCGGACCTGCAGGGGCTGGTGAAACGGGTGTCCAGTATCACAGGACGGAGACACACCACGCAGCGTAACATTGCGTGGGGCCGCACCGCCCAGCGCGAGGCTTCTCTTTTACTTTGTTTTTCCAAACGTGAAACTTTTATCTGCTGTAAAAAAAATAAAACTTTATATGGAAAAGGTATAAAAAAAAGGTTGGTCTGAAATCGTCTTTTGTTCTCCCTCTGCCTTGGCTCTGGCTGGCTGTGCCGCGGTGAAATGGTCAGACCGAGGTGACACAACACCAGACTCAAAAGGGAGCACGCTCTAGCATAGCAGTATCTACCAGCCAGGTGTGGCAGGGCGCGCCCCCTGCACGGTGTGGTGAGATTGTCAGCTAATGCAGCCTACTGGACCACAGGTTAGTGAGAAAATGAAAAAAAAAGTTTTACATACTCAATATTTTCCTATCTGTCAATTTCGACTAGTTCTCCATCTTATTTCTCAAGAAACGGGACAGTTCTTTAGTGTCAGAGTCCGTCCTCCGGCCGCCGGGTGGCGCTGCTACTTTCCAGCCGACTCCGCTGCTCCGTGTGTGTAATGAGGGGTAGTCCGGTTTTTGTGTTGATGTTGAGAAGTGGAGTCCGAAGAAACCAAAACCGAATCGTTAAACAATCGGATTTATGGGTAAGAGGGTGATTTCCTACAGCACACATTTTGGTGTAGTGTCGTGATCTTTCCTCAGCCTCCTGGCGAAGGTCCTGACAAAGAGAGAGGTGTCAGTTTTATTTTAATTCAAGTTCTCGTATCCAGGGGACGCTGGTGTGATGCATTTTTACAGTATTTGTTACATTAGGTCGTTTTTAATAGCCCAGTGTCGGTTTCGTTGCTGCGTTCAAAAGCATCGATTTCGATTCCTCCTCAGTTTGTTCCTGTTGGCAGTGTGATGTTTATACAACCCTGCACGATCGTCGTCGCTGTTTATTTCTTATTTCAGAAGTGCGTTTTTTTGCGGCGAGCAGCAGATCTGTACTCGATAATGTTGCTAAAACGCTGCTCGGATGAGAAACGTTCAAGAAAGTTCAAGATAGAAGAAGAATGTCTAATCCGACATTTTAGCATTCATTGCTAATCGCTGGTAATTGATAATCTTGTTTATTATTATTATTATTATTATTATTATTATTATTATTATTATTATTATTATACCTTTGTGTTTTCCACACGAGGTTTTCTCGCTTGTACTAAAAATTCCCGGTGTTTACCTGGAAGTTAATTGACTCTGTACAGTGTCACCGATAGGTAATACAGTACAATAATTGTACTGTACGTGATGAACTGTTAGTGTTAGTGCCTAGGGCATCTGCTGGTTTTTAGAGCTTTGCTGTGATAAATCTGTTTGCTCGCTGACAGCAGTTTTCTCTGTCTGCCTGTCTGCGCTCGTCTGTCTGCGTATCTGTCCACCCGTCTGTCTGCGTGTGTCTCTGCCTGTCTGGCTTCATGTGTCTCTGCCTGCCTGTCTGTGACCCTGCCTGCCTGTCTGTGACCCTGCCTGCCTGTCTGTGTCTCTGCCTGCCTGCCTGTCTGTGACTATGCCTACCTGTGACTCTGCCTACCTGTCTGTGACTCTGCCTGTCTGCCTGTGACTCTGCCTGTCTGTCTTCATGTGTCTCTGTATGTCTGTGTGTCTGCCTGCCTGTCTGTTTGTGTCTGTTCACCTGCCTACCTGTCTGTGTCACTGCCTACCTGTCTGTGTCACTGCCTACCTGCCTGTGTCTCTGCCTGTCTGTGTCACTGCCTGCCTGTGACTCTGCCTGTCTGTCTGTGACTCTGCCTGCCTGTGTCTCTATCTGTCTGCCTGTGACTCTGCCTGCCTGTGTCTCTGCCTGCCTGTGACTGTGTCTCTATCTGCCTGCCTGTGACTCTGCCTGCCTGTGACTGTGTCTCTATCTGTCTGCCTGTGACTCTGCCTGTCTGCCTGTGACTCTGCCTGCCTGTGACTGTGTCTCTATCTGTCTGCCTGTGACTCTGCCTGCCTGTGTCTCTGCCTGCCTGTGACTGTGTCTCTATCTGCCTGCCTGTGACTCTGCCTGCCTGTGACTGTGTCTCTATCTGCCTGCCTGTGTCTCTGCCTGCCTGTGACTGTGTCTCTATCTGCCTGCCTGTGACTCTGCCTGCCTGTGACTGTGTCTCTATCTGCCTGCCTGTGACTCTATCTGCCTGCCTGTGTCTCTGCCTGCCTGTGACTGTGTCTCTATCTGTCTGCCTGTGACTCTGCCTGCCTGTGTCTCTGCCTGCCTGTGACTGTGTCTCTATCTGCCTGCCTGTGTCTCTGCCTGCCTGTGACTGTGTCTCTATCTGCCTGCCTGTGACTCTGCCTGCCTGTGACTGTGTCTCTATCTGCCTGCCTGTGTCTCTGCCTGCCTGTGACTGTGTCTCTATCTGCCTGCCTGTGACTCTGCCTGCCTGTGACTGTGTCTCTATCTGCCTGCCTGTGACTCTGCCTGCCTGTGACTGTGTCTCTATCTGTCTGCCTGTGACTCTGCCTGCCTGTGTCTCTGCCTGCCTGTGACTGTGTCTCTATCTGCCTGCCTGTGACTCTGCCTGCCTGTGACTGTGTCTCTATCTGCCTGCCTGTGACTCTATCTGCCTGCCTGTGACTCTGCCTGTCTGTGACTCTGCCTGCCTGTGTCTCTGCCTGCCTGTGACTGTGTCTCTATCTGCCTGTGACTGTGTCTCTATCTGCCTGCCTGTGACTCTGCCTGCCTGTGACTGTGTCTCTATCTGCCTGTGACTGTGTCTCTATCTGCCTGCCTGTGACTCTGCCTCCCTGTGACTGTGTCTCTATTCAATTCAATTCAAGGTGCTTTATTAGCATGACCGATGGGTACAATCAGTGTTGCCAAAGCAAATAAAATAATAAAATTAACATAGAACAAAACAAAAAATAGAAGTAAAATAAAATCTACAGACATGTTACAGACATTTACAACAAAGACATATTATATAATATCGACATATACTGTAGGCGGCTGGAGCATTATTGGGAGACGGACTCACTGTTCCTCAGGCTGTGACAGGAGATCACATACTGGGCTGCCAGATCAACTGAGTTCCCTCCTCCCTCTCCCAGTAGGATTGGGAGTCTCTATCTGCCTGTGACTGTGTCTCTATCTGCCTGTCTGTGACTCTGCCTGCCTGTGACTCTGCCTGTCTGTCCGTGTCTCTGCCTGCCTGTGACCGTGTCTCTTCTCCCCCAGTCGAGCAGGGGGCGCGGTGGGGCTGTGTGGCTCAGCGCCGATGGGCATGAGGATCCGGCTGCACGGGGCCGGCCACGCCTCGGGCCTGCTGGCGGAGCTGAACCGCTGCCGCGAGTCCCGCTCGCTGTGCGACGTGCTGCTGCTCGTGGGGGGGCGCTCCTTCGCCGCCCACCGCGCCGTCCTGGCCTGCGCCGCTAGCTACTTCCACGGCCTGTTTGCGGGAGCCGGGGCGGGCGGAGGCCAGGGCGCCCGCGGCAGCAGCTACGCGGTGGACTTCGTCTCGGCGGCCAACTTCGAGAAGGTGCTCACCTTCATCTACACGGCCGAGCTGCACACCGACCTCATCGACGTCGGCGTGCTCTACGAGGTGGCCGAGAGGCTGGGAGTGCGGGAGCTGGTGCGGGCCTGCCACGCCACCTTCCCGGACCTGCAGGGGCTCGGCTCGGGCGAGGGCGCAAAGTCGCCGGGGGCCTCTACCTCCGCAGCCACCGCTGCCACCGCTCTGTGTTCGTCGTCGTCTTCCTCCTCCTCCTCCTCCTCTTCGGGGTGCTCCTCCGCGGCTGCTGTCCCCCCCCCTCCTCTCGCTCCCTCCCGGCTGCCGGACGGGGCGTCCAGGCAGGGTCGTGGCCAGCCGCCATGCCTCTCCTCCCTCTCCCCCTCGCCCACCCAGTCCGCCCCCGCGCCGCGCCCCCTCCCCCAGCCTCCCAAGGCCGAGGATGAGGAGGGCTTCCTGGAGTACGCTCGGGCTGCGGCTGCTGAGATGCCCCTTCAGCCGGGCGCCCCTGACTGTCGGCCCACCCAGACGGGACACGAGCCCCCCGCCGACGGGCTGCCCACCCCGGGGCTCAAGACCGAGGAGGGCGAGGCAGCGAGCGAGGGGGCCCCCCAGCCCCTGGGCTTCTTCGTCCCCGACACCTACCCCGACTCCTCGGCCCAGCTCGGGGAGACCTGCATGCCGTCCTCCTCTTCGGGGGACCCCCTGGAGGGGCTGCGGCTGGGCGAGCCGGAGGGGGAGGAGGCGCTGGGGGTGGGGGACCTCTTCTTTGAGGAGGAGCGTCTGCGGGGGGGCGCGGGGGTCGGGGTGGCGGAAGAGATCATCGAGCTGAGCGACGAGGAGGAGCACTGCGTCGAGGAAGACGACGAGGAGGAGGAAGAGGAGGAGGAGGAAGACCTGGTGTGCCTGGAGAACGGCGGGGGCGGGGGGGGCGCCGGCGGGGGTCAGTCCGCCTGCCGCGCCTGCAAAGCCTGCGGCGCCCTGCTGCCCCCCGACGCCGCCACCATCCGCGCCCACGCCGAGACGCACCTGTCCGACTCGGGCACCTGCCGGGTGTGCGGCGCCGCGTTCGCCGAGCGCTCCAGCCGCGTGACGCACGCCCTCTCGCACGTGGGCATCCTGCTCTTCTCCTGCGACATGTGCCGCCTGCAGTTCGGCAGCCGGGCTCAGCTGGCGCAGCACCGGCGCCAGAGCTCCGCCGCCGGCGCCCCGCCCCTCCCTGCGCCCGGCCAGCACGCCGCGCTCGCCGCCGCCACCCAGGGGCCGGGAGGGGAACTGCGCTGCGCCATCTGTGCCAAGGCCATCGCCAGGGACTTCCAGGTGAGCGTTTCGCGTTGTGCTGTGGCACGGCTCAGCGTGGCGTGACAGTGTGCTTCACAGGCCTCTCTCTGTCCCTGCCTCCCCTCTCCCCAGGCTGTGAGGGATCACCTCCTGGAGCACATCTGCATCCAGTCCCTGCGGTGCGCTGTGTGCGATCGTGCCCACCCCTCTCTCTGCACCCTGCTGTGGCACGCCCTCACCCACCTCTCCCTGCCCGTCTACTGCTGCCCGAGCTGCTCCTGCGGCTTCCTGGAGCGCCCCCTACTGGAGAAGCACCTGGCCCTGCACAGCGGCGAGAGGGAGGGCGAGGAGGAGGAGGAGGCGGCAGAGGACGCGGGCGTGCTGCACTGCTTCCTGTGCCCCCTGGCCTTCCGGTCGGCCTCCGCCTTCCAGTACCACCTGAGCCTGCACAGCGGAGAGCTGCTGGGCGCTCCTGCGCGGGGCGCTAAGCGCAAGGCCGACAGCCTGCTGGAGACTTCCTCTTCCTGCTCGTCTTCCTCTCCGCTGGAGGGCGGCGGCTTCCCCAGCTGTCCCGGCGCCGGCGCCGGCTCGGGGGCAGGGCCGGGGGCGGGCCCGCTCGGCCCAGACGGCCTCCTCCTGGGGCCCGTCGCCGGCTTCCCCTCCGGCCTGCACGTCCTCCCCGGTGCCCCCCCGGCCAAGGCCAAGTGGTACCGCTGCCGGTTCTGCGGGAAGCGGTTCGCGCACTCGGGCGAGTTCACCTACCACCTGCGGATCCACACGGGCGAGAAGCCCTACCAGTGCAAGGTGTGCCTGCGCTTCTTCCGCGGGCGCTCCACCATGATCTGCCACCTCAAGACGCACGCGGGCGCGCTCATGTACCGCTGCACGGTCTGCGGCCTCTACTTCTCCACCCTCAAGCTGGTCACCTCGCACATGGAGCTGCACAAGGACTGCCTGCCCCCCGACTTCAACATCGAGCAGACCTTCATGTACAACGACCACTCCAAGGAGCCGCTGCCCTGCCCCGAGAGCTGACCGAGCTCCGCCGAGCTCCGCGATCCGGCATCCGCGCGGCGGGGTGGAGCCAGGGAGGGAGAGGGGAGGGTCCCGGGTTTTGTGATCGCCGTCTTGACTTCCCGGGCAGTTTGAAAAGGCTGTTTTCGTCCAATCGCCTGTTTTAGACCTGAGCCGAGTGGCTCGTGCCAGATCGGTGCCGGCTGGCTCTGGCTGTGCCGAAGGAGAGCAGGATGGTTTGGAACAGGAGCTCCCTGCAGGCCAGGCGTGAGGGTGCTGTCTTCTGTGGGTGCGTCTTTGTCATCCGGCTGGGTCTTTCTGCGTGAGCTGGCCCTCTTGTTCCTTAAGTGCAGCTGTGGGGCATGCACGGTCGGGGCACGTCAACGGTGCGAGCCGGATTAAGATCCGTTCCCAGCACCGGTGCGGTCGGCACTGCCCTCTGTAACGGAGCTGAGCAGAAACCATCCTGACAGCAAAACATGGAGAGAATTCAGCTGCAGGTTTTCTCACGATTCGTCGTGTAATTCCAGCCTCTTAGCACTAGGGGGCAGCAGCGGTTCGTTTTTTTCCCCCTCACTCCCTTTCGGTTTCCTTCCTTCTCCCTCTCTGCCCCTCCAGCACGGAAAGCCTGAGACGGATCAGACAGCCGCCCGGAGGGAATGCTGAGTTCCCCGCCCGCTGTATTTTATGAAGGATTTTCACTGTTTTCCCCATGTGTTTGTAGACCCATTTTTTATCGTCGAATTGCATACCTCTCGTTCGTGGTATTAATTGATCTCTGCGTACTAACAAACACAAAGACCTTCGGAAACAAGCGACAAGGGTCGTCTTTTCAAACCCTAAATGTAGCAAAGCGGTTTTCGACTCCAGCACCGACTTGTTTTGCGGATGATTATTATAAGGGGAAGATGACGCAGGCCGAACTGTGAACAACCTGACTGTTCCTCAGATCCTCCGTAACCGCCTTAGCAAACTCCACAGGCTGCTCTAAACTCGGAAAACAAGACTGTTTTTTTTTCATTTTTATCTTTAAATTAAAAAAAGAGATTTGTATGTTTTTTATACTTTTTTTTCTGGTCCATTGAGCATCAGGGCATATTGTGGATATTTTTTATTTATCTTTTGTCTGTGTTTTTGTCTGTTTCTGTTTCAGAGTTGAACAAATTAAACTAATTTTGATGATTATACAATTATTAAGCCAGCCTTTGGAGCTCTGCACATTGGGAGTGAGGTTTGGAGTTGTGCACTTGTGTGTGATAGGGGTGAGGTTTGGAGTTGTGCATGTGTGTTGGGAGTGAGGTTTGGAGTTGTGCACGTGTGTTGAGAGAGGTGTGTGCTTGTGATAGGTGTGAGGTTTGGAGTTGTGTGCGTGTGTGTGATAGCTATGAGGTTTGGAGTTGTGCATGTGTGTTAGGAGAGTTTTGGATGTGTGTGCGTGTGATAGGTGTGAGGTTTGGAGTTGTGTGCGTCTGTGTTTTGTGATTGAGGTTTGGAGTTGTGCGTGTGATAGGTATGAGGTTTGGAGATGTGTACATGTGTTTGTTGGTAGTGAGCTTTGGAGTTGTGGGTGGTGATTGGGAGTGAGGTTTTGTTTCAGAATCTGCAATGTGCAGTAATTCTACGTGCATGAACACCCAGGGTGTCTCTTTATTCAAATGTTGGTATAGAAATTGTCCTCATTTTAATCTGCTGAAGGAAAAGGATGAAGTTGATTTAATTATTTCCTCCCAAACAGCAACAGTTTTACAGCACGTTCATCATATCTGCTGTTTTTTTTCCCATGATCCCTGTATTCAGGGTAGTAGACACAGAAAACAATGAACAGCGACACAGCTTTCAAAGCCCTGCACGCTGGGAGGCCAAGCAGGGAAGTTGGATGCGCTACTGTTTCAGGCAATGGCTTTTCCTGCTGGTGCCGAGTCCTGACCCCTGACCTCTGACCCCTGCGCTACAGGCTCTGGCTTGGCTTTGTGTAGCTTCCTCCCATTGTATCTCTCCCAGTTCTGCTCAGTCAGCAGCAGTGGAGCCCAGTGGAAAATGTTTGGAGACTGTGGAATGTGAGTGTAGCAGCTCATCAGTCATCTCCCATGTTACTGACTCCACTAGGCACTGCGTGCAGACTGTGTCTGTCCTGTGGGCAGCAGATGCACAGCTCCAGTCCCAGGGGCCCACAGAGTCAGTGTGTTGGGTAAAAATCAGCGTTAAATAGCAGAAATAGAAAATTAATTGTGCCCAAACTCCCCCCACCCCATGAGTTTGGCCATGTGAATGATCATCACACAAGCTAAAGGACATGGTTACAAATCAATGGAAAACTGAGGAGGCACTTCTTTATACAAAGAGGTGTGGGAGTCTGGGACAGCTTACCCAGTCATGTTGTAAAAGGCAGTACCTGAAGCACCCTTGTTGTGCAGGAATGGGCTCCCTGGGGCTCCTGTACCAGATCCCTCCTCCTTGGGCGTACTCTTTCCATGACACGCTTGTCAGGCCAGAGCAGTACAGATGTTCCACAGGTCTCGGGTTCCTATTCTGAATCTGTGGTCCAGCTTTTGCAGATACAAGTCTGGTCCCTGGACTCCATATCTTGAAGCTGGATGGCTGATATGTGATAAATGTCATAGTGACAGCTGATCTAAGCCCTTTGAGAACATGGAGGTGAAAGCGGACTAGTGCCTGAACCTGTTGTATCATTCAGCTCTGGGTTTGTGTGGAGATCCTGTCCTGGTTAGTGGAAACTACAGTGAATGAGTAAACTTTAAAAAGTCGCCATAGACAAAGCAGTGTAATTTAACAAAGAGTTATTGTCTCACTGTAAATTATTTATTTGTGTAGCACATACCCTTGACCAGGGTGTTTTACAATATATACAGCATATATGAAGATTGTAATAGTTTTAATACAAGGATATAGACTACAACAGGAATAAATTATTAAAAATGACTAAGGCCAGCGCACACAGGGAGAACACTACCAGCTAGCCAAGGTGAGCCGATAAGAATTCGGACAGGGGATACAGAGAGTGACGAAGGCAGCCTGCTGGGGTGTGTTCTGTGTCTGCAGGGACTGGGAGCAGCTCGGGAGCCGGGCTGTCCGCGTGCTTCCTGACGGGCCGTTCAGAGGCTGAGTTCCGGAATGACGAGCTCCCGGCCGAGCTCCCGAGAGATCAGGGAATTCATCGAGCCGTTTTATTCCCGGGAGCTTGCGCTGTTCAGGGCAGCCGCCGGCCTGGTTGTCTGAAAAGGTTCTGGTATGGATTTGTTTTGGGCCGGGCTGCACAAAAGAAACAACAAAGGAGAAAGCTCCAGCACAGGCCGGCCCGGTGAGGGGGCGCCTGCGGGATCGCAGGGAGGGGAGCGAAGGAGCTAACCGGAAGAGGAGCTGGGAGCTGCGGCGCAGGGCGGCGGACGGTTCCGATGCCAACTAGCCTGCCACCTGCCCCGGGCGCCCCCACGGACAGCTCCCCGTGCCTTCCTAAGAGATGACGACCGAGTGGCTGGTGGTGGAGTCACTGGCCTCCCGGTCCTTCCTCCTGGCCCCCGCAGGCTTGCCGTTGGCGTCGTGGGGCTCGGCTTGGGCGGCCTCGCGGGGGATGTAGCGCACCACGGTGTTGATCAGGTCGGTGCGGAAGCTCTTGCTCAGGAAGTTGTACAGGATGGGGTTGGCGACGCAGTGGAAGAGGGAGATGCACTCCACGATGCAGTAGGAGAAGTACAGCAGCTCCACCAGGTTGCAGCTGAAGCTGGTGGGCGACAGGTCGTCCAGCATGAGCAGGAACATGACCAGGTGGTAGGGCAGCCAGCAGAGCACGAACACCAGCGAGTAGACGTGCACTATCCAGCAGTCCCGCCGCCCCTCCACGCCGGGCACGGCCTTCACGGCGCGGGCGATGAGGATGTTGAAGGTGACGATGATGGCGCCGGGAATGAGGAACTCGAAGACCAGGCAGATGAGGGTGACGGCCGTGTACCACTCGGCGAAGCTGTGCGAGGGCAGCATGTAGCAGCCGGGCTCGTCCCACTCCAGCAGGTCCACGTGCACGTTCTCGATCAGCGTCAGGAACAGGGCCAGCGCCCACAGCGAGCCGCAGATCAGCGCCCGGCGCCGCCTCTCCGGCGGGCCCCAGCTCTGCGCGGGCCGGGCCAGGGACAGGTAGCGCTCCACCGTCATGTAGGCCAGGAAGAAGGTGCTGCCATACATGTTGACCACAAAGACCAGGTGCGTCACCTTGCAGAGGGTGCGGCCCCAGAGCCACACCCTGTTCAGGATGACCTCCAGCATGTAGAAAGGCAACACCAGCATCACGCACAGGTCCGCCACGCCCACGTTCAGCACGCAGAAGGTCACCCCGCTCCGCGAGTGGCGGCGCCGCCAGTTCACCCACACCACCAGGGCGTTCTCCGCCAGCCCCACCATGAAGAGCAGCAGGTAGAGTAGGAAGAGCACCATGCGCCGTGCGTCCTCGTTCAGCTCCAGCGTGCACTCGTAGAAGAACCAGGGCAGCGAGCCGTTGTGCTCGTGCAGGTGGTCGGAGGAGTTGGGGAAGCTATCCATGCTGGCGGAGACCTGCGGACAGAGAGAGGGGGGGGAGAGTTTTCTTCCTTGGCACTGATAACAGGGCAGTTGGGCTCTGAAAACTCTACAGTGCTCCGGGGAAGACCTAACTTAATACGTCGTGTTCATGGGGAATCGATCTGCAGAAGACAGCGGACAGTCAACGGTGAAACACGCCAGTGGACACAAGCAGAAACTGCAGGAAAGAGCACTTAACACTGAGAGCAGGAGGGACTTCTTTACACAAAGGGGTGTGGGAGTCTGGAACAAGCTGCCCAGCTGTGTCGCTGCCTCCCTTTAAGGAGCGGCTGCATGAGATCCTTGCTTCATAAAGGCATAAAAGTTACAGATAAGAGGAGGCCTTCCGCCCCTCTGGTTCGTATTGTTGCTAGTAGCTGACCGATCTGAGAATCACGTTTCTGCTGCCTGTGTGTATCACCCTGCACTTGTCTGCCTTGCGCGTCATCTGACAGGCGGTTTTCCCCATCCTGAATCTGGTGCAAGTCCTTCGGGAAGAGCAGAGGTCTTACTACAGATTCCGTGCTTTATGGATTCTTCTATACATTCGATTTCAGAATTCACCCTTTACCTGTACTGTTTTCCATCCCTTGACCAGTGGTGTCAATTAACACCTACATTACCATGCAAGTCTGCAGCGTGCAATGTCAGAATTGATCAGATGTGCGAAACTTTATCGGATCCCTAAATTAGCCTTCCGAAGCTCCGTCTCTACCATATAATCTTTCCGGTTTAACCCACTAGTGCTGCTTCCTGTTCAAAAACGCTTAAACACAAGCAAGACCTTTCCTGTTGACAGATCGGCCCCTCGAATCCTACTGCCAGACAGATGAGCCTCGAAAAGTTTGAACGTTAACTTTCAGGTGATCAAGAACCAAACAGGCCAGCAGTGCTGTCACAGTTTCTATGCTTGTCACCTGCGCAGGCGTCTGCACACAAACCTCAGCGGCCACACTGAATAGCACAGACATGCAGTTGATTTTAATTCTCACACACACACGTGCACACGTGTTATTATCTCTGAATACTGACATTCCTCAGCATTTACGAGTGTTTTGTAAAATATGGCCAGCGAGCATTATACTCTGTAATGCTGGACGCAGAAACGCCCTCGAGACCATGGGAGGTGAAGTTTACCTTCAGCAATGCAAGATTCACAAACAGGGTTCTCACGGTCTTTGCAGTTTCTAAGAGCAGAGCGGCTCGTACCTGGAGCTGAGGGGCGGGCACTCAGTTCATTGGCGTTGAAGGCGCTGTCGAAGGCTGGACTGCGGACTCCCGATGACCGAAGACGACTCTCCACTGGCTGCGAGCTCTCGGACACTCTGGACTCCCCCAGACGGGAGCAGCATGATAAAACGACGCCCAGCCCCAAACCTCCCCTCCCATGACTACCAGCACAGGACATCCTCCCTCCGAGGGAGGGGGGTGCAAACAGGAAGGCCCTGTGGGGGCCAGATTCCCCCTCTTGACTCGCAGGCCCCAGCACCGGTCCGAGTTACTGCCCGTTCTGAGCATGGACAGCTGCACACTCGGTGGCCCCTGCCAGCTCTGTGTGGTGCGTGCCTCTGTGTTCAGGCTGCAGGTTCTGAACGGGCCCGGCTGACAGAGTGTGGCAGGAGGCTGCAGTACGACATGACTGAAGGCGATGCCCAATGCCCAAGACCAAGCTGGGTGAGATTCTCAGATCGGCTGTCTGAAAGCAACCGATCAGGTTAGACAGGCCTGCTGAGGGGTCTGATGTCTTTGGAAAGTGCTGTGCCTCTCCAGGGCTGTGAATGTTCAGCCCCGGTCTGTCACTGAACGGCCTCACACACCAAACCCTTTCGTGTTGCCATGGACCTGCAGCTAGAAGGGTTGGTTCCGGGGTCTGTCTGGAGAATCCGAGCCCTGCTGGGTTGAGCTGCCCCTACGCCCCAGGGGGTGGGGTCTCCTAATTCTGAGCACTGGCCACACCACACCTGTGTGATATTGATCAATCAGGCCCGTGATCTGCTCCCTTATCAGAACTGTGGAGACGGAAGAGGGCTTGCATTTGGGTGCTGCGTGATCTCCAATTGGATTAACCAGGGTTCTGCTGCCTGCTGGGTGAGGTCTGCACAGTTCTTGGCACTTCCAGTGAGCAGCAGACAGCCCACCCTCTTTAATCCAGGGGTCCCCAATCCTACACAGTGGGACCCCCCCCCCACACCAGACAGGTTTTGTTCCACCAGAGCTCCCGATTAAACAATTGGAGCCTTAACAGGCCTTTTTACTATTGTGTTTCATAAACACCTCAAAACCGCCAGCCGTTGAGCAGACATAAACCATGCAGAGGTTCCAGCCCAGGAGCCTGCTGGTTCAGGTCAGGAGTTGTGGGGGTCCCCAGGACTGAGACAGTGAACCCCCAGTTTTAATCTACCTGCTATTGACTTGTGGGCTCTCCGTTCCCACTTTTCCCCAGTGTGGGTGCTTTCTGCTGGAATTCAGTCCGGAGCAGAGCTCTGCAGCAGCAGGGGGGGGGCGTGCTGGCGGGGGGGGTGAGGGGTGAGGGATGGGCAGCAGTAAATCTGCAGCGTTGAGAATTCCTCGAGAGCTAATCACATAAACAGCACACACAATGCCAGGAAACCTCTGGAGCAGAGTGGCGCTGGGAGGTGTGGTGGACAGAGGAAGCCTGTGGGACATTAACTCTCATCAAGGAAGAGGACACTCATGGAGCCCCTGCCCCTCCCCAGCCCCCGAACTGGATCGCCTGTTTGTCTCCCGAAGCCACAGCAGTCATGCAGCTGGAGGCCCCGGCTCCTTCGTGCCGCTCCGCGTCTTCGGTCCAGCCAGCCCAGGCCCCGGACTCCGGAACAGAGCCTGGGGGCCTGCAAGTTTGTTTTGGCAGTTCCTGGTATTAATTGCAAATTAACAAGACCCCATCTGGAAGAGCCGCGCTCCTGATCCGTCAGCATTTTTTTTCCTTCTCCTGGTCATGTTAAGATATAAAACAAACAGATAACATCTGCCTCCATCTTTTTAAAGGTACTTTCTGCCGGAGAAACAGGAAACACCTTGTCAGCAGAACTATGGCTTCTGGAAAAGGGCGATCCGTCGTGTCCTTGACCTGATTAAGTGTTGAGGCCAGAAAAACAGCCCCCTCCCACCACCGCCACCTCCCATCATGCCTGAAGTACAGCGGAGGTCTGGTAGCACTGCAGGACAGCGAACACCCCCACACCCCAAGTTCACCCAGCTTTAAAATGAAGACCCCATACTTGCATATCCCTGATACAGACCTGTCAGCTGGCATAGGACACAGGGTTATGGTTTCCATCCCTTGACCAGTGGTGTCAATTAACACCAGGCTGTATTTACAAATCTCCTTGGCGACTCGTGATGCCATGAACAAGCGAGCTGTTGACCTGGGAGGATGGAAGTTACGCACAAGCAGAGAGCAGCCCCCACACCCCCTCTGTGCCACAGAGCATCAAGAACAGCACACGAGGGGAAAGCAAGAGAGGATTGCGAGCTGAAGCCACTGATTCCCAACTCCAAGCTGCAGAACTTCCAGAATCCCGATTTGTGCACTAATGTGGGCTTCACCAGCTCTTCCGATGGTCCGATATCGGACTAGGATAGACTGTCCGCTGCTCTCGGATGACAGCGGAGAGCGCAACTCCAGCCCTAAGGGGGCCAGAAGGGTGCTGGCTGTCCTTCCACGTGACTCAGTAACCAACGGTAAATCATCGGTCAACTCAATAGGTACAGTAGTACTTGAAAATGTCTCTTAAAACTACATATTGTAGTCACTTCCTCTGGTTTAGCTGGCAAACTGTTGCAAAGTTTCACCAAATCAACAGCAACAGCAGTACATGTCATTATGCCCCTTGGGCCTTGCCTTGGGTCTTTGTGGTCGATCACCGAGTTCTCACATGGGCCCACATGAAGCCCTGTGCATCCTGCACTACAGCTTTTTTACACCACTCAGGGTATTAAGTCATCCGCTCAGCAGGAAAACAAATTAGAGTGAACATAGTACCTGAGCCTTTAATTACCTGATTGAGAACTTTAAGTGCTTGATTGGACAAGTGGAAGCCTTCTCTTGCTCTTGTGAAGCTGGAGACTTAGAGAACTACTAACGTATTGGACTGCAGACCTAATGTATCAGAGCTGGAGATCACTGGACTTCATGGAAATAAAGTACTTTCTCTACAAGTGAGCTGTGGGAAAACGTGAGAGATTAATCAAGTTAGTCAATCGACCAGACAGACTAATGAATGATTTCAAATAACATATCCGGATTAAAGGCAATCCTGAAAATATATGCATAAACATGGAAACAAACTCATAATTTAAAACAATTCATAACAAGGCACTATTGGTAATAAAATTTTATTTTTGCTTGTTTGGTTGTTAAATAAGCGTGTAATTTACATCCAAGAAAAGCAGGAGAGGTAGGACCTAGGACCAGAAAAAAACAGCATCGTCGTACTGCGGCTGCAGTACCGGCAGGCGGGTGTAGGGGGCGCTATGCGAAGATGTTTGCGATGAAGTCTCGGAAGCGCTTGGCGTACTGCTCAGGGTGCACTGTGGAGATTTCCGCACCAGCCTGGGAGACAAAGCAGAACATCAGTCTGTGCCTCAATCAGGCACCAGCCTGGGGAACAAGGTCAGTACATCTTAACTATAAATATGATCGCTGACACTTATATAGTGATTATCTGGACATTCCATTCCAAACGCTTTACAGGGAATGGGGACTCTCCTCCACCACCTGGATGATCCAATGGTAACCGGAGTGCCCAGTACCTCCCCACACACCAGCTCTCAGTGGGGAGGAGAGCAGAGCGATGAAGCCAGTTCAGAGAGGGGGATTATTAGGAGCCCATGATTGATAAAGGCCAGGACATCAGGATACCACCCCTATTCTTTTTAGAAATCCCAAAGATTTTAAATGACCACACAGAGTCAGGACTTCATCTCTCCTCTGAAGGACGGTGCCTCTTTTACAGTATAGTGTCCCCATCGTTATATTGGGGCATTAGGACCCACACAGACTGCAGGGTGAGCGCCCCCTGCTGGCTCCACTAACACCTCTTCCAGCAGCAGCCTTAGTCTTAGTCTTAGACCAGGAGGTCTCCCTTCCAGGTACTGGCCAGACTCACACCTGTTGAGCTTCAGGGGGCCGACAGTTTTGAGCTGCAGGGTGATATGGCTGCTAAGGAACAGTCTAGTCTGTCACAGAAGAGTAACTATGTTGTAAGGACAGAGCTTTACTGTGCAGACAGTATCGGTAGACTTATCTGAAAGTGTATCACAGAGCATTACTGTTCACACCAGAGACAGTTCCATTAGGGTCTTTACTGCAGTAAGACATTAAACCAGTCAGTGTCCTGACTGAACCCCGCTCTGCTCTCGTACAGTCTGGCTCTCCTCCGCCTGGCCTCACCCCAGTGGAGGACGCAGTAGATCCCATCTTATGTGTGAAGTACTTTGGAATGAAAAGCCCTGTCCAGATGCCAACAAATTAACAATACAATAAGCGGTACTCCAGGGGAGTGTTTTTGCTGACTAGCCCCGGAAGAAGCCTGTTTTCTCAGGGAATGTTTGCAGAGGGAGCTCCAGCGAGCTGCGACTCTCCACCCCTCCCCTCGCTCACCCCGTGCTTGACCGTCTTGGCCGCGTGCGCCGCCTTCTTCTTGGTGTCGTACTGCGTCAGCACGTCGATCAGGCCCATGAAGTACACCTCCCTCTGGGGGGCACCTGCAGCAGGGGCAAAAGGTTACCCACGGCGCGCGGAGCGCCCCTCTGAGTGGACTACAGCATACAGGTGGGGCTGAAGTGTTAGAGCATGCTCTGGGGGCAGGGCTGAGGCAGCTGTATGGACTAGGGTTAAAGTCAATGATAAGTTAGTTATAGGTTTCCTGCTCAAACAATTTCCCACAGACAAATTCCAGTGTGTACTTGTCAGCTCTCCAGTGTTTCCCGGGAGCCTCCTAGAATTTGGAAACTTCACTGAATGGTTTTGACTTGGGTATGACTTAAGAGATACTCCTGTGGAAGCCAGTTTAGGTCTGGTACCTGGGAAGTCTCATGTGGTTCGAGACACATGTCCCTCTATCGGTCTCACTCACCAGGGGCGCTCTTGACTGCATACACATCGACGTAGGGGTCGAACTCTCCTGGCCCCAGTGGCTTGTGGGTGTTCAAGTAGCCAGCAATTCCCTCGGGGGAGTTGCCATAGGAACCCGTGATGGCCAATCCGTTCTCTGACTCCGCCTCCTCCTTGTGACAGGGCTCCTCCTCTTCCTCCTCCTGCTCCGCCCGCGAAACGTCATGGATCCCCAGCAGGAGGCTGTAGTCCATGATCTTCAGCTGCACCAGGAACTGGACACACCATGCGGAACGAGAAAGAGCGCTTCATCGCTGGCCGCCAGAGGAGAGAGGAGCGGCTGCCCAGTGAGGGAGGAGCAAGCGAGAGAGAGAGAGATGGCTCCCTGCCTCACCTCCACGTCTCTGTTGAGCTTCTCCATGAACCTCTCCTGCTGCTCCTCGCTCACGTACACCTTCTGCATGTTGTTCCTGAAGTCCATGTCCTTGAAGGTGGGCAGCTCCTTCACCTGGGGGCGCAGAGAGACACAGGCAGTACGTACAGTTGCAGGAATAGGCACTCTGTACGCGTCCTTGACTAGCCAAGGGCAAGATATGCTGCAGTTCTGCTCTTCAAGCCTATTTCATGCTCCTTCATGCTTCCTGCTTTTCTAGTGAATAACAGGCATGGTGCAGACAGGAGAGATGAGGGCTCCTGTCTGAATGTGGCGCTACCCTGATCGGTACCCCGTTCAGAAGGACAGGCTCGCCCGAAACGAACCGCCAGCTCTTCAGCCAGTGTTACCTTCTCTTTGTCACTTGCTTCCCTGGACACCAGCGATCCCTGGAACACAGTAAAGACAAACAGATGTCCCTTTTCAGTGCTGTTCTCTCACAGCAAGACCTGAAGAAGTGCATCCTGACGTGTACTTTTGCATATACTGTAAGTTTGCTGTTGTATACCGTGCTCTGAGTAGAGTAAAGTGCAGTCAAACAGGGGAAAAAAGGGAAAAAACATCCAATTCCATGCATCCCAGAGCTCGGTGCCACAGTGGTGGTGATGTAAGAGTGGTAGGAGTGTGCCCCCTTGTGGCTGTTGTTGGTACCTCTGGTACCCAGCTTCCCCATTTGATTTAACACAACACAGGGCAACTTCCTCCATCTTTTCCTCCTGTGCAAATATTGTTCTCCATATTCTTACTTCACTTAAATTTTTAAAAATCCACATGCACGGTCTCGCCAGGTTTGCACCTGAATGGCCTGACTGCAGGCCTATGGACATGAGAATCAAGGGATTTCAGGACTGCTGGGCTATTGAAGAACTTCTTCCATTCCACAGAAACTATCTTTCAAACATGACGGTTTATGTACTTTGGATGGTGATTCACCACTTCATTAACAAGTTTAATGTCACAGGAACAGGTAAAGATTCGTTCCATGCTGAAAAGAAAAAACACAGCGTTTCGGCTGTGAAGCTGTCTGCAGGTGTGATGAAGGCTGAAGAAAGCTCCACAGCAGAAATGTGTTTCTGGTCTTTTCCTTTCAGCACGGAATGACCCTTACCTGTTCCTTTGCAGCCCACGCCTGCTGACACAGCTAGGCTGTGCTACCCAAGTTTAATGTCGGCCAACTTTTATCTAAGCGACTTACACTTGTAGCCGTTTGTCCAGCTGGGGGTTTATATGACAAAGAAGTACCCTGCTCACTTGTGTAAGAGCCGTGCCTCCGCAGTCAACAGCGACGCGCACGGCTCTTCGGTTGGCTGTAGAGAGTGTGGAACCATGGTGCTTTGCAGAGACTGAGCCCGCCCCCCTCGCTCACCTTCAGGTCGTACTTCCTGTGGACGAGGAGCCTGTGGCTGAACATGTTCCTCATCACCAGCAGGTAGGTGTCCTCGCTGTCCACGCTCACGCGGTACATCCCCAGGAACTGAGGGAGCAGGGTGCTGCCGTGGCTCTTCACAATGTGCTGATGCACAGACAGAGAGAGGGGGAGAGAACGCGCCAGACGGCACGCGCAGGAAAAGGGATGAGGCTGCGCGAGGGAAATCAGCCAGCTGCCGTATCGCCCTGCATCACGCAACCCGCAGCCCACTCAGGCTCAGCGGGTGTGGGTCTGGCCAGCACCTGGAAGGGAGACTTTCTGGGAAAGATAAGGCTGCTGCTGGAAGAGGTGTTAGTGGGGCCAGCAGGGGGCGCTCACACTGCGGTCTGTGTGTAGCCTAATGCCCCAGTATAGTGATGGAGACACTATACTGCAAAAAAGGCACCGTCCTTCAGAAGAGACGTAAAACCGAGGGCCTGACTCTCCGTTGTCATTAAAAATATCAGGGTGATTCTCAAAAAGAGTAGGGGTGTTACCCCTGTGTCCTGGCCAGCTTTCCCCCTGGTCTTTACCAGTCATGGCCTCCTAATAATCCCCATCTATAAATAAATTCCTTACAGCACCTTTCTGGACAATCCACTCAAAGCATCACTCTGCTCTCCTCCCCACTGAGAGCTGGTGTGTGGGGAGAGTACTGATGCACTATGGCTGCTGTTGCATCACCCAGGTGGTGGAGGGGAGTCCCCGTTACCTGGAAAGCCCTTTGAGTGGAGTGTCCAGAAAAGAGCCGTATAAATGTAAGAAATTGATTTTTTTCAATACTGAAGTGACAGTGACAGACAGAGACAGCGCGATGAATGCACAGACAGAGAGCATCAGCTCAATCCTTCACTACGTGTTTGCAGAGCCCCTCATGTGCTGAGTGAAAAAGGGGTGCCGGTACCTGGTGGTATTCAGACAGGATGCTGTGCACGTTGGCCACATCCTCGCTGGAGATCTGCTTGATGACGAGGGTGCGGTCGTACGAGGTGAGGAACAGCCCCTCCTCCCCCTCCCCGCTGGCGGGGGGGCTGCGCGCCAGCGACACCTGAAAGTGAGGGTGGGTAGAGACACCGTGAGGCAGGGAAGGGCCACAGGGGGTCCCCAGGCTGGGAGCAGTGCTGGGCTGTGCCCTCCATGTGACGGGTCATTGAAGGGATCAGTCCTATTGCAGCCCCGCCCATGCCGAGCCCATCACACCCTCCAGAACAAGTGTACCCAGTTATCTGGCCAAAATAATCCCGGTTTTGACGGGGCAACACTGGCACTGGCCCGGGAAATTCCAGTCCCCACAGGAGCGGGAGAGATGTCTCGGATAAAGAGGGATGTGGCAGAGGAGGCTATCCATGTCACTGGAGATCAGAACGCCAGCAGTGAGGACTGGCCAGATCTCTCCAGAAGCAAGCCGGCCCTGCACCTGGTAATCCTGGTCCTCGATCCCAAAGCGCTCTCGGAGGTTCCGGAAAACCTGCGGGCAGTACTCCTTGAACTTGAAGTGACCGGGCAGATTTTCCCTGCAAAGAAGAAAAGGAATGATTTATTTAGAAAAATACCCAGAGCTGCCCATCTCCAATCCAGTGGGGCTGGAGCTATCTCACTGCCTCGCTACACCACCTCAGCCTCAGGAGCTCAGCCTGCTTTTATCCGAGAACTCCGCTGCCCCTCATAATGAGCCTCACAGGGGCTCTGTCTGCAGAGTTTCCTGCAGGAACCCGTGTGCTCAGGCTTAAGGAAACGACATTGCTGCTTAGGTCCTTCCGAAGAGGACCGGGTGAGACACTGGGACGGTTGAGCCGAACGGAGTGCCTCTTGCTCAGAACCTTCATCCCGATTCTCCCCAGCCGTGCTCCAGCAGAGCAGGTCCCAGCCAGGAGCGCCCCACTGCTGCACGGAAAGTTCCTGCGAATTCACGCTCCCTCTGCACAGCCGTTCAGTCCAGAACTCCCTGCCAGCCCCAGATTCCTGCAGGGATTAACGGATTGTGCAAATCCATTCCAGGCATTGTGGAACTCAGCCACCAGCTCCTACCAACAGACAGACTGGAGCCCCCATCGCCCAGGCCTCCCTCCTAGAGCAGGGCCGTGACCGGCTGCACACACAACCCGTCTACCGCCAGCCAGAACAAAGGCAGATTCCTTGCCCTGTGCCTGCTTCAGAGACCGAGACCCACAGGAACAATCTGATTCTCCGCAGCAGCAGAACCTCCCGGTTCTGGAGGAACCCATCCCTTTGGGGTTTCATATGATGTGGGCTACTGGGTATGTAGATGAACGAGTCGGCCCATTTACACCTCGAGCAATTATTCTCAGCTGCTGAACAGGTGGGGATCTATCTTCTCTGTTAGATGCCTCAAGAAGACCAGGTCTATTCCCAAGGACCCCAGTCACCCCCACCAAAATCTGTTTACCCTACTACCTCTGGAAAACAACACCAAAGCACACAGACAAAGACCAACACATTTCAAAACGGCTTTTCCCCCCCCCAGGCAATGAGACTACTAAACAGCCAACCACAGCAGCCACCAGCAAGTGGTGATAAATAAACCACTGATAAATAGTCAGTCCAGTGAAACTGATAAGGTGCTCCTGCATCTTCCTGATACTTCGCATTCTCAGGATATAAATGACAGTGCTGAATACCTCCTAGCCCCACCACATGTCCTTGTGTTATTTATTGCGTGAATGTTGTAAATTGTCATTTATTGTACTCTACTCTGTAACCTTAATTCAATCCACGTCTGTCCTTGGCGAGCTTGCAGGAAAAGCATTTCATTGCTGACAAACACCAGCGTGTGCTGTATTGTTGTGCATTGATAAATCAACCTTGATAGATTGATAGAGCGGGACAGCGGTCAGTTAAGCGACGACAACCGGTCCCACACAGCTGCAGGAGCCGAGCCAGGGCCCGGCGCGCCCACCTGTTGAACAGGTGGTTGTTCACTCTGATCTTGGTGTTGGCCTTGAAGTCATCGGGCAGCAGCATCACAGGCACTGGCACCTGGCTGAGGTCATTGATCTGCGGACACAAGAAGGCGCAGCGCTGACACCGCGTGCAGAGCCAGAACAATACAGGACCCAAGGGCACACCAGAAACTGGGGGGTCTCGGCGGCAGAAATACTAGCAACACTCCCCCCCCCCCCATCTCATCTGCAGGGCCTCTGTAAGCAACACGCGGGACACAGCTCTGAGCCAGTCCCATTCATTCTGCCTAATTACATCCCGAATTCAAGAGTGTCCAATTCCGGTTGCCGGTTCATCCCGCTGCCGGCAGAGGAATCCCACTCCGTTGGACCCCTAAGCAAGGCCCTTAACCCCGACTGCTCCAGGGGCGCTATACATTGGCTGACCCTGCGCTCTGACCCCCAGCTTCTCTCCCTGTCTGTGTGTCTCGTGGAGAGAAAGCTGGGGTATGTGAAAAAGAAATTCCTAATGCAAGAAATTGTATATGGCCAATAAAAGTGATCTTATCTAATTCCAGTCCAGAGAGTTGGTGTGTGCAGGTTCTAACTCCAACCCGGCAATTAAAGAGCTTAATCAATGCAGCAGCTTCTCCCAGCTCTTCGTGTGCGACTGCTTTAGACAGAGCCAGAAGCGCTGCTGACCAGGACTGGACGTCCCTGCAGCGCTGGAGCCGCTGGAGCCGTGAGCCGACAGCCGGCTCTCCGGCTTGACGCCGTCCAGGAGCGAGTGCAGTGACAGCCGGCCTGCGCTCTGTCAGCCTCCTTATTTTAAACATCTCTGACAAGCGTGTACATTACACAATATAACATGTCCCATTGAGAGCATGTTGGAGTTTGACACGTTTCCACTACGAAGATTGTATAGTCGTTTTATTTTGGTCTTAAACGCGGAGGAGGAGGAGGAAAATGTTTCATTTCAGCAAGGAGACAGACTAACGACAGCCCTCCACGCCTTCGACTGACCGCCCCGCTGTGAACTCGTCACATCACCGGGTAGCTAAACCTCACCGAGGGGCCCCCGCTGCCGGTCCTGAAGGGGCGGTGTTTCATTCCTACTCCGCCGTTAACAACCTGGAACAGCGGGTTACAGCTACCTGAAGTTGAGTGCTATAAGTTACCGCCTTAGCTTCACAAATGTAGCTTTTTTACATTTTTTTCCGGGTGTTTTCTGCTTTAAAGAGATCCGGAAAAGCCGCCCCTCAGCGCCTCCGTTTCCCCGTTTTCCCGGCGACGAGCACAGACCCGGCGCACCGAAGCGCGACTCGCAACCCGACACAAGTTTTCAAGCGGTATCTACGCGCATCGGACTAACTTCACTCGGGATAGTTACAGCCTCTCGCGGGCCGTGCCGCTGTTCTGAAATACATCCCCGTTCCTGTCTGCAGTTACTCGTTTTCTCGGTCTCGGCAAGCCCAGGCTGTCAGTGATCACGGAAGCGGCAGCCGGAGATACCCCTCCACCCACCCCCTGGGGCAACGGTTCCCGGTGCGCGGTAGGTACCGAGTGATTAACTCCCCACATGAACACGCTGAGGACGGGATCGCTGGCCCGGAAGACCTTCAGCTTCTGCTGGACGAAGTGCTTCTTCTTCGTCTTCGTCTTGGGGATCACCATCGGGGCGGAGGTGGCACTGGAGTTACCGGCCGACGCCATGAGAGCCTCCGCGTCTGGGGGTGAGCAGGCGGAGGCGAGGGGCGGGGGGAGAGGGGCAGCGAACTCGCTCTCTCTCCCGAGGGCTTGAAATATGCGCACTCCGCCAGTCCGCCCTCCCTCGCTGTGTGCGTTTCTCTCTCTCCTTCCCCGTGTTCTGCTCGCTCTGAACCGAGCAGAAACGTCTCTGTCCTCTGTCCCCTGTCCCCTGTCCCCTTTCTTCCCTCACATTCGCTTCGTCCCCTCCTGCGCACAAAAAAAAAAATGTCCACTGAGCAGCGAAAAAGCCCGATGACAACTGAGCAGAGAAACTCCACTCACCTGGTCCCCACCCCCCCCTCACGTGACTGCGAAGACCAGCCAGGTGAGCCGCACACAGGTGAAAGACCCGCGTCATGTGACCGGACCCTCACTCCCCCTTCACGTGGTTCAGTACCTACCAGCCCGCCCGCTGGCTGTCGTGCTCGGAGATTTCGGGGAAGCGCGGGTGGTCTGTCAACCCTACTGCCCACATTGCTCCAGTCCGGTTCATTCCAAGTTTTTCTCGACCAGTTATTTTGTGACATATTGCCCTATATGGCAGTGGAGACTGGGGCCCAATCACGAAGCAGAGCTACAGCCCAGTACGGGATCTTCTGTCACGGCCTGAGAAACGGAGAGCGAGCCCCCTCCCAAGTTAATGACGGGATATTATTGCTGGAGATGTTTGTCAGAGCTCTTTGTGCCCGAGAGAGGCTTGGAGAGGGAGACGCGTTTACTTATTTCATGAGCCCCGTCACAACAGTAGGAAACCGAAGCAGCTGACAGATTCGGCGAGGCTCCGAGGAGGGGGAGGAGGAGGAGGACGCCACGAGCGGCCTGACACGCCTCTCGTGTGCGGGGCCACAAGCCCGTGTTTGTTCCCCGCCACAGTCACGTGAGGGAGACGTGGTGCCTGAGCCTCGGACGCCACCCGGGGCCACGGCGGCCAGCAAGAGCCCAGGCAGGGCTCCGTGCGTTCCGGGCCGGGCCGGCGGCTCGGGGAGAAGTTCACCGCTTCGGGCGATGAAAGTGGATCAGCTGCAGAGCCGGGCGCGCCTCTATCCGCTCTGCAGCAAGGTGTTGGGGACTGTTGCTCTCTCAGACTTATCGAGCTGATAAGGAAACGAGAGGTCTTCGAGAAAGTTCAGAGACATTCCGCCCCCGGCCTCTACCTTAACTATTCCTCTCCTAATAATCCCCATCTCTGAACTGGCTTCATCACTCTGCTCTCCCCGCTAGTAGCTGGTGTGTGGTGAGAGTATTGGCCCTCTCAGGCTGCCGTCTCATCATCCAGGTGGTGGAGGGGAGTCCCTAGTACCTGTACCTACTACTCAACGCTACCAACCATCCCTGAGCACAGTGGTCAGTGTCCCACAGTCACAGAGCTGTAATTAAGTACTGTAACTATGAACTAGCTTCATAATTCTGTTAGCTGATAGCTACTGTGTGGTGAGAGTACTGGCACACTATGGCTGCCGTCGCATCATCCAGTGTAAGAAAATATTATTATTATTATTATTATTATTATTATTATTATTATTATTATTATTATTATTTAGACTATGTGTGTCTACTGGAGACGGGGCACATCACAGCTACGACCCAGTAACACATGAAATAAAAACTGAAATTGTTCTTTAAAAACTGAGATTTCACATTTGTTATGCGTTTCGAAAGGTCTCAGTCGCTTCTCATTCTGAAGTCTCCCCGGTTAATTCAGGAACTGAAAAGTGACAGAAATACACTTAAAAAACAACACCGCTTCAACTACGAAAAGTTTAAACTTAATTTATTAACATATTGCATGGAAAACCAGAGCATTTCAAAGGAAAAAAAAATCTTACACGTCCACTGCAATTTCAATATCGAAGACAAACGTATAAATTAAACACTATGACATGTACAGCAGTAACACAGCTCTGAAAGTTGGCGGCTCGGAGGACGTCTCCGTTAAGGTGCGCGCACAGCGTCCGCTTCAGAAGACCAGAAACGTTCACTGATGTTCTTAAATAATCATTTCGAACGGAAGAGGGAGAAAAAAACCCCATCGTAAATGCATTACAAAAACATATACATTTATTAAATACAACAGACGCAGATAACGTACAAAATTAAGTTTATAAAAATATGTATATCGCCTGGCAGAGAACGACAGCCTTTCCAGAAAGGTGCTTTGCACGATTCAGAGAGCGGAGCTGCGGGTCCGGTGAGACAGTGCGTTGGGGAGCGGGCGGGCGAGTTTGACTTGAAACGACAGACTCTCAGGACGCGTGTGAAGTGTAACATGTTGTTAGGAGAGCGAAATACAGTTGGGCTGATAGAAAACTATACATTGCATGTACGTGTTTGCGTTCGAGGAAACCTTACATATAACTCCAGAATAAATTAAATATAATCATTTGGTTTATTATTCATTCCGTGGTATAAAATGCTCAGTGTTTTCTTGCGGAGGAGAGGAGGCGGTAGGAGAGGCGGGGTTCAAACTGTAATCAGTCCTGCAGAGGGCCTGGGATGGGCTGTCCGATTTCTGTGTTTAACAAAACCTCCCAAGACCCGTCTTATTCTTCCAAGGCAACACGGCAGTGTGTGGATTCTTTCAGGATTAGATCTGTTATGGGAATGTATGTTTGTATAACTACAGATACTGGAGGTACCTGTGTCACGAAGGCTCCCGTTTCTTCATAACTATAATTTACACGAAGTTTCCAGGGGGGAAGTGCTCTTATACCGTGATCGCAATCATTGAAAAGGCAACGGTATATTTATATTTTTTTTGTTGAAGTTGTCAATTGATCACTTTCAGTTTATCCGAACAGGGCAGTTACTTTTGAGTTAAAATGGCCACTTTTTGTCAGATAAAGCGTTTCGGAAAACGCGTTCTCAGCAGCGCAATATAAACGGCACCACCAGAGGGCGGTGCGGCGCTACAGCTGGGTCAGTCTCCCAGTCCTGCTCCGGGTCTCCCCGTGCCGAACGCTTTTATTCCACACCAGCTCTTGATTCATTTCATGTAACGAATCAATAACTGAACCTGCTCTGTGGAGGCTTGTTCGCACTTCCTTATCAGTTTCAGACTTAATCTTCTTAACTGATGTGACTTTCCAAGAAGTGTAATAGGTGGAACTCTCTTGCAACTGCTTGTAAAATCGCTGTTAAAATAACGAAAGTGGTTTTCAGCCGAGAGTGTTGGAAGACAGGCAGGGGTGTCACTGCCTGACACTCCCACTGAAAACATTCCTGCTGCTGTACAGGTGAGATGTCCCCCCGTTTCCTAACTGCTTCTTCCAATTTAGGATCGGGGGTGGGTGGGAGGGTGCCTGGTCCTACCTCTGCGAGCAACAGGCACAGGGCGGGCTACACCGTGGACAGGACACCAGTCTACCGCAGGGCGCACTCACACACACACACTCTTTCACCAGGGCCAATTTACCCCAGGAGCCAATTAACCCACCGGCATGTCTTTGGACAGTGGGAGGAAACCCACAGGAACATGGGGACACCATGCAAACTCCACACAGACAGCACCCAGCGCTGTGAGGCAGCCATGCTGACTACTGTGCCACCATGCCACCCCTGTGACTGAAAGAACAAAGCCTAAACGACGTCAATTCTACGGCGGCCTTCTGCTCTCAAACACCTCTCAGTAGTCAACACTTGAAACCGATTCTTGAACAGGACGCAGCCAATCGAGAGGTTTAACAAGCCGAATTCGTCAGGACCGGGACCGGCGCTGGGAGGAGCGTTCAGGCTGCGGGTTCGAGTCCACGGGCGGCTGGGCGGGCGAGGTGCGCTGTGAGTCTGGGCTCGGCTTTTCGCCGGACAGTCCTTCTTCCATGAAGCGGCGGCGGCTCGTTCCCGAGCCGGGAATCCCAGGAGCCCCCGGGGCCACAGCGGACGTGGGCCGGCTGGGACCTCCGGCACCGCCGCTGGAGAAAGCCGCTCACCTGTCCCGCGCTCCGCGTGATACCAGCTCACAGACACCGGCCCGGTGCGCGGAGCTCGGGGGGGGTCGTCCCGGTCCGGCCCGGCCGCGCTCTCCGCAGGGCGGGTGAGGGTTCGGCCGCCTGTCCTCCTCCTCCTCTTCCTCCTCCTCCTCCTCCTCGCGCGCTGTGCTGGAGGGCGCCCCTCACTCCCCGTCGCACTGCAGGCTGGCGTCGCCCCGGTCGGGAGAGGTCAGCGGCTGGCCCAGCTCGTCCACACACCAGCACTCCCCGCGCCGCGTGCCCTTGGACGAGCGGCACTGAGGGCGGGCAGAGAGGCGGGGCAGGGTTACTCGCTCGGCCGGACACACAGGCCCTGGGCTGTGGTCACTCGCCACACTGCGGTCAAGCACAGCGCAGTGCAGCCCAGTAAGACTCAGTATAGTGTAGTAAAACTGTAGTGAAGCTCAGTGGAGTGTAGTAAAACTGCAGTACAGCCCAGTAAGACTGCAGTACAGCCCAGTGAAGTGTAGTAAAACTGCAGTACAGCCCAGTGAAGTGTAGTAAAACTGCAGTGCAGCCCAGTAAGACTGCAGTGAAGCCCAGTGAAGTGTAGTAAAACTGCAGTACAGCCCAGTAAGACTGCAGTGAAGCCCAGTGAAGTGTAGTAAAACTGCAGTGAAACCCAGAGAAGTGTAGTAAAACTGCAGTGAAGCTCAGTGTAGTGTAGTAAAACTGTAGTGAAGCTCAGTGGAGTGTAGTAAAACTGCAGTGCAGCCCAGTAAGACTGCAGTGAAGCCCAGTGAAGTGTAGTAAAACTGCAGTACAGCCCAGTAAGACTGCAGTGAAGCCCAGTGAAGTGTAGTAAAACTGCAGTGAAACCCAGAGAAGTGTAGTAAAACTGCAGTGAAGTTCAGTGTAGTGTAGTAAAACTGTAGTGAAGCTCAGTGGAGTGTAGTAAAACTGCAGTGCAGCCCAGTGAAGTGTAGTAAAACTGTAGTGAAGCTCAGTGAAGTGTAGTAAAACTGGAGTGAAGCTCAGTGGAGTGTAGTAAAACTGCAGGGAAACCCAGAGAAGTGTAGTAAAACTGCAGTGAAGCCCAGTGCAGTGTAGTAAAACTGCAGTGAAGCCCAGTGGAGTGTAGTAAAACTGCAGTGAAGCCCAGTGGAGTGTAGTAAAACTGCAGGGAAACCCAGTGAAGTGTAGTAAAACTGTAGTGAAACCCAGAGAAGTGTAGTAAAACTGCAGTGAAGCTCAGTGGAGTGTAGTAAAACTGCAGTGAAACCCAGAGAAGTGTAGTAAAGCCCAGTGGAGTGTAGTAAAACTGCAGTGAAGCCCAGTTAAGTGTAGTAAAACTGCAGTGAAGCCCAGTGCATTGTAGTAAAACTGCAGTGAAGCCCAGTGGAGTG
The DNA here is from genome assembly GCF_040954835.1 of Lepisosteus oculatus. Taxonomy (NCBI): domain Eukaryota; kingdom Metazoa; phylum Chordata; class Actinopteri; order Semionotiformes; family Lepisosteidae; genus Lepisosteus; species Lepisosteus oculatus. The sequence goes on from NC_090696.1 coordinate 14,960,501, forward strand.
TAGTAAAACTGCAGTGAAGCTCAGTGGAGTGTAGTAAAACTGCAGTGGAAGAAAGGTATGTTACAGAGGAAAAGAACAGAATTATGGGTAGCCCAGGCCCTGTGTCCGCATCCCACAATCCTCGCGGCCTGGCTGTTACCTGATTCTTCCTGTAGAAGCCCCGGGTGTCACAGTTGGGGATGTAGATGTCCTTCGGCGACTGGATGACCGTCAGCTTCAGCGACTCCAGGACGGAGTTGAGCAGCCGGCGGCAGGGGGCCTGTGGACAGAGGGCAGAGAGGATTGGGGTCACGTGAAGTCGGAGCTGCTCTGTGCTGCCCTCTCTGCCTGGGCGAGGCACTACACTGCGCAGCTACTGGAACTGAGAGAGGGGCCCGTTCATCACTGTGTGAACCGAGCCAGTGTCTCCTCCCACACTATCGGACAACACTGGGACCCACAGCAGGAAGAATGCAAATCAAGGGAAATTATGTCACAAATATACAGTGCACCAGTAATGTAATGTGTTGTTATGGTGGGCACATTACAAAAAGAACACTGACCGCCCCCTGCGGGCTACTTTAGGATCAACAGTGCACTTCTTTACACAAAGAGTGGTGGGTGTCTGGATCAAACTGCCCTGGAGTAAATATTTCTTATATGTTCTCAGATTGAACTGTCTGGGATCTTTCACAGCTTGAAAGCACTAGAGACCAGCGGAGGAGGTTTGGAAACTCACGAGTTCAGCTGATCTCCCGTCAGGACTGCGGGCCGGCGGCACTGAGCTCCCCCCTGGCAGGACTGCAGCTGCTCACAGAAGGAAGACAAATGGTGAAGAGTTGATGTGTGTACTGCCCAGCGCAGGTTCATCTCTCAGAACATGTCATTTCAGTGCGAGGTTTTTAAAGCCGAAATTTAATCGATAAGTGCCCCCCTTCGTCTCTATACGGATGCAGCGGCGGAGTTCTGCCAGCAGGGGGGGCAGTGCGTTTCCCAGAGCGCAGGGGAAGGCGTGGGAAGACAGCAGCACGTGGCCTGGTCAGACCAGCACTGTACGGACAACCTCAACATGTCCTGCAAGACCACTGACTCAGGGCGAGCCCAGCCTCACGCAGGAAGAATTTCAAACCTCTCCTAGCGTAATGCAAATATTTAAAAAGAACATCCCTGAGGCTGAAAACTCTAAATGAAACATTTGGGCTGTTTACACTGGCTTTTAAATGAACCTGAAAATAAAAGACTGATGTCACTCTTTACAACTTTTTTTTTTAAGTATCCATGTGCACATTCAGTATCCTGGGAAATGTTTCATAGATACAGCCTAAGGGACTCTGAAAAGATCCTTCCCAACTCCTACACAACACTGCAGCTATCAAAGATCCAGCATGCAGCCAGAGTTCCAGTTCACAGCCAGTACATAGAGATCTACCACACAGCCTGTACCTGGAGATCCAGCACACAGACTGTACCTGGGGATCCAGCACACAGACTGTACCTGGGGATCCAGCACACAGCCTGTACCTGGAGATCCAGCACACAGCCCGTACTGTACCTGGGGATCCTGTGCACAGTGACCAATATTGTAGTTTGGACTGTGTTCTGAATACTTCACATTCAGTATTGTCACATACTTATTAGGACAGGCCAAGCTGATCTAAAGACAGGAGAGAATGAAAGAGAAAAGAAGAAGATGGGACTAGAAAGGACAATAGAGGAAAGGATAGAAGGTGGAGAATCAGAAAGAGGAGAAAAGTCACACGCTTGTGTTCCAGGAACTGGCTCCTGGGTCTCAGAGCAGAATAGTCAGAGAAACTCTGAGTCATACACTGAAGGATATGGAAAACTGCCAGGCCTTTAAAGACTTGTCACTGTAGTCATAGGCTTGACTTCTTTAGAAAACCCCTTCTAGAGAAGAAGCACGGAACCAGGCTCTGCTCAGGCGGCCTCTGCCTGAATGAGACTGTTCTCCGCGCTGCCAGTCTGCTTCCCTGTCCCCTTCCCTGCCACCCCTGGAGCCTCAGGACGAGGAGCTCGCCTCCCAGCTCCCCCCCGCAGAGGGCCGGGCAGCTGCGTGTGCGAAGACGTCTTCTGGCTGTGAGGGCAGTGCGGAGGCGTCACTTGACAGACGGCGACCCATGCAAACTCCCCCTGCAGCGCATTCCAGCAAGCCGCGAAGGACCCCCGTCTCGCCCGAGTCCCCCGTCTCCTCTTCCAAACCCCACGGGCTGCAAACGCTTTGCTTTGCCCTGTGTGGCCACTGCCGCCCACCAGTGCCCCCAGCCGGACCTCCCTCCTGTCAGCAGCCCCTGAGCCTCTCCATAGGCAGCAAAGTGAGAGGCCGCGCTCCGAGGATGTCAACACAACATTGTAAAATGTTACAACAGCCCACGCTGCGGACCCCTGCCAACCAAATCTACAAGCGGCTCGCCAGCCAGCCCTCCCTCTGCGCCCCGTGAGCGCTGAACCCTTCCAGAGAGACAACAGCTGTTCTGCTGTAGAGACAGCAGCCGTCCCCCCCTCCCCTCTCCTCCCCAAATAAGCTGGTGCCGACCTGGGACACATGCGAGGGGAAAAGGACTGTTCCATTTCCTAACGGGGGGATTGCGACTGAATGAAGTTCCCACCGTCAAAGGAAACGCTGCCGTCTTTCCAAGATATCGCCGAGGTTTCCTCAGTTCAGCGGACAAACTTCGGAAAAAGCAGATCCAATCAACGGAAAATCACTCTTTAGCCACATCTGCGCGACCTTCGATTCACACAACTCCCCCTTTCCTCATCACCGTGGTCCTGCCCGCGAGAGCAGCGCTCTCAAACACTCTGAGCTGTGGTGCAAATTTTTCTCTGCCTGCTGGTAGATGCCCGCTACCTTTCCAACGCTGTTCAAATAAAGCTAAAAACAGGGAGTCTTGTTCTTATTTCTCATGTCTGTGGCCATGTCTTTTCTAGCTAGATTTGCCTGTTTCACTTTTTTTTTTTTTTAAACCGGAAAGAAAACTCCACGCTGGAGCCCACATGCTTTTAGCCACCCTGTGTGGGGTTTCTCTGCAGCCCCGTGCCAGTTTACCTGCGGGCGCTAAAAGCTGAAGCAGTGTGCAGAATCCCCATCCAGCACTCCCTCCAAACAAGCCACGTGCTACACAGAGACCAAGACCCTGCAGCTCCCAGGAATGGACCCCCGATGCAGGCACACTGCTCTGTGCCCTACTTACTTGTGAGGTTCTTCAGCACTGGATTGTGGCCGGTCTTGTTTCTGCCTGGCCGGGCGCAGACACCTCTGCCCTGCAGCAGAGCCTGCAGGGGGCTCTTCTCTCCAGGGCGGGGCACGCAGCGCAGCCCCCTGGCACAGCCCAGGGTGTAGACTCCGCAGGGCTCCCCCAGGGCCAGTACGGCCGTGCCCGTCTCCCCTCCGCCGGGCTCGCGGAGTGCCCGCGGCGGCCCGCCCTCCTGCCGGCACGACGGGCAGCCCCTCGTGGGCACGAGGTGGGCGCCGAGCGCCCGGGTGCCGGGCTGGCAGAGCAGAGCGACCAGCAGCGTGAGGAGAGCCTGCAGGCTGGGCGGCGTGGGCATGACGAAGCTCGCAGCTCGCTGGATCCAACTTCTGCTTCTGCGTTGTTTTGGAAACTCGCGCTCCCCGTCCTCCAGAGTCTGAGCTCCTGCGAACACGACAGCAGCAGCAGCGGCAGTCAGAGTGAGACACAGAGGAGAGAGAGGGGGCACTGGCTTTTAAAGATCTGAAAGGTGGAGAGAGAGAGAGGGAGAGAGCAAGGACTGTTATGACACCTCCAGGGGTTGGGACTCTCCAACGAAAGAGAGAGAGAGAGAAGGATTTTTTTTTCCTTTCTGGAACTGCCAAGAACTCCTCCTCTGCTCCTTCCCCGTTGCTCCGTGTCCTGTCTTGTCACTCTCATTCTGGCACCTTGCGTGGCTCTTCCTGCCCCCCGCCCCCCCCCCCCAGTGCAAGCCCTCGGAGCGGACAGGACAGAGCCCCCGCGCCCAAATATCACTGGGCCGCTCTCCATCTGCTCCTGCTCGGGGGAGCCAGAGGGAGAGGGGTGGAGGGGAGCTCCCCGCACACAGCTGGGCGAAGCAGGATCTGATCTCCTCTCTCACACACAGAATAACTCCAGCTCAGAGTCTGCAGCAGGACTCTCTCACACACAGAACAACACCAGCTCAGAGTCTGCAGCAAGACTCTCTCACACACAGAACAACACCAGCTCAGAGTCTGCAGCAAGACTCTCTCAATCACAGAACAACACCAGCTCAGAGTCTGCAGCAAGACTCTCTCAATCACAGAACAACACCAGCTCAGAGTCTGCAGCAAGACTCTCTCACACACAGAGAACAACACCAGCTCAGAGTCTGCAGCAAGACTCTCACACACACAGAACAACACTAGTTCAGAGTCTGCAGCAGGGCTCTCACACACACAGAATAACACCAGCTCAGAGTCTGCAGCAAGACTCTCTCAATCACAGAACAACACCAGCTCAGAGTCTGCAGCAAGACTCTCTCAATCACAGAACAACACCAGCTCAGAGTCCGCAGCAAGACTCTCACACACACAGAACAACACTAGTTCAGAGTCTGCAGCAGGGCTCTCACACACACAGAATAACACCAGCACAGAGTCTGCAGCAAGACTCTCTCACACACAGAGAACAACACCAGCACAGAGTCTGCAGCAAGACTCTCACACACACAGAACAACACCAGCTCAGAGTCTGCAGCAAGACTCTCACACACACAGAACAACACCAGCTCAGAGTCTGCAGAAAGACTCTCTCACACACACAGAACAACACCAGCTCAGAGTCTGCAGTAAGACTGTCTCACACACACAGAACAACACCAGCTCAGGGTCTGCAGAAAGACTCTCTCACACACACAGAACAACACCAGCTCAGAGTCTGCAGTAAGACTCTCACACTCACAAAACAACACCAGCTCAGAGTCTGCAGCAAGACTCTCTCACACACAGACTAACTCCAGCACAGAGTCTGCAGCAAGACTCTCTCACACACAGAATAACTCCAGCACAGAGTCTGCAGCAAGACTCTCTCACACACACAGAATTACTCCAGCACAGAGTCTGCAACAAGACTCTCTCTCACACTCACAGAATAACACCAGCACAGAGTCTGCAGCAGGGCTCTCACACGCACAGAATTATACCAGCTCAGAGTCTACATCAAGACTCTCAGACACACAAAATAACACCAGCACAGAGTCTGCAGCAGGACTCTCACACACACAGAATAACACCTGCACAGAGTCTGCAACAAGACTGTCTCACACACAGAATAACACCAGCACAGAGTCTGCAGCAAGAGTCTCTCACGCACAGAACAACACCAGCTCAGAGTCTGCAGCAAGACTCTCTCACACACAGAACAACACCAGCTCAGAGTCTGCAGCAAGACTCTCTCACACACAGAACAACACCAGCTCAGAGCATGCAGCAAGACTCTCACACACACAGAACAACACCAGCTCAGAGTCTGCAGCAAGACTCTCACACACACAGAACAACACCAGCTCAGAGTCTGCAGCAAGACTCTCACACACACAGAACAACACCAGCTCAGAGTCTGCAGCAAGACTCTCACACACACAGAACAACACCAGCTCAGAGTCTGCAGCAAGACTGTCTCACACACACAGAATAACTCCAGCTCAGAGTCTGCAGCAAGGAAAGCGAATCTGGTATAAAAAACTATGGGGTGTCTGCAGCACAGAGACCCAGTGCACTCTGTAGCGAGCCTGGCCACAGGGAGGCCCCTCTCCGGTTGTTTTTCATGGGGAGGATGTGCAGAGGATGCACCCAGCTGGGCGACATCCTCAGCGCGCCAGCGGGTGGGGGGTAGCTGGACAGACCCCTCGGCCGCCGCCCCTGACCCCTGCTGCGCGCAGGCTGACACGCATGGATCGAGCCCCGAGAGAGGGGGCCACGCTCCCCTGCCTCACTCTGCTCCCGGGCTCTGACGTGCAGTGAGACCGTGATGCCCCAGCCGTGCCACTGAAGACGTGGGGCACTCTCACGCAGGCAGAGGGAGGGCTGGCTTCCTGCCTGCAGCCCTGCCACCTGATGCTGGACAGTGACCCACTGGCTGTGGGGCAAGTGAAGTGCTTCTCTGGGTAACTGTAAGACTGTCTCCCTGTAGAGTCACCTCCTCACATGATCACCTCCGGGCTGCCTGTCCAGCTGTGGTCACTGCCGGCATTTCTGTTCAGCTCTGGTCACTTCAACTCTACCTGTCCAGCTGTGGTCACCCCCAGTCTGCCTGTCCAGGTGTGGTCATCTCCTGCCTGCCTGTCCAGCTGTGGTCATCTCCTGCCTGCCTGTCCAGCTGTGGTCACCTCCTGCCTGCCTGTCCAGCTTAGGTCAATTCTGGCCTGCCTGTCCAGCTTAGGTCTCCTCCGGCCTGCCTGTCCAGTTGTGGTCACCTCCGGCATGCCTGTCCAGCTGCCTTCACTTCAGGTCTGCCTGTCCAGCTGTGGTCACCTCTGGTCTTTCGGCCAGGCTGCACTTCGCCTCCAGTGTAGCAAGGGGGCGCTGCAGACACAGTTCAGGCTGCGCTTGGCCGGTGTCTGTCCCGGCCACCGCGACTGAGTGATCACGGTGAATCGCGCGGGTCCGTTTTCAGCCTGTAGAGCTGTAACGGTCGTTTTCCGTCCATTAGAGAAGAATCTCACGTGGTGGTAATCACATTTCAGGGAATAAGCCTCAGGGAAGACAAAAAAAAAATGTTTTTCCTGGAACCGACATTGTTTTCGCTGGTGTTGCGGACAAGATAAATCAAAGCACTTCTTTTGGCTGGAACGGGCTAGCGCATGTAACCTACAGGCAGTTGTGCGTACAGCCCCGCCGTGTACGGTAAACCAGAAGGGCTGAGAGCCTCCGGACTCGTGGGGAAATCGGATCTTGTGAAACGAAAGGGAAACAGAAATCCATTCAGAAGGAACACGTTTTAAAGCTGCATGTATCTCTGTCGGAAGTTTCATTTAAGAATTTTATGATGTCGTATATTAAGATAACATTTAGAAGACATCAAAACCCAGTCGGAACGAACTCCATTAGCGATCGTTGCATGTTGTTTATCAAAGGTCACACAGAAACGTTTTAATAATTGTTTCTTGTTCATGCAAGTGTCATAACCCCCCAGTAATGATATGTTACCGGTTATAGGAGTTTGATTACATTGTAAAAAAAGACAACACGACTTCTCAGAAGCGCCTGAGGTACACTCGCTCCAGAGCTGAGACAAGACTTCCAGCTAGAGAGGGACTCGCACCGCAGTGACCCCGCTTGCCAACATCTCAGGCCGTCTCCGCTTGTTAATCAGTCAGGCCTGTCGTGAATGAGACAGAAGCAGGTGGCCAAGCCCGGCCAGAAGGCGCTGGATCTCTGGCGGGGGAGATCAGGACTTGTGCAGCCCTGGCGCTCGGCTGCGGTTTGTCTGCGTTTCCTGGCGGCCTCAGCCCTGTGGACCCTGCGTTGTTGGGGAAGGTCAGGCGCTCCGAACAGCCTGTTTGGCGGCTGTGCGCCTTTTACACGTCTCTGCCGTCACTATGACTAGAAGGTGCGGTCAGCTAACACCGCCTTCATGTCAACTCCGTCCTGACTGAGATATACAGTATATATAAATATTTGAGGTGGCTAGGCAGCTGTTATTTCAGCTTTATAACCAGTAACATCACGGGAGCGGGAGGTGAGGGGAGCTACATCTTATTCCATAATACCTGCGCCGCTCTCGGGACCTGCAGGACGTGTTTCTGTCACGGCGGAAAACAGCGGGCAGCGGCGGCGAAGCCTCGCGGGCCTTTCCCCGGGAATCCTTCACTCCAAGGCAGAGGGGCTCCGCGGGATCCTCCTCCCGTCACAGTCCCAAGAATAGCTCTGGGAATCTCCTCCATGACACCCTGGAGCACGCCGCCGTTCCGGATGACGTCACTGCAGCTCCGAGTTGCTGAGGGGACAATTCAGAGCGCAGTTTGTGTGGAGCGGCTTGTGGAAGGAAAAGAGCAGTCGACCGTTGCACTGAGATACAAATGAGATAAAACCGTTAAAATGCTCGGGGGTAACATTTAATCACATATCTCCTAATAATTGGATTTATATTGCATCTCTCCTCCCAGAGTTTCTCGCAGCGATTTATACAAAGCAGGGGTACCCACTTCACCTCACACTGAAGCCCCATCTGTGTGACACACAGAGGCCATTCTGCAAAAGCAGCCCCACCTGGGAGACGCACAGAGGCCTTTCTGCAAAAGCAGCCCCACCTGGGAGACGCACAACACCATTCTGCACCAGCAGCCCCACTGTTCAGCTGACCAGGGGAGGACTGAGAAACTGCCCCACTATTTGAATTAAGAGGGAACTTCAGGGAGAGTGCTTGAGCCAGAATGGAGTCTAGCCGAGAAGCTGGGGTTAACACCCAGGCAGGGCCATAGCATTTGTATGCTCAAGACCTGGGTGTACTCTCTGATCAGAAGGACAGCCTGTGTCGGCACAATGTCTCCTGTCACCAAACTGGGGTATCAGTGTGGACATTCTGCTCCTGAGGGGACGGCACCACCGCCTGGGCGCCGAACAAGCAGCAGCAACCTGGTTTTCTATACAGGCCTCCCCTCCCGGTTCTGACCCGGCCCAGCCTGGCTGAACTCCTGCAGTCCGATCAGGTCGAGCTAGAAGGATGCGAAGCTGCTGACATTTCTAGAAGGGCAGATGTTTTTTGCCAACTGAGAAAGAATAACCTGGCCCGCATCAGCTGTTGCGTATTAACAGGAGGAGGATATGGCCCCGGTCCCACACACACTTGGAAACGCCACAACAACAAGCCGGCACTGACCCTCCCATGAACCTCCTCTCCCATGAACCCCATGGGGCAGGTTGCCCTCAGCTGACGCCATCAGCCCCGCCTTTCTGCTGTTGGCGGTGATTAACAGCAGAAGTCAGCCCGGAGAGATTGTGTGTGTGTGTGTGTGTGTGTGTGTGTGTCGCGTTCCCATTCACAGGAACACGCTGGTTTCTGTCCTGCTGCTGTTCCATACTCCAAGCCAGGCAGAGTCTTGCTCTCTTTTTCCACACTTGTGCCCGGGATTAGTCATTTCTTCCGGGTTGGTTCCCATTCCCACTTCCTACTCTCCTGCTGCAGCAGACATGATCTGTCGCTGCCTTCCAGGACAAAGACCTCCTTCATCCTCCTCTAAAACACACCCGTCCTGCATCCCAGAGTCCGTCTCTGGGACCGGGACAGGCGCACTTTTCTCAGCATGGCCGTTTCTGGGGCATCTCCCTGTGCAGAAGCACTCCCACAATCCCCTTCTCTCGCTGGCGTGGTGAGGCGTGGAAAGACTTCCCATGGAAGCGGATTGGCGTGACTCCTCTGTGAGTCACGGCTGGGTCCCCTCTGAAACCTGATGTTGATACTGAGGTCCGATAGGAAACGCTGTGCATCTGCGCTTTCCCCTGCACGCAGAGGGGTGGACCGTGGAGGGATGAGGCACTGGGCAGGAAAGTTCCCATCCATTTTTTCATTCAGATCTTATGGAGTGTAGGTGAAATAAATTCCAAGACACATCTTGTAAAAATATTTTACAGGTCCAGCTGTTTATTTTATAGAGAATATTTGGATTGCCTGTTTCAGACCACAGCTGGGGGTCTGGAGGGATTAGCCAAATGCATTTTAATGCACCTGAGAATGGCCCACGTTTTTGAGGGGCTGGGGCAGGGTAACGCAACACAGATATGGAACAAGCAGCCCAGCCATGTGATTGAAGCTGATACTTTCAAGAAACGGCTGGAAAAGATCCTGGGATCACACACCAGCCCCACCTGGGAGACACACACCAGGCCCACCTGGGAGACACACAGCAGCTCTACCTGGGAGACACACACCAGCCCCACCTGGGAGACACACAGCAGTTCTACCTGGGAGACACACACCAGCCCCACCTGGGAGACACAGTACAGCCCCACTGCACAGCAGGTCAGGGGGAGGAGAGGGAAGCTCCTCAGACTGTAAAGGCCCAGAATAGAATTTAGTCCGGACATCAGGGTTGATACTCCAACTCTTACAAGCTACATAGGATCTTTAATAAGAATGTAGTTAGTTCAATATGTCATAGTTAGAAATTCTGCTTCAGAAGGAAGAGCACCCCCTACTGGTCCACCTGAACCACTTGTAATTTTCTGCCATACAGATGACACTGAACAGCTGCGCGCAATGTGCCAGCTATTGCAGACAGGAGTGGTCGTCCTGGAGCCGGTGTAGCGCCCCCTGGTGTGTATGCACAAGAACGTGTTTTCCATGAGAACCAAGCACATTCGTGTGGAGACGAGTCGATCGACAGGAAATAATTTGGGGTGCACACTTCGTCATAAACGACAGATTAATGGTTTTAATAGAAAACACCAAGATATGCTGTATTAATCCTTTGTACTCAGGCAATCTTCTCATAGAATGAAGAAAGTTTTTTTTATCGAATTAATTTGATATTACAAAAGTTAACAATTGCAACACGTGTTCTGTAGGCGGACATGGTAAAAACAATCTGTCTGTGAGATCATAATTGTTAAATACAACAGTAGCCGAAACTCTGGGAAATGTTTTGTTTTTCAAATGATAGTCTTTTTCAGCCAAGCAGGACGGCTTATTACAAAACGTGTGTCTGCGGGGTTTCCCTACATTTATACAAGAAGATGACAAAAAAGGTAATTTAGGGACTCGATTTGTGTATCATAAATCCTGAAAGACATCGATCATGCCATCCAATTTCAATCTTCAAGTCCAACACCCAGGTGCCATGGCTGGGGAGATGGAGGTTTGGTAGAATTAGGAGATAAGCGTTTTCAATAACGGCGGTCAGGGTCGGGAACAAATGCCGAAAAAAGAGTATGCGTAAATGTCGTAAACATAGTAAACCAAGCAACTCATATTTATGTAGTAAATATTACGATAACAGCTCTAGCCAGCTCATAATTTGGACATGTGTCACTACATGACGTCACCCTGTAAACTACTGACGCATCTAAAAAAAACACTGAACTTTCTCAACTTTTGGACGCCCCTCACAGTTGGAAGGCCAGCGTCTATTGGCTTATCTCCGGTCAATCAAACACAGTTCCTACTGTGATTGGTCTGTGCTGAAGCTGTTTGGCGCCAACGTCACCAGGAAGCGCCGGTGCGCTGTCTCTGTGAGTTTTGAGTCTTTAATGGAGAAAGAAAGTCTGCGGCCGGGAGTGGAAGGTTTTAACGACAGCACTAGTATCAGTCGTGAGAATTGCGACTCAGTCCTTTACAAGAAATCGATGCCACACTGGAGTGAATAAGGTAGAGCGAGAACGTAGCTTCAGTGAGTTGTGGTGTGGTTTTGGTGAGACGGAGCGGAACGGGACGGAGGTCTCCTGTCCCTGTTTTTTTTTTTCGGGAGTTCGGAAGTGCCAAGATTGTCTAGTGACGTGGGTTTCCCCCGGGGTACCAGCGTTTTTTTAATTACGTGTTTAGGACTTTACCGCTCCAGCTGAACTTTAATTGGTCTCCTGCGATGTATTTGACCACGATTTGTAGCCGCCTGTACCTGCAGCTCAGCACTTGTTTTCCTTGGGTGGTGTCCAGATAAACACCTGTAGGTGGCCTCAGCAGTGGACCGACGGGTTTGAAACCTGTGCGGATACGTACTGTACAGTGTTCGATTACAGTAACACAGGGTCTCTTTAGGCAGCCCACCAGTGAAGTATTTGTCGTCTTTGTCTTAATACGTATATAATGTACGTTTTAAACTTAATGTTTTCTAAAATGTCATGGCTGGCCTTAACGTCATCTGCAACATGGTTAGTTATATAACTGTGACTCACCGTGAAGTCTAGTTGTAGTCTAACAAAAAAGACCAGAGACCAGTGAGTTGGTGCTGGTTGGGTTTGAGGGAACAGGTGAGTCAAGTTGGGGGGGGTGAGAACCGGTGAGTTTGAGGGGGTCAGGTTATGGGGCGAGACCGGTGAGTTTGAGGGGGTCAGGTTATGGGGCGAGACCGGTGAGTTTGAGGGGGTCAGGTTATGGGGCGAGACCGGTGAGTTTGAGGGGGTCAGGTCTGGGGGGAGATGAATTAGTTTGAGTGGCTCAGACCAGTGAATTTGAGGGGGTCAGGTTTAGGGGAGACTGGTGAGTTTGTGGGGGGTCAGTGTTTAGGGGAGACTGGTGAGTTTGAGTGGGTCAGGTTTGGGGGAAGGCAAGTGAGTTTGAGGGGTTCAGGTTTGAGGGGGTACTGGTGAGCTTGAGGGGGTCAGACCAGTGAATTTGAGGGGGGTCAGGTTTAGGGGAGACTGGTGAGTTTGAGTGGGTCAGGTTTGGGGGGAGGCAAGTGAGTTTTAGGGGGTCAGGTTTGAGGGGGTACTGGTGAGTTTGAGGGGGTCAGGTCTGGGGGGAGACCAGTGAGTTTCAGTGGGTTAGGTCTGGGTGGGAGGGGGATGACCAGTGAGTTTGAGGGGGTCAGGTTTGGGGGGATATTGGTGAGTTTGAGGGGGTCAGATTTGGGCGTGGGGTACTGGTGAGTTTGAGGGGGTCATGTTGGCAGGGGGGGGTTCTGGTGTTCCTGATAGATGCTCTTCTTCCTTTGTCATCAGTATGTATGATTTTTCCCCCAGAGCGCATTGTGACACCATGGATGACATCAACCTACACTACAGGTTTCTGAACTGGCGCCGGAGAATCCGGGAGATCCGAGAGGTGAGGGCCGTGCGCTACCAAGAGCGCTACAAACGGATCCTGGTGGACGGGGACACGCTCAGGTGAGGCCGGTCACGGCAGCTCTCTGGATCTCTGTCCGTCGGGGTCTGTGTCTCGGGGGTTCGAGTCCTGCCATACACACACCAGTCTGCCTCCAGCTTGGAACGGGTGTGTTGTTAAACGTTGCCCCTAAATTATTGACATTATGTGACCGCAGACACTTGGGTTTACATCACTACACAACAGCAAAAATACATTAAGAAAAATGTGGTTATTTGTTTGAGTGATATTTTTGTTACCAAGCAATGTATGCCGTAGGAACAGACAAACTACTGACAGCCATAACTACATGTTTTGCATTAAAGGGGCACTGTTCAAAAGGGATGGCAAAAACAGACCTGTAAAACAAACTGACTGGTTACAGGTGTTCGATAAATGAAACCACATAAGCTGAGGCATTGTGGAGCAGCAGTACTTGTTCTCTAGGCTGTGGTAATTAAAGAAAAGCATGGGTCTCGCTCCCTAACGACAGCTCGTTTTTCACCGGTTCAAGGCAGCTCCAGACAGCAGGTCCATCTCTGGTCAGGGCTGGTTAATCGGGCAGCTCAGATTCCAGCTGGCGCCTTCAGGATCACAGGGTTCAGCAATATATTTCTACTTAAATAGACTGCAGGTGTGGTTTCTGCTTAGCATGCGATTATTAACAGACATCTTGACACCCATCCCCCCGTAGGACTGCGCCCCAAAAGGTGACGGGCTTGTTTAGAAGAAAAAAAAATGGAATATTGGTGAGGAAAACAAAAACAGAAGAGTGACAGATAAAATGATCTTGAAGTGAATTCCCGGCTTGTTTGAGTCATTTCCATGTGCTCACACACTCAGGTTAGAGGTAATCAGTTGTGATGTGTCTCAGTTATTGGCCGAAGGCCGGCTGAGCACTGAGAAGTCGGGTGTCGCTGGTTCGAGCATCCCTTGACTGGGATTCCCCAAAGCGTCAAGGTCCAATTGCCAAAGTGTAGAGAGTGGAGTAGTGGAGTTTATTGCCATATGTACACCTACACTGGAATCCTTCATCGCGCCGATCTCTTGGAACAAACACGGTACAGCGGACACCATCACACAATGCAGACAGTACATTTCAAATATAATCAGTAATAACAACAGGGACGATAAATATGTCGTGAGACGATAAATATGTAGTAGTGAGAGACATAACAACATGGTTAGACCATGCAAAAAGGGCCTAGTGCAGATGTGTGTTGAGTCTGAGGCACTGCGGTAGCTGTTGAGGATGAGAACTGCGGTGGGATGGAAGCCTCGTCTAGTGGTCCGTGCTTTAGTAGCGCGGTACCGCTTGCCAGAGCGCGGGGGGGGTAGGGCAGTTTGTGGCCGGGATGGTTGGGGTCATGAACGGTGGATTGAGCTTCATTGCGACAGCAGATGGTGCAGATCTCACCGATTGATGGTAAATCACATCCTGTAGTCCTACAGTCCTCTGTGCCATTGCCACAACCCTTTGTAGTGCATCTGAAGTGCTACCAGGGTTAGTTGGCCGGCGCCCCCCAGTGGCGTCCAGCTGCCGGTGACGCGGCTGGAAGGTGGGCAGGGGCGCGGGAGCCTCTCGGCATGGCTGGTTCCGACCATGACCAGCATGACCAGCCCCCTGGTTCCGTGCCGATGCAGAACTGGAGACCAGCGCTGACCCTGAGGGGGCTCATGCTCTCGAACCCCTGTTTTGCAGTTACCAAGGGAACTCAGACGAAGTTGGCTGCTACGTGGCTCCTCGGCCCTTGTCCAAGGGAAACTGCTACTTTGAGGTAAGATCTTGCCCTTCTATATCCGGCAGGACCCCTCGTGTAAGTTCACCTTAATAATCGTGCGGTGGCATTTTCTTACAGGCAGCACGGTGGCACAGTGGTTAGTGTTTCTGCCTCACGGCGCTGGGGCCCTGGGTTCAGTTCCAGACCTGGGTGCTATCTGCTTGTTTGCATGTTCTCCCCATGTTCGCAAGGGTTTCCTCCCACGGTCCAAAGACATACTGGTAGGCTAACTGGCTTCTGGGAAAACTGGCTCTGGTGTGATTGGACCCAGTGATGGACTGGCGTCCTACCCGGGGTGTGTCCTGCCTCGTGCCTATTGCTTGCCGCAATCGGTTCCGGCTCCCCCCATGATCCTGGATTGGGAGAAGCAGTTAGAAAATGGATGGGTGGCATTCTCTTGCCTTTCTTGTGGTCTTAACCATATCTTTGCTGAGATTTCCTGTAGTTACAGCAGGGCCACGTGAGTAGTAATACTGTCTACCAGAGGAAAGATTCCTCTGAAAGGCCTGACGGATTGTGTTATAAAACTCCCAGGCCCAGCGTAGCTGTGAAGGCATGTTGAGGAAACCACAGCAAACCTGAGAAGATAGTGTGGTGAATTTGCCAGAGTACACTAAAGGGGACTGAGTGAGGCATTTGCTGATTTCTTCCGGGAGCACTTTGTAGTAAAACACTTTCACATGAAACGCTTTGGAAACAAAACAATCCCGTGTGTCTCAAAAAAGCTTCAAAACATTTAGAGAAAAAAAAACAAAACACTTGTAAAATATGGTCCAGGGCTGGTTTGTGGTTAGCAGGAGCTGTGTTTTCCGGTGCTAACATCCCGGTCCTTGGTTCTGTGGTGCTGGAAGGGGGAGCGTATTCCCAGTGATTTAGTGAGGGAAAAGCCTGCGAGCGCTCGGTTATAAATTACAGAATCCCGGAAAGCTGAGATGTTTACGGCGCTCTGTTACTGCGGCCGAGGCTGGAAATGAGCTCCCTGTGGCGCCGTGGCCTGCGTGGGGGTTTTCTGGAGCCACTGGTCTTGGGGGGTCGTCTGAGAGATCGGCAGCGCCGTGCCCGCCAGGCTCGCGGCACTCTCTGTACTCTCCGGCGAGCTTTGCCTCGCTCCCTGTCGCTCCAGGTCAAAAGCAGCCACACGCACACGCGTGTACAGAAAGCCACACCTATGCTGTTCTCTCTTCTACATGGCTGCATTCTCTTTACGCCCGCTTCTAGGACACTGTGTCCTGGAGAAGAAAAGGAGGTTGGCCTGCGTCATACAGATTTTACAGTGGCGGTATAAAGGACTCGGAGATTAGTATCCTTCAGCGTTTCTCCATCGCTACTGACACTAAGCTTTAACTGGCTTGTATCTAAATAGTTTTCTATACACGTGTGTACAGAAAGTGACGCGCATGCACACGTGTGTACAGAAGGCCACATGCACGCACACGTGTGTACAGAGAGTGACACGCATGCACACGTGTGTACAGAAAGTGCCACGCACGCAAACATGCATACCTAAGGCCACATGCAGCCACACGTGTGTACAGAAGGCCACATGCACGCGCATGTGTGTACAGAAAATGTCGCACAAGCAGGCACACGTGTGTACAGAAGGGCACATGCACGCACACGTGTGTACAGAAGGCCACATGCACTGTCTCACACTCAAGCTCCTCCAGACAGCAGTTCATGCTGTTCCAGGAGCTGCAGCCCGGCCGTGAGGCAGCGAGGGTAAGAAGCTTCTGTGTCGCTCACTGTTGTCAGAAAACCTCTCCAAATGAGCCAAACAGGACACGATTCAGTGCGCAGTCAGGTGGCGCCCGGCTTTTCCGGGACTGTTTTCCCGAGTTCCTTCTTTAATCTCTGGGAATTTCTGACTCTCCCTGCGCTGCCCTTCAAGATTTGTGCTGAAACGCCGTGTCAAAGGAAGAAGGTTTTTTTTTTTTTCATTTTTATTGGCTCATCTGCTTGGCAGCCTGCGTGGATTGAGTAAAGTCAACCCCAGTGCAGGGGAGTTGATTCACTCTCCACCTGCAGAAAGCAGCTCAGCTCAGGCTGCCTGTGCCTGGTCTGCAGGAGCTGCTGCCCTCAGAGGCCCTTTGATGTGGTTCTATTGCTTACAAAGATGTGGATATAAAAAACCCTGGCTTTGTTATAGCTGCATTGCACTGACAAAGTAGCATTAAGCAGGAGGAAAGGGGAATTTTATCTTATCTCCTCTTTAAAATTATAGAATATTTGCATGAAAAAATCTGCTCTGCAGAACCACAGTCAATGCTGTTTTTACTGTTCTCATTATCCAAAGCCATTATCTCAGACAACAGATATTGAACTTTCAGAATAAACAGTGCATGAATAAACAGTGTACAGCGGTATTAAGAGAATGTTAGGCTCATGTGAAATACAATAATACAGTAATACAATAATCTCTACAGCAAGCAGGCCAGTACAAGGGAGAGCAGTTGCAGGAATCTGGAATGAATCACACAGTCTGAAGGGCTGGGCCTTGAGGAAACAGGCAAAACGATACAGCTGAATAATGGAAGATAATACTGAAGAATGTGATGGAATAAACCAGTTTGAAGAACTTAATATGCCTCAATATTACTATGTTGGAATGAAATGGAACACTGTAAAATAACTTTCAGAGGATTGAGACAGAATGCAGAATAATTTAATCGAATTCTTTAAAACGGCATAGAGCACAGCACAGTTTAGTTCAGCTGAGGTACAGTGCATCTACAGCAGACTACAGTACAGAGCAGGAGAGTACGGTACAGTTGAATACAATAGAGATCAGTAGAGTACAGTATAGCTGAAATACAGTACAGAATAGCAGAGTACAGTAAAACAAGTACAGTACAGAGCGGCAGAGAGCAGGGCAGTAGAGTACAGTAATACAAGTACAGTACAGCACAGCACAGCTCAGCTCAAGTACAGTACACAGCAGCAGAGTCCCGTACAATTGAAGTACAGTACAGTGCAGGAAAAGCTGGGCTGTGCCTGGGAATCTTCTGAAGACTGTTTATATTTAGAGCACCAGAAGGAAAGGCTTTCCTGGTATCGGATGAGGAGAAACCCGGTCTCCAGAGCTGCAATGAGCGGCTGTTTCCAGTACCACAGTTCTTTCCCAGAGCTTTGCGCAGGAAGCAGGTGGCACACCAGGGCTCCGATTGCACAGCTCCAGCTGAGCCACGATAGCCCAAAGGCTGCCCTCTCTGAGACGTGCAGGGGACAGCCGGCTCTCTCCTCCGGCTTATCTCCTCAGAAGAGTAGGCTGTGTCCCCAAGTCGAAAGAAACGGCTCCTCAGCCTGTGACAGATGTTTTCCACTGGAGAGTGTCAGCGCCCATCTCTTGAGCTGACCGTGTGTTACAGCTTCTTCTGAGTGCGTGTCTCATTAACTAATCATGTTGTTTTTTCGTTTTTTGTTAGCACTCAGTGGATATTTGATATAGTTTTTTTTTTCCTTTAACATGAAAAATCATAGATGGGCAGTTTGCCCCCTGTTGACAGGATGACTGTCTGTATAAAACTCCTCGAAACCAGAGCACGTTTGAGGACAGGGGCAGAGCCGGTGAGCGCTCTGGGTTAACGTGCTGCACTCTGTGCAGGTGGGCTTGAGTAAACCGAGAATCCCACAAGGATGGGTGACAGAGCTGGGATGCTCGCACAGATCACACTGTTACTCATACACCCTGGTTTCTAGAGCTCTCGACACAAGAGACCGCTTTTATCTTCTATCAATCGCCTGTATTGTTCCGCTCCCCAAGGTGTCTGAAGATTGGGTGATGCCATGGTGAATAAGCTCTAATACTGCACAGTCAGGTTTTAGCGCTATGGGGCTTGGTCTCTGGGTTGTGTTTCTACATTAGACTTGGCTTTTAGTTTTAATTGAAAATCTGGAATCGTCAATTGTTTTTTTATGATGTCGTGAACTGATTTGGGATCTCCAGCGGCGCCTTTACGTCCCCTCCTCACTGCAGCAGCCCCCAGATAGAGACTCCATGTGTGGACCAGCCTGACAGCACCTTTACTCCCACTCCCTTCTGGTCTTGTCCTGTCAGGA
Organism: Lepisosteus oculatus; assembly: GCF_040954835.1. NCBI lineage: Eukaryota > Metazoa > Chordata > Actinopteri > Semionotiformes > Lepisosteidae > Lepisosteus > Lepisosteus oculatus. Next base: position 14,979,084 of record NC_090696.1, read on the forward strand.
CGTGGAGCTCAGCAGGGTTGGGCCTGGCCAGCACAGGGATGGCAGACCTCCATGGAGAAAAAACACTTGGTGCTGCAAGAGGTATTGGACAACCAATAGGGACCACACTTCCATCTCGACCAGAATTTAGCCAATGCCTCAGTTTGGAGATCGGGGACACTAGGCTGTGGGAGGTGCCGTCCTTCAGATATGATGTCACACTGAGGGAATCAAAGACCCCAGGACGCCCACAAATGTGGTGTTTACCTTGGTATCCTGGTCCAGTTACACAGCAGCCGTTTGGTACCAGCAACCCAGGCATGGGGTCATACACGTGGACCTGCGCTTCAGTGGCAGATGAAGTGGGTCCACTTCTGCATGTAAAGATGGGTCACAGGGTCAAAGGCCACGATGGCTGCTGGGAAGTCCGTGCGGCTCAGGGCGAGGAACGGTGGGACTGCAGCATGGGAGGGGTTAAAATCTCGGGGCCCAGAGGCAAGCGGGCTATCCCGTTTCTTGACATGTCGCAGTCTGCGTTCCTCTTAGCTAGCGTTTCCATTGATCCACCCAGCGTTCCTCTGCCGACCGCCCAACATGTCAGTGTGAGGATTAAGAAAATAAAACTTTTTTTTCATGAAAAAAGAAAAACACACGAACGATGAAGTCATGGGTAATAGCTTAATGGTTCCTTTAGAAAGCCTGAACTCTATGAGGGTGTTTTGCTGTCCCCCAGGGTAAAGGAATGTAATTGCCCTCCTTAATGCTTTGTGAAAATAAGGCGGCATCACAAATATTTAGAAAGCTGCTGTCTGCCCGAGATGAGAGGTCAGGTAGAGTAATTTTCCTCTCGATCTCTCACAGTGCTGTAGCACCTCCTGTTCGGCATGGCCAGTCAGAGAGTGTCCACAGAGACCTGTTGGTTTTTATTCTGGGCGAGCTTGTAATTACTTAATTGAGCCCCTATTTGAACCGGTCGTTTGAAAGCTGTTGTGCTGTTTTCTGTTCATTAAAGTGTAGGTTTCAAGTTTAAAAAAAATGGTTTATCAACAGCTCAAGATCTTCCACTTGCACAGCGACTGTCATCTGTGAATGAAGCTGAGAATGTAGCTCAGTCGAGGCGCAGTAATCGGGAGCACAGCTGCCTTGAAAACAGACACTGGGCTCGCCGGGACCAGAATTGGGAAGCCTTGCTTTAAAGGCTTTTGATTTAATACCACTTAGCAAGCACTCTCTGTAGAGCCCAGGGTCACTCTTCAGAATAGCATCGCCTGAGCCGAGCCCTGCTCCATAACGTCACCTTTCTGAGGTTCGTGGCATTCTTACAGAGAGAGTCTCCGCTCCCTTGGCGTGGCTTCCTGGGCTGGGCTCGCCTCGGAGGCTGGGGGTCAAGGCAGCACTGGACAAACTCTCAGATGAGGCGCAAACTCTTTGCTCAGCCCCCCCCCCGCTGCCCCAAGAAAGAGACCTGAAAACTAATCACTGCTGTGGTTCTGCCTCTCCGTGTGTGTGTGGCTTTGCTGACTTCTCAAGCTTGTGATTACAGACTCGTTTATCCTTTTTTTTTTAATTTGTTTAATGAGGTTTTTTTTTCCATCTGCTATATTACTCCCTCTGTGCCCCGTGCTTCTGTCCTGCGAACTTCACCGCGGCAGATGTGAGAACAGAGAAAGTCGCCGGGGGTTGACTGAAACTGAAACACCTGCCCCCGGACATCTGTAGCAACTAAAGTCAAAAAGTTCTGTCTTCTAATGACTTGTGCTGTGAGTCAGATAACTCGGCTGTGAGCAGACTGATTCAGTTGAACTCAGTTGCTTGAGTCTCTTGTGCGTTCCAGGTGACGATCATGGACACCGGCGTGAGAGGCACCATTGCCGTGGGCCTGGTCCCGCAGTACTACAAACTGGACCACCAGCCAGGCTGGCTCCCCCATTCCATCGCCTACCACGCCGACGACGGCAAGTGAGTTCGCACCCGGGTCCGCTGCGCTGTTCGGCACTCGTGTTTCACGTCTCGTGTGTCTCACCAGTCCCTGGTGACTGCACTGCACCAGGAGCGCTGAACACTGCAGGGAATCCTGGTCTTCACTCCCAGCTCTCCCGAGGCACGCGGGTCTGCAGCGCCGCTCTGCAGGACCGGATCAGAACAGCAGGCCTCTTCTGATGCAGGCGCCATGACTGTCGATAAGGAGAGCTTTGCACAGTCCTGGAGAGAGAATTCTGCGGATTCATCTGTTTCTAAGCCATGTGGAATTCAAAGTTGAGTTGAAGTGTGTTTGGGACTCTCTAACGGGCTGTCATGTTTTTTTTACCCCCCCCCCCCCCCCCTCCCAGGCTGTACAACGGCAACACAGTAGGGCAGCAGTTCGGGCCGAAGTGTAACCGTGGAGACCGTATTGGGTGTGGCATTTACTTGGACTCCTTCGAGGCAGGCCTGACCACCGTCTTCTTCACCAAGAACGGCAAAGAGGTGAGACACCCCTCCCCCCATGCCGCGTGCTGGCAGCTCTGTGTGCGCCGTGAATTAGAGTCCACATCTGTCCTGTTACAGAGCAGGCCAGTGGCCGGGTCGCTGGCTGCTTAGCTGCTGTGCAGCCAGGCGCCAAACCGCCGAGCTGCCGAGTCGCCATGCGGCCGGACGCCGAGTGGCGGTGGGACCAGTCTCCGAGCTGCTGTGCGGTGTTCAGTCAGTGGGCTTTAAATGCTGCGTTTGGCACACAGTAGTGCCGTAAGCCAGCATCAGTCACCGGTGAGCGGCCGGTCCACATGGATGTCCGTGTGGTGGTGTTCAGAGCTGTTCAGGCAGTGCCAGTCACCGCAGTGTGTTACCGTGCAGGTTGGATCGGTGGTGGTCCCGGTGTCCCCGGATGGACTGTTCCCTGCAATCGGGATGCACTCCCTGGGGGAGGAGGTGCGCCTGGACCTGCAGGCGGAGTGGGGGTCGGAGGAGGACGACAGCGTGATGATGGTGGACAGCCATGAGGACGAGTGGGGCCGCCTGCATGATGTGCGGGTCAGCGGCACGGTAAGAACCCAGCCTGTCCCGATTCGTGCCTTCCCCCACACTTGCGCTCTTTCCCAGCACCACCCAGACTAACAGCGACTAGTACTGGGAAACATTCCGGACAAACACCATTATTGTTGTATCTGAGCTCCGAAGTGTAGTGTCGGGTTACAGAAATGCGTGCTGTGACAGTGCCCCACCTCTCAGGGGTTCATTACAGAGGTGATGCAGAAGGGGGCAGTGTGATGTTTCAGAGACACACCCTCTGCGGCACCAGTCTCGGCACATGGAGAGGGGTAGCCGCCACCGGATGGCCAAGTAGCCTGCTTCGCAGCCTTTTGCAAACTGATGGGCATCCTAACGAATAGAAAATTCTGCTGTCTTTTGTCTGGGGACTTTCCCGATGTCCGTAGCCCTCCTCTGATTTCATCGTCTGGTGTCTCTTGTCAGGGTCGCCTTGTATGTGGGACCTGAGGAAAAACTGCTGACGGTTTTAAAATAAGAAGTGAGCTCTGCAGTCTTTCGATTTTTGTGCATGATCTCTTCGTTCTGTTTTTTTTTCCACTCTTTCTAACGACCTGAGGCTCTTGCCGGTTCTGTGAGCGCTGCTGAGCTGTGACAGTACTGCATGTGTAGCCTGCTGTCAAGATGCAACTCTAGCGCTAAGGAAGCTCATTCTGAATCGTTGCGGAGAAGCGGAGAAGAATCCCTGCACATGGCAGTTTGTAGCTCAGATTTTTGGAAGCTGCAGTATGGAACTGTACCAGAGCCAGGGAATTGAATGTTATTTGAACTGCATGTCCGGAAATAAAGTGCAAAGCAATAAATATCCAGAAACCTGGCACTGGCTTGTATATAAAGGTCCTGCAGCTTGTTAAAACCCAGAAGGGCATAGCAGTGGGTAGCAGCAAGTAGCAGTGCAGTTCTCAGGGCCTGGACTGGCTTCACATGTGGTTAGAGGCCTGTGCAGCTGTGAGCTGCTCCGATCCTTTGCTTTTTGTTCTTAATTCGCTTTGTTATCTCCGAAAAAGAAGCCGACACCAGCATGGTGTGGCTCATGCTGGAGCAGGAGATGCCAGGGCTGATAGCGCCTGCCTGCTCTGACAGCTGCTGCCAACTGGGACCGGTCGGGCTGTTTGGTTTCACTCCACGCTGAGCAAATAAATAACTGAAATAAAGTAAATATGAGCTGGCAGAGGCAGATGGGAAGGGTTTGTTAGGAAGTGTTTACTGCCTGAGCGCCAGGATAAACTGTAGTTAACCGCTTAAGGAGTAAAATGTTTTGCAGACTTTCTTGTTTGGCTTAGCGCGGACGTTAAAAAACAAAAAAACACAGCCTGTTCTGTGTTTGACCTGAGGAAGTCCAGTATAGGACAGCGGCTCTCCGCCGCGAGTACACAGTGACGACACAGGTCGAAAAGGCGTTCGTAAACAAGTTTTTGTGGCGATCCATAAATCCCCAAGAGCTACTGAACCGATTTTTCCAGCAGCACCTCCTCTGGTCTCTTCTCTTTGCCTCAAGAGGAGCTTTTTCTTGTCACGCTGGCGAACGTGCTGATCCCTGGGAATGGCAGTGATCCGTCAGCCTTGACATGGAAACCGCCGCAGTGAGCGTGGGAGGTAATCCGCTCCAAATTCCCAGACCTGTAAAACCTGGAATCTGGATGCAACAGGGCCACAGTAAACACAACTGCTTCTGTCCGGTCTGACGCTGGCAAGAGCCACCGAGACAGCAGCAGAGCCGCGCTCTTCAGAGTGCTGTGTGGAACCTAAGGGGAGGTTTTTTACAGTCAAGTGAGACACATGAGCAGTAGAAGTGATCTAAATTCATGTTTTGTTATTTGTATTTCTAATATGTATTACTGGAATCAGTGAAACAGATACAGCACTTTGCTGATCGTCGTGGAACGAAGGCTGTTTTGCACCAACAGTGGTGGGAGCCTGGAACCAGCTCCCCAGCCACGCTGTCGAAGTGGAGCTGTTCCTCCTCCTCCTGTTCTCAGTTTTGAATGTCTCCCGTTGCCTTCTGTCCCCAGAACAGTGGCCGTCTGTCAGTTCCAGATCTCAATCTGGGTGCGAAGCCTTCCGTGGCAACTGCTTCCGTTCCGTTGGGTCGTGTCGTTCTGTGGGCCCCGCTCCCGAGGTCACAGACGTCACCGGCTTTTGTTTTCCACACAAAAAGGAAAACCAGTCAGAAGAGGGTTTTTAAGGTGAAAACAAACACATTCTTCTGTGTTGAATTCTCAGGCACGGTACGGCGGAGCTCAGCAGTTCTGTTGCGGTTTTCACTTGTGAGCTCTGACAGCCTGGTGTGCGTGCGTGTGTGTGTGTGCGCATGTGTGTCTGCCCGGCCTGGGAACGGACCCGGCCCTCACTGTGACTCACGGGCTCTGCCGTGGGTCTGACGACTGGCCCTTCCTGACTCACACCCCGGGCCTCTCGCAGCGTCCCGACTTGTTTCTCGCGCTGAGCCTTCCTGTGCCGCGGCAGATTTACGAGGGGAGAGAAAACGGGGGGTCTCCTGTTAAATCCCCGGGGACTGTGAGCGGAGGCCTGAGTCACAGGTGATTTATTTCAGGCGTTTGTTGTTCTTTGACAATCGAGAAGGGAGAGAACAAAAAGAAGGAGCGCACAGCTGCCTAGCCCCTAGCAACGCAACCTGCGCTCCCACCGAGAGTCACCTTGCCGAGCGAAACCACAGGCCACCCTCTTCCCGCATCGGCGGCATTCCTCCCGAAGAGCCCCCCGGAGGCGCGCCCCTCCCCCTGCCCCCCTGTAATTAGGCGGGTGAGTCACGAGACTGGGATCGCGATGGGCGTGCTACGTGCTCAGGAAGGGCATCGCCGCGCCCCTCGTCTTCTGATTCCGGCCCCTACCTGCCCTGGCCCCTCTCTACAGTGGCAGCGGGGCCCGCCTGCGGAGCATGTCGGGAATCGGGTCGGTCCCTCAAGGCCCTGTTTCCAGCTCCCCGCTTTCTAAACGGAAAGCCGTTCCCTGATCCAGCAGCTGCCGTGTCGGGTGGCCTCAGTGCAGGGGCGATCAGCGCCCGAGACCTGCGCCCCTCCTCAGGCACTGGATTTAGGGTGCACTGGAACCCCTGCCAGGGTTGGGCTCTTTACGGCCGGGACGATTGGAGCAGAGGCTGGGGGCAGCCAACCGCTAGCTGAGTGTAGGAATCAATATGACCAGTGTTGTGACTTTTGCAATGCATTGTGGGAGCTGTCTGTGGTCTGCGCGTTTGTCTGTGGCAGCTTTGTGCAGCTGTGAAGGCCCTTTATGGCCGATCGCGGCGTGAGAAGTCTCCCCGATTCCAAGCTGCAGCAGTCCAGTTCCTGAGCAGCCTGATGGGCAACAGAAAGGCTTCTGTCTCGCGCTGCCAGCTGCACGTTTCGCCGGGGCGTGCGTGCCCCAGCTGAGCCGGAGGAGGCTCCGACAGCACTGCTGCTCTGGGGAGAGATTGATGTATCCTCTCACGTGTTTTGTGCAGGAGCTGTAAGAGATGTGAAATTAAAGACTGCGCACAGAAGCCGAGCCATTAAATGGAGTCAATTTATTACCTATTATCTCCTTACAAAACAATTACAAGCTACCCCAGGGCACATGAGTAATGAGGAGGGTGTGGGGTGCGTGGGGGGTGCAGGGAGATGTCCCTCTGGCTTCTGCTACTGTAATTATTTTCTTATTTACGGACTTCGGCAGCTCTGACAGATCCAGTTATCTCAGCCCTCGCGGGGTTGTGGGGGGGGGCAGAAGCACAGTTTGAAGCTGAAGGGGGCTCACGGCCCACCACCGTGCCGAGCTCGAGCAGAGGCGGCGTTCCAGGAGGGGCAGAGAGGAGTGCACGCTCTCTCCAAGGCTCTCCGGGACCCGTCTCCTGGCTCGGAGAAGACGACCGTCGCAGAGCCCCCGAGCGTGTTGGCCGACAGCAGCGGCGTCGTTATTTTGATCGTCGCCCGTTCCTCCCCCCTCCCCCTGTCGGGAGTGTGTTGCTCCAGTGTTGTGGTTACGCACCGGCCGATCCTGTCACTTGGGGAAGAAAGATTGTTTTCCGTCAGGATTTCACTGTCGGGACAAGAAAAGCACCCATATTCCTACACAAGAGCACACAAAAGCGTGCTTTATAATGGGGGAAGAGCAGCCCGAATCCCCAGCAGCCTTGGCTGCATTTGAACGATGGTATTTTGGCAATTGAGAGGAATGTCTTCACAACCACTGGTGAAGCGCTGAGGTGTGCAGTTCGGGTTTTTTTTATTTTAATAATTCAGCTTTCTAATTCCCCTTGGAGCTGTATGGATTCAGATTTTAAAACCTCCTTTTTTCTTAGGAAATTAAATGTTTTTTAATTGGTTAACGACTGCAAATTCCAACCGCTAATTAAAGAGAACAATGAGTTGTGAAAGGTTCAGCGGATAATGATGTTGAAATGGGCCCAGACTTTCCTCCAAGGTGCTTCTCGCTGTAGAAAGCTGAGCGGGTGCCAGTTTCGTGACGCGCGGTTTCGGTTTTCCTCTGCCTTTGTCTCGGTGTTCGAAGGGGGGGCTGACCTCGGGGGCCGGGTGGCTCTTTAATCCTGCAGGACATGCGGGGGGACAGCAGCGGCACAGGAGTCAGCCGAGCTGGGTTCTGGACTGTCGGAGCCGAGCCGACCCGCAACGGTGACGCCGTTTTAGGGAGGTTAAAAGTCGATACCGGAAAGAGCCGGCAACCTGAAAACACGTCAGTATAGTCACTGCAAACAAACATGAGCGTCAGAGGTCTTCGGCCCACATGGAAAAAGAAAGGAAAAGAACGCACAGTGTGCCAGGAGGTTGAGAAATCGAAAGGTGCTGTAACACGAGCCGGAAAAGTCACTGTTTCCCTCCTGCACTGTGTCAGAGCTCCAGACGTAGATCTTGACATTTTGAGAGGAAAACATCGTCGAGTCACCATCCTCTCCTGCTGGGGGCTCTGCTATGAGCTAACAAGACTGAGATCTTTGTTTTTTTTCTCCCACCTGGGCCACCAATGAGAGAGAGATCTGCTCCTACAGACTGAGACCTGTCCTCTCTCCCATTTGGGACACCAATGAGAGGAGAGAGATCTGCTCTCTTATAGTGAGACCTGTCCTCTCTCCTGTTCAGGACACCAATGACAGGAGAGATCTGCTCTCTTATTGTGAAACCTGTCCTCTCTGCTGCTCGGTACACCAGTGAGAGGAGAGAGATCTGCTCCTGCAGACTGAGGCCTGTCCTTTCTGCTGCTCCGTACACCAGTGAGAGGAGAGAGATCTGCTCTCTTATAGTGAGATCTGTCCTCTCTGCTGCTCAGTACACCAGTGAGAGGAGAGAGATCTGTTCCTGCAGACTGAGGCCTGTCCTCTCTCCCACTCAGGAGAATAGTGGTGGTGGGGAGGAAGCTTTTAACTGCAGACTGTTGCTGTTGCAGAGTATGTACATTTTTGCTGATGTCGCACTCATCTTTCCCTGTCTTTGCCCTCTGTCTCCTAGCTGAAAACAAGTGCAATGCGTGCCAGGGCCTGGGTATCGACCGCGTTTAACCAGGGATTTAATTACGTTCAGTGACTTTTGTTTTGTGCGAATGGAATTGGGTTGCATGTTGGCATTGGCAGCTAATTATTGTGAGGCAACTACCTCCCTGAAGACATAATACTATTCTTTTTTTTGTTATTAAAAGGTGGTGACAACTCCACATGCCCGGGACTGTGAAGGCAGGTTATTGGCATGATGTGCTGCAGCTCTTGGAGGTGGACTATTCAGGGCTGAAATCCAGCTCCGACTGCTTATCTCTTAGGCCGACAGGCGGAGGAGCCTTCCCACTGGGAATCCGTGTGGAAGTTTGCCCAGGGAGTTAGTGCGCCGGGTTTCTCTACGTCTGCGTTTGGCGTGAATTTTCCGAGCTCCCCCTCGGCCGGCACGGTTTGCCCAAAGTCCGATTTGCATGCTCCAGCATTGTCACAGGGAGCGCGGGGAGCGATCCCAGCCCTGCGGAGAATCAGGTTGACCTGCTGCAGGTTATTCGGTCAGCTAGGGTGTCCTCTTAGGAAACGGAGCGTGATTCCATTTCCAAAGCTGCAGTGCTGGCGAGAGACAGCGGGGTCTCTGCCTCCGCAGGGGGTGGAAAAGCCGAGAACTTGGCGGACTCCGATTCGTGCTCAGTCCTGACCCCTGCGGCAGGGGTGCTCGCTCTGATTTGGGACTCTTTTGGGTCTTTGATTTAATTGGACCAATTATAGTAATTGCTGAATTAAGCTAAGACAGGGTTTTTCGTTCAAGGTCTCTCTACCAATTCTAAAGCTCTTTGTAATTACTGCAGCCTCCTACTAACTCCTTGAAAGCTACCGTCCATGTTACCCTGAAGTACCGCAGCCCAGGGTTAAGGTCAGATAATGTTATTTGTTTAACATGCATGGATTTTTAAAGAGTAAACTGCTTTGGTGTTCATGCTGTTTAAGGGTTGTTAGTGGTACTTTGTGAATTAGTAAGAACCCCCCGCAGGACTCAATCAGCCCTATCTTACATAAACCACCTAACGTCTGAAATACCTTGAATATACAGAGTGGATCTTTTCTGCCTTAATGATGATGTCGACTTCATTGTGTTCAGCTGCTCTGTGTAACATCCTTAAGGGGGGACTTCCATGCAAAGTCTTGAACTGCCATACCGCGCTTTAGAAAGTCAGGTATCATTGCATGATAGTCCTGTGCCCCCAAAACATCGCTATAAAGCCCCGCTGCTAGTCTCTTAACTCGGTCCTCTCAGTGTAGCCTCTTGAGCCACAGGAGATAACTTCAAGGGAACACAAGACAGGTCGCAGGCAAGAGGAGACCATTCCAACAATCTTGCCCATTTGGTTGCTAGTAACTTATGGATCCACGGATCAAATCTGGCCGTTTCCTGCCTGGAAGAAGGCAGTGTGTTGGGTTCAGCGGCCAGGATGTTGCTGCTTACTTCAGACATCCACAAGAGGTTGAGATTACACTGACAGGTGTTATATTATAAGGGTGGAGTCCTGGGGGTCACACCTCTGAATCTGGAGCAGTGCTGCGTATTGATTTATGAGATTGCTTTTGTCTCCTGCCCAGAGCTGCTGTTACAGTGCCGTGGCCGCAATGTGCTCAATATGGCACCTTGCAGTGCCTCGCCCCCCTGTACCGGCGCAGGGCTTCCTGTGTGTCAGGAGGCAACTCTTTGAGGGCTGAGGTGTGAGACAGCAGCATGGCATCGCTGGGTGTTTCACGGCACAAGATCTTTAAATGGTGACGTACTGTATTCTGAGCCCCACTTTGCACTTTGATTCGTTGTTTTGCGCAGGGGAAATCTAGGAGGCTTTTGCCTGCTGGCCAGATGGCTGCGGACTGTGTTTAAGGCTCTCGCCCTGTGCTGAGGAATTCGAGTTCCCACTAATCCTCCCCCTGCGCTGTAGCCGGGGGCTCCCTGCCCTCCCGCAAACTTGACAGAGGAATTTTGCCGAGCAGCAGAAATATTTTGGGAACTCCTTAGAAACCCGTAACCAACAAATACTACCTGCACATTCATCGAGACTGAGCCCTCTGGCACTCACACTCTTCCTCCTGAGCTAAGCCGTGTGCACCACACCAACACATGGTTAAACACCGAAACACACACGTGCGCGCAAACCAACACACGGGTGAACACCGACATACACACGTGCGCACACCAACACACGGATGAACACTGACACACACACGTGCGCACACCAACACACGGGTGAACACAGACACACACAAACGTGCGCACACCAACACATGGGTGTACACCGATGCACACCAGCACACGGGTGAACACCGACACACACGTGTGAGCACACCAGCACACGGGTGAACACCGACACACACGTGCGTGCACACCAGCACATGGGTAAACATTGACACACACACATGGGTGAATAGTGACGCACACCAGCACACGAGTGAATACTGACACACATGTGCGTGCACACCAGCACATGGGTAAACACTGACACACACACGTGCGCACACAGCAGCAGACGGGCAGACCTTCCTCTTCAGACTTGTGCCCATGGACGCCATCGCGCAGGAGCCAGCTTGTTTGGCTGCGGGGGCCAACCTGCCCTTCTTAAAGAGCTGCCGGTGTATTTTTGGAGTGCTTTTAATTCCGTGTGAACCGCCGTGTCATCAGCACAGAAAAATGTAGTTTAAACCATGTTATTCCACCATTTAAAAGTGAGGATAGGGGCTTCTAAAATGCCAAAATAAACAGTTTTAGAGGAGCTGGGGGGTTACGTTTTGCGCTAATGGGTGTTTGATGAGTATTTTGGTTCCGACGGGGCTGTCAGTATGTACCTGGCCGGCGCTCTGCGGGTTGGTTTAACACACTGTGTCCAAACCACAGAACGATGAAGACACCAAGGTGTTAGTTCAGCGCAGTCACAGGCCTCCAGTCCGTGACCTGGAAGTGACACAGTATAGGCTGTTGGACAGGTCTACACTGGCATCTTTTCAGGTTTTCTCTCAGTTACGGTGAGGAGGATCTATCTCTCGGCCTGTATGCTCGCAGGGCAGCATCCAGGTGATCTTCAGGCTCACTACCTGAATGCTGGATATGGAGCTTTAGAGGTCAGTGGTGATGGTGTTTCCAGTCTGTAGAAACCAGTGTTTTCAGGGTGGCCTAGAAGACCCTGAACTCGCAGGGCAGCAACGGAGACCATATAGCTGGGAACAGTCGGATGATTTTCAGAGATTATCTTGCAGTTGTGCGTGACTCTGGGTAGTTGAACACCTTTCTTTGGTCTTCAGCTGTTGCAGATTTTGAGACACCTGGAAAGCCTGTTGGATTCCAGCCCAGGAGGTCTGGAGTTTGGCACCTGTGTTATATAAGGTTACAAATGGCACATCTGGCACATCGGAGCAGGAGGAGATGATACCTCATTCTGCAGAGTCAGGGAGAAGAGATTTTGCCATTAGAGGAGCCCAAGGACAGAACAAGTCAGTCTTAGCAGGATTCCTTCATTGCTGAATATCACTCTGGAACAGCACTTGATCAGAGCTGTACGTCACAGTCCACATCAATTCCTTAGAAAGAATTACAAAGGCTTGTTTTGTGAAGGAATTTTTTTTCTGTTAATTTATTGCAGTTGTGCTGCATCGTGTGAGAATTTACTTGTCAAAACCCAATTTGCATGTGATCTGGACCAGTTGTGATGAGACTGCCGCCCACTCTCTCTCTCGTGTTCCCACAGAGCGCTGACTAGTCAGTGCAGGTGCTGTTCGTCTGTGTTATTAATTTGAATTTAATCTCAAACTCACTTATTATTAAGTCAGTGAAGGGTCTGATTGTGTAACAGAGGGCTCTGCTAGGACAAAAACCAGCAGGCACGTGGGTCACCAGGATCAGGATTGGGAACCACTGATTGAGCCGGCCAGTTGTGACCCCTTCTCCATGCCTGTATCTCAGGCAACAGGGGAACTAAACAGGCCATCACCCTCCCCTTGCGCCCCCTGCCCCCCCCTTGTGGAGACTTGTCTGTCAGCACCGCTGCCAGAGTGCATGAAGGCCCGGGTGGCCTGAGATGAGATCAGGACTGGTTCCCCATTAGTCAGCTTCAAGAGAGGCAGGAGGTGTGACTAGGTGTGACCCCTTTTCACAAAGTACAAGTGATGTCAGGGCATGAAAGTTGAAAAGGTGGCCGATTAGCAAAACAAAGGTACGTATTTTTTGCTTCAAAGAACATAAGAAAGGTTACAAAGGCCAGGACGTCCTTCAGCCTCTCCAGCTAATTACACTGCAGGTAGCTGATCTCATCCAGCTGTTTCTTGAAGGAAACCAGAGTACCAGTTCCACACAAACTTTCAGATAAAGACATTCCTCCTTTTCCCAGTTTGAAATGCACGTCTCAGCACATACAGTGCAGTCCATAAGTATTTGGACAGTGACACAATTTTTGCTGTTTTGGCTCTGTACTCCAGCACATTGGATTTTAAGGGAAACAATGACTATGAGGTTAAAGTACAGAATGTCAGCTTTAATTCAAGGGTATTAACATCTATATTTTTTGGGTAAACCATATAGGAATCACAGCCCTTTTCATACATAGTCCTCCCATTTTATGGGACCAAAAGTAATTGGGCACATTAACATAATCTTAAATAAAATTTGGCATGTTTGCAAATCCTTTGCAATTGATGACTGCCTGAAGTCTGTGACCCATAGATATCACCAGACGTTGGGGTTCTTTCCTGGTGATGCTCTGCCAGGCCTGTAATTCAGTTATTTTCAGTTCCTGCTTGTTTCGGGGGCTTTTTGCTTTCAGTCTTGTCTTCAGTAAGTGAAATGCATGCTCAGTGGAATTCAGGTCTGGTGATTGGCTTAACCAGTCAAAAACATTCCACTTTTTGGCCCTGAAAAGCTCCATAGTTGCTTTAGCAGTATGTTTGGGGTCATTGTCCTACTGCAAAATGAAGTGCCTTCCAATGTGTTTGAAGCATTTGGTTGAATCTGAGCAGGTAAGGTGCTTCTGTACACTTCAGAACACATCCTGCTGCCGCCGTCTGCAGTCCCATCATCAATAAAGACAAGTGAGCCAGTTCCACTGCCAGCCATACATGCCCAAGCCATGACACTGCCTTCACCATGTTTCACAGATGAGGTGGTATGCTTTGGATCATCAGCGGGTCCGTTTTTTCTCCTTCCACCACACTGGTACAGGTTAATCTTTGTCTCATCTGTCCATAAGGCTTTGTCCCAGAACTCTAGAGGCTTTTTATGTACTTTTCAGCAAACTGTAACCTGGCCTTTCTTACTAGTGGTTTGCATCTTGTGTTGAACCTCCTGAGGTTATGCTGGTGTATTCTTCTCTTTATGGTAGTCTTTGGCACATCTATGCCTACATCCTGGAAAGTGTTTCTGATCTGTTCAACAGTCAGTTTTTCTTCACGATTGAAAGTATTCTTCGGTCATCCACTACTGTGGTCTTCCGTGGTCTACCAGGTCGTTTGCTATTGCTAAGCTCACCAGTGTGTTCTTGCTTCTTAACAATGTACCAGTTGATTTTGACACACCTAATGTTTTGGCTATGTCTCTGATTGGTTTATTCTGATTTTTCAGCCTCATGATGGTCCGCTTTAAAGGCATTAACACCTCTTTGGTCCTCATGTTAAGAGACAACAACAGACTCCAGACGCAAATGCCACACAAAGAATCAACTCTAGACCTTTTGTTAGCTCTCTTTTGCATGAACTAATGATGTAACAACACACAGCTGGTCAAGGAACAACTGAGCAGCCAACTGTCTAATTACTTTTGGTCCCCTAATATGGGAGGACTATGTATAAAAAGGGGGCTGTGATTCCTATAGGGTTCACCCAGTATAGACGTAAATAGCCTTGAATTAAAGATGACATTCTGCACTTTAACCTCATACCCATTGTTTTATTTCAAATCCAATGTGCTGGAGTTCAGAGCCAAAACAGCAAAAATTGTGTCACTGTCCAAATACTTACAGACTGCACTGAATATATAGAATAGGACAGGGTGAGATGCTTGTGTCTTGTGGGGTTAAAAGGTGACCGAAGTTGGGTGCTGCACATTGGTGGTGGGGGGGGGTCCCCATTACCTGTAAAGCGCTATATAAGTGTACGGGCACAAAATTCCACCAAGATAAGTTTCAGTCCTGGTGTCGGGCAGGCTGGGGTCAGGGCGTTTTACTGCAGTTGTACTCTGCCTCACATTTACGTGCAGACACCCCGCTGGCCTGTGTGTGTAAAATGTTTTTCTCGGCACTGTTTCCATTGGCTTGCTGAGTAAATTGAAAGCTATTTCATTGAGAGTGAGAAGTGCTCGCCGGGGCACGCACACACGCACTGGCCATCTGTGGGTCCTCACGCGCTCGCCGAGGGCCAGACCTCCAGCAAACAAACCAGCAGCAGCAGGGGGGAAAAAAAAAAGAGACTCCTTGTTTCTGAACTTGCCTGATTTTTGTTGAATTTTCCACTCGGTGCAATAAGAGTTCAAATTGGTCGGGCTGCAGTGGCCGCAGTATGGAATTAATAAAGCAGGCATTCGCTCGTTGTCATTCTGCACAGCGCAGGCTGTGCATTTGTGTTTGTTTACCCTTCTCGTCCTCCCTCTCTGTGTGTGTGTTTTTTTGCAGCCGAGCGCGAGCTCTGATCCCTTCATTAGGGACCTGGATTGCGGTCTTTGAAATGGCAGCCGGTCCGTTGCGCGCTTTATTAAGACTCTCTGGAGCGTGCAGCCCGGCGAGGCCGTGCCTCTCCGCAGGCCCGGATCCCACGCTGGGCTGCCGCCTCGGCTCCACACGCCCTCCGTGGACCGAAGGGAATCTTACCTTCCCCAGGCACGTACGCCCCCCCGCTCAGCCGCTGGGAACTGCGCGCTAGGAGCTGCAGGAGGAACCTGTCCCAGGAAAGGGCGCCGGAGTCGGGGTGAGGGAAGGAGGGGGGCAGTTGTTCTCCCCCCCCCCCCCCCCCCAGGCAACGTTGCCCCTTTGACGCGCGGCGAATGCTAGAAATAAACAGGAATGCCAAAAATTGTAAACGGGTCTTCGGATTTTTTCCATTGCCGACTGCTTTGTGTTAGCACGCGGAAATCTCGGAGTAATTAAAGCAGCATGTGGAGGGCCAAAGCACCAGGCCTGGAGAGGTGTGGAGGTGTGGGGGGGGACACTGACACCCGTCTCCAGGGGGTGACCCACCCGAGTCGCGTGCGTGGCGGCAGGTCTGGTTTCGGAACGAGAACGAGCTGCCGCGCAGGAAGATGGTAGACCTTCACTTCTGCCATCCAGCAGCTGCTGAATCGAGCAACTTGGAATTCTGGAAGCCGCTCTTGCGGTTAACGGATTCTCCTTCCCCTCCTGTGAAGCATTTTAAAATCCCGTCTGAGTGGCGCGGCCTTACCCACAGGAAGCTGCGTAGGCCTGGCGGTGGCGCAGGGCAGGTTCGGAAGAGTTTTCTGAATTTCACGCGGGATAATCGAGGGATTTAGGCCACGTCTGTAATCCTAGATTTCTTGTCTGTCAGCCACAGACAGATGCATCGAAAGACATCGTATCCATATACATTCATGTAATGTCACAGCTGGTCTTAAAATGAAAAAGGAAAAGAAACGTGCTTGTATTAAAGATAAACGATTTTTTCCCCGGAGTTTTCGATCTCGATGCCGGTGTGTTGGCACGTGCCCACTCCAAGATGTGTGTTCTCACCTGTCCGGGCCGGTGCCCCCCGCTGTGTGCCCGGGCTGGAGGGCTGGCAGGAGTGGCGGGGGAGGGCTGGGTAACGTGGCTCTCTCAGATCCACTGGGCAGTGAGGACCAGGTGAGCTCGCACAGGGTACCGGGCAGGACACTGCGTGGACCTGTCCTGGTCACCGGAGATGCTGCCCTGGCAGAATCCATCTGAGAGGCTGCCTCCGTGTCTCATTCCCAGAATTCCTCAATTGCAGACCTTTTTTAAATTGGGGCTCTAGAGGACAGGTTGTCATTGTTGTATAGTGAAAGACATCTGTAATTATTTGCAAAGGTATCCTCAGCTCTGCCGTGGTTTTATATCTGAAAGCGTATCTACTGAATGAATTTAACTGTCCCTCTTTTTAATTCCTCTGATCAGCATTGGTCACTGGAGCAGCTCTGGGGGACGGGACCTGCTCAGCCCCAGAACAGATTGACTAGAGCTGATGCTGCTGTGAAGCCCTGATGTGCTGTTTTTTCAGTCATATTACCTCCCCACAGCCGGGTCCTGGAGAAGCTCTGCTCTGTGCCCTGGGATCACAAGGCTCGCCACCGCGAGGGGGTGGTGCCAGCTGTGTGGGATTTTGGAGCGGAGTGCACTGCCTAAAAAAACAAAATGGTAACCAGAGGGGCACGCCACAACTTGTTTTGGCGTCAGATTAAGTGGCAGCAGCATCTCGGTGCCTCTCCGACACCTGAAACCGGCATTAAGACTGGTAATTAAGGCCGCGGTGCCCGTGCCGCGTGCAACTGTGTAATGTATGGCGCGGTGCAGAGCGATGAGTGAGCCCCGGGTCTGGCATTTGCGGCGGAGTGTGTTTGGCACGGAGGCCGCCGTTCGGTTCTGCCCCTCAGGTGTGGCGGCGCACAGCAGGTGCGTTGTTTGCAAGCTGTGACTCATCCCTGCGGGCAGGCTCTACCGCCAGGCCTGCACTCACTGGGGGCCCAGAGCAACCTTTTTCAAGGCACTTCCAAAGTACTTCAGCGTCAGCACTCCTTGTCTCCCCCAAGCAGAGCCGTGTCTTTTTAATAACAACGAGCATGGTGGCGATGTGCAGGTGCAGTACTGTTCAGAATTACTTGTGTGCTGCCCGTCGCGCCAAGCGGTGGGCAGACAGGAAGTTCCTAAACTCTCTGCCTGACAGGCGACAGTCCAGCAGAGATGTTTGCGAAGAGTCCAGCTGCAAGTGCAGGAGGTAACAGTGGGCGTCGCTGCTCGGAAACCTTTGCTTCGGCCCTTTTCTTTCGTCACCTCAGCGAAGGTTTGCGAGCAGCTCCACGCCCACTGATACCGGTTTATGTGAGGACATGCATCTTGCTGATCTTGACAAAGGTTAATATCAATATTAAGTTCTTGTTTTCCTTTCTTTGGTGATAATAGAAGAAAAATCATCTTCAGCAGCAGCTTCGCTCCTCTTCGTGAGTTGAGCCCCATGCTGGACTTCTGGCCAGGAATGTCAAGACCAGGAGCACTTAGATCGGATAGAGGCAGGCAGCCAGCACAAATCTGAGTTCATTTCAGGTCTAACAGGATGACGTTGCTTCTACAAATTACACTGATGAATAGCAAAACAAATATGTGTAATTGCTTTTATTATTCTTTTTTTGGGGGAGGCGAACAGTCGGTCAGACATTGCTTGTGCAGCGGGTGAACCGAAAGATTAGACACTGGTTTTGGGGTGACTTCGTTCGAGCAGGCTGCGGGGTGGGGGGGTCCACCGCGTGCCCTTTGAAAATGTAACCAGATCACAAAATGGCAACCTGAGCTCCAGCACAGTAAGTGTATGATGCAAAGGAACAAGTAATAGGTTTATTCCATGCTGAAAAAAAGAAGAAAGAGAACACAACGTTTCGGCCGTGGAGCCTTCTTAAGTGTATGATGTCTTGCTCAGCGGCCCTCACCAGAATGACCCAGCGAACGCTGACACCTGGTGCTCTGGGGCTGGCTTGCACATCGAAAGCCCTGAGGCTGTAGTAGCTGGGGCAGCTGGTAAAGCAGCATAAAGCTCGACAGCATCTCATTTCCTGCCCTGGACTGCGAATCGTGACCCAGCCTCGGCAGCCCGGCGGACAGGAGAGGTCCCGCCGTGTCCCAGAACTCTCCCGCCGGTTGTCGAAGACAAGTGGAGGGGTCTTGCGACATGTACCGAGCTGGTTTTTCCCAGTTTTCCCAACTCTTCCTCTCGGCTGCTGGGAAGCGGAGACGTGTATGGCGGACAGCTGAGGCGAGGTGGCCAGGCCAGGCCTGGGTGCGGACGCCCGGGGGAAGACAGGGAGAGGGGAGTTGACGTCACTGCAGAGGAACTCGTGTCTCTGCCTGGTCTTGTTGATGTTTGTGCATTCCTAGACACAGAGGAGGTTCCTCTGACCTTTAGACAGAATTTTCTATCTTGCCTGCTGTCCAGGCTTCCACCGATTTCCTTTTTGTGCACTGAAGTGACGATGAAGCTTTGGGGGGTTGTAGCCATCTCCGTCATTATTTCATCAGAAAGGGACATGTTGCAACCAGCTTCCTGAGTTCCTAAGCAGGAATATAATTAAACATGTATTAAACATCCTCTTTTCATGACTGATATCCTAAGTAATTGGGTAATTGGGTCTTTTTTAGTTGTGAGTTCCTTTAGAAATCTTCATTCTTCCCCCACAATTTTATTAAGTATTTGTAAATGCCGGAAATGCAATTTTATGTACCCATGACTTATAAGCCTTGTGTGATTTTGTTTTTTTTTGCTGACACAGTGATTGAGTGGCACACTGACTGACTGGTTGACTCTCTAAACTGCTGGTCTCTCTGCCTGTGTGCGTCAGTCTGAGGGGCTGCCTGTCTTTCTGCCTGTGTGCGTCGGTCTGAGGGGCTGCCTGTCTTTCTGCCTGTGTGCGTCGGTCTGAGGGGCTGCCTGTCTCTCTGCCTGTGTGTGTCAGTCTGAGGGGCTGCCTGTCCCACTGCCTGTGTGCGTCAGTCTGAGGGGCTGTCTGTCTCTCTGCCTGTGTGCATCAGTCTGAGGGGCTGTCTGTCTCTCTGCCTGTGTGCGTCAGTCTGAGGGGCTGCCTGTCTCACTGCCTGTGTGCGTCAGTCTGAGGGTCTGTCTGTCTCTCTGCCTGTGTGCGTCAGTCTGAGGTTCTATCTCTCTGCCTGTGTGCGTCAGTTTGAGGGGCTGCCTGTCTTTCTGCCTGTGTGCGTCGGTCTGAGGGGCCTGTGTGTGTCAGTCTGAGGGGCTGCCTGTCTCTCTGCCTGTGTGCGTCAGTCTGAGGGGCTGTCTGTCTCTCTGCCTGTGTGCGTCAGTCTGAGGGGCTGCCTGTCTCACTGCCTGTGTGCGTCAGTCTGAGGGGCTGTCTGTCTCTCTGCCTGTGTGCGTCAGTCTGAGGTTCTATCTCTCTGCCTGTGTGCGTCAGTTTGAGGGGCTGCCTGTCTCATCCTGTGTGCATCAGTCTGAGGGGCTGCCTGTCTCACTGCCCGTGTGTGTCAGTCTGAGGGGCTGCCTGTCTCACTGCCTGTGTGCGTAAGTATGAGGGGCTGCCTGTCTCACTGCCTGTGTGCGTAAGTATGAGGGGCTGCCTGTCTCACTGCCTGTGTGCATCAGTCTGAGGGGCTGCCTGTCTCACTTCCTGTGTCCGTCAGTCTGAGGGTCTATCTGTCTCTCTGCCTGTGTGCGTCAGTCTGAGGGGCTGCCTGTCTCACTGCCGGTCTGGCTGTTTGCCCCTCAGGTCCTGGAGTACGTGGGCAAGGGGAAGAGTATAATGGATGTGGGACTGGCCCAGGCTCGCTATCCTCTCAGCACCCGCAGCCATTATTTTGAGGTGGAGATTGCGGATGCAGGGGAGAAGTGCTACATCGCCCTGGGGCTGGCTCGGCGGGTGAGTGCCTGTTATCGTCATCCTTATCCTTGTTGCCGTCTCTCCTAAGATAGTCTCTCAGCCCACATTTTTACCTCTCTCTCGTCACTCCGAAAGTTTGACGGTTTAAATTCTTCAAATAGCTCTGCCGAACATGAGACCAGTGTTTTCCTGAGGCTCCTGCAAGAATGCAGCACTTGGAAGTACAAAATAAGGTTCTAACCAGCTGAGCGCTTGGCTGTCATTTGAGAAAACAGTGGTAGGTCTCTGGTAAGATAGATCATCATATGTAATTTGAGTTAATTAAATACAAGCAAGAATATCTGATGTCTGTTTTTTGGTATCTGAGAAAACACAATTGTTGAAATTTGCATCTGCGGCATTGATCTGTATCAACTTTCAACCTTTCCTGACCTTCAGCTTTTGACAAAGCCAACCCGGTGGATGAAACTAGGACCCACAGGTACAACTGGGATAGTAGTCCTCGAGTGTGTTGAGGGCAAAGAGGAGACGCATACGCATACACAAAGGATGGCGGGGGTCTGGAACAGTGCCCCCTTGTGTTATTGAAGCTGGTTTGCTCAGATCCTGCAGGAAACAGCTGGCTTGTTACTGGCCAGTAAATGAGTTGTCCAGCCTCAGATGACCCCCCTCGTGTTAGTATCCTTCCTTACAGTGCAAAGACTTGTGCACACGCTGTCTGGACCCAGCTTCCAGTTTGCCTGCATGTTTGAGCTAAGTGAAACAACATGTGTGAGGAGCTCTGCGATCGGGACCCCTCTGCTCCGATAGCTGCCTGCTTTGATGTTCCGCAGTTGTCTATTATTATCAACGCCCCAAGCCAAGTCTGCTTACTCACTTTTTCCATTTTAAGTTATGAATGGTCCAGCCCGTAAAAAACAATTAAAGAAATATTTGCAGGTCCAATTTGGAACCCTAATTTCTTTTTCCAAAGAATGCACACATGCGGTTTCCATTTGGATGTCAGCACTCACCGTATGGCAGGACACATGCACACGCACAGCGCGGCTGTGTGAGGCGCCGCATCGCGGCCCGTGCCCAATTCAAGCCAGCTGAGCCGGGAGAGGAGCACTGGCGGCTGTCACGCACGGCACAGACGCCCCGCCTGCGATCCGACCTTCCTCTTTTCCACACCGTTTCCTGGGAGCACCGGCTTCTTTCCGTGCTTTTGTGGGTAACCAGGTGGTTGTGAAGCCAGGGGGGGCATGCAGAGTCAAGGAAGAGGCAATGTGTATCGTGGAGAGCTCTCCAAACTGTCTTCTTGAAAAGCAACCCTAACAGCTCATTTGCTTGCCCCAGGGTTTCTGACCTCTGACCTGTGTGCCATTTACCTGTCATACAGGTGCTCAACCACCCCCAGCCTGATCTGACCAGATCTTGTAAATGGGGCCCAGTCCCTGCTGGGATGAGAGACCCCTGTAAGACACATCAGATTGCTGCTGGAAGTGGTGGCGAAGGCCAGTAGGTGTCGCTCCTTGTTCCCTCTTTCTGGATCTTGGCCTTTTCTTTGTTTGCAGCTCTCGAAAAGCTGACATTTTTGTGTCATTTTAGTTCCAGGACTGCAAACAATTCAGAAAGGTCTAGGTAGTACCTCATCAGTTGAATTTTGGGGTCCAGTTAAATAATGGGGAGCTCAGGTGGAAGAAAACATAGCAGCCGCTGCTGACATCGCTTAGAAAGGCCTTTAACCTGACAAACACTTTGGGGTCTGCGCCGTGTGAATGTAAGGGACCGGTGACTGGTCAGATGGGACATTGTTTCATTGCTGGGATTCCTGGAAAAGAAGAGGGGTCATTATGGTTTCTCTGCCACTGCAGAGCTCAGATTCATCCATCTCCAAGCTCCTGTTGGCATGTGACTGGGCCGCGGAACAGGCTGTTCTGTTTGCTGCTGCTGTGGTTTTCTTCCCCAGAGGTGTTACGGTAAAGACAGAATTGGTAATTAAAAAGATTTTTCAGTTGATTACTGTTTATGTGCGCTGTGTGCGCAGTTCCACCCGGCATCACGCTGCTTTAGAGACAGCAGAGGGCACAGGGAGAGGGACCTGATAATTGCGCAGAATTGGAAGAATGTGTGCTAACGGCAGCTCTCTGTCAGGAGTCCAGGAGATGCAGCACCAGGGTGAAATTACTCCCTGTTCTCAAACCTCATACGCGAGGTGTGTGGACAGAAGGAAATCGCAGCATGTTTTAGACTGTGCGATAAATCTGTGGCAGCTTCGATTAGTGCTGTCTCAAACTGGAGTGATCATGGAGTGCTTTGGTGCATCTTAAGAATCTGACATCTTCGAGTCCACTGCAGGAGGGCAGTGGCGGGAGGCTGCAGGCACAGCTGTGTCAAGACTGTGACCCCGAGCACATAAGAGAAGATCCACGTGAGTGGAGGACATTCGACCCACGTTGCTCACGTAGTGGCTACTGCCCGACTGATCCGAAGATCTCCTGAAAACATCTTGAGGAATCTGTTTCAGCTTGCTCCAGCCTCTCACAACCCTTTCTGGAAAGACGTGTACCCCCACTTAACCCTAAACGCCCTCAAGTGCAGTGCAGTGGGGCAGTGTGAGCGTGCAGCACAGCTGTGTCCTTAATGTCCGCTCGCGTCCTCAGGTCTGTGTTTCACAATTGGGTCTAAAGCTGTCCTGTGGGATGACTTTGTCCTCACCTTTTAGGATCTGAAACTCCTGATCCTTGTCCCTTACAGTCACTTCAGTTCAGGACTTAAAGAGATTTGGTTATTTTTGACTTGTGTGTGAAAGGCACTTAGAATGCCCTAGAGCGCTTGCGAGCAGGGGTGCCCGTGGCCGTTCACGGGGGGACTCAGCCTGCCTTACTGGTGGAGTCACTCTGCGCCCCCGTCTGCTCTGTCTGAGGCTCTGTGTTTTGCCACAGTGTAATTTCTCTGCTCGTTTTCATGTGGCAGCGGTTCAACAGACACAGGCTCGGGCTGCTTCCCTTTGCACTGTTGTATTGCTTCATTGTTTTATTTAACAATGTAAAGTGATCGTTTAAATACGCAGGTTTATCATACTTTGTAAATGTTACAAAATAAGATGCCATAAAACTTTACTTCTGCATTTTTTAGGTTTTTTTTGCCTAAACACGTTTGATCACGTTTCCAGGATACAGTTGGACTTCTGTTGCAGGCACATGGTAGCACAGTTTATGCTAAATGTCTTGTAACTGCATTTGCCAGATTCCCCCTTTTCCCCTGTGTAATTCCATGAGATCCGAAGGGGATTCATGTTAGAACTTTGCACAGGGCCATCCAAGCATTTGTAACACTCCCACTTCCTCCTTGGGCTCTAAAGACCCCTTTAACCGCATGAGCAGTGTGTTTCAGCTCCTGGCCGTGTGTTATTTCGCT